>NC_136649.1:0-667500 GCF_949748355.1 Melanostigma gelatinosum | reverse complement strand
TTGGCACAGTTGCGTATAGTGCTTCCAGGAAATAGCAGCAGCCTCAACAGCTCTCATATTCCCAAACGAGCTGTCATTGATACAAGTGGAAGCATCACCACTTTAAACAGCGTTAGAGCCCTGCTAGAGGCTGTGTGAAGCTGTACTGAGACCCAGCCCTGCTTTACGCTTTTACCCAAATTATAGTTTTTCAATTCAACTGAGTTTTTACCAAATGTTTTTCTTAAATAAAATACTTTTTCGTTTAAAAAAATACTTAATAATATAACTGATGTTTCCTTTTTAATACACCTTACTGATGATTCTGGGAAATATATTATTCACTCCTTTGCCCAGTAACACTTATGCTGCGTTCACACCAAACGCGTCGAAACTTCAACGCTCGTCTAGATTACATACAAAGTCTATGCACAGACGCGATGAGACTTTCAAATGCCAAATCGCCCCGACGCGCGAGTTGAAATTTTTCAACTTCTGTGAAATATTCGCGTTACGCCCCGGCGCGATAGCCTATCAGCGTTGAGTTGCTCCCCCTGTTATCAGTGACCTCCTGCCGTTGTTGAATCAGGAAATAAATACTGTAGCCGTCTGTGTTCACCCAGAGCACTACGATACCTCATATCAATAGAGACCGGACCAAACTATGTGTATAAATATGTGTGTGTACAGCTGTAGTAAACAGCGACTTGTGTGGCTTGCTAGACACAGTGAATACAGCTCGATAAAATCCATGGAGCTCTCCTCTGGACAATATTATGAACCAGACATGACGGCGTTTAGTTTCCCGGGATATCTGTGACTTCCCCAACACATACTAAGCAGAAATAGGTTATTTTTTCCATGGTTAATGGCGGACAGTTGAACGGCTTTCAGGGCGATAAGCCCCGCCCCCTCTCCGGTGCGTCCAGCGCGGTTCGCGTGAATGAACACTTGGTCCCTGGCATTTTGACCGGCGGCGCGAGGAATTCAAGACGCGTTTGGTGTGAACGCAGCATTACAACAGCCCACATTTCCCATCATGCAGTGCAATGCTGTTTTATGTTTCAAAATGCAAATATTTTATTCGTGTTAGTTTGTCTTTTAAGAACACAGTGTAAATGTAATTTTTGTGCTGATTCATGTTTTACCTTCAGTGAGGTACCTGTTACATTTCCTCAGACCAGCTGCATTTCACAACAGCATCATACAAATTGGCCATCCACCTCTCTCATGAATACAGTATGGTTTACGAGAAGAGGACTATGCTAGCAGGTGATGCTCCATCCTGAAACCCTTAACAGCTGCAGTTAACTGTGGAGGCTTCAATCTTCCTCTCATGAGGGAGGGCCGTGGAACACGCTCCACTGTTTTTTACAGGAGAGTCGCTTCAATAATAAAATCTAGCTTAAACTGGTTTACAATCAAAAGTATTTAATCCTACTGAAGCTAAAACAATTGCAAAGTGAAGTACAGTATTTACAGAATCTATAGAAATATGATCCGCGCGGAAAAGCATTCACCCACGTCTCAACCTGAAAGCGTAACCACCCACAAGATGAAACGTGAGCAACGAGAGGATGAATTCTTCCTCTGCATTTCCTTTCATAGTTCGAAAAGGTCACACAATGTCCGTCTTAGTTTCTATTTGCTAAATCCAGCTGGCTCCTCCTTCTCGTATCAGCCAGCCAGAAGACCCTGTGCGCGGGTGTGATGTATCCTTCGGCGTGTCCCTGTAAATGCCTGTCTGACCCTTGGCTATTCTTCACAGTTTAACCCTTGTGTTGTCCTGGGGTCATTTTTGACCCCAGGACAACACAAAATGTTCTAAATAAATGAGACATATTTTTGGTTTAATATTGAATGACTTTTCCTAATTTAATGGGGACAACTGGATAAACACAAACTCAACATATTGATATGTAAAGTTATATTTAAAGCCATTAAAACACCCAAAAAATATCTCTTTCCAGTTTTAGGTCAATCAGTGAGATTTGATGGTGATCTGCATATTTCTCCATAGTAACAGGGATTCTGGATGTGTACGGGTTTGGGTGTCGGGGCGTTGTTTTATTTAAAGGGCTATTTAGGTAGTCAACAAAAAACTAAAGTACCTGACACATAAACTTGGGTAGCAATTTTAATTACAATAATGTTCTGCAGGTTCAAATTGTTGGGGTCAAAAATTAGCCCATGACAACAGGTGTTAGTACATGTGAAGGTAACATGAAGCTTAAATGTTGCAGAAATGAATGTTGACATGTTTGATATGTCAGGTAATGAGTTGGAATAAAGTTGACTAAGGAGTTGAAACACAGAGGTGGGTGATCATTTATACTGTGTGCTTTATAAACAGTCAAACAGGTGTGATTATGTGCTCCATTTGAAAAATTCAAATGATTCAAGAACAGCATCCTCACTAAACTTTGATATGTACCTCTCTGTGATCAGTCAAATAGTAAAAAATAAAATAAAGTCAAAATAATTCATTGTTTCATTGTATTTTCACTCAAAAACAAGGTCTATTGGCCCTAAATTCCAAAATGAAGGGAACGATTTGTGGTAATGTTTTGGACTGAAGTAAGACTAAAGGTGTAAAACAGAATTGATTGACAATTTATACTAAAAACAGTCAAACCAGGTGGGGTCAGTTGACCCCAGGTGTATGGCAGTCGGGAGGACAACACGAGGGTTTTAATACATTCAATGACGGTCTTTTATGGCTTAACACTTCTATGGTAAATATACTGTAAACATACTATAAATTCCATAAGGATTTGCAACTTTTGGCAAAAAACTTCACAAGCATAATTGGTGTAGCCCAGCGGTTCCCAAACTTTTTAGGCCACGCACCCCCTTCTACATCCCGACCGGGTTCACGCACCCCCAACCCCCCCCCCCCCCCCACACACACACACCTTAAAAAAAAAAAAGCAACAGAGCCGCATAAAAATCGGACGAATGAGAGAACAGTTTGCTCGCGCGTGGCGTTTGTTTACAAGATAAAAAAACACAAAAACTCTTCCTGCACCGTGCCTTCGAAAAGGTAACGGACGTAACGTTACGAAGGTAACGGACGATTGGCCAGATTGGCCACATCTGTAGGCTCGTCTACTTGCAGAGAGTAAAACTCACTCTTCTTCACGCGACCGACCAATGTAGCCAGGATGTCTTCGGACAAAGCATCGATGCGCGCGACAGTGTTGTTGGACACCGGGATCACGTCCAACTTTTTCGCTTCTCTCTCTCCAATCATACATTCCACCATCTCTTTAACATTTTTCCCTCTCCACCACCGCCTCTCCTCCCTATTACGCGGTCAGAATACCACAACACGCCGCCTGTCTCCGGCAGAAATGCGCTCATCCACGCTCGGGAACAACACCGAGTTGTAATATAAACCTCCATAACACCCCGCCACTCTCGGCTCATACCTCCCCAGCAACGAGGCACATCACCCGGTCACAATACCTCCAGAATGTCCCCCGGGTGAAATCCGGGACTTGGTTTTATGGTTCCGAGTGGCGGGCGCTCACTCGTTGGCGCTGGGACGCGAGGTCTCCAGCCGCCCCCGCCGTGAGGCACCCGATCGTCAGGTCTTCAGCCCTCGGAACAGGCCGCGGGTCAATAACTTGTGGGTGGCGGGGTAGAGGCGAGGCAGATCACAGAAAAATAATAAAGACTAGAGTATGGCAAAGATATGTTGATGAGAAACGTATTTGTACGTCAAACACAAACGTAAGCAGGGAGAAAATACGTTCGTGGTAAAACGTAATTGAGAATGCATTTTAGTTTTGGGGGAACGTAATTTTTAGGAGACAGGACTGCACCGCCATTACATTTTTCCTCTCGCGCACCCCCTAGAGGCAGCTCGCGCACCCCCAGGGGTGCGCGCACCCCACTTTGGGAATCCCTGGTGTAGCCCAAGTACTTGCTAACATTTTACTATCCAGCTCTAAGGTGCTGCAAATTCTACTAAGAAACACTTTAATTATAAATCTTAAAGCACACTTCTAATTATAAATCTCAAAGCACACTTCTAATTATGAATCTTAAAGCACACTTCTAAACCTACATTTCCTACATAACACAGGAAGATAACTGGACTAACTTACACAAATTGAACAAGAACACAAATCAAGATGAATAAACGTACTTCCAGAATAAGATGTACTTACACAACCAATATTATATTTCTGTGTAAATATTATTTACACAGAAACATGAACATGGTAATTCATGTGAAGTTGTGTCAACACATGATGAATCCAAGTCCATTATTCTCTCTCTTAGCTCTGATTTTGATCTCTGCCACATCCTGAGGGAAACATCAGTCTCTAGCTGCTAAATGCTCCACAACGTTCACAAGCTAGCTCGTTACTGAGCAGCCTGTTGCTATGAGACGCTATGAGAGCAGTGACAGTGAACCAACACGGTGCAGCTGCAGCTGAACAACTAAACGATGAGCTGAAAGTCACCAAAGCTCCGTAGAGCAGAGTGGAGCTGTAGATCCATCACTGCGACCAACGCCTCTCACATTGTCATATGTGACATTGTTATGATGAAAATATACATTATAGCTGCGTTAAGGTCTTTGTATTTACTCACATTGCGTTCGCACAACATTTCTCAATCTATTCCTCTCACCTTGACCGTGTTGCCGATTGCAGGGTTTCTCTGTCTGTCGGACGTACCTGCAGCTTGAGTATCAGCAGCAGAGGAAATGTGGTTTTACAGCATGATGTAAAATTCATATTCATTCTGGGTGTCTTCAATGTTTCATCACCCTACCTTTTTATAGAAATATAAACGACAATGAAATTTCACCAGAATGAAATCAAAACAGGAAAGCATTTTATTCCGATCTGTTTTGAGGCACCTGCAGGTTGGAGTGCCTCCACTGAATCTTATCCTCCAGCTAAGCCCCCCACCTCCTCCTGCCTTATCTCATCCACCCACTCTGAATAGCTTTATTTAAGCCCACAGGGTGAGCCAGATTTACAGAACAGCACTTAAGTTAAAGTGTACAAAGTGTGATTAATCTGCTTGTTTAACAGTGACAAGACACTGAACTGTCATTTCACTGGAGCTGAATGAAGTTGTTCTAATGTCAATCTATATATTTAATGTCAATCTGCTTTTTCATTGCCACAACCACAAACAGTTTCCTCTTAAAAAAACAACAACTAAATACTTGTATGCATCGATCAGTTTGATTAGATGGGTGATTTAAGCTATATAGAACTCCCAAGTGATCTTGTAATAAGGCAGTTTATTCATGTCCAACCAACTAACAAGACTTTCCCTGTAGTCATCTGTATCTGAAGAACAGACTGTATATCAAAAGTGGACGTGGTTTGTGGACTGCAGTTTTGAAGCCTCCAGTTCGACATCGCCATCTTGGAATACAGCCATTACTATCTTTACTTTTTGCAGCCAGTGAACTGAAGTGACCATATTTGAATTTTGGAGGAGTGACACATTTGGAGGAGTGACATACGACCCGTCAATCATAGTAAGCCCGACCGAAAGCTTTATGGTCTGTTTGACTCTAAATCACATGTGTCAAACTCAAGGCACGCGGGCCGAATCCGGCCCGCCACTTCATTTTATGTGGCCCGCGAATCCGCCAGCAAAAAAATAATTAAAATTAAAAAAAGTTTTTTTTTTTGGAAAAATAATTAAAAGTTAGACTTGAAAATAAAAGTATCCCCATGGTCGAAATTATGAGATAGCATGTTGTCTGTGTACCGACATTAAAATGATCGCAACAGCCCGAAAAGAGGTTTTCCAACGATTGAAAAAGATCGACAAATAATCCCAAAATGTCCACGAAGAGAAAAATTGGGAAGAGGGAAGAAAATGTAATGAAAGATGGGAAAGCGAATACATGTTTGTGCTTCAAGGAGAACAACGGGTCTGTCTTCTGTGTTATGAGGCAGTGTCTGTGATGAAGGATACAATTCACGTCGGCATTTTGACACCAAACACGGAGCTAAATTTAGCCTCCAAGAAAAACATCAAACTGTCCAAGAATTAAAAGGCAGACTGCAATCACAGCAGAATATATTTACACAGCTACAGCCCAGTGCATGCTAAAGGTATGTGAGCAGAGCTCCGACCAGATACAGACTTTTACAAATGTCAGTTTGTGAAGAAACACCATCGCAGACCGAGTTCATGAACTAGCAGCAATCTAACAACACAGCTAGCTAAGAGACGAGCAGGTACTTGTGTTTCTAATTAACTGTTCATGAAAGCACAGACAACACGGCTACAGAGCATCTATCCATGTTTATCAGACCTGACTCTCAGTGAGGAACATTAGTGATGCAGAGAGGTGACAAACAGCTTTGAACAAAGTTAATGTAACAACTTGTGTTTGATATTTGTCTTTGTTATTTTCTTTAATAGTTTGATAGAGTCATGTGGGTTTCTTAACCCTCAATTAAAATGATTTATGTTATAATAACAGAAATGTGTTTAAATATCATTTTTGATTTATATAACTGCATGTACAATGTTTTTACACTTAAATAAACAATAATCAAATGCAGAGAGAGTTATTTAACAATATGTTAGGAGAAGTTAGTTATACAGTCTTACAGTTACAACCGGCCCTTTGAGGGCGACCGTGATGCTGATGTGGCACAGAGTGAAAATGAGTTTGACACCCCTGCTCTAAATGGACCATAATGTACGAAATGAACATCATGCTGTATTGAAGACTTGAAACTGGAGATTGAGACCATAAACTCATGTTTACTGAGGTAATAAATCAAGAGAGAAGAATAGTCATTTTCTCATAGACTTCTATACAACCAGAGGACACTCGAGAGAATGCAGCTTTAACACACTTCTGCATTGGCTTCACTTTTCAGAACCGTAGTTTGTCACTTGGTCTGAAGTGCCATCAATGCACATTTGCTAATAGCAATTTCCAAATCTAGGACCTGAAAGAATATTCAAAATTCGGAGAATTAATATACCGTACTTTTCGGACTATAAGCTGATACTTTTTACCCCACGGTTTGAGGCTCCGGTGCGACTTATATACGGATTTTTCCGTAGCTTTCCTCCGCCAACACATTTAACATGAATATTGTAATGTTCCACTTACGACTCGGAGACAGGGTCCTTGCAAGGGGTTTATTCACAGAAACCGTCGCTCTTATTGCCGAGCAACTCCCTCGAACATTATCCGTAAAGTGTGTTTTCCACAACAACCAACCACAACTTCCGGTTCCGGTCTAACACAACATTTACTAGCTCCCGACACAGAACAGTTGCTACCAGCAACCCCTCTGCTACCAGCTGTTACTGACAGGGTCGCTACAATATGGATGAAGTACCTTTGACGTTTGACCTACCTCTCACTAGGACTGTTAACAAAAAAGGTTGAACGGCAAGATGCTTTTAACAGTACATGTCCGACTCGCTAGCTTCTAAGCTAATTTTAACATTACCGCCAATGGGGAAATGCTAACCGCGATTAGCGAATATATAATATATCTTCGTACATCTTTTCATGCAGACACTTACATTACAGACTAAGGTCTCTCAAGGCTACCAAACGAAAAGCAATGAGGCAATAACTGTTGTTACTCATAGCTCTGAATAGCTGTTGTGCTAGCAGCAACTGGCCAAGCCGTAAATGCTATTCAGAGCTACGAGCTACATAGACGCGCTGCTTCGTTTTACTTCTTCCGTTTGGTAGCCTTGAGAGACCTTAGTCTGCAATGTAAGTATGTCTGTATTTTACAGATTCCGTACCCTCGTGGGGTTTAGCTTTTATTTTAATCAAATCAAAGAGGCTACAGATCTGCAATTTCTGCAATGCAAAAGAAATGCAATGCAAAAGAAAGCATTTGTCACGGAGAAAAATACCGGAAATAGTCCAGACATATTGGTAGCAATATAACTCTGCTGTCCTGAGTCTGCATTTGGGTCCTTGAACACACCACATCATGAACCGGTAGGTATGTCTGTATGAAGCATGAAAAGATATACAAAGACATATTATATTCTCTAATGCTAATCGCGGGTAGCATTTCGGCTTATAGTCCGGTGTGGCTTATATACGGACATGTTCAGTTTTCTTCTCAAAAATTAGTGGGTGCGGTCTATATGCCGGTGCAACTTATAGTCCGAAAAGTACGGTAGTATCAAACAGCTTTTAGCTATTGTGGCAGCCCAGGGGACGTGGAGGCAAGATTCAGGAATAAAACAGGAGACTCAGAGACAGCAACAACGTAACAAAAAGTGTCCTTTAACACAGAGGTCCCCAACCTTTTCTGCACCACGGACCGGCCTTCAAGGTGTGGCAGAAAAACATGACGAAATAAAATGATCTGATCGGCATGAAAACAAATGCATAAATAAATTAAACTCACAATAATGCTGAATCAGTGGGAGCCCTGAGCTTGTTTCTCTGCAACGAGACGCTTCCATCTGGGGTAACGAGAGACAATGACACCCGAAGTCCGCTCCGTGTATCCAGTCTACTTCCTTTAGTTGATTGCTGTCACTGCAGAATATCCCGCTTCACAGAGAGGATGTGTGAAATGGAAGCAGGGTGTTCAGTGCTTTAGTGGTGATCTCAGGATATTCAGCCTTGATTTCAATCCAAACACCAGCAGAGTTGTTGTCTCAAACATACTTTTAAGGCCACCGTCATTTACAACCTCCAGCAGCTGATCTTACTCTGTCACCACATATTCTGCAGAGCGGGCTTAGCGCGTCAACATTACTCCTGATATTGTCTGTTAAATGAAGAGTTCATTCTCTTGGAAGTTGTAGCTCTTCTTCTGTCTCCTTGGTGGCCTTTCCCCTTTGCAAAGAAGCTCTCCAAAAGTTATTTACTCATTTTTTGGGCTTAACTTTTGAGGTGACGTATCACGTGACCGAGACGAGAGTCTTCACATGTCAAGAGCCACAGGCGGATGAAATTACGAGAGAATCCGGTCATTTTTCAAAATAAAACTTCTTTCAGACTCTGATAATCAATAAAACGGAAATAATATAATATTTATTCTTTTTGTGCGGCCCAGTACCAAATGATCCACGGCCCGGTACCGGTCTGCGGCCTGGTGGTTGGGGACCACTGCTTTGATAAACAGGTTAGGGTACAGGGGGATGGGGTCAAACTTCACAAAAGATTCCTCCTGGTCAGGATCTTTGGCCTTCGGTCTACACCCAGTGTGAGACGATTCCTCCGTCCTGTTTGGGCAGAGCAGAGCAGAGGTGAGTCCACTGAATTACCCCCCCCGTCTGATGCAGCTCCTCTCAAGTGGTTCAGAAGATCCTCCTTGTCTTTCCCCCCCAGTCTGTCTGCCACTGCTGCTTCCGTGCTCTGTGAACATATGCTCACTGTCATTACCTAATGGGCTGCAGGTGTGACCAATGCCACGTGCCTAGTGGCTGCAGCACCTGAACTGGATAATAGACTCCCTCTATCACCTCCCCCAACTTGAGCTTGGGGATCCGCCCCCTGTGCTGGGTCTGCTCGGCTTTCCCCCCTGGTTTGCCACACTATGTAAAGATGTAGATGAGTGATGTCGACCTGAGCAGAGAATAAAGTCAATCTAAGGTCCAATCCCAATGTCCCCCCTAAAGCCTCAAACCCTGAACCCTCAAGGACTTACTGACGTCACCTGGTGAGTGGGTGAGTGTGAGAGGCTGTGAGGGCTTGAGATGGTGTAAATAGGAATGGGACAGCACTTTGCTGCAACATCTCATGTTACCATGAAAACAACAAAAAATATGATGTATTTATTGTATACTTTGTACTCCTTTGAACGTCTTCAGGCTCTTTCCTCACAAGATGAGAGGTAACTTCATATCATCTATTTACTCGTTGTCAAAACTGTTTCAATGACAAAATCAAATATTTGTTGACTGAATGAATAAATATCTTCTGATTTCATGTTTATTTTTTGTTCCATCTTTAACCCTTAATGTTTCTGAGTAAATGTAATACTCCAGGCTGAACACACGTGAGCCGTCCTCTTTGTTTACCTTTTTTTTTTACGTCTCCATGCGTCCACTGGTTACCCCGTGTTTAACGTCACATTGCAATGATGTGTGGGTAATTCCCTTAGGCTAAGTCAGCATACCATGCTGACTTACGGAAAGGGCTCATAAAGGGCTCAAAATGTGCGAGAGAGCCTCAAACACTCGATGATGTGACAGTGGGACAGCCCTAAACCCTCACGGACTTCGTGGGAGCGCACCTCAAAGTCCGTGAGTCCGTAAGGGGGGACATTGGGATTTGGCCTAACTCTGTATATATATATATATAGCCGGGCCGTCCGTGCATGCATTTATTGCATGTGAGCGTGCCTCACTGGTTAGCTCATGGCAGCTGCTCTTCGCTGCTCTCATAAGGTGGTAAAAGCTGATAACGTGTCCCGACCGATAGCACTGTTGTTGAAGCGCAGGACCCAGCCCCCGGCTTCCTCTCAGGTAATCACTGTTAGCTCTGTCAGCACTTTTTCAGTATTACTGTTAGTGCTGTTTGCACTGTGATCTACTAGCTGCGTCGCCATGTTGAGAGCCGTTGAGAGGCAATGGAAATTTCCATGAAAGCTGCAGTTGGTTACTTCAGAGTCTCAGAGGCAATCACTACTAATGAAGCTTGTGCACTCCTATCTTCACTCTCCTAGGTAGAGCTGACCAAATATGAATCCGGATTTTGTTACTGTAATAATAATAATTCCATTCCATTCTCCAAACCGCTTATCCTATTCAGGGTGGTGGGGCGCTGGAGCCGATCCCAGCTGACATTGGGTTTATCGCAGGGCACATGTAGACAGACAAACATTCACGCTCACATTCTACGGGCAATTTCGATTCTCCAAATAACCTTTGTAATGCAACTGCCATGTTGAAAAAAGTCAAGTTGAAATGAATGAATGAATGAAATTTATTTATAGAGCGCTTTTCACAGACAACATCACAAAGTGCTTAACAGAGCAGACATTTAAAAGCATAAAAAACACAATGTGACCCTAGGGTCAATAAATTACATACACAGAAAAATTAAATTAAAAAAAGGAGTAAGTTGTATGGTATTCTGGGACAATGCTTTGTCAATTGTGTCACTTTTCTAGTGTGAGCACACTACGAACTGAAAACTGCTTAGAATAATTCTATGTAGTATTGAATTATGGAACTGAGCTCAGTTTAGTTCATATGTGGTTGTAAGTAGCCATTAACTGATAACACAGCCGTTTCAGATCAGCATCTCTGCTTTCTTATCGTGCGTGGCTGGACCTGTGTTGACAGATTGATCATTTCACAGTTAATTGAACTAATCTCTCTGCACGTTTACAGCTGCTGCTGCAAATCATATTTTTATAAGAACACTGGGTTCCACGTGCATGCTCGGATAAACCCCGGAGTCGTATATATTCAGGGGGCATGGGGGCCTGAAGCTTTGGCAGACTGTTGTTAATTGAGACGCAGAAACGGCTCCCTCGACTACTTTCTGCAACGTTCTTGAATACGGAGGCTTTTTATCATCCTGGGTCTTGGCAACCATATGGTGCCGTTAATGCTTTTATTCACAGTAGCAGCAACAAGAGGAGAGCAGCAGTAGGTGACAAGTGCCATTGTTGGCGGGAAAATAATCAATATCATAATCTGACGAACATATCAATCAGGCAAATCACTTACTGTTGGTGCTTAATGCTTATGATTTTCTCCTGGCAAACACATTCTCTCTCCCAACTTTCAGTTCCTGCTCGTTACATGCATAGCGTTGCTCCAATGTAAACTTCTTAGGTTGACTTAGTTTCTAGGTTTACTTGGTTAGATTAAGGCAACAAAAGTAAGTTTCGGAAAATATTGTGGTTTTGGTTCAAATTAGTATGTTTGTTACATAAAATAGTGTGACGACCCTGTCTGCCTGTGTGGCTGCTTTCCTTGCAGGTGTGGCAGAGGGTCGTCAGGCAGAGTGGAAACACCTGAGGCAATTAACTACACTGGCCCTGTGTGCCAGTGCACCCTTTATAAGAACCCTCTGGATCCTCAGTTTGGCAGGCGCCGTCCTGAGTCACCCATTCTGGTTTTGGTTGCGGTTATGGTTTGTGTCACACTATACAACACTGCATATACACTTCATACGCACCCACTCACTTACACTGCTGAAATGACTGACTTCACATGTCACTGTTAGTTTATGTTTGTCTTTTATATTACTTTAAACTTAATGAGTAATTGATAAAACTGCTTCATTGAATGTGTCTCCCTTCTTTGTCATGGGCGTTGGGCCCGGCTTGTGACAAGTGGGGGCTCGTCCGGCCAAATTGATTGGTTTGAGGCTGATATTTGGTTCTGTGTTTGGGAGATGCATTTTTTGGCAGCAGTGAGTACATGGTCCTCTAGTGCAGCGGTTCCCAAACTTTTTAGGCCACGCACCCCCTTCTACATCCCGACCGGGTTCACGCACCCCCAATCCCCCCCCCCCCCCCCCCCACACACACACACCTTAAAAAAAAAAAGCAACAGAGCCGCATAAAAATTGGACTAATGAGAGAACAGTTTGCTCGCGTGTGGCGTTTGTTTACAAGATAAAAAACACGGACGATTGGCCAGATTGGCCACATCTGTAGGCTCGTCTACTTGCAGAGAGTAAAACTCATTCTTCTTCACGCGACCGACTAATGTAGCCAGGATGTCTTCGGACAAAGCATCTGTTAAGGTAGTATTTTTACCTCATAACAAAGAGAAGGCCGGAGCCATGTGGCCGGCTTCCTTGTGCCGTCGTCACACGCTGCAATAATAACTACCAAAACTGGTTTACAATTATAAGGAATTTAATTCCACTGATGTAAGTACATTTACAGTAACACATTGGAGTATATACTCCCATGAAATATTACAATATTAACCCTCTTTGGAAAAAAACTACCTCTGGTCCCAGGACACAGCCGTCCTGCAGATCCACAAGCTAAAAGAGGCAGAAAAAACACTTCTAACCCGCCCACATATTAATTCACGACTCCTCCCTTCCGTCTATCTCAATTTCTATTGGCTACCCACCCTCACCTCAGCAAACGCCTGTCTTCACATCTCTCTCTCCTGAGCAGCTAACACATTCAATGATTGTCAGTTATTGTTTAATCCCATCTATAATAATCCTTCAAAATGAAAGTTAAACTTCTGCAACTTGGCAGAAGTTTCATGCTTCTGCATGTTTATGTTTATCTTAATTATGCATTCCCAAAACCCTTATGATTATGACTAATTATGAATTATTAATTATGAATTATTAAACACTTTTATTATATCTACTAACTACAGTTTTTTGCTCAAATTTCTTACAATTCCCCCCTAACTCACAGTTCACTGTGAGTTAGCTACTCAAATGTAGTTAGTTATTCAAATGTCCCTGGAGACCTCCCCCCTACTCAATCCAGGGAGAGGCTCCCTATCTATCTAAACAGAGGCAAAGAATTCATGCACACAGATATCATTTCAAGTATTTCTGTTCAGTTCGTTTCAAGATAGAGTGCGTTGAAAATCGCTGCCTTCCATGTCTTGGGGCTGGCAGGATCAGGATACAGCCTGTAGGCTAGAGAACACATACTGAGAAGCCTTGACTGTTTTGCACTTGACAAAATTGCATTTCTTAATCTTTACACCTTAAAATCCCCTTATAACCCAATTAAACAAAAAATAAAATCTCGAGATACTCATCCAAAACAATCCATCTATTTCCCAAACTTCCAACATCTCACTGGATGTGTTAGAAGTCCATCTGGGCCTTTAGCAGGTCCTTCAGGATCTCCGAGAGGATGGTCAGGAACCGCTTGTGAAGTTCTGCTATGGCACCGCTGGTGGCCTCATCTAGACTGTGGCCATCAGAAGCTCCAATTCGTCCTCATCCTCGTCACATAACTGGTTGCCTGGACTGGTGTCTGGCTCATCGGTGAAGCAATAAACCCCTGTAGAGGTCCACGGATGCAGGGGAACCCCCATCCACAGACAACTCGGCGGTCTATGACGACAGCACACAGAATAATTACGATTGCCAAAAATGTATGTTTTCACTGGCCAAACATACTTCCCAACCAGTCGGTGAACGGATTCGTGACACCAGAGTTGTCTGCTAGCTCTTGGCTGAGTGCTGTCAGTCCCTCCAGAGCCCTGGTCACCGATCCATCAGGAGCTGTGTTATTTGAAATGAAAGTACAGCACGCAGACCCAAACATCTGGCACACGCCACTTTTCTCTGCTAAATCATATCTAATGCCATTCTGTTCTGCAAGGTCATTAAACTAGTCTTCGCCAGCTGTGCATGCAGTCCTGATATGGCGTCACTGGTGAAGTTTACTAAACGCTGTTGGTTATAGTAAATGTAGTTGATCCAATCGACATTTTTATTAATCATCACCCTCTGAGAGAAAACAGATTCTAAATCTGCTGCTATTGGATTTCTGGCTTGAAAGTCATTAGACACCCCCCTTGGCAGTCTTATGACATCTTATGTACACTTGGTCATCAAAGGCTCCCTTCGGGCCACCGGCATCTCTTTTGGATCTTCTGTTAGCATGTGGGCGTGGAGAGATGAGTTCTCTATAAGTTGCATCAGTGACAGGCAAGATATAGAATGACAATATAAGTTGCACCAACGCACCTGTCCAATCTTTAGGCAGGATTGGATGTATGGTTCTTCCTCCACACCATCACCATAAATCAGCTCTAGGTGCTGTCTGTCTTAACACACTGTTATATAGATAGTCGCTAGCGTTGTGACTGTTGCTACAATTTGCAATAATTTGCAATAATACTACCTACATTGGGCCCCTTAGCTGTATCTGAGACTATACAATCAAATGGACCCTCTGTAACCTTGAACAGAGGTGGGGTATTATATTCTACAGGTGGGTAATGCCAGTGTAGCCTCTGACAAGTGTGATGGAGAGGCAAAGTGTCATCAGTAAACAGAGTTAAAATACAACTAAATTCAGGACTTATGAGTCTGAATCTTGAAGGAACTGGTGTTGCTAGGGGTTGCTAGGTCCTGAACACACAATACAATCTGTACTACTGACTTGAAGCCGTATATTGTACCCACCATAAATTCCCATCTGCCATTCCAGTTTCCACCCCTTACCTCATTCTCTGCGTCAGTCGTATGTCGAACCTGGTCTTTTTTACAGGCTTAACAATAATCCTAATGAGCCCTTGTGGGGCAGGACTATCAGTAGTTGCCTTACCCTGTACTACGTAAAGTCCTCAGTCAGTCAATTTTGGGTCTGTTAAGGTAAGTCTTAAAGGATTACATCTACCCACCCCCTTTGTACACATCACAGGCATAATATGATAACAGCTTCCCATACTTATGTGTGGCAGGCCCACACTGGTCAGTTATGATGCACACGGTTTTGGTCATCCACCCGCAGGCGTGTTCATACCTGGGACAGGAAACTACTTCACAGAAGTCGAACTGGACCGTTGATGTTGTACCTTCTTTGAACATAAGAGTGAGAGTTACATTTTCATAGGTGAGTGTCGTCAGAGAAGCCTCTCTACGTGGTCTGAGATCGGTTTGATTAGCTACTGAGGCTAAATGTCGAATCCTGATGTAGTCATGCATGTGATCTGGTTCCTGTCTGTGGTTAATTCCACATACTAAGAGGGAAGCTACTGAACTCAGGAATAAAATAATTACAGACTTCCATAACCTACTGAAGCTAGAGTCTCCTAATGGACGCCCTCGCTTAAACTGTGGGGAAAACGGCATCTTCAGTACTGTCTAAACCCCTCTTTTGAGGTGTCTTTGGCTTCAAATTTTCCTGTTTGATGTTCAATCCTGTCTCTGCGAGTGTCTTACTCGTTACCTTCGCTGCTGCACAGTGAGTGAGGTGGTGCCAAGTTGCTCCCATTTTACCTTTTCTGCATGTGAGGTGGCCAATACCATGGACCTGTCCACCTTGGTTCACTCCACCTGCGCTCATGGACTCTTATCCACACCAGACTGCCTGGTGACACGTCAGCCTGCTTCCTTTCGTCAGCTGCTGCTTCTGCGTTTGTCACCTGAGAAAACAACACTCGGCTCATGTTAGTTAGAGCTCCCGTATATTTCTCAATTTCTAGAGTTAGCAAGTCTAGTTGTGGTTTATCATGACGTTATTAAATCTCAAAAATTGTGAGTAGCACCTTTACTGAAAACTATTCTAAATGTGGATCTACAAAAAATGTTTGACACCTTACCATAAATGTTTGACACCTTACCATATCCCCCCTTCACCTCGATATCTCTGCTGTAAGGGATCACATGGCAACCATCTATGTATCTTGGCTATACACTGAACCTCCCCATGGTCCTGGTGACAGCATGGGCATCTGTTGATGTCTCATGGGAGGAGGTCCAGCTGGACCTGGTCGTAGGTACTGCTGATGTTGTGGTGGGAACGGAGCATGTTGTGGTGCTGCACTGATCTGTCTTCCTCTCCTTTTATGTGGGCAATCTCTCACCCAATGACCCTCTCTCCCACATACGTAGCACTTCCCTCTACCTACAGGTCTTTCATAACCTCCTCTGTAGTTACCTCTCCCTCTGTTAGATGCTCGTGCACGTCCTCTGCCTCTATAATGTGGTGGAGGTTGGTAGTACACCACTGTGTGGGCTGGTACTGCTGGATTTGGTTGGTATGAGGTCGGGGGTGCAGCTGGATATTGGGGCTGTTGTGAGGCCTGAGCCTTGGCTACGGCCATCTGTTTCTTGGCCAGATGTTTTCTACTGATTTCTCTGTCGACCTCTGCTACTTGCAGTTTCAGCAGTCGCAGCTGCATTCTCTTTATATCCTCGTCTTCTTTACTTTCTGCTCGTCTTTCCTCTATCTGCTGTTGCAAATCTTTTCTGATGCGTTCTACTTCTGTTACTTCACATTTTAGTCTTCTTACCAGTTCTCCTACTTCCTTACTCTGCTTCTTTAATGTAAACATTATGCAGCCTAGGAGTATTCAAATGTGTGTATTAAATGTGCACGCTTGTCATCACATGAATCAAAGTCAACTCACCCTCTGTGCTGTATGGCGTGTGGCCGCTGACTCCAAAACTGGGATCCGCTGCTCCACTTCCCAGATCTGGACCCACTCAACCACGCACCTTGACTAAAACAAACACAGAACTGCCAAAAGTTCAGCAGTAAATGTTAGCATACGTCTGTAGTGTAAGAGAGGTCAACGATCTCTCAAATATGTTGCGCCGTCCGTGTCAAAATTGATTCTTAGGAACTATGTAAAATAGTAAGTGTACCAAAATTAGTCAATACTGGATATGTGAAGGAATCTCGAATCCAAAATTGAAGCTAGAATTCCGAAATCAAACTCAACATCTAAATCAGAATCACAATCACAATCCAGTTCCAAATCAGAATTCGAAAGGTTTAAAATTGGAAGTAAAATGAAATTAAAAAACAATGAATAATTAATCAATTAAATATTAAATTCAACTTTAAAAATCAATAACTGTGTTCAAAGATATTCAATCAGAAATACCAATGCAAGTCAAACTGTTGAACTGCACTTACATTCTGGTCTGCACAATAATGAATCACAATTAAGTTCAAGAATTGAAGAAACACAACTGAAACCATTAATCTTTGTTAAAATGCTGAATTAAAACCAAAGTCAACGACTAAAGTTATAATGCTTAATTAAAACTAAGGTCAGGATATAAGCTCACAGCTCTTAGACAATGAATCTCTGAAAAATTCAGATTCTAAACACTTCTTTACGGTTATCTGCAGTTACTCCTTCTTCTGTTTAATTGTTTTTAAATCTCCTTTTCTTTTGCCTTATGTTTTGATGCTTTTAATGGTTTTATGTGAAGCACTTTGAATTACCTTGTTGTTGAAATGTGCTATACAAATAAACTTGCCTTGCATTGCCTTCTGCGCCGAACCGGAAGTTGTCCTGCGCCGAACCGGAAGTTGTCCTGAAACTGGCTGTGGTAACGAATATGCTAACCGCTATGCTAACGACAAAAAACGGAGCTTCTAATAAAGCATACGCATACACAAGTATCACCAAAATCCCACACTTTAATTCCACTCATACGCCTTCTGTCTCCTCTCTCACTCCAGCCGTTATTTTATTTTATAAGCACTTATTTTACATACAGAGTACCGCAACACCGGAGCTACACGTAGCTAGCGTTAGCTCCTCCAGCGCGGTTTACATATCATGCAATGTTAATCATTTTAAACGTATTTCCACGCTGCTAAAACACAGACTAGTCACACGTATTATTGGACTTATTTAGTCATCATTTTAAACGTATTTCCACGCTGCTAAAACACAGGCTAGTCACACGTATTATTGGACTTATTGTCCAGTTTTATTATACCTTAAACCTCCGGTTAACAGGCTTTAGCTCCTCCAGACCCGAGTTCATTGTTACGTTTGATCACGAGTTATACACTTCCAGCGTCACCCACTCGCCCAGTCCGCCTAGCACCGCCCAAGCCTATTATGCTACGTCTTCTGAATCACCCACACGACCCTATATTTATCCATTCACAGCCAAAACAAGCGAGAATGTCTTTCCTGAAGCCGCAGCCTCAGAAGCTAACTCCCGCTAGCCTAGCTCTCTAAGCAGCGTATATTTCAAGACCCGAAACTCGTGGGCTAAACCCGCAAAGACTTGCACCCCTGAGCCGGAATGCCACGAAATCTCAGTCCGCCAAGTTACATACCTGCTTTAAACTAGCTATCTGCAGGCCTAACAATACTTATGTTGGGCCGAAGGAGGCTCCCAGCATGAGCAAAGCAGTTCGCCCGTTCCACAGCTTGTTTGGTTCCAATGTGGTGATTTAATTACACAGCGCTGTCTGCCTTTAATTGATTCTTAGGATCCTTATACTCTTGACTAATCCCTTAAGTTCATCATACTTCAGACAGTAAATCGTACTTACCTCAGTGGACCGTGGCCTCCTCCTTGGAACGTACCCACCGGCAACGGAGCGTTAGCCGTTAGCAGCGCTTAGCCAAGCAGACATTCCCCTAAGATTCCTAGAAACTAACTCACAGATTTCATGAAACGGCTCTGCCTACCGATATTGTGGGCCCGGGATGTCTGCTTGACCAACGCCGCCTTCAGCACACACAGCGAGGCCGGTAAGAATGTCCCTCGTGGTCTGCCAAATTTGTTAAGGTAGTATTTTTACCTCATAACAAAGAGAAGGCCGGAGCCATGTGGCCGGCTTCCTTGTGCCGTCGTCACACGCTGCAATAATAACTACCAAAACTGGTTTACAATTATAAGGAATTTAATTCCACTGATGTAAGTACATTTACAGTAACACATTGGAGTATATACTCCCATGAAATATTACAATATTAACCCTCTTTGGAAAAAAACTACCTCTGGTCCCAGGACACAGCCGTCCTGCAGATCCACAAGCTAAAAGAGGCAGAAAAAACACTTCTAACCCGCCCACATATTAATTCACGACATCAGGTCAGTGATGATATGCGCCGTCGCACCGGTGTCCACCATCAAGCCCTTTCTGGTGACACCGCTTCCTGGCTCGCTGGTCACCAGCTTGAACACGAAGGTGTTGTCATCCATCTCCTCGGACACTCCACGCGCGTTGTCCCGCTGCCACTGTCGCCATCCTCCTCGCCGTCCGGTACTCTCGCCCTGGCCGTACCACTGTTGACCACGCTGACAGTCTCTTACCTTGTGACCTCTCTGGCCACAACGGAAACACACAATGTCCCCGCTCTCGGTGCTGCGTGCACCTGCGCCTGCTGGGGCAGCCCTCCTTGGATGCGCCTGGGCCCTCATGACATTGTCGTCGGCCGCAGCTGTGCGCATACCTTCAGTGCTCTCATAACTGCGCAACTTAGTCTTGAACTCCGCAAAAGAGAGAGTCTCATAACTTTGAGTGATAAAAATGGAAAAAGGCTTAAATGAGTCTGGCAGCCCCTTCAAAATCATTGCAACCAATAGTCCATCGCTTAAAACCTCTCCAGCATTACGCAGCGCTGTGATCAAAATCTCAGCACGTATGACATAGTCAGTCACACTCTCACTACTCATCTTTTGCAAAGAAGTCAGTTCTGTATACAGGCATACAATGCGGGGCTTACCCTTGCCTGCATAATAGTCACGCAAAATCCTGAGCGCTCCACGCCCGTCATCCGCTGCCTCTCGCATGACCAGAGACAAACTTTTGTCATCAAGGAATTGGATCAGTTCCGCGTACGCTTCCGCGTTCTTCGCCGCATCCTCAGCCAGTGCGTTTTCTTCTGCGCCATCGGCGGGCTGATTCAAAATGGTGTCCTTCAGTTTCTGCAACCGCAGATGTCCCAAAAACTTTGTCTCCCACAGTTCATAGTTCTTTTCGTCCCCATTAAAAACAAGACGAGACCAACGTGAACTCGTATGTCCGCTCATGGTGCTGGCACTCCAATCCGTGAGATACGCACACAAGCAAATGTCTCTCAGTGGCTACTCACGCCGGATATCTCTTTGCACAAACGTCTAACGCATCTGGGCCCATAACCTGTTCTGCAGAGCTTGACTAGAGATATACCGACTCAACACATTTAAACCTGGGAGAACAAACAATCTGCAGCCACTGGGTCAAGTTCTGAGAAAACACGTATTTTATTCTGCGCAGGTGCATCAGCTTAAATAGACAGTCACATGACACACTCACACCTGAAATGCATTGGCAATAATTGGGAGCACAATCAGTTGCTTCAATTAACACCTCCCTTCCGTCTATCTCAATTTCTATTGGCTACCCACCCTCACCTCAGCAAACGCCTGTCTTCACATCTCTCTCTCCTGAGCAGCTAACACATTCAATGATTGTCAGTTATTGTTTAATCCCATCTATAATAATCCTTCAAAATGAAAGTTAAACTTCTGCAACTTGGCAGAAGTTTCATGCTTCTGCATGTTTATGTTTATCTTAATTATGCATTCCCAAAACCCTTATGATTATGACTAATTATGAATTATTAATTATGAATTATTAAACACTTTTATTATATCTACTAACTACAGTTTTTTGCTCAAATTTCTTACACATCGATGCGCGCGACAGTGTTGTTGGACACCGGGATCACGTCCAACTTTTTCGCTTCTCTCTCTCCAATCATACATTCCACCATCTCTTTAACATTTTTCCCTCTCCACCACCGCCTCTCCTTCTCCCTATTACGCGGTCAGAATACTACCACAACACGCCGCCTGTCTCCGGCAGAAATGCGCTCATCCACGCACGGGAACAACACCGAGTTGTAATATATACCTCCATAACACCCCGCCACTCTCGGCTCATACCTCCCCAGCAACGAATCACATCACCCGGTCACAATACCTCCAGAATGTCCCCCGGGTGAAATCCGGGACTTGGTTTTATGGTTCCGAGTGGCGGGCGCTCACCCGTTGGCGCCGGGACGCGAGGTCTCCAGCCGCCCCGCCGTGAGGCACCTGATCGTCAGGTCTGTCAGCCCTCGGAACAGGCCGCGGGTCAACAACTCGTGGGTAGCGGGGTAGAGGCGAGGCAGATCACAGAAACATAATAAAGACTAGAGTATGGCAAAGATATGTTGATGAGAAACGTATTTGTACGTCAAACACAAACGTAATCAGGGAGAAAATACGTTCGTGGTAAAACGTAATTGAGAATGCATTTTAGTTTTGGGGGAACGTAATTTTTAGGAGACAGGACTGCACCGCCATTACATTTTTCCTCTCGCGCACCCCCTAGAGGCAGCTCGCGCACCCACACTTTGGGAATCCCTGCTCTAGAGAGCAGCTCTTCAAGATTGCAGAAGAGTACGCTATTGATTTAAGTGGTGTTTGGGATGAACAGGTTCTCTGGAGCTGTGGGTCCGGAATAGGGCCGGGCAACGTGGCCAGAATCTTAGATTAGATAAAGGTCATTTCATATATTGATAACAATAAATATTACTAAATATAATGTTTTTTGGTATTTCAAGGAATAAATAGTTTATATGAAACTACATGGTAAAGCCTTGCATATTTCATGACAAAAGTATTTTCTAATATTATTAAGAACTTGAGTGCAAAATTAACAGTTTCATGTTAAATTATAGAGAAAAAAAGCATAATTTCCATATACACCGTTTCTAACTTGTGATGTCAAAATAAAACCGCAATCTGTTTCTTTTTGTTCATTACAATCTCTCGATATATGTTTTAATACAATTCCATTGAAAGCAGATGCATTTTCATAATTTAATTAAAGCCCAGATATAGCAAAATAAAGTACATGGATTTATTCACTCTTGTTATTCTCGCTCACCGTAGCGAGTGAGGCGAATCTGCCTGTAGTGAAACAAGCAAGCTCCTCAATCAATGCAGAAACTAAATCGTCCATATCATTTTGAATTCCAAATAAGACAATCGTTGGACACAGTACAAACATTGGAGGAGCTTGGTGTTCAATCATATGTAATCAAATATAATTCAGAAGTCATGCATCTTGAAGTATATAAACAGCATGTCGATGCAGATTATCCTTCACTAAATGAGACAAAGGATTTGATGTGTGATTGATTAATGACAAAAGGGCCCCTTGTGTTATGGTACCATGCCATTATCTGATGACCTAACAAACCCAACCAACGAAGGCCACATGTAATCAGAGGCAGAGTGGTGGGCAAAATGGGGAAGGCCCGACGACATCATTCTGCACAATAATTAGCCATCAGCTTCTGTTTGTTGCAGAGAGAGTTTGTATTTTTGGAGCAATGGACCTTCGGAACAAGGGCGTTTGTTTTGGGGATAATGGGCCATTTGGACTACTGGGGTTTGGAATCAGAACAGGGCAGTTATGTTGTACGTCACACCTTCACAAATACACAAATGTCCAGTTAGACCAGTCAAGAGCTGCAGGGAAGTCAATATTCACCTCCCTAAATGCATTTTTTAACATTGAGCAATGCAACAGAATTCAGTCATATGTGATTTATTGTGAGTCTCTCTCTGTTACAGTGCACTAATTATGTGCATAATCATTGTTCATCTCTTCCTACAGGAATTCAGTTACCATACAGTACAACTCAACTGTATTTCTCTAATACTTCTAATCTCTGGGCACCTCGAGTTAGCAGCAGAAGCACACAAGCAGCCCGGTGTCTGTCTTATATTCAGAGTCGCGGGTGCAGCGGAAAAGGTCAATGGCGCCTCGCTAACGGCCGGCTAGCCAAGGATAGCTTCACCCCAGGGGCCTTTGTGCTGATGCCATTTGCTTCATCAGCTTCCTGCGGGTCCCCCGCTCTCCGCTTTGTTCTTGGCCTACCGAGGGGAAGGGCCTCCTGTCAGGTTAATTGCATACTTTGCTGGAGAAAATACTGGGTGTTAGTGATCATAAGTGCATTGACAACACACCAATTTAATTAGTACACAGAGTCCTTGCACTATTGGTTTTGGCTACTGATATAAAATAGGAAATATGCTCATATGCAGAGTAATTTCAGTGTTTCCAATAATCAAAAGAGTGAGGACATCTTTGTTTCTCTTTAGTGTCTCAAATTGATTGATGAATGCCAAAACTAGGCTTTGAAAAGAAGGTAACATAACTGATAAATTGTACTAGAATTTAGATAGTAAGCAAACATTGCAGAGAAGACACTTTCCTCACACCTCATTCCCATTTTCAAATCAGTCATAATCAATAACCCTGCCTCATCCAATCTCAAAGTTAATGTTGACCCAGGGAAGGAGGAGGAGGAGGAGGAAACATTAGCTTCTCAATGAGCGCATTAAAAGCACCTTGGTCAGACTTATGAGTGTAATTTACTGCGTGCATGCCTGCATTATCAATTTTAAAGACGATGTACAGAACCAACAGTCATTTGCATAATGTAAGCGCACAGCTTTATGCTGACTGTGGGGATGTGAGGGTGAAGGAGCTGCAGGTCCACATGCATGAATGCTGATGTACTGACGCAGCAAAAATGAGCATGCACAAGCATGACAGGTAAGATCTCTGGACCAGTACTGATCACTGATAGGACTGAGGAAATAAAATTCTGAATTTCCAGTTATTCTAGAGTTACTAAGAGTTACCCAAATCACAAAAATACATATTTTCTTACCTCTTAGTGTAATCTGCTATGTATAGTTTTAGTTTGATGTAAAGCAGCAACCTCTGGATCTGAAAAGTGAAGTCAACGCAATAGTGGCTTACGTATCGAACAATATGTTTGAATAACACCAGTGCATTTGGAAAATGCAGAAGCTTAAATTGCGGGAAATATAATGTTTTCGGAGGACTGGGCTCAACCTGGCAACATGCTGTCTGAAACGCCCACCCCGGAACCACAACATTGTACTCTGGTGTGGCGCGTGTGTTCTGCTAAACTAGCTTAGCAGGAAAACCAACAGCAGCACACACGCTACACTCTGCCCGCAGCGTTTAGCTGTTCCCTACTGATTCAAACAGGTAAAGCAATCACCACACAATCCACATTTCTCCAGACCATCGTTCCTGCTTTGTAAAAGAAAACAAACCCCAAACAGAGAACCACATGTCCGACCCTAACCCCGCACATGACGGGATGCTTCGTCATTAACGGACAATGCATATAGTCAAAATCAATGACAAGAACAAACTCACAAGAACGAGTCACATATATTTATGAGACAACAAAGCAACAAATCAATCCAGCAACACTGCAGCGCTAACACGTATTCCACCGCACACTCAAGAGCACGAGCCATTCAAATATTATTCACATCAGAGGGAACAATATGAACCGTATCATAAAAACGACACCATAGACACATGAACACAGTAGTAACGCTACTGCAGATGTAAAAACACAAAAGCACTTCACTTACCAAAGCTGCTGTTCACTTAAAGACAAAGTCCATCCTCCTTTCTTTGATGACAAAGAGTTTAATACCACGGTTGTACAGAACATCGGTTCAGTTCCAGCCAGAGGTTCTCCTGTGATCGTGTTTGTTGAGTTGTAGATCCACTCGGGTCTCAGCAAAAGTTATTGAGAAAGCGAGCACACTTTCTATTAATTACTGTAACATTGCAACCTTGGCACACCAAATCTCCTGATAACGGTGACGGTGGCTTCCCATTTCAGGGAGTCCTGATGAGTTTGAACGGATCCATTCTCTCTACCAGAGCTGGCTGTGTTGTCTTGGATGTGGATCAGATTCAGTGCTGGAAATCAGGACTTCATGTCTTCCTGTCACCTCGTAAGATTTTGAACTTGTACAGTTATGGTTTGTGTTAAGCTGTACAGGTGTAGAAACTAAAGTCATAGTAAAACATAACTTATATAAAATAAGTTAACTAATTAAAACACACAAAATAAACCAGTCATAATATTATTATTTTCCCTCATTCTCTTGAAAAATCATGACAATGTGCCTAAAAATGAACCCAAGGAGGTTGAAAAACGCCCTCTCCAAACCATCTTTTTCATATTCTGCATTGTATCACAGGACGCCGCCTCCCCACCCAACCCCCGCTCAATTAAAATGTTCTCATCATACGTAATTATGAAGGCATGAATTCCAAACTAAAGGGAATGGTCCCATGGGAGAGGGCATAGCGCGGTGAATAGGATTCTCTCTCCAACAAGATTAGAGTTATCAATTTGCACTGTGTCACATTAATGACTCCTCCCCAGCCCGACCCGTGATAAACCAGAGTGGGGTCCGCTGATGGGCCCTGGTAATCAAAGTCTGGATCATAACGGTCTGGGAAATCAGGTGCAATGCAGGTACTGATACAGACACATTTATTGAGACAGTCCCCTAAAACCCTGGTAGAACCTTACCGCTGAATATATATGTTTAAAATGTCCCATTTCATACAGCCAGTATGGAGAATTACTTTTAATTGTATCTCATTCATTCAAATATTTCAGGTAATCATTAAATATGTACTGTTATTTGTTTCTTTCTTCGGGACACTTTTGAAGATTAGAAAATGTCCAAATTGAGTGCCGCCCAGTGGTAGTAAACAAGTCGTCTGGTGATCTAACTCACAGTTCATGAGATGGGTGGGCTGCAACCTGCAAAATGTACTGAAAAAATGTATTGGGATTTTCCCTCATCATTGTATTTTACAAACAACAATAACTCATGGCATCAGAAGTAATTTAAAAGATTTCATAGGAGCTTTAAATGATATACAGTATGTACTGCCTAGTCCTGATTACCCAATATTGTTCCATGGACTATGAATAGTCCATTAATATGTATTTTAGGATTTTTGTGTGTCATCTATATGACACAAGGTGCCACTTAATACACATCTTTACTGTGAAATGGTTGAGGTTAGGTTGTGGCAGCAGAACCACTTAGTTAGGTTCAAGAAAAACATCATTGTTGGGCTGAAGGTACTACACAAACTGAGTAAAATATGTACATAAACAACATAACATAAGAACGAAAAACACGTCACCTACGTCAACAACAACACACCAGTCTCAAACAACACCTGCGCATCCACAATTACTTAAAGTTATTGTGTCATTCATGTTGCATTTGATAAGAGACTGGACTACCTGTACTTCTTGGGGGGGGGGGGGGGGGTAATGCTGCCCGAACAGCCAACTAAACATTAGCGCTGTTCAGTACGAACTTTCTGTCACACTGAAGAAACACAACCAGGCAATGCAACATTTTCCTGAAACTTGTTGAAAATAATCCATGAGCGTTATGTACATTCATTTGAGTTTTCTCACATGAAGCTGCAATCACTTCTCCCATCTCTGTTTTTCCATTTCCTTCCACATCTGAGTCTTTGGTCTTTCTATGACTGAGCGCTTGACATAAATGGAGGTTGAAGGTTATCTTTTCATTTTTTCCTTAGTCAGAAAATTGAGTCAAATGAGAAAAACAGTATGTAGTCATCAGTAAGCGGGCCGAGGAGGTAGAACTGTCAAGGGTCCAAAACTCAGCTGCATGCTAAATTGATCCTGACGAGCCCAGGTTCAGCTAAACTACAGTTCCCTTCACAGGTGATTCATCACATAATTAAATCAAATCATTATTCTATCAGCTTTATTGGCCATGTATGCGTACGCGTACTCGGAATTCGACTCCGGTTTTTCATTGGTCTCCAGGTACATACACAGAATTTGCAAATAAACAGGAAAAGAATGAAAACATTAAAAATAAAAAACAACAACAAAAAGTAGGAGAAGTAAGGATAAACATTTATCGACTATGTACAATATAAATATATATCCAAAAAGTATGTATATATATATATATATATATATATATATATATATATATATATATATATATATATATATATATATATATATATGAACATAAACCTAGGACCCGTCTGTTAAACTCCTGAAGTTCTCAGACGACACAACGGTCATCGGCCTCATCAGGGACGGTGATGAGTCTGTGTACAGGAGGGAGGCTGAACAGCTGGTCCTCTGGTGTGGTCAGAACAACCTGGAGCTGAACAAGCTCAACACTGGAGATGACAGTGGACTTCAGGAGGAGCCCCCCAACACTGCCCCCCCCCTCACCATACTCAACAGCACTGTGTCTGCTGTGGAGACCTTCAGGTTACTAGGATCCACAATCTCCCAGGACCTGAAGTGGGCCCCCAACATCAACACCATCAGGAAAAAGGCCCAGCAGAGGTTGAACTTCCTGCACCAGCTCAGGAAGTTCAACCTGCCTCAGGAGCTGCTGATCCTGTTCTACTCCACCATCATCCAGTCTGTTCTCTGTTCTTCCATCACTGTGTGGTTTGGATCGTCCACCAAACAGGACAGAAACAGACTGCAACGGATTGTCAGGTCTGCAGAGAGGATCATTGGTTCCAGCCTGCCCTCCATCCTGGACACGAGATCTCTGCAGACCCCTCACACCCTGGACATATGCTGTTCACCTCCTCCCCTCTGGTAGGCGCTACAGAGTACGCCAAAACCACCAGACACAGGAACAGCTTCTTTCCACTGTTACTGTGATGAACAATAAATAAGTTATACTGCACTACTACCTCTGTTTGCACTATCACCTCAATTCCATTGACACTGTTGTTGCATTGTTGTATAGGGCTATGTTCATATATACAGTATATATGTACTTTTTGAATATATATTTATATTGTACATGGTCGTTAAATGTTTATGCTTACATCTTTCCTGTTTATTGTAAATTCTGTGTATGTACGTAGAGAGCAACGAAAAACCGGAGTTAAATTCCTTGTGTGGCCAATAAAGCTGATTCTGATTCTGAAAGCAAGAATACACTCAGAAACAACAACATTAAACTTAGTCCAAAAAAATATTACATTTAATATAACAGCCATTTGAAATCACATTTTTTAAATAACCAAATTGTCTTTTAATCACATTAAATCAATATGTCCCTAGTGTCTGCTTCGGTTGCCCGGTTAGGAATGCACCCCATGAAACCGGTGTGTGATATTTGGTGAAACGGCAGCTGAGACTGGGGTCTAAGTTTGGCATCGCTTATACCATTAGTATCTTAGCGTGCAAGTTTGATTCATTGCAGGCATCAGCATCAAGCATCAAGTACATTTTTATTTATTATTACTTTTGTCAGTTTCAAGTTATTTCAGTGACTATTGTGGGTTTTTCTTTCTTTAACGGAAGGGTACCAACAATTTTGTCCACGTGTGTATACATTTGGCTTTGTGGTAATAATACTTTTAACCTCTTTCAATTTTATTTATGATAAGAGTCTTCTCTTCTTGCATATTCTAATTATTTATGTCGCATTTTTCTCTTCAAATTCAGACAAACAGAAAGCCTCTTTCCTGCTCAACTGTTTTAAATTACGTATTATATAACTTATTCTATTTTTCTTATTTATTTGCTGCTTATTTTTCTTCTTATACACTGGAAAAAAAAGTAACATTTACTTGAAAAAAGCTAGGTAACAATTTGCACCCAGAAATTGTGAGTAATTTTTACTCAGATATTCTCAAGTTAAGTTTACTTACTAGTAAGAATTGGTTTTTATCCAAAATATGCAAGTAACTTTTACTTAAAATAAAATGTACTTAGCCTTTTATAGTAATCTTTACTCAGGCTACCTTTGGATCTAATTACAAAACCCCAGTAAAAATCAATTAGGCGTTTCATGTATATTTAACTAGCTTTTCTTTACTTTTTCTGTTGAGAAATATTAAGTGATATTTACACAATATATCTTTTATCTACTACTTCTCTACACAACTATTCAAATATGACTTGCATTTTCTAAACTGGGCTACTGTTATTTAATAAAATTGTCTTAACATAAGGCTTCTACAAAACATGAAACATCTTCTTTTAAACTACAGCAGCTTTACTTGTGAACTGTAAAAGAGGTCACTGCTGACCGACACACACCAATACCAACATATATAATCTGGTTGGCATTGCCTGTTAATTGAAGCAACTGATTGTGCTCCCAATTATTGCCAATGCATTTCAGGTGTGAGTGTGTCATGTGACTGTCTATTTAAGCTGATGCACCTGCGCAGAATAAAATACGTGTTTTCTCAGAACTTGACCCAGTGGCTGCAGGTTGTTTGTTCTCCCAGGTTTAAATGTGTTGAGTCGGTATATCTCTAGTCAAGCTCTGCAGAACAGGTTATGGGCCCAGATGCGTTAGACGTTTGTGCGAAGAGATATCCGGCGTGAGTAGCCACTGAGAGACACTTGCTTGTGTGCGTATCTCACGGATTGGAGTGCCAGCACCATGAGCGAACATACGAGTTCACGTTGGTCTCGTCTTGTTTTTAATGGGGACGAAAAGAACTATGAACTGTGGGAGACGAAGTTTTTGGGACATCTGCGGTTGCAGAAACTGAAGGACACCATTTTGAATCAGCCCGCCGATGGCGCAGAAGAAAACGCACTGGCTGAGGATGCGGCGAAGAACGCGGAAGCGTAGGCGGAACTGATCCAATTCCTTGATGACAAAAGTTTGTCTCTGGTCATGCGAGAGGCAGCGGATGACGGGCGTGGAGCGCTCAGGATTTTGCGTGACTATTATGCAGGCAAGGGTAAGCCCCGCATTGTATGCCTGTATACAGAACTGACTTCTTTGCAAAAGATGAGTAGTGAGAGTGTGACTGACTATGTCATACGTGCTGAGATTTCGATCACAGCGCTGCGTAATGCTGGAGAGGTTTTAAGCGATGGACTATTGGTTGCAATGATTTTGAAGGGGCTGCCAGACTCATTTAAGCCTTTTTCCATTTTTATCACTCAAAGTTATGAGACTCTCTCTTTTGCGGAGTTCAAGACTAAGTTGCGCAGTTATGAGAGCACTGAAGGTATGCGCACAGCTGCGGCCGACGACAATGTCATGAGGGCCCAGGCGCATCCAAGGAGGGCTGCCCCAGCAGGCGCAGGTGCACGCAGCACCGAGAGCGGGGACATTGTGTGTTTCCGTTGTGGCCAGAGAGGTCACAAGGTAAGAGACTGTCAGCGTGGTCAACAGTGGTACGGCCAGGGCGAGAGTACCGGACGGCGAGGAGGATGGCGACAGTGGCAGCGGGACAACGCGCGTGGAGTGTCCGAGGAGAAAAGCACTCGTAACTTTCAGCCTCTCAGATTTCATCTGTCACTTGATAAACTGTACTAGGCCAAACTATACCCGGGGGTGTAAAATAGCCTCGGCCATACTATACTCCCCCAGGCCAGAGTATACCCCAGGGGATAAACTGTCCTAGGCCAAACTATACCCGGGGTTGTAAAATAGCCCTGTCGATCATCGACAACCTGATGGAGCATTTTCAAACAGATCACCGCATTTCATCTGCCTACCACCCACAAACAAATGGCCAACAGCAACGTGACAATCGAACACTCAAAGAATCTTAGTAAGCTTGTCAATGATGAAAGAAACTGGGACTAGTTCATCTCTGGTGTTCTGTTTGCCTATCACACATCTGTGCATGCCTCAACCAAGTGCACTCCATTTGAGGTCATGTATGGACATCAAACCCTCAGAAGATGACACTGGACCCCATCTCCCTTTCAGATGATGCCAATCCTGATGTGCCGGATACACTGACAACCATTCATAAAAAGCTCCACTCAACCGTCAGTACCAACATCCACTCTGCCCAGGAACACCAGAAGCGTGCCTTTGATCACCGACACAACACCAAAAAAGAAATCACTGCTGGCTCCATCATTTATGTCAAGAATCAGCACCGTATTAATCGCATGGGTTCAAAGATGGAACCACGTTGGATTGGACCCTACTTAGTTGTGGAATCCTTGACCAAGGGGCAAGTAAAACTTAAGAACAATAAAACTGACAAGATACTGAGGAACACCTACCATGCCAACAACCTTAAGATTTACCAGGATGAAGAGGCTTCTCCACCACCCGTCCCCTGACGATTCTCCCAGTAACTATGCCAATGACAGCCCAAAGCAAAATACACTCAAAAGACCATGTGAAGAACCAGACAATGATGACATCTACATCTCACAGAAACACAAGCAGACCAAGACTTTCAACCCACTTCCAAGTTCAGGAAGGAAGTATCAAAGCACCACTCTTGGCCTTATGTTTGGTAAGGTTGTGGATGCACAAAGGACCTTGGACAACCACGGCGTACATATAAAACCAAAGGTGATGGGAACTGCTACTTCTGGGCCATCAGCTACATCCTGACAGGATCAGAGGACAACCACTCCCTTCTCAGAGATAAAGTCATCCACCACATGAACACTGACTTGACAACAAATCGACAGGACTACTTGAACCAAAATGTGAATGAATATGTGAACACCTCTGGCATCTCTCAGTCTGGGCAACTGATGCAGAGATCATGGCCATGGCGAATCTGTTGAGTTGCGAAATCGTCATCCACACAAAAGTTGACTCCATGGATTGGTTGACCTATCCCGCAAGCTTCAATCTGCAGTCATCAAGAGAACATGCACTTTATCTTGAAAACAAGTATGATCATTTTGATGTTGTTATCAGTGTTTAACTTTGAACATTTATATTGTAGCGAGGACTTGCTAGTCTTAGAAGTTGAAGTTTCAGGACATTATGACCTTTATTATATTATGTTACAATTACATTATGTTTTGGGTATGTGCTTTTATTTTAATGTGTAACACTACTGAGATGTGTGGTAGTAATGTACGCCAGCCATCACCGGTTCCTGACCCCGCTGGGTCCGGCCTCCCTGACCCCCAGTCGGAGGCCCCGTCTTCCCAGTCCAGCCCCCCTGAGCCCCAGTCTCCCCAGTCCTGTTTCCCTGAGCCCCAGTCCTAGCCTTAGTCTCCCCAGTCCTGTTTCCCTGAGCCCCAGTCTGAGCCTCAGTCTCCCCAGTCCTGTTTCCCTGAGCCCCAGTCCGAGCCTCAGTCTCCCCAGTCCTGTTTCCTTGAGCCCCAGTCCAAGCCTCAGTCTCCCCAGTCCTGTTTCCCTGAGCCCCAATCCGAGCCTCAGTCTCCCCAGCCCTGTTTCCCTGAGCCCCAGTCCTGTTCATCTGAGCCCCAGCCCCTCCAGTCTGGCTCGTCTGAGCCCCAGTCTGAGATCACGTGTCCTGAGAAACTCGTGCCATCCGGCCGTCTCCCGGAGTCCTTCTGCCCATCCCCCGGTGTCCTTCTGCCCATCCGGCCGTCCCCCTGTCCGTCCCCCAGAGCCCTTCCAGACACCCCTCCTCCAGACCCCTCCACCCACCCCATTGGACATTTGTATGTTGGGACATTACAGCCATTTAGCAGATACTTACAATAAGTGTATTCAACATCAGTTTTCGAGAGAACTAGTCACCAGAAGTCATAAGTGCATCTTCTTTCTTCAAACAAGCATCTAAGAGCAGAAACCAGAGCCAACGTACAGTGCAGACACAAACGAATGCAATAAGTGCCACAAACTAATATGAATACAATAAGTGCAATAAGCTAGTATGAATACAATAAGTGCTAAGTAAGTGGTAAGTGGAAGGCTCAGGGTAGGCCTTCTTGCAGACGTGAGTTTTCAGCCTGCGCCGAAAGATGGGCAGCGACTCCGCTGTCCTGACGTCAGTGGGGAGTTCATTCCACCACTGTGGAGCCAGGACAGAAAACAGCCGCGACCGGGTCGATCGGCCGCAGGGATCTCTGAGCGACGGGGCAACCAATTGCCCCGAGGCAGCAGCGCGAAGAGGTCGGGCAGGGGTGTAAGGCTTGACCATGGCCTGGAGATAGGAAGGAGCTGTTCCGTTCACTGCCCTGTAGGCTAGCACCATAGTCTTAAACTGGATGCGAGCTCTTACAGGGAGGCAGTGTCGAGAATGGAGAAGGGAAGTTGTGTGGGAGAACTTGTGGCGATTGAACACCAGACGAGCTGCAGCTTTCTGGACAAGCTCCAAAGGTCTGATGGCCGACGCCGGGGCTCCGGCAAGTAGTGAGTTGCAGTAGTCCAGGTGGGAGATGACAAGAGCCTGGATGAGCACCTCCTGATGTTGTAGAGCAGGAATCTGCAGGAGCGTGTAACCGATGCAATGTTTGCTGAGAACGACAGTTGGTCATCCAGGGTCACACCCAGGTTTCTCGCAGTCCGAGTTGGAGTCACCACGGTATTGTCAATGGTGATGGACAGGTCTCGGTGCAGGCAACCCTTCCCCGGGAGGAACAGTAGCTCGGTTTTGTCCAGGTTGAGCTTGAGGTGGTGGGTCGGCATCCACTTTGAGATGTCAGCCAAGCACGCAGCGATGCGTGCCTCCACTTGAGTGTCACTGGGGGGAAATGACAAGACCAGCAGGGTGTCATCGGCATAACAATGGTAAGAGAAGTCATGCGAGCGAATAACAGAACCCAGAGATGTTGTGTAGAGCGAGAAGAGAAGGGGGCCCAGGACCGAGCCTTGCGGAACCCCCGTAGTCAGCATGAGTGGTTCTGACACGGCTCCCCTCCACGTCACCTGGTAGGATCGACCTGTCAGGTAGGATGCAAACAGGGAGAGTGCAGAGCCGTCTAGAATCAGTCCCTTGAGAGGGGGGTTCTGTCACGATTTATGTTTTGAATTAGTTATTTATTCTGTTTTATTGAGATGTTCCATGTGTCTTGCACTTTATTTCCTGCCTTTGTCTGTCTTACCCCTGTGAGGGTCAGCCCTTCCCCTAATTAGACACTGCTGCGTTCAATCAGCTGCACCTCCTCAGTCTGCTTCACTTCACTTTCTGCCCCTGTCTGTTCCTCCCGTGATGGTCTGCCCCGCCCTTAATTGTAACCTGCTGTGTCTAATCACCTGCACATTCCCTGTGTATTTAAACCCTGTGTGTCTCTTGGCTCAGTGTTCGTTGTTCTTTGGTGTAAGCTGGTCCGTCTGTCGTCTGCCTGCCATTTCCTCCTGGTACGTTTAGTGTGCTCCACGTTGCAGTGTTCGCTGTTTCTTTGGATGTTTTATTTTCATGGACTTGTGATTCACATGTTTTTGTGTTGAATACTTTTTTGTTACAATTAAACCCCCAATTATCCAACCCTCCGTTTCCCGAGTCTCCCTGCATTTGGGTCCAGCCCTTTCTTTTATGCTAAAACCTTACAGTGTTCAACATATAAAAGGTTTATCTTCTGAGAAGCACAAATACTCATTACATTACCGTCAACCCTCCCCATTAGATTTAGCCATGTTTTTACTCATATGAGGGGAAAGTGTGACTCAATGTTGGTACTAAAAGATCAGACACTGAAAACATCCACATATTTCATAGAAATGTGGCCAGCTGTTGTGGAAACATCCTGTAAGACGTGTTGGACTAAAGGGAAACCACACACAGAATGACCAAAGGATCGGTACAACATCATGGCAGAGCTGTGTGATTGACAGAGAACAGCAGAATCAATTAACTTAATTTGTGCTAAATCCATTTAAAAAGTGATCAATACTTTTTATTAGAGAGGGTGCTTTGAAATAACACTCCTGTTTGGATATCCACAGTCTGATATGATCTATCTTGACCTCAGGTCTGCAAACTTGAATGACAACAATCAAGACATTTATTAATATAGATTTTTTTTGGCCACATCTCTGTCAGAATATACAATCAGGGAAGAGATCCCAATCATATCACAGAAACAGATTGGTCTTTGAAGAAGCTGTTTTGCTGTACGTTTTCCATGACGATACATATCTTAGAACTTCAGGAGGGAAATGCATCTCTGAGCACTGTTTCCATTAGGGGTGGGAATCACCAGAGGTCCCGCGATACGATATTATCACGATACTGCGATATTCTGAGTATTGCGATAACATATTTTGCAATTTATTACTTTTTTCAACTTCAAATGATGTCCCCAAAGGAAAATTGTGTCAACATGTGTTGGGCTCTGGCCTATGGCTTAAACATGTGCTGTGGACAAAGAGAATCGGGCCTTCACTGTTTCAAGCACAGGTCTCATCCTGACTTGTAGTTTGATGAGAACAAGCCTCCTCTGGGTGAAATTTCACACTCAGGTGTGAATTCCCCCTCCCCCCCAAAAAACCATGGTAACCGCTGCAGTCTCATTGGCCGAAGGCCAGGAGACCCCAGGACCCCTGTGGTTCAGCCGATGTTCTATAAAACTGTTTTTAGTTCACACTTCTAGGCTTTCCCCCTTCGACCTCGGTTGAGTTAGGGAGCACGCAAACGCTCTCTTCGCCCGGACCCCCCCCCCCCCCGTCCAGGCCACAGAGAATCCAGCTTTTTCCCGTCGACCTCCGTCGAACAGGGAGCACACCACGCTCTCTTCGCTCGGACACCCCCGTCCAGGCCACAGAAGAACCAGCTTTCCCCCCACGAGGGAGCCCCTCGAACCCTCATCAAACCCTGACAGGTCACGAGCCATTTCGCTGGACGAAACAGCCCGCGATAACGAATCTGCATCAGCATTCGTTCAGTGCTTTCTGCTTCTTTTTATTTTGTGCACAAACCGGCACAGAGGAGCCGACGAAGCCTCGCTCCTCTCCTGACCGATGATTACCGGGAGACCTACGGACCACGTCGTCTCAGCCGAAGTTAAACTGTCCTCCCTGCAGCGAGTACAGATCGGACCTGCGTTTGCTCCAGAGCCACGCCACGACGGACCGAAGCCGCACCAGCAAACGCCGTGCGACACACAGCGCCCGCTGCAAAGCCGCGCTGCAAGCAGCCCCCCCCCCTTGTCCCCCTTCCCGACGAGGAAGACGGACCATTTTGCCACAAACACTTCCACGTTGCAACGAAGCATCTACAAGTAAGATTCTTGGCATTTGGGCATAGCTTAGCTTAAATTAACGTAAGTTTAATTCAGGCCATTCATTTATATGTTGATATTCCCGTGTTTTTGTGTGTTTAAGACTGTCGCGTGATATTGAGGTATTACGCAATCATTACGGAGCAGAGAAGCTCCGCTGTATGTGTGTATCAACTATGACTGTTTGCTTGGGATTTATTTGATTTCTTTTCATTCATTGTCTTCCACTCCGGGTGGAAGTTCTCTTTTCATTAACTCGACTCGGTGAGTGAGCTGAGGTGCGTGGTTTATCACGGCATAAGTTACCGGCAGTTCAAAGACGACAGCGGTATATTTATGCATGATAGAACCAGCAAGCAGGCTCCCTACCACATCGCACGCCGAAGCGTGATTCACTTCGAGTTCTTGCTCCTTTTTTCTCTTTCCTCCTTTCACGAAACACACACACACACAGCTCCTAGTTCTACCCCTGGGGAACCTCGTTCAAACGAGCCTCACATCACGTGCTGCCCAGGCACACGTGAATTACATACAGCAGCCTAACTGCCATTTTGGTCCGCGTCACTCGACTCCGCCATCTTTGTAGTTTTTAGCTGTAGTTCTTAAGGCCCCTCCCCTTTGGCCAGCGTCACTCGACGCCGCCATCTTTGTAGTCTTTAGCGTAGCTGTAAGACTCCTTCCTGTTCACCCATAGACCCACACACACACATACACATACACACACAGACATACACTCTCATCCATTTTATTCATTCTTTAGTTTAGGCATATAAAATTGTATGATAACGTTTGTTGGTTGCAATATTAATTGATTTGATCATTTATTATTTTGATTCAATAAACTCTGTTATACTTTCAGGAGCAGTCGTCTGTGATTACTTGTGCATATGTATTTGATAAGACTGTATGTAGTAGCCTGTGCTCGAACTTAAAACCTTCACTGTCACTGAATGTATAGTCATACGCAGACTATTGACATTATGAGTGACTACTAATTATGAGACTTAGTTTTATCGTTTGGTTATTGGTCCCTGTTCGCAGGGTGGTGCCCCGTTTATATTAATAATCATTAATAATTGTTACATACATCAATAATTCTATTGATGTCAAGAATTCAGTTTCTTAAATGCTGATAACCCAAACACGCTCCTTTAGATCCCAACATAATGGTGCCCCGTGTGAGGCTACGTTATTCCAGTTTTGTTACAGTATATATGCACATTAATCCATAATTATTTTTGAATAATTAATTTTCCAAAAAATATTTTTTTTCGAAAAATTATTTTTTCTTCTTCTTTTGAATGATCCAAATTCCTGAAACTTATTTCCCAAAATAGGTAGGCTTTGATCTTCAAAATCTTGTCTTATTGTAATTCAATTTTTGATTTAAAATTTTGATTTTTAATCTTAATCTTTAATTCCCTTCTCGAAATTTTATTTAGTTTCCAGGTTTAATTATTCGTTTCATTTCTTAAACTAACAGCCAGCTGTGTAGTAGATTTGATCGTTTTATTTGTAATACCTTGCTTGTTTTCTTAAATCCCTCCAAAGAAGTTACACACAGCTGTCACAGGCCCAAAGTGCTAAACCACATTAGCATTTTCGCACCTCTGGCTGCAAAGCAGTAGTGATACCTCAGAGCAGCAACAGTAGAAACGTAAGTCACAGAGCTAGACATTTCACTGTGCGCCTGCATGAACCGTAACACTAACAGTAATAAACATCTAACAGTAGAAATCCTAAGTTACAGAACTAGACATTTCACTGAGAACCGTAAACACTAACAGTTTCCGTTCTAACACTAGGGAATTAACAACTACTGGGAGTCGCACTCATTAGAGAGAATGAGCGACGAGAAATCCCCCATTCCTGGAGCTGTAGCTCCAGAAGACACCGCAGTACGAGATGCGGTGGCTGATGTCCTCGGACTCACAGCAAAGGAAAGAGAGTACTTTGCAAAATACACTGCTGTCCTATGTGACGAGCAATTAGAGCAGCTGGTGGCTTATGTAAATAACCCAGCAGGTAACAGAGAGCGCCTGATTCAGGACGTAATCGGCGAAATACTGCTCATCTACCATCAGAAAATGCAGCTGCAAGCTGCCCGAACCCGGGCACAGAGCGACGAGCAGCAACGCGAGATCTGGACACTCCGAACAGAGGTTCAGGAGTTGTCACGTGACTGTAGAGCCCTACAGTCAGAAAATAGTAGCCTGCGCAGTGACCTCAGAGAGGTCAACCTAGAACTCTCTAAAGCATCAGAGAGTGATGACAAACTGAAAGCGCTTCAAGGTGTTCCAGCAACCCCGGTAGGTACTGCTACCCCCTACCGAGCCTTTCAGCCCAGTCATTTCTTGGTCTCGGCTCCCTCATTCCCCGAGACCCGAACCACCTTGCATTTCTTGAAAACGCTTTCCCCAACCAGGAGGAGAGAGGACCAACACCAGGTCCTAATCGGCCCAGGTGGCTTCAAACCCACCTCAGGCGAACGCAATCCTCCACGCAGTTCACGCGCGCGACAAGAACTGACCCCATCCCCCTCAGGGAGGGAGGATGATAGTCGTTACCACCATCGTGAGTATGGAGACTCAGACGACTCGGACGGCCCAGGCCCCATCAACCTTGGAGGCCTGCGTACTCGACAGATTGAGTCTCTGGCGAAAGACGTAGAGCGCTTCAATCCCGATAATCACGACTCGAGCATCGATGACTACCTTAGGGAGTTCGATCGCTGCCTCCTCGACCTATCGCGCCCCTCATCGCGCGAAAAGCTAAAGCTAGTGTGGAAAACCACAGCGCGAAGCGTCCACGCTTTCGTGGAAACGCTCCAGCCGAGCATCCGCGACTGCTATTCATCCCTTTGTCACGCCCTTAGGGAGGAGTACTCCCTGTACACCGACCCAGCTTCTGCCACCCTCTGCGCCTTTGCCATTTCCCAGGAAAGGCTAGAGTCTCCGAGAGACTACTTCAGGCGCTTGAGATCTGCGTACTTCCAAGGACGTAACGCCCCAGGTCTAGAAGAAGACCATGCCTTCAAGTCGCTATTCCTGCACAATCTCCACGACAACGTGAGATACGATGTTACCATGCACTGCAGAACGAGTAACCTCACCATGCCAGAGATTAGGAAGTACGCGCAACTTGCATGGAAGACACGCGGACGGCCGACAAATCGGTACGAAGACACCGCCATAGTCTTAGGCATCCAACAGTCGAGCTACACCGACCTAGCGTCGGAAGACGACGAGAGGACTTGGCCTAGCGAGCCCTGGTCACCCCCGAGGAACAAACAACCCTGGCGGTCGAAAGACCAACGGAACCAGGGGGGTGAAAGACGCCCTCAAGGGCAACCCATCAGGTAACGCTGACTCGCAGCCCACCTGACTAAGCCAAGTGACCTTTCCCCCTGCTGCCAAGTCGACATGGTAGGGGGGGGCAAGAGAACTCAGCACACTTCCGGAAACGACCACTCCCATTTCGCACCTCATTCTTCAACCTTGCCTTTGCGACCTTGTTCGCAAAGGCAATGCCCGTTATGTATATATCTATACATATTCTTCAGTCTTACTGGGGGGTCATAACACTCTTGCTCTACCCGACTCCGGGTCAGAAACGAGCCTCATGTGTTCCCCCACCTTTTCGCATACACCTCTAGGGTGCCACAACCTTAGAGGCCCTTCGAGCACCCTAGCTCGTAAAATCTTTCGTCAACTAAGCCTTCTTCTCCTGCTCTCTCAGCATGAGCCACCTCCAGCTTGTTCAACGAAGCCACCGCCTTCTTTCAGCCGAGTCATCGCCCGGGCCTGTCAAGTCGCCAGTGCCGTAGGTAACTGAACTTGACCTGTGCGCCGGACCTGTCTCCATCTCTAAGTAGGAGGGTGGGGGAGGGAGATATCACCAGCCCGCCATGACACACTCCAGAGTGAAACTGTTCGCGACGTTTCCCTGAGTGCTGACGGTAACGTGGGATATCCGCCCTCGCCACTTGAACAGCGCGAGGGGGGTGGATCTCTGACAACAGAAACTTAGAGAGATGCACTTCACAGGAAGTACACTCTAATCTCGCCAGTGCCGAAACCAACCGGCAGAATGGTAGCTTACTATTGACTACTAACGTTTAACTGCATGCTCCAACTCACCCTGTAGACATGCACTAACCGCTAACACATCCAACTTCAACCAGAACAGTTGCATGACCTGACAAACCATTGTGACTGTAAACTGAGTCTCCACTCTCATAGAGAACCCTTTGCATGCTTTATAGACTCTACCAGAAGTAACCAAAGAAGACATAACCTCTGCCGTAGCAGTCAGATTTAACCCAGGACCTCATCCGAGACGGCTCAGCTGTCAACAGCGGGAGCAGCGAAAGACCAGCCTAGCTAGTCACACTAGCCGTGCTAATGAAATCTGTAAATCTGCTACCACTACTGTTATGCAACCCTCACAGGTACCTCTGGCCTATAGTCTTGGCAACGCAACTCCAATATCGATAGATTCTAAAACTTAGACACAGGACTCGCTCTAAATGTACCGATTAGAGAGAGAGATAGACGCACATATCATGTACTAATAGATCCAGAAGCGACAGACAAACTGGATTCCCTCCTATTCATAACACCACGTAGCCAACCTACGACTGCTCCGCCGACGGACTCCAGTCCTGTCTAGGAGTTGAACCAGTAACCACTGTTTGCCCCTCACCTGCTTCTTGTCTTTCTATTCTTTCCTTCTCTCTCTTTTGTGTCTTGTTTTGTTTATTTGGGTTGTTACTTTCTTTGACACTATGCCGCAATGCTAGATTATCACAACATCATAATAGCAATTGAATTATTTGGGAATAATGTTTTGCTCACCTATGATTTGAATTGTGTATGATAGTAGATGTAGGTAGAAGTAGTTAAAGTCATCTGCCCAGATGCCACCTTAGTCATCTGCCCAGATGCCAATGAACTCTGAACTTGAACACCATGAACTTGACCACTATGAACCTTGAACTCTATGAACAATGAACACTGCCTGTTTTAACCACTGCTTTTGGTCTCAGGAACACTTGGACTGTCTCACCTCTTCAGGTTTCCCCACCACATGGGTGCACATGCCAGCCCTTGGTTTGCTCTAAAGACCGAAGCCAACACCTCGCTCTTCAGAACAAAGGGGGGATGTTGGGCTCTGGCCTATGGCTTAAACATGTGCTGTGGACAAAGAGAATCGGGCCTTCACTGTTTCAAGCACAGGTCTCATCCTGACTTGTAGTTTGATGAGAACAAGCCTCCTCTGGGTGAAATTTCACACTCAGGTGTGAATTCCCCCTCCCCCCCAAAAAACCATGGTAACCGCTGCAGTCTCATTGGCCGAAGGCCAGGAGACCCCAGGACCCCTGTGGTTCAGCCGATGTTCTATAAAACTGTTTTTAGTTCACACTTCTAGGCTTTCCCCCTTCGACCTCGGTTGAGTTAGGGAGCACGCAAACGCTCTCTTCGCCCGGACCCCCCCCCCCCCCCCCCCGTCCAGGCCACAGAGAATCCAGCTTTTTCCCGTCGACCTCCGTCGAACAGGGAGCACACCACGCTCTCTTCGCTCGGACACCCCCGTCCAGGCCACAGAAGAACCAGCTTTCCCCCCACGAGGGAGCCCCTCGAACCCTCATCAAACCCTGACAGGTCACGAGCCATTTCGCTGGACGAAACAGCCCGCGATAACGAATCTGCATCAGCATTCGTTCAGTGCTTTCTGCTTCTTTTTATTTTGTGCACAAACCGGCACAGAGGAGCCGACGAAGCCTCGCTCCTCTCCTGACCGATGATTACCGGGAGACCTACGGACCACGTCGTCTCAGCCGAAGTTAAACTGTCCTCCCTGCAGCGAGTACAGATCGGACCTGCGTTTGCTCCAGAGCCACGCCACGACGGACCGAAGCCGCACCAGCAAACGCCGTGCGACACACAGCGCCCGCTGCAAAGCCGCGCTGCAAGCAGCCCCCCCCCCCTTGTCCCCCTTCCCGACGAGGAAGACGGACCATTTTGCCACAAACACTTCCACGTTGCAACGAAGCATCTACAAGTAAGATTCTTGGCATTTGGGCATAGCTTAGCTTAAATTAACGTAAGTTTAATTCAGGCCATTCATTTATATGTTGATATTCCCGTGTTTTTGTGTGTTTAAGACTGTCGCGTGATATTGAGGTATTACGCAATCATTACGGAGCAGAGAAGCTCCGCTGTATGTGTGTATCAACTATGACTGTTTGCTTGGGATTTATTTGATTTCTTTTCATTCATTGTCTTCCACTCCGGGTGGAAGTTCTCTTTTCATTAACTCGACTCGGTGAGTGAGCTGAGGTGCGTGGTTTATCACGGCATAAGTTACCGGCAGTTCAAAGACGACAGCGGTATATTTATGCATGATAGAACCAGCAAGCAGGCTCCCTACCACATCGCACGCCGAAGCGTGATTCACTTCGAGTTCTTGCTCCTTTTTTCTCTTTCCTCCTTTCACGAAACACACACACACACAGCTCCTAGTTCTACCCCTGGGGAACCTCGTTCAAACGAGCCTCACATCACGTGCTGCCCAGGCACACGTGAATTACATACAGCAGCCTAACTGCCATTTTGGTCCGCGTCACTCGACTCCGCCATCTTTGTAGTTTTTAGCTGTAGTTCTTAAGGCCCCTCCCCTTTGGCCAGCGTCACTCGACGCCGCCATCTTTGTAGTCTTTAGCGTAGCTGTAAGACTCCTTCCTGTTCACCCATAGACCCACACACACACATACACATACACACACAGACATACACTCTCATCCATTTTATTCATTCTTTAGTTTAGGCATATAAAATTGTATGATAACGTTTGTTGGTTGCAATATTAATTGATTTGATCATTTATTATTTTGATTCAATAAACTCTGTTATACTTTCAGGAGCAGTCGTCTGTGATTACTTGTGCATATGTATTTGATAAGACTGTATGTAGTAGCCTGTGCTCGAACTTAAAACCTTCACTGTCACTGAATGTATAGTCATACGCAGACTATTGACATTATGAGTGACTACTAATTATGAGACTTAGTTTTATCGTTTGGTTATTGGTCCCTGTTCGCAGGGTGGTGCCCCGTTTATATTAATAATCATTAATAATTGTTACATACATCAATAATTCTATTGATGTCAAGAATTCAGTTTCTTAAATGCTGATAACCCAAACACGCTCCTTTAGATCCCAACATAATGGTGCCCCGTGTGAGGCTACGTTATTCCAGTTTTGTTACAGTATATATGCACATTAATCCATAATTATTTTTGAATAATTAATTTTCCAAAAAATATTTTTTTTCGAAAAATTATTTTTTCTTCTTCTTTTGAATGATCCAAATTCCTGAAACTTATTTCCCAAAATAGGTAGGCTTTGATCTTCAAAATCTTGTCTTATTGTAATTCAATTTTTGATTTAAAATTTTGATTTTTAATCTTAATCTTTAATTCCCTTCTCGAAATTTTATTTAGTTTCCAGGTTTAATTATTCGTTTCATTTCTTAAACTAACAGCCAGCTGTGTAGTAGATTTGATCGTTTTATTTGTAATACCTTGCTTGTTTTCTTAAATCCCTCCAAAGAAGTTACACACAGCTGTCACAGGCCCAAAGTGCTAAACCACATTAGCATTTTCGCACCTCTGGCTGCAAAGCAGTAGTGATACCTCAGAGCAGCAACAGTAGAAACGTAAGTCACAGAGCTAGACATTTCACTGTGCGCCTGCATGAACCGTAACACTAACAGTAATAAACATCTAACAGTAGAAATCCTAAGTTACAGAACTAGACATTTCACTGAGAACCGTAAACACTAACAGTTTCCGTTCTAACACTAGGGAATTAACAACTACTGGGAGTCGCACTCATTAGAGAGAATGAGCGACGAGAAATCCCCCATTCCTGGAGCTGTAGCTCCAGAAGACACCGCAGTACGAGATGCGGTGGCTGATGTCCTCGGACTCACAGCAAAGGAAAGGGAGTACTTTGCAAAATACACTGCTGTCCTATGTGACGAGCAATTAGAGCAGCTGGTGGCTTATGTAAATAACCCAGCAGGTAACAGAGAGCGCCTGATTCAGGACGTAATCGGCGAAATACTGCTCATCTACCATCAGAAAATGCAGCTGCAAGCTGCCCGAACCCGGGCACAGAGCGACGAGCAGCAACGCGAGATCTGGACACTCCGAACAGAGGTTCAGGAGTTGTCACGTGACTGTAGAGCCCTACAGTCAGAAAATAGTAGCCTGCGCAGTGACCTCAGAGAGGTCAACCTAGAACTCTCTAAAGCATCAGAGAGTGATGACAAACTGAAAGCGCTTCAAGGTGTTCCAGCAACCCCGGTAGGTACTGCTACCCCCTACCGAGCCTTTCAGCCCAGTCATTTCTTGGTCTCGGCTCCCTCATTCCCCGAGACCCGAACCACCTTGCATTTCTTGAAAACGCTTTCCCCAACCAGGAGGAGAGAGGACCAACACCAGGTCCTAGTCGGCCCAGGTGGCTTCAAACCCACCTCAGGCGAACGCAATCCTCCACGCAGTTCACGCGCGCGACAAGAACTGACCCCATCCCCCTCAGGGAGGGAGGATGATAGTCGTTACCACCATCGTGAGTATGGAGACTCAGACGACTCGGACAGCCCAGGCCCCATCAACCTTGGAGGCCTGCGTACTCGACAGATTGAGTCTCTGGCGAAAGACGTAGAGCGCTTCAATCCCGATAATCACGACTCGAGCATCGATGACTACCTTAGGGAGTTCGATCGCTGCCTCCTCGACCTATCGCGCCCCTCATCGCGCGAAAAGCTAAAGCTAGTGTGGAAAACCACAGCGCGAAGCGTCCACGCTTTCGTGGAAACGCTCCAGCCGAGCATCCGCGACTGCTATTCATCCCTTTGTCACGCCCTTAGGGAGGAGTACTCCCTGTACACCGACCCAGCTTCTGCCACCCTCTGCGCCTTTGCCATTTCCCAGGAAAGGCTAGAGTCTCCGAGAGACTACTTCAGGCGCTTGAGATCTGCGTACTTCCAAGGACGTAACGCCCCAGGTCTAGAAGAAGACCATGCCTTCAAGTCGCTATTCCTGCACAATCTCCACGACAACGTGAGATACGATGTTACCATGCACTGCAGAACGAGTAACCTCACCATGCCAGAGATTAGGAAGTACGCGCAACTTGCATGGAAGACACGCGGACGGCCGACAAATCGGTACGAAGACACCGCCATAGTCTTAGGCATCCAACAGTCGAGCGACACCGACCTAGCGTCGGAAGACGACGAGAGGACTTGGCCTAGCGAGCCCTGGTCACCCCCGAGGAACAAACAACCCTGGCGGTCGAAAGACCAACGGAACCAGGGGGGTGAAAGACGCCCTCAAGGGCAACCCATCAGGTAACGCTGACTCGCAGCCCACCTGACTAAGCCAAGTGACCTTTCCCCCTGCTGCCAAGTCGACATGGTAGGGGGGGGCAAGAGAACTCAGCACACTTCCGGAAACGACCACTCCCATTTCGCACCTCATTCTTCAACCTTGCCTTTGCGACCTTGTTCGCAAAGGCAATGCCCGTTATGTATATATCTATACATATTCTTCAGTCTTACTGGGGGGTCATAACACTCTTGCTCTACCCGACTCCGGGTCAGAAACGAGCCTCATGTGTTCCCCCACCTTTTCGCATACACCTCTAGGGTGCCACAACCTTAGAGGCCCTTCGAGCACCCTAGCTCGTAAAATCTTTCGTCAACTAAGCCTTCTTCTCCTGCTCTCTCAGCATGAGCCACCTCCAGCTTGTTCAACGAAGCCACCGCCTTCTTTCAGCCGAGTCATCGCCCGGGCCTGTCAAGTCGCCAGTGCCGTAGGTAACTGAACTTGACCTGTGCGCCGGACCTGTCTCCATCTCTAAGTAGGAGGGTGGGGGAGGGAGATATCACCAGCCCGCCATGACACACTCCAGAGTGAAACTGTTCGCGACGTTTCCCTGAGTGCTGACGGTAACGTGGGATATCCGCCCTCGCCACTTGAACAGCGCGAGGGGGGTGGATCTCTGACAACAGAAACTTAGAGAGATGCACTTCACAGGAAGTACACTCTAATCTCGCCAGTGCCGAAACCAACCGGCAGAATGGTAGCTTACTATTGACTACTAACGTTTAACTGCATGCTCCAACTCACCCTGTAGACATGCACTAACCGCTAACACATCCAACTTCAACCAGAACAGTTGCATGACCTGACAAACCATTGTGACTGTAAACTGAGTCTCCACTCTCATAGAGAACCCTTTGCATGCTTTATAGACTCTACCAGAAGTAACCAAAGAAGACATAACCTCTGCCGTAGCAGTCAGATTTAACCCAGGACCTCATCCGAGACGGCTCAGCTGTCAACAGCGGGAGCAGCGAAAGACCAGCCTAGCTAGTCACACTAGCCGTGCTAATGAAATCTGTAAATCTGCTACCACTACTGTTATGCAACCCTCACAGGTACCTCTGGCCTATAGTCTTGGCAACGCAACTCCAATATCGATAGATTCTAAAACTTAGACACAGGACTCGCTCTAAATGTACCGATTAGAGAGAGAGATAGACGCACATATCATGTACTAATAGATCCAGAAGCGACAGACAAACTGGATTCCCTCCTATTCATAACACCACGTAGCCAACCTACGACTGCTCCGCCGACGGACTCCAGTCCTGTCTAGGAGTTGAACCAGTAACCACTGTTTGCCCCTCACCTGCTTCTTGTCTTTCTATTCTTTCCTTCTCTCTCTTTTGTGTCTTGTTTTGTTTATTTGGGTTGTTACTTTCTTTGACACTATGCCGCAATGCTAGATTATCACAACATCATAATAGCAATTGAATTATTTGGGAATAATGTTTTGCTCACCTATGATTTGAATTGTGTATGATAGTAGATGTAGGTAGAAGTAGTTAAAGTCATCTGCCCAGATGCCACCTTAGTCATCTGCCCAGATGCCAATGAACTCTGAACTTGAACACCATGAACTTGACCACTATGAACCTTGAACTCTATGAACAATGAACACTGCCTGTTTTAACCACTGCTTTTGGTCTCAGGAACACTTGGACTGTCTCACCTCTTCAGGTTTCCCCACCACATGGGTGCACATGCCAGCCCTTGGTTTGCTCTAAAGACCGAAGCCAACACCTCGCTCTTCAGAACAAAGGGGGGATGTTGGGCTCTGGCCTATGGCTTAAACATGTGCTGTGGACAAAGAGAATCGGGCCTTCACTGTTTCAAGCACAGGTCTCATCCTGACTTGTAGTTTGATGAGAACAAGCCTCCTCTGGGTGAAATTTCACACTCAGGTGTGAATTCCCCCTCCCCCCCAAAAAACCATGGTAACCGCTGCAGTCTCATTGGCCGAAGGCCAGGAGACCCCAGGACCCCTGTGGTTCAGCCGATGTTCTATAAAACTGTTTTTAGTTCACACTTCTAGGCTTTCCCCCTTCGACCTCGGTTGAGTTAGGGAGCACGCAAACGCTCTCTTCGCCCGGACCCCCCCCCCCCCCCCCCCCGTCCAGGCCACAGAGAATCCAGCTTTTTCCCGTCGACCTCCGTCGAACAGGGAGCACACCACGCTCTCTTCGCTCGGACACCCCCGTCCAGGCCACAGAAGAACCAGCTTTCCCCCCACGAGGGAGCCCCTCGAACCCTCATCAAACCCTGACAGGTCACGAGCCATTTCGCTGGACGAAACAGCCCGCGATAACGAATCTGCATCAGCATTCGTTCAGTGCTTTCTGCTTCTTTTTATTTTGTGCACAAACCGGCACAGAGGAGCCGACGAAGCCTCGCTCCTCTCCTGACCGATGATTACCGGGAGACCTACGGACCACGTCGTCTCAGCCGAAGTTAAACTGTCCTCCCTGCAGCGAGTACAGATCGGACCTGCGTTTGCTCCAGAGCCACGCCACGACGGACCGAAGCCGCACCAGCAAACGCCGTGCGACACACAGCGCCCGCTGCAAAGCCGCGCTGCAAGCAGCCCCCCCCCCCTTGTCCCCCTTCCCGACGAGGAAGACGGACCATTTTGCCACAAACACTTCCACGTTGCAACGAAGCATCTACAAGTAAGATTCTTGGCATTTGGGCATAGCTTAGCTTAAATTAACGTAAGTTTAATTCAGGCCATTCATTTATATGTTGATATTCCCGTGTTTTTGTGTGTTTAAGACTGTCGCGTGATATTGAGGTATTACGCAATCATTACGGAGCAGAGAAGCTCCGCTGTATGTGTGTATCAACTATGACTGTTTGCTTGGGATTTATTTGATTTCTTTTCATTCATTGTCTTCCACTCCGGGTGGAAGTTCTCTTTTCATTAACTCGACTCGGTGAGTGAGCTGAGGTGCGTGGTTTATCACGGCATAAGTTACCGGCAGTTCAAAGACGACAGCGGTATATTTATGCATGATAGAACCAGCAAGCAGGCTCCCTACCACATCGCACGCCGAAGCGTGATTCACTTCGAGTTCTTGCTCCTTTTTTCTCTTTCCTCCTTTCACGAAACACACACACACACAGCTCCTAGTTCTACCCCTGGGGAACCTCGTTCAAACGAGCCTCACATCACGTGCTGCCCAGGCACACGTGAATTACATACAGCAGCCTAACTGCCATTTTGGTCCGCGTCACTCGACTCCGCCATCTTTGTAGTTTTTAGCTGTAGTTCTTAAGGCCCCTCCCCTTTGGCCAGCGTCACTCGACGCCGCCATCTTTGTAGTCTTTAGCGTAGCTGTAAGACTCCTTCCTGTTCACCCATAGACCCACACACACACATACACATACACACACAGACATACACTCTCATCCATTTTATTCATTCTTTAGTTTAGGCATATAAAATTGTATGATAACGTTTGTTGGTTGCAATATTAATTGATTTGATCATTTATTATTTTGATTCAATAAACTCTGTTATACTTTCAGGAGCAGTCGTCTGTGATTACTTGTGCATATGTATTTGATAAGACTGTATGTAGTAGCCTGTGCTCGAACTTAAAACCTTCACTGTCACTGAATGTATAGTCATACGCAGACTATTGACATTATGAGTGACTACTAATTATGAGACTTAGTTTTATCGTTTGGTTATTGGTCCCTGTTCGCAGGGTGGTGCCCCGTTTATATTAATAATCATTAATAATTGTTACATACATCAATAATTCTATTGATGTCAAGAATTCAGTTTCTTAAATGCTGATAACCCAAACACGCTCCTTTAGATCCCAACATAATGGTGCCCCGTGTGAGGCTACGTTATTCCAGTTTTGTTACAGTATATATGCACATTAATCCATAATTATTTTTGAATAATTAATTTTCCAAAAAATATTTTTTTTCGAAAAATTATTTTTTCTTCTTCTTTTGAATGATCCAAATTCCTGAAACTTATTTCCCAAAATAGGTAGGCTTTGATCTTCAAAATCTTGTCTTATTGTAATTCAATTTTTGATTTAAAATTTTGATTTTTAATCTTAATCTTTAATTCCCTTCTCGAAATTTTATTTAGTTTCCAGGTTTAATTATTCGTTTCATTTCTTAAACTAACAGCCAGCTGTGTAGTAGATTTGATCGTTTTATTTGTAATACCTTGCTTGTTTTCTTAAATCCCTCCAAAGAAGTTACACACAGCTGTCACAGGCCCAAAGTGCTAAACCACATTAGCATTTTCGCACCTCTGGCTGCAAAGCAGTAGTGATACCTCAGAGCAGCAACAGTAGAAACGTAAGTCACAGAGCTAGACATTTCACTGTGCGCCTGCATGAACCGTAACACTAACAGTAATAAACATCTAACAGTAGAAATCCTAAGTTACAGAACTAGACATTTCACTGAGAACCGTAAACACTAACAGTTTCCGTTCTAACACTAGGGAATTAACAACTACTGGGAGTCGCACTCATTAGAGAGAATGAGCGACGAGAAATCCCCCATTCCTGGAGCTGTAGCTCCAGAAGACACCGCAGTACGAGATGCGGTGGCTGATGTCCTCGGACTCACAGCAAAGGAAAGGGAGTACTTTGCAAAATACACTGCTGTCCTATGTGACGAGCAATTAGAGCAGCTGGTGGCTTATGTAAATAACCCAGCAGGTAACAGAGAGCGCCTGATTCAGGACGTAATCGGCGAAATACTGCTCATCTACCATCAGAAAATGCAGCTGCAAGCTGCCCGAACCCGGGCACAGAGCGACGAGCAGCAACGCGAGATCTGGACACTCCGAACAGAGGTTCAGGAGTTGTCACGTGACTGTAGAGCCCTACAGTCAGAAAATAGTAGCCTGCGCAGTGACCTCAGAGAGGTCAACCTAGAACTCTCTAAAGCATCAGAGAGTGATGACAAACTGAAAGCGCTTCAAGGTGTTCCAGCAACCCCGGTAGGTACTGCTACCCCCTACCGAGCCTTTCAGCCCAGTCATTTCTTGGTCTCGGCTCCCTCATTCCCCGAGACCCGAACCACCTTGCATTTCTTGAAAACGCTTTCCCCAACCAGGAGGAGAGAGGACCAACACCAGGTCCTAGTCGGCCCAGGTGGCTTCAAACCCACCTCAGGCGAACGCAATCCTCCACGCAGTTCACGCGCGCGACAAGAACTGACCCCATCCCCCTCAGGGAGGGAGGATGATAGTCGTTACCACCATCGTGAGTATGGAGACTCAGACGACTCGGACAGCCCAGGCCCCATCAACCTTGGAGGCCTGCGTACTCGACAGATTGAGTCTCTGGCGAAAGACGTAGAGCGCTTCAATCCCGATAATCACGACTCGAGCATCGATGACTACCTTAGGGAGTTCGATCGCTGCCTCCTCGACCTATCGCGCCCCTCATCGCGCGAAAAGCTAAAGCTAGTGTGGAAAACCACAGCGCGAAGCGTCCACGCTTTCGTGGAAACGCTCCAGCCGAGCATCCGCGACTGCTATTCATCCCTTTGTCACGCCCTTAGGGAGGAGTACTCCCTGTACACCGACCCAGCTTCTGCCACCCTCTGCGCCTTTGCCATTTCCCAGGAAAGGCTAGAGTCTCCGAGAGACTACTTCAGGCGCTTGAGATCTGCGTACTTCCAAGGACGTAACGCCCCAGGTCTAGAAGAAGACCATGCCTTCAAGTCGCTATTCCTGCACAATCTCCACGACAACGTGAGATACGATGTTACCATGCACTGCAGAACGAGTAACCTCACCATGCCAGAGATTAGGAAGTACGCGCAACTTGCATGGAAGACACGCGGACGGCCGACAAATCGGTACGAAGACACCGCCATAGTCTTAGGCATCCAACAGTCGAGCGACACCGACCTAGCGTCGGAAGACGACGAGAGGACTTGGCCTAGCGAGCCCTGGTCACCCCCGAGGAACAAACAACCCTGGCGGTCGAAAGACCAACGGAACCAGGGGGGTGAAAGACGCCCTCAAGGGCAACCCATCAGGTAACGCTGACTCGCAGCCCACCTGACTAAGCCAAGTGACCTTTCCCCCTGCTGCCAAGTCGACATGGTAGGGGGGGGCAAGAGAACTCAGCACACTTCCGGAAACGACCACTCCCATTTCGCACCTCATTCTTCAACCTTGCCTTTGCGACCTTGTTCGCAAAGGCAATGCCCGTTATGTATATATCTATACATATTCTTCAGTCTTACTGGGGGGTCATAACACTCTTGCTCTACCCGACTCCGGGTCAGAAACGAGCCTCATGTGTTCCCCCACCTTTTCGCATACACCTCTAGGGTGCCACAACCTTAGAGGCCCTTCGAGCACCCTAGCTCGTAAAATCTTTCGTCAACTAAGCCTTCTTCTCCTGCTCTCTCAGCATGAGCCACCTCCAGCTTGTTCAACGAAGCCACCGCCTTCTTTCAGCCGAGTCATCGCCCGGGCCTGTCAAGTCGCCAGTGCCGTAGGTAACTGAACTTGACCTGTGCGCCGGACCTGTCTCCATCTCTAAGTAGGAGGGTGGGGGAGGGAGATATCACCAGCCCGCCATGACACACTCCAGAGTGAAACTGTTCGCGACGTTTCCCTGAGTGCTGACGGTAACGTGGGATATCCGCCCTCGCCACTTGAACAGCGCGAGGGGGGTGGATCTCTGACAACAGAAACTTAGAGAGATGCACTTCACAGGAAGTACACTCTAATCTCGCCAGTGCCGAAACCAACCGGCAGAATGGTAGCTTACTATTGACTACTAACGTTTAACTGCATGCTCCAACTCACCCTGTAGACATGCACTAACCGCTAACACATCCAACTTCAACCAGAACAGTTGCATGACCTGACAAACCATTGTGACTGTAAACTGAGTCTCCACTCTCATAGAGAACCCTTTGCATGCTTTATAGACTCTACCAGAAGTAACCAAAGAAGACATAACCTCTGCCGTAGCAGTCAGATTTAACCCAGGACCTCATCCGAGACGGCTCAGCTGTCAACAGCGGGAGCAGCGAAAGACCAGCCTAGCTAGTCACACTAGCCGTGCTAATGAAATCTGTAAATCTGCTACCACTACTGTTATGCAACCCTCACAGGTACCTCTGGCCTATAGTCTTGGCAACGCAACTCCAATATCGATAGATTCTAAAACTTAGACACAGGACTCGCTCTAAATGTACCGATTAGAGAGAGAGATAGACGCACATATCATGTACTAATAGATCCAGAAGCAACAGACAAACTGGATTCCCTCCTATTCATAACACCACGTAGCCAACCTACGACTGCTCTGCCGACGGACTCCAGTCCTGTCTAGGAGTTGAACCAGTAACCACTGTTTGCCCCTCACCTGCTTCTTGTCTTTCTATTCTTTCCTTCTCTCTCTTTTGTGTCTTGTTTTGTTTATTTGGGTTGTTACTTTCTTTGACACTATGCCGCAATGCTAGATTATCACAACATCATAATAGCAATTGAATTATTTGGGAATAATGTTTTGCTCACCTATGATTTGAATTGTGTATGATAGTAGATGTAGGTAGAAGTAGTTAAAGTCATCTGCCCAGATGCCACCTTAGTCATCTGCCCAGATGCCAATGAACTCTGAACTTGAACACCATGAACTTGACCACTATGAACCTTGAACTCTATGAACAATGAACACTGCCTGTTTTAACCACTGCTTTTGGTCTCAGGAACACTTGGACTGTCTCACCTCTTCAGGTTTCCCCACCACATGGGTGCACATGCCAGCCCTTGGTTTGCTCTAAAGACCGAAGCCAACACCTCGCTCTTCAGAACAAAGGGGGGATGTTGGGCTCTGGCCTATGGCTTAAACATGTGCTGTGGACAAAGAGAATCGGGCCTTCACTGTTTCAAGCACAGGTCTCATCCTGACTTGTAGTTTGATGAGAACAAGCCTCCTCTGGGTGAAATGTCACACTCAGGTGTGAATTCCCCCTCCCCCCCAAAAAACCATGGTAACCGCTGCAGTCTCATTGGCCGAAGGCCAGGAGACCCCAGGACCCCTGTGGTTCAGCCGATGTTCTATAAAACTGTTTTTAGTTCACACTTCTAGGCTTTCCCCCTTCGACCTCGGTTGAGTTAGGGAGCACGCAAACGCTCTCTTCGCCCGGACCCCCCCCCCCCCCCCCCGTCCAGGCCACAGAGAATCCAGCTTTTTCCCGTCGACCTCCGTCGAACAGGGAGCACACCACGCTCTCTTCGCTCGGACACCCCCGTCCAGGCCACAGAAGAACCAGCTTTCCCCCCACGAGGGAGCCCCTCGAACCCTCATCAAACCCTGACAGGTCACGAGCCATTTCGCTGGACGAAACAGCCCGCGATAACGAATCTGCATCAGCATTCGTTCAGTGCTTTCTGCTTCTTTTTATTTTGTGCACAAACCGGCACAGAGGAGCCGACGAAGCCTCGCTCCTCTCCTGACCGATGATTACCGGGAGACCTACGGACCACGTCGTCTCAGCCGAAGTTAAACTGTCCTCCCTGCAGCGAGTACAGATCGGACCTGCGTTTGCTCCAGAGCCACGCCACGACGGACCGAAGCCGCACCAGCAAACGCCGTGCGACACACAGCGCCCGCTGCAAAGCCGCGCTGCAAGCAGCCCCCCCCCCCTTGTCCCCCTTCCCGACGAGGAAGACGGACCATTTTGCCACAAACACTTCCACGTTGCAACGAAGCATCTACAAGTACGATTCTTGGCATTTGGGCATAGCTTAGCTTAAATTAACGTAAATTTAATTCAGGCCATTCATTTATATGTTGATATTCCCGTGTTTTTGTGTGTTTAAGACTGTCGCGTGATATTGAGGTATTACGCAATCATTACGGAGCAGAGAAGCTCCGCTGTATGTGTGTATCAACTATGACTGTTTGCTTGGGATTTATTTGATTTCTTTTCATTCATTGTCTTCCACTCCGGGTGGAAGTTCTCTTTTCATTAACTCGACTCGGTGAGTGAGCTGAGGTGCGTGGTTTATCACGGCATAAGTTACCGGCAGTTCAAAGACGACAGCGGTATATTTATGCATGATAGAACCAGCAAGCAGGCTCCCTACCACATCGCACGCCGAAGCGTGATTCACTTCGAGTTCTTGCTCCTTTTTTCTCTTTCCTCCTTTCACGAAACACACACACACACAGCTCCTAGTTCTACCCCTGGGGAACCTCGTTCAAACGAGCCTCACATCACGTGCTGCCCAGGCACACGTGAATTACATACAGCAGCCTAACTGCCATTTTGGTCCGCGTCACTCGACTCCGCCATCTTTGTAGTTTTTAGCTGTAGTTCTTAAGGCCCCTCCCCTTTGGCCAGCGTCACTCGACGCCGCCATCTTTGTAGTCTTTAGCGTAGCTGTAAGACTCCTTCCTGTTCACCCACAGAGCCACACACACACATACACATACACACACAGACATACACCCTCATCCATTTTATTCATTCTTTAGTTTAGGCATATAAAATTGTATGATAACGTTTGTTGGTTGCAATATTAATTGATTTGATCATTTATTATTTTGATTCAATAAACTCTGTTATACTTTCAGGAGCAGTCGTCTGTGATTACTTGTGCATATGTATTTGATAAGACTGTATGTAGTAGCCTGTGCTCGAACTTAAAACCTTCACTGTCACTGAATGTATAGTCATACGCAGACTATTGACATTATGAGTGACTACTAATTATGAGACTTAGTTTTATCGTTTGGTTATTGGTCCCTGTTCGCAGGGTGGTGCCCCGTTTATATTAATAATAATTAATAATTGTTACATACATCAATAATTCTATTGATGTCAAGAATTCAGTTTCTTAAATGCTGATAACCCAAACACGCTCCTTTAGATCCCAACACATGTTTTATCTAATAAGATAAAGTTTTCAGTCTGTTCATCTCACTTCAATCATTTTTATTGCAGCAGAATAGGATTGTCAAGCAGACAGACCGACCAACAATGTCATAAATGTTGCATGAACCTGACAAACTGAACAGTTTGTATTACTACATAGTCCAACTTAACTAAATGCAAACGTGTGGACTCAGTTTATGAACTATAACTTCTATAAGTAGGATATTAGAGTTATATAACTCAGTATAACTTGCGTTGCGTGGACGTCGAGGGCAGAGACAGTTATGCGCTGCACTCTCCCCATGAGCCGGCTGCTGTTGGCAGATTTAACCCCGTTGTGAGGCCAGATGTCTATCTTTGTTTTGACCAACTTCCTACCAATCACGCTGACCCAGGATCTTTGCTGACCTCACCAGAAAATAACTCAGCACCATCTAGTGGACTGAAAAATGTATTGATTTGATTTTTCTCAGAAAAAAAAAAAAAAAATTATTTTTCTTTTTTATAGTTTATATAATAAAAGATCGATACTTGGCGTCCATGTATCCATACAATATCGCCACGCAACATATCGCGATACTATGGTGTATCGATTTTTTTCCCCACCCCTAGTTTCCATAAGGAATCTATTACATCTCAATGGTGTGATTATGTCTGGAACAGGTGATTTCTTTCTGGAGAGCATGGCAAGGCTGTGGCAGGGGACTCGATTTTGTAAGCAGAGAAATTAGTCTTTCATTATACGAGCATCAGCAGCTTCTTCCCACTTTATCACTGATGACAGCTTGCGGCTGTTTCATGATGAAGGAGCTGCCGGCCCGGGCCAGCTCTGCGTGTGCTACCACCGACCTCTATGTTCCTTAACCTCCTTCACTTCGGCAGCCCGCCAGACAGAGCCGAGAGAAATGGCAGCGCCCTGCAGGTTGTCAGCGGACAAGAGGGGGGGAAAAAACATGATGTTTTGATCATATTGTAACAGTTAAGATTTACATGTTCAATACACGTCACTTTGTTTCACTCAGACAATTTCTTTAGGACTAAAGTGATGTCATTTTCAAAATTAAATGTCAAATACATGATTTGTGCAGTGTACAAATACTGAAGTAGAAAAATGTGGCTTTAGTGTTTGTTCCATCCATCATATCATCATGAAAATGTAATTATGATAATAACAGATCCATGGTGAACCTGCATGTCCTCATCTAGAATAACAATTCGATGAACTCTTCCATCATAAATCTCAGTAAACCTGCCATTTGCGATCGGATCACTGTGATCAGGGCCTCGTTCTTCGTAAATCGCGATTATCTGCATCCAGCCATACCAATTCTTTGCATGCAGATTGAAAAAAACAACCTGGATTTGCAGGAATGCAGGGTTATGAGGGGTTCCAAAATGATGTTTCAACCAAAGGCAATACCTCCAAGACCAGAGAACAAGGCTGGCAGAAAAGTGCGGATAAATTGAGAAGTAATGTGCAAATATAATTATTTAATGTATTTTAATGTCCAGAGTATTAATTTGTAATTTAAAAGAACAATTACATGATTTGCTTTCCAGAGCCTGTGGCCCAAACAGGATATGGTAGCAAGTTAAAACTGAATATATAAATATCCCACAAAATGGTATGTATTGGGCTCCCTCTGCTAAAAAGGGTGGTGTCAGGAAGACTCTTTACACTCTCATTCATTTACAAATCTCTCTTTCTGCCTCTGCAGCTTCTACTCCATCAGCTAATTGTGGGCGTCCACTTTCACATTAACCAACCAGAATCTGCCACGGTTTTCCTAAGCCAATCGCATAGTTGCTGTCAAATTTTAAAACTACCGTACTTTTCGGACTATAAGCCGCTACTTTTTACCCCACGCTTTGAGGCGTCGGCTTATAGTCCGGTGCGATTTATATATGGATTTTTCCGTAGCTTTTCTCCGCCACAACAACAACTTCCGGTTCCTGTCTAACACAACATTTACTAGCTCCCGACACAGAACAGTTGCTACCAGCAACCCCTCTGCTACCAGCTGTTACTGACAGGGTCGCTACAATATGGATGAAGTACCTTTGACCTACCTCTCACTAGGACTGTTAACACAAAAGGTTGAACGACAAGATGCTTTTAACAGTACATGTCCGACTCGCTAGCTTCAAAGCTAATTGCTAATTTTAACATTACCGCCAATGGGGAAATGCTAACCGCGATTAGCATTCGCGAATATATCATATATCTTCGTACTTCTTTTCATGCAGTCATACTTGCATTACAGACTAAGGTCTCTCAAGGCTACCAAACGAAAAGCAATGAGGCAATAACTGTTGTTGTTCATAGCTCTGAATAGCTGTTGTGCTAGCAGCAACTGGCCAAGCCAGTTAGCCGTAAATGCTATTCAGAGCTATGAGCAACGTAGACGCGCTGCATGAGAAGAGCACAATGAGGAGGACAGCGCAAGCTCAAGGGCGGATTTGCCTCGGGAGCAAAGTGACACTGAAGGTGCAGACGAAACACGGACTGCAAGCACGAACGAAGCAATTCTGAGGCTGTTTAATTCCGACACTGAAGAAGAGGACTTCAATGGTTTTAGTGCACAGCGATCCTGCGTGTTTTTGTGTTAGTGTTTTTGAGTGAGAGAAATAAATCATCTTGGTTTGCAATATAACTCTGCTGTCCTGAGTCTGCATTTGGGTCCTTGAACACACCACATCATGAACCCGGTATGTACATGTCCGACTCGCTAGCTTCTAAGCTAATTTGAACATTACGGCCAATGGGGAAATGCTAATCGCGATTAGCATTAGCGAATATAATATATCTTCGTACATCTTTTCATGCTTCATGCAGACATACTTACATTACAGACTAAGGTCTCTCAAGGCTACCAAACGGAAGTAAAACGAAGCAGTGTGTCTTCTCATTAGAATCTAAAAGCAACAACTGTTGTTGCTCGTAGCTCTGCTAGCACAACAGCTACGGTATTCAGAAGCTACGAGCAACAACAGTTATTGCCTCGTTGCTTTTAGATTCTAGATTTAGAGAAGACACGCTGCTTCGTTTTACTTCTTCCGTTTGGTAGCCTTGAGACACCTTAGTCTGTAAGTATGTCTGCATGGGTCTCTGTGGGTGATTTTGTGTCTGTTACCTCTCCACTGTCTTGTGGCGTACCGCAGGGCTCGGTTCTGGGGCCTCTATTATTTTCCCTTTATCTGTTACCTTTGGGGCCGATTATAAAAAGTTATAATGTGTCCTATCATTTATATGCAGATGATATCCAACTCCATCTGTCATTCAAACCCAGCGAGGCATTCACATTAACTAGGCTCCTGGACTGTGTCAATGCCATCAAAGACTGGACGGCAGAAAACTGCTTACAACTCAACGACACTAAGACGGAGGTCCTAGTTATTGCTCCAGATGAGTTTGTCCCCATGATCAGGCAGAGTATTGGTTACTCTCCTCTGCTGCCCATTGCAACCTGCGCAATCTAGGGATTTTCTTTGATCAATCCATGTCGTTTGACCCCCATGTTAAGCAGCTGTCCAGATCATGTTTCTTCCATCTAAGAAATATCAGTAAACTGAGATCTGTAGTATCAACACCTGAACTAGAGATGATCATACACACATTTATCTCTTCTCGCATTGACTACTACAACTCACTTTTTACATCACTCAGTGCATCTGCTCTTAACCGTCTGCAGGTCATCCAAAACGCTGCCGCCAGATTACTCACCAGGACAAATCGACGGTCTCACATCACCCCCGTACTCCGATCTCTCCACTCGCTCCCTGTAGCATCTAGGATACACTTCAAAATTCTCACCGTCACTTACAGAGCACTTCATGGTCAGGCTTCTACTTATGTAGCTGATCTACTTCGCCCCTATTCACCCGCCCGCACTCTCAGGTCTAACGCTCTAGGTCTTCTGTCAGTCCCACGCATACGATTTAAGACCCGTGGTGACCGAGCCTTTGAGGCAGTGGCCCCGAGGCTCTGGAATGCTCTGCCTGCAACTCTACGCCTCGCAGATACTGTGAATACTTTTAAAAAACAGCTTAAAACTCACCTTTTTAGGCTGGCGTTTGAGTAAAAACCCATGTCCTAGACCTGCTCTTAAAAGATGTTTAAAATTTTTATTTTATTTTTTATTTTTCTCCGTGTATGTAATTTATTGAGCCGAGGGTCACAATGTGTTTTTTTATGCTTTTAACTTTCTGCTCTGTTAAGCACTTTGTGATGATATGTCTGTGAAAAGCACTCTATAAATAAATTTCATTCATTCATTCATTCATCATTGGATCTTCAGCAACTCCCTTCATCACTACCACCACCAATGTCTAGACAACAGAGGGGCCTATTCCTGATCCAACCACAGCATCACTACCCCCTTTTAATTTACTAAGTCACGATAGAGTCCAATCGCCAAAGACTATTCTCTAATCATTTCATATGCATATGTAATAAATAGTGCTGGGCAACGATTAAAATATTTAATCGCGATTAATCGCATGGATTTTTTGCGATTAATCCCGATTAATCGCATTGTTATGGCAAAGTTCAATAATGAATTCAAAAGTAGTGTATTGCGCACTTTTATTTTAAAAGTACTGCTGTATGAACAAAAGTGCAATAACATTTGGTTTGCAAACACTCACATACGGTTATTTGTCACCAGAAAGGGCTTGATGGTGGACACCGGTGCGACGGCGCATATCATCACTGACCTGGCGAAGTTCAAGAACTTCGATGACCGATTCCAGTCCGAGACGCACTGCGTGGAGCTGGCCGATGGCACAAGCTGCACGGGGGTCGCGGAGCGCAGAGGAGACGCCGAGGTGTGTCTGATCGACAGCAGGGGGCGGCACCTCAGTACCACACTGAAGCAGGCGCTGTACATCCCCTCGTATCCCCAAGACATCTTCTCCGTGAGAGCTGCAACTTATAGTGGGGCAACGGTGATCTTCAAGGAAGGAGAAAACGTCTTGCAGTATAGAGACGGTACGCGCTTCCTCATTTATGAGCATAACAGACTGTTCTATTTGCCTACTGTGTCAGTAAACAATGACTGTGATGATCAATGTATGAGCTGTCATGATATTCAGACGTGGCACGAGATTTTGGGGCACTGTAATTTTGATGATGTCATGAAGTTAGAGAATGTTGTGGATGGAATGTCAATCAGGGGTAAAGCGTCCAAATCCATGATATGTGAAGTGTGTACTCAGGGCAAGTTCACTCAGAGCAGAAACAGGAAGCCTGATGTGAGGGCCAAATCAGCCTTAGAGCTGGTTCACACTGACTTGTCAGGCCCCATTGACCCAGAGTCCAAGGAAGGGTATAGGTATGCACTTTCCTTTACTGACGACTATTCAAGTGCAGTGTTTGTGTACTATCTAAAGTACAAGAGGGACACTGTAGAAGCCACAGAGAGGTTTCTAGCCGACACAGCCCCATATGGGAAAGTGAAGTGTATCAGGTCTGACAATGGTACAGAGTTCACAGGGCAGGGTTACCAAGCTCTACTGCGTAGGAATAGAATCAGACATGAAACATCAGCACCATACTCACCACACCAGAATGGCACTGCTGAGCGTAACTGGAGAACCCTTTTTGACATGGCGAGATGTATGCTCTTGGAGAGCCAGTTAGCCAAGGAGCTATGGCCGTATGCGGTCCAGACAGCAGCAGTGGTGAGGAATAGATGTTTCAACAACCGCACCAGAGAGACACCTTACTTTATGCTGACAGGAAGGAGACCTAATGTCTCCAGGATGCAGAAGTTTGGTACTGTATGTTACGCCTACAGGCAGGACAGGAAGAAGCTAGAGTCAAGGTCTGACAAGGGCATCTTCGTTGGTTATGACAAGAACAGTCCAGCCTATATGGTCTACTACCCTGACAGCAGGAAGGTGATGAAGCACCGACTGGTGAGGTTCATGTCCTGTGTTGAGGGACAGCAGACTGATGACATGTCCGACGATGACACTGGTGTGCAGTCTAACGCAACCAGACCTGACCCTGACAAACCCGAGCAGAACGACATCCCAGAAGCTAGGCCAGGTCCAAGCCAGATAGGCCTACAGACAGGTGGAGTCAAGCCCGAATCCCAGTCTCCACGGAGATACCCTGCTAGAGAGAGGAGGAGGCCAGACTTCTATGGGATAGAGAGTGATCAGGCTCAGATCAACATTGATTATTGCTACAGGATGGTTTGTAATGTACCGCAGACGTTCAGAGATGCTGTGTCTTCATCCAACTCAAGTAAGTGGATAGATGCAATGGATGAGGAGATGAAGGCACTGAGGGATAACAACACATTTACTCTGACCACCTTACCTGAGGGCAAGAAAGCAGTGGGGGGTAGATGGGTGTATACTCTCAAAACCAATGTTGATGGATCTGACAAGTACAAGGCCCGCTATGTAGCCAAGGGATACAGTCAACGGATGGGTGTAGATTATGGAGAAACGTTTTCTCCTACTGCCGACCTGACTAGTGTGAGAGTGTTGATGCAGAAAGCTGCCCAGGAGGATCTGATCCTACATCAGATGGATGTTAAAACCGCCTACTTACATGCACCAATTGATTGTGAGATTTACATGGAACAGCCAGAGGGTTATGATGTAAAATCTCAGACAAATGGGAAGATGGTGTGTAGACTAAAGAAGTCACTATATGGGCTTAAACAATCAGGTCGAAACTGGAACATAATGTTGCATGACTATCTATGTGAAAATATGTTTGTACAGAATCCAGCCGATCACTGTGTTTATGAGAGAGAAACGGAACATGACAAGGTGATCCTACTGATCTGGGTTGATGACCTGGTTATTGCAGCCAGTGATGAGAGTGCTTTAAAAGCAGTAAAAAAAGATGCTTGCTGTGAAGTTCCAGATGAAAGATTTGGGCAGACTGAAGAATTTTCTTGGTATCACTTTTGACCAGTGTAATGGATGTGTGACCATGTCACAGCAGAGCTATGTTGACAAGCTGCTTGACAGGTTTAATATGCAGGATTGTAAGCCCAGGTCAACACCTTGTGAACCAAAGCTGCATTACACTGATGAGAAGCTAGGTGACCCCAGAAAATACAGAGAGGCAGTGGGTAGCCTAATCTACCTAACCTCATGCACCAGACCTGATCTGAGCTTTGTTGTAAGCAGACTGTCACAGCATTTCAGTGAGCCGACAGAAGAGCAGTGGACAACTGTTAAGCATGTACTGAAATATTTGAAGGGCACAAATGACAAAATGTTGTGTTACAGAAAATGTGATGAGCTGAGGTTGTTTGCTTACAGTGATGCAGATTGGGCAGGTGATGCAACTGACAGACGCAGTACAACTGGTTATTGTGTTAGTCTGAGTGAGAATGGTCCTCTGATTTCCTGGAAGACCAAAAAGCAGCCAACGGTAGCACTGTCAACTTGTGAGGCAGAGTATATGGCGTTGGCCGCAACCACACAAGAGTGTCTTTACTTATCTCAACTGCTTGAACATCTTGATGACTGTCTGTATGATGTACCTAAGATTTTTGAAGATAACCAAGGTACAATTGCATTAGCCAAGAATCCAGTGAGCAGACAGCGATGTAAGCACATTGATATAAAATACCATTTTGTGAGATCAACTGTTAATGACTGTAAAGTATGTTTGGAGTATTGCCCAACAGACCGGATGGTAGCTGACCTGATGACAAAACCAGCTACTAAAGCAAAGCTACTTACTTTTTCCATGTTCTTGTTTGGGGCATAGCCAGTTAAGTGCAGTTAAGTGCAGTTGGTTTCCATGTTTTTACCCTTGTATGATTTATGGTTGTCAATAATGTGTGATCAAGTGGGGGTGTTAATTGAAGCAACTGATTGTGCTCCCAATTATTGCCAATGCATTTCAGGTGTGAGTGTGTCATGTGACTGTCTATTTAAGCTGATGCACCTGCGCAGAATAAAATACGTGTTTTCTCAGAACTTGACCCAGTGGCTGCAGGTTGTTTGTTCTCCCAGGTTTAAATGTGTTGAGTCGGTATATCTCTAGTCAAGCTCTGCAGAACATTGCCAGACAAAACATTTCTAAATCAGTGCTGCCAATAACAAATTTAAGGACACAAACACTGAGTCATTTAACAAACACTTTTAATTAGAAACGATGGGTATTGCTTGACAACACTTAGATACACAGATGAAGCCCATGAGCAGAAGGCAAGCCTTTGCCACACTTTGACAGTCATCAAGAACCTCTTTTCCCTCGATGACGACAAACACATTGTCAGGATTGAAGCCTTTCTGTGTTGCATTTCCATGGATGACAAGGATCTTCATGACATGTTGAGCATCGTCCTCTTCAATGACATCTTTGAAATTCAAATTTACTAATGTTCATTTTTATGTCTTCGAGTCTGATGCATTCTCAAAAAAGGACAATAGTGGGGGAAACTAACAAAAATATTGAATGTCTTCAAATGCGTCATTATGTATCTATTCTCAGTGTATATGAGCCCAACATAATTTTATATAATATTAATATATGATATCTAAACTTAACCAGGCTGGGTGAATCCAGCATGGGTCTTTGGTTCCTGCAACTCCGCCCTTTGTTCCAAGTATCTCCAGAAAGTTGGTGGTGCAATTGTCGACAGATTTCGACAAAAAGGTTCGCTCCAGATGAACTGTGGTTATTCTTCTGAACTCCTCATTGATCTGAAACAAAAGACAATAAAAAACAACATGATCAAGATGAGGTACTTTGCTAAAATAATTAATACAGTAGTCCTGCCAGTATAATGTACTATTGAGTGTTGTGAAAATAAAGCTATCTTTCACACTTAGAGCGGATTTAAGAATGAAACGAAAACTCTCAAGAGGCGTTTGGTTATATCAAAAGCAATAGATTTATTATCAACAGAGTTATTCAGCCCAGCAATCAAACATGCATGGGTTAATAAAGCTTCACTCGCATCGAGATCTGCCATAAAAACGCTTGAACACAGCAGCGTGATAATTCATATAGTCACCTCTTAGGGAAGCCCATTGGTCAAATTCAAAGATGCAGGCGTGGCGCGTTTGTACACGTATGACACCTGGGTGGAGGCCTGAACATATCCGTTCACACTGGCCCCTCCCAGAAGGCGTTTCTTCTGTCAGTGTGTGGTGAGATGTTGAGGTGAGAGGACCTGGGAAAAGTGGGCTCTGCTGGGGCGCTGTCCTTTTCCTGTATCTCACTGTCTATTGTTCCTCCCTTATCTATCTAAAGATGGCGGCCTATTCCTTGTGACGCAGTTAAATCAGTAGTCTCCCTCTTGCTTCTCCCTTGCCCTAGCGTGTACTGTGTGTATTGTATGAGTAGTTAATAGAGCTGCATAAGCTAATGGTTATTAAAACTGCAAATAAGCTAGTGTTTAATTAAAGCTGTATATAAGCTAGTGGCTGATTAAAGCTGTATATAAGCTAGTGGCTAATTAAAGCTGCATATAAGTTGCATATAAGCTAGTTTGACAAAAAGGTTCGCTCCAGATGAACTGTGGTTATTCTTCTGAACTCCTCATTGATCTGAAACAAAAGACAATAAAAAACAACATGATCAAGATGAGGTACCTTGCTAAAACAATTAATACAGTAGTCCTGCCAGTATAATGTACTATTGAGCAGCAACACAAACTACGACTTCAAATGTATATGTCAAGTTAAACTATAACAGTACTAACTTAGTTGATTTTACCTTGCGTCAACTGTTGATGTCAACTTGCTGAGTGAACGTCCTTCAATATTCTGTGAAATATATAGAGAAATTATGTTAAAACATGAACACACAACATTAAATCTGAATTTGGCTTAAATCTTCATATCGATAGCATGTTTTATCCCCACATAAATAAGTCACCATGACGTTAATACTGAGATACACAGCAGGCCTGGTCATGTTGATATGTGGCACTAACTCAACACAGTACTGGAACCTTGTTTCATGTCCATAGCCTTCATCATCAAGGACACCGCATTGGATAGAGACATAAGAGACAAGTTTAAAACTGATGACAGAAATATAAGTTTCTGTAAAAATATGTCAGAATATGATAGTGACAAAATAATGTTAAGTGTATTAGACTCGCTCTAAAGTCACTAATTCCACCACGTATGGGATATATTTTAGCACATGACCAGAGTGTGCTCGTTACTGCTCAGCTACGATTCCCTGTCTTGTCACATTTCCCTCATTCGACCTCGGCTGGACTTGAGGATGTCCGAGAGAAAGCGCGCTGTGTGTGTGACTCAGCACAGCAAAGCACCTGTGTGGCAGAAGTGGGCTTCACAAAACCGAAGTAATTCCCCCTCCCCCTCGTCGACGGACCGCAGCTGGTCGAGCACCGTGTCCCCAGGCCAACAACTTTTCAAGGGAGAACCCTGTAAAGTCGCGACCAAAACCACCAAAAACATGTCCACAAAATGTAGCGCCGTGAGCCATGTCTGTAATGCTGTCCCACGTTAGCTAGCTAGGCATGATAGCCTAACTAGCTAGCAAGCTAAACTGACCAGTTCGCTAGTCTTCAGTGTTCACAACTCAAACACCGACTTGACCGAAGGCTCAACAGCAACGTAGAGTATTAATTAAACGTATAACCTACCCCAATGGCTCCCGTCCATGAAGTTCCTCTCCTCAGGTGAAACGCTGCCGTACTTGTTTCTTCTGTTCCGTTGTTTCGCTGAAGAAAAAAGCGCTAAATCTCCTCTGACGTCACTCCCTGAGTATGCGCTATATGTTGCCAGGTTTCACTTGTATTACCCAAGTACAATTTACTTTGTTGTGTCAGGTAGTGCATTCAATACAGTAGTTTAGTCGATATTACTTAGTGTGAATGATTACAATGTACTTGTAAAAATGAGGATACATAATTACAAACAAACACCAAGTAACACATTAAATAAAAGGTGATATTTTAAAGTAAAAGCACTGGAATGATAATTTCTTGTAAAATTTACAAAAATAATCGAGGTAATAATTACAGGGCCAAAAAGTCTTTTTTTTCAGTGTAGGCAAGATATTTTTCTCCTGTTTAGAGCTGATTTACCCACAATCCTATTCTCTCCTGTAAATGTCATTTCTACCGAAGCCATGAGAGGCAAGTGAGAAAAAAATATTAATGATACATTTTCTAAGCCTGATCTAAATCGTTTCACAAGTGAACAGGTGAAAAAAGTTTTGGAAGCATAACTTTCAATATTCCTTAAGTTATTTTTTTAACAGGTGGGGAAAAAGTTTTGCCATGTGAAAATGAAGATTTGTATTACTTTTTTCTAATTCTGATTAAATTCCTTAATATTCCTCAAATCTCAAAGTAATATCAGAATCAGAACCATTTATTGCCATTGTTGCACATACAAGGACTTTGACATGATCCGTGGTGCATAACATAAAACAATCAACACAGTGCAAAAAGTAGAAACATATTAAAATTTACAGTAGAATACAAATAAAGTAAATAATAAAATTAAGTGAACTATACAATGAAGTGAAATATAAAATTAAATACACAATGACAGGACTATAAACAAGTGAGATATAAGTGTAATGTAAAAGTGTAGAATATATTTAAGTAAGAAACATAGAATGGATGTGCAGGGGAGTGACCGGTAGGAAATTGTCCTGGGGATGACAGAATTAGTGGGGGTGCTGGTCTTTGTTGATGAACCCGACTAAAGATGGGAAAAAGCTGTTCATGTGTCGTGAGGTCTTGGTCCTGATGCACCGCAGCATCCTGCCAGATGGAAGGGGCACGAACAGTTTGTGTCCAGGGTGAGAGGGATCGTCTACAATATTTCTTGGACGGCAGATTGCAGGCAATCACCCTCTCAGCAGAGTGAATGATGCGCTGCAGTCTGCCCTTGTACTTGGCAGTGGCTGCAGCGTACCAGACGGTGATGGAGCTGAGGATGGACTGTGTAGAAGTGCACCATCATTGACTTTGGCAGGTTGAATTTCTTCAGCTGCCTCAGGAAGTACATCCTCTGCTGAGCCTTCTTTGTGATGGGGCCAGTGGCGGGCTGTGCATTTCATACCTGGGCCTTCAGTGCTGTCCTACTACAGTTGAACAACCTCCTAATAACCTCATTATGACGCCAGCATGACGGGATGCTTCGTCATTAACGGACAATGCATGTAGTCAAAATCAATGTCATTAACACAATGACAAGAACAAACTCACAAGAACCAGTCACATATATTTATATGACAACAAAGCAACAAATCAATCCAGCAACACTGCAGCGCTAAGACACGTATTCCACGCACACTGAAGACCATGAGCCATTGACATATTATTCACATCAGAGGGAACAATATGTTATCATAAAAACAACACCAGAGACACATGAACACAGTAGTAACGCTACTGCAGATGTAAAAACAAAAGCACTTCACTTACCAAAGCTGCTGTTCACTTAAAGACAAAGTCCATCCTCCTTTCTTTGACAACAAAGAGTTTAATACCGCGGTTGTACAGAACATCGGTTCAGTTCCAGCCAGAGGTTCTCCTGCGATCGTGTTTGTTGAGTTGTAGATCCACTCGGGTCTCAGCAAACGTTTTCAAAAGCACTGTAGCTTGTAGGTGTCCTGTCGTGCTATGGTGTCTTGTTGTTGCCTTGGTTAGCCACCTCAGGTTAGCATAGCGTAGCTCCAAACAGCTCCAAACACCAAGACGCTCAGTTGCAAATAAAACGCATTCCCAGCGATAACATGTGCAACGCTTCTCCGACGCCGTCAGCCAGAAATACCATTTGGACAAATCCTTTTCCTGCTGAGTCAGAGCTGCTAGCTGTGGGGTTGGCCGACCCTTTAATACGATGTTCAGTTTTCCTGGCAATGTCCTTCCGTTTCTCCTCCATCAGCCAGTGATAAAAACACAAAGCTCGGGAAAAAAAGAAAAAAAAAGAATCTTCACCAAGCAAAACGCTAAAAATGTCATGTCAATGTCATAACTTCTTACATATCTTTCAACTTGAACTGTTACTACTACTAACTTCTGCTAGCTGCTTCAGTGCCACAACAGTCACGCGAGCCCACTGACCAATCACACAGCATGTTAATGCTGACGTACTTGTAGACTACCTCAGTAACACGTCAAAGAATACGGCCAACATGTAAACATGTAAAGATCTGATTGGTTGAACACTATGACAATCAACAATATCGTCCCCATTGACTTAAACTGCACATGGATGCACTTGTGAGTCTGCAGGCCTCGGGCCTCTCTTCTACCTAGAGACACAGAGGTGAGATCTGATTGGATAAAAGCTCTACTTAAAACAAGCTGCACTGGAAGCAGAGCAACTGAGGAAGACAGTAGCTGTGCAATGAGAACATAAGATAATGGGGAAAATATATTTATAAATTATAATACATTGACAAGCGTGACCAGGCGGCTGTGTCCCTGCAGATAGTGCCAAATGAGCAAATATTGAAAAGAGTTGGAAACACTTTTGCACTTCTGTATTTTCAGTCTCAGTGCTTTTCAAACTGTACTCGCTCATGAGTATTCCTGCATTGCTCAGTACTTGTGTCTTGTGGGAGGCCTGCAATTAGATTGCCCTGTCTTCCAGAGTGGGCTTTCTGCAAAGTTACCAAGAATCCATTACACACACACCGCGTACTGTAAGTCGCTGGAAATCAGGGGTGTCGTGAACATTTCTGTTTTGGACTGACAGGTCTGAAAGGACCATTTAAAAAGTATTTATCTATCCCAGTGGTGTGGGAGAGCCAGCTTCTGCCGATATGCTCAGTGTTTCTTTTGAAAATCGCATTAAAGCCAAAGGAAATGTTTCTGGGATTTGGTAGACTGGGAAGAATAATGCTTATCAAGTAAACTTTCATTCTGAGAAACCTATTTAAATGCAAGTAGGAAAGACTCCCTGAATGAAACTGAGGGAGAGAAAGAGGACAGATGGAAGGAGGAAGAATCGCTCATCAGAAGTCCTTCTCTGGCTTCAACTACTTTTCCTGGAGTCTATACCCACCAAATGTTCTTAACCATTCAAATGTGCTCTTGACTAGGTGTGCTGAATGATGAATCCATTGTGATCAAGATATCTTTTCATTTGCTTGCTGAAAGTCTTGTTGATCACTCGTGAAATGTTCTCTTACTTAAGAGAAGAGCAAAAATAAATTGAAGATACAAACAACAATAAAAGGGAAATTTGTTTCCTACATGAGGCCCATTATCTGGTCAAATAGTGAATGAGAAAAAAACAAGCTGAGTGACTGCTCTGTGGATTCACTGTGTGTGGAAGAGGCCCCAGCAGCAGTGCACCCAGCTGGCAGACAGACTGGGCTTCCCTCGCTCGCGGCCAACATTGATCTTTGTCAGAGCCAAAGAAACTCATTGTTTTTGAGAGAGGCAGCCCATTGCTTTTGAAGTATTGCACATACTGGAGACCACAGAGGGCAGATTTAAAAGGCAACCTATAAACTCACAGAAGATTGAAGTGTGTGTGTGTGTGTGTGTGTGTGTGTGTGTGTGTGTGGTCAAACGGAGAGGAAATCAGTCTTTGTTTCTTTCCAGTGGAACGCTCGACTTTACGAAGGGGACTGAAAGAACAGAGGGGACGGATGGTTTTCTGAACTAAAAGTGACAGGTGAACTCAAGTTCAAGTCATCGTGATGTTATCTTGATGATAGCGGCAAAACAGACTTCTATACATAAAAATATAACAGACAAGATCTACTTTTACTTGCAAGAAAACTATAATGAGGTTTAACCTGTTTTTCACACATAATCCAAACACTCATATAATAATATAATATGTGGAATCAAACATTTCCTGGTCATAGCTGAACAGTACTGCTCTTCAGTGTAGGAATAAAGGGAAATTACCCAAAAGAAATTCTGAGTGGAAGAGTGGGATTGAAAACTAGGCAACTTAATCTGCAGAGGAGGATTATGTGATATGATGGAGAGCCAAAGAAGCTGATACATTTCAGCAGTTGAGAGTTAAGCAGTTGTGAGAGCTGAGCATTGTTGCTTGAACTATTCGCCCTCATCACAGTCTCATTAAAACAATTCCAGCTGGTTAGCAATGTTGGGATCTAAAGGAGCGTGTTTGGGTTATCAGCATTTATGAAACTGAATTCTTGACATTAATAGAATTATTAATGTATATAACAATTATTAATGATTATTAATAACAACGGGGCACCACCCTGCGAACAGGGACCAATAACCAAACGATAAAACTAAGTCTCATAATTAGTAGTCACTCATAATGTCAATAGTCTGCGTATGACTATACATTCAGTGACAGTGAAGGTTTTTAAGTTCGAGCACAGGCTACTACATACAGGTTCATCAAATACATATGCACAAGTAATCACAGACCACTGCTCCTTAAAGTATAACAGAGTTTATTAAATCAAAATAATAAATGATCAAATCAATTAATATTGCAACCAACAAACGTTATCATACAATTTTATATGCCTAAACTAAAAAATTAATAAAATGGATGAGGGTGTATGTCTGTGTGTGTGTGTGTGTGTGTATGTGGGTATGTGGGTGAAAAGGAAGGAGAGTCTTACAGCTATTGCTAAAGACTACAAAGATGGCGGCGTCGAGTGACGCGGGCCAAAAGGGGAGGGGCCTTAAGATACTACAGCTAAACTACCACCAGATGGCGGCGTCGAGTGACTCGGGCAAAATGGCGGTGAGACTGCTATACGTAATCACGTGTGCCGATGCACACATGTGTTGTGAGGCGATCGTTTGAACGGGGTTTCCCCAGGGGCAGAGATAGGAGCTGTGTGTGTTCGTGTTACAGAAAACACGAGGAATAAAAGGGGAGAGAGAGGAATCAGAGTTTCTGTGTGCGATGTCGCGTTGTAGTGAAAATGAGGATCGCCGATCGTATCTCACACAAGTTGCCGATGTCGCTTCGCGAACTGACGACACTTATGCCCGATAGTCGCGTTTCCACACTTCACTCACAGAATCGATTCAAGGAAATAGAGCAAGAACAAAAATCAAATCAAATAATCCCAAAAGCAACAGTCAAACAGTTAATACACAATGTTACGGAGCTTCTCTGCTCCGTAATGATTGCGCAATATCTCAATATCACGCGACAGTAACTTAAAACACACAAAAACATGGGAATATCAACATATAAATAAATGGCCTGAATTAAACTTAAGTTAATTTAAGCTAAGCTATGCCCAGATACCAAGAATCTTACTTGTCGATGCTTCGTTGCAACGTTGAAGTGTTCGTGGGGAAGTTGTCCGTTTTCCTCGTCAGGAAGGGGCAGGGGCAGGCTGCTTGCAGCGCGGCTGGTAGCGGGCGCTGTGTGTCGCACGGCTTTTGCTGGTGCGGCTTCGGTCCGTTGTGGCGTGAGCTCGCTCTGGAGCGAAACGCAGACGTGATCTATCCTCGCTGCAGGGAGGATGATCTAACTTCGGCTGACGGCGTGGTCCGTGCGTCTTACCGGGAATCGTCGGGGAAGGAGGGAGGCTTGGTCGTCTTTCCTTCGCCGAATGTGTGCACCAAAAGAAAAGCACAAAGCGGAGAACGGATCGCTGAAGCGGATTCGTTATCGCGGGCTGAGTGGGCCTTTACTCAGCATGGAACACGGCTGTTTCGTCCAGCGAAATGGCTTGTGACCTGACAGGGTTTGAGGAGGGGTGAAGGGCCGTTGCTTCCTAGTGGCCAGCGTCGCGCTGGCGGGGAAAGCTGGATCTTCTGTGGCCTGGACGGGGAGTCCGGGCGAAGAGAGCGTGTGTGCTCCCTGTCTCAACCGAGGTCGAAGGGAAAAAGCATTGAGGTGTGTACTGCAGGCGGTTTTGTAGAACAGTGGTTGAACCACAGGGGTCCTGGGGTCTCTTGGCTCTCGGCCAATGAGATTGCAGCGGTGCATTCAGGTGACCATGGTTTTTTTGGGGGGGGGGGGTGAATTTACACCCTAGTGTGAAATTCCTTTGCTCTCATCAAACTACAAATCAGGATGAAACCTTTGCTTGAAAAAGTGAAGGCCTGATTCTCTTTGTTCACAGCACATGTTTAAGCCATGTCAGACCCCAACAGCAACGTGTCAGCATGTCAGCAGCTGTACTCCAGTTCTCTAGTCACTACAGCTCACAATGAGCTGGAGGCAGCTGTACTCAGGCCTGTCAGCATCACCTTGTGTGTGTGAGTGTGTGTGTGTGTGTGTGTGTGTGGGTGTGTGTGTGTAGGTTGCCAATGATACCCTGGAATGACCCTTTGACCCTTCAGTCTCTGCTGGATATTTTCAACCTCAGTTTCTTGTGCCTCCCAAACCATGTGCCCTACTTTTGTGAAAAATTATGAAATTAGTCACCAAAAAAAAGAGTACCGTACTTTCCGGACTATAGAGCTCACCGGTATACAAATGTTTAAAAGAAAAGGGAATAAGCCGCAGGTGTGCAGGTGTCCCCGTTGAACAGCAAGATGTATGTATACGTTCTGTTCTCCAAATCAAATCGAATGGACCTGTCTGTGTCGCTTTACATCACAGAAATACGGGTTACGTGTCAGTGTATTATTCCCAGAAGCAACATTATAACCAAATCAGACCCATTTTATGGTGAACTCCATTTTACTGCTGTGTTTTCTGTGGTTGTTTGTTTGACAGGTGCTCATCATCGGTGAGAGAGGATACTAACCAAACCCTGCTGTCGGCTCCTCTCTCTATCTCCCTCTCTTCTCTTTCTCCTTTTAACTTTCACTGTCATGCACTTCACATTTACACGGTTACGCGGTTATTGTATTATCATTGTACAACAGGGTTGCACAACAAAAGGCAGATTGCAGTCCCATTTTGCTACACAACAAAACACACAAACAAAAACCCCTCTATTTATATGGAGGGTGGAGGATGAGTTGAGTCTCACAGCCAGAGGAAAGAAGCTGATCTGAAGTCTGGTGGTTCATGAGCTGATACTTCTGGAAGTCAGCAGGGTGGACAGGTTCTGGTTGGGTGGGTTTTGTCTTTAATATTCTTTAGCTCTTTTCAGGCTCCTCATCCCACCAATATCACTGATGCTCAGTTGATGGTACCAATGATGTTCCTGCTGGTTTTAATCCCCCGCTGTAGAGCCTCCTGTGCTGGGCCGTAAACATCCGATGCCAGTTTGTAATGTTTGCAGTCTCATTGTCTCATTCATGACTTATTTGCATCTGTATGTTTTGAGATTTTGATTGTGAATCATTAAATAACCCAGAATATGATTATATTTCTCTTGAACACTGGAATTAATGTATTAGGCTCCATGTTTCAGGTTACAGTTAAATGATAAAACTCAGACACTCAGGAATGATCCGCCTCATGTGACTGAATGAAATGATGATAAATGATGTAAAAAGCTCTCTGACTTTAAATGTATTCATAATAAAAGTTATTGAGGGAAATATCAGATCATAAAAACACAAATCTTTCTAATAAATGAAGAAAGTTGTTTGTGGTCCTTTTGTTGTTCAGACTACAATGAACATTTATTTAAACCAGATGTTGAATCAGAAACCTAATCAAATATAAACTAGAGTTTAATCTGTGATCTGTCTTCACTCTGGTGTTAAACTCAGTCAGTCAGTCCGATCAGCTGCAGCGTCCAATCACATGACAGATGAACAATGAGGGGGCGTGTCGGCCGTTAAAAGACTTCCTGTTCCCGTGGGTCCTCGCTCACGGCTCCTCAGCGATCACTCCTCTCTCCTCGCTCCTCACTCCTCAGAGCAGAAATAAGAGCTTTGGGACGGCCGTCAATATGGCGGAGCAGAACAACTTCCGGTTCAAGCGATGAGCGAGGAAATGACAATTAAGAGACTTGGGATGTACCCAGATACAAGGAACACACAGTTAAATACACTGGGGAGGTGTAGGTGATTAGACACAGGAGGATTCAATCAGGGGTGGGGCAGAAAATCACAACGGCGGTAATGTGAAGTTAACACGGGACACGAGAGACTGGGAACATAAAAGGAAAAAAGGAAACAAATGAAACTAAATACAAGACCGTGACACAGGTAGCTTGGTTCATGTACGTACATACCATAGCCTTCTTAACTTAGTACTTATTTTAACCCAATCACAATCTTTTCCAAAACTTAACCAAGGACTTTCCTTTGCACTATGAGAAAGCGGGTTATCCTCTAATTAGAAAACCGTCTGTTAGATATTACGAAGGGGACTGAAAGAACAGAGGGGACGGATGGTTTTCTGAACTAAAAGTGACAGGTGAACTCAAGGTGGAAGTGTGCTGGGGCGAGATACTGGACCCCAAAGTTGACTAGAAAAGCTCTATATAAATGCAAGTCCAGGTACCATTTAAAAAAGACTAAACGGACGGACATGTAGAATGTCACCATTGACGAGTTGGGAGTGAGAACGTGTTGAACAATGGATCAAAGCATTAAAGTAACTTAAGGGCGAGCCAAGCTGCATTTTCAAAACACAAGAGGAGTGCTGATGATGCTGGTGATGAGATTTGAACCATCTCACGCCGTGTGACATTCAATCAACGTACATGATGGTCATTGTCACATCTAAAGGCACCTTTAGATGTGATGAAGTGTAAAGAGAGTCAGGAGAGAAGCTTCTTTCAGACATGGATCTAATTATGTAACGGACTCAGCATGTTCCCCGCACCAGCCCACACACCATCTCCCACGTGACTGCGTGCACGCTGTCCATAACAGTTCATGTGCTTCTTTTTCTGTTTTTGCCATTACTTTCACATGCTGAAGCGGAAACTGGAGACACATCTACAGCAAGCACTTTGTTTTGCATTGGCAAGAAGCAAAAGGAATGCGGCTGTGAGGAAGAAAGAAGGAAAAGCCTGCATGTGTCCTCTGTAAAGGTCCAGGTTATATCTGCCCACCAGCAGGCCCGGGGCAGAATCAGCTGTGGGCTCTTCTTACCCCTGCTTTCGCTCACACTTTCTGCATTCTGCATCTCTTAGTTAGTATCTTGTCATTTATTTGTGGTTTAGTGAAATGCCCAATGGAAAAAAGATTTGAACTCAAGATGAGGAAACATGGTCGTCTTTGTCTGTCAATCAAGATAAATATGCGAACATTCATGCCAAAGCACAAGCAAATGAGATAACTGTCTCTGTGGGGTAAGGTCAACTGTTCGGACCAAAAAGTGCAATTTAATATTTGAATGTGAGACACAAATGAACGAACAAATCCTGCCGTGAATAATTAGCTCATAATCTTGTGACTGATGTTTCCCATCTCACAGTCTCATAACTGGCTGATGTCATTACTGACAGAGCGAGCTTGTAATACACCGTAGCTTTCTTTTAAAGGCTCCATCTCACGTGGTTATTGTGGAGTATAAAGATGTTTGCTGCTAACTGGGTTTAGACCTGAGCAGTGGAAACGAGTGGAGCAGTGAGTTTCTGCTCCTCGCTCACAGAGCTCAGTGTCACGCTCCACAAAGAGAAGAAGAAGCGCTGTGGTAGTTATATTACAGCTATAGGTATAGAAGAAAAACATCATAAACTTTGAATTGAACTTGAATTGAACTGAACTCAGTTGGGCTCACACGTAAACAGTTAATATAACGTGTTATGTAACACATTCTGGTTCTCAGCAGACGTCCGTGGGAAAGGATGATCGGCGCTAGACAAAAAGTAATTAATCTCTCAAGTACACCAAAACATTTCCGTACATGGAGCTGTGTTCTGTGTGTTCTGTGTGCCCAGAACAAAATAAGAACATGCCCTAATTAGGAGTCCAGATGTGTCCTGATCCTTGATTCAACAGACTGGTTTGATTGGTGGAACGTAGCAAAAGGGGGCGTGAATTTTGACTATAAGAGTGATCTGTGAAAAGCAGTACATTGGGAGTCGTGTCAATATACTGAACTTGTTGATGTTGGCTTGATCTTATTAAAACACTTCCCGCTGGTTTGCAACTCCAGTTGACAGTCTCTCCTCGTCATTTTCGCTACAACATAGGCGGCCCAATTACATTCTTTACCAACTTCAGTTTACTGACGTTTTTGAATGAAGCTTTGAATGTCTGTTATTTGTTTTTCTTCCAAAGATATAACTGGTCAGTACGTGCCTCCCTTTGTGTGCAGCAAGCGGGAAAGCAAACTGTTAAGGAAAAGCTAAACGGTGTGAAGGCTAAAACTCACCCCACAGAGAAGGAGGCCAGAGCACGTGTCCGGCTGCTTTGTACAGTCGACACGCTGCAAATAATAACTCTACCAAAACTGGTTTACAGTTAAAAGGAATTTAATTCCACTGATGCAAGCACATTATTTACAGTGAAGTACACTATTTCATCAAATATTAAATCAATAAAACCCCGTTTGCAAAAAACTCAACTCAGCTTCTCAGGTATAAAAAACACGTCCGTCGTCTGAGAGCCATCACGCGAGAGAGAAAAAGACTTGAAATTAAACCACCCACATATTCGTTCGCGACTCCTCCCCTCCCGTCTATCTCAATTTATATTGGCTTCTCTACACACTTCTGTAAACGCCTATCTCCACATCTCTCTCTCCCTGAGCAGCTAACACATTCAAATTCTCAGTTATGGCTTAATTCCTTCTATGATAATCCTTCAGTATAAAAGCTAAACTTCTGCAACTTGGCAGAAGCTTCATGTCTTATTAGCTCCTAATCTTACAACCCTTTATGTTTATCTTAATTATGCATTCCCAATACACTTATGATGACAAATTATGAATTCTTAATTATGAATTATTAAACACTTTTATTATATCTACTAAACACACCGTTTTTTGCTCAAATTTCTTACAACGGCAACAAATATTGATTGATGCAGAATATTGAAATGATCAGATCATCCTCATATCATTTTCCCTAAAATATGAACTTTCAAACCTAACGAGTTATTGGAAATGTTTGGAACACACAAGTCAGAAACAGTCCTACGCAGCCTCCGCTGGAATACATTCTACAAATAGTATAATACTAATACTATCTGTGTAGCCGGATCTATATCTGACAATGTGCAGAGATACAGAGTTCGAACACAATAATTAGACAGGCAAAACAAAAGTTGACATATGAATGTTGATTGAGAATTTGAATGTCAACGACATTGTGGCTCAGGTTGAGGTCATGCTTCCAACTCGTGATTTGAGCGATAGGCACTGCAGCTCAACTGGAGCGTGATAGTGATCTATTTCAAACTATTCTCTGCTCACATGCTCCATCCAAAGTCCTTCTGCTTATGCTCCTCTCCACACTTCAAGTTGTGTCGTCCTGAGTGGCCTGTCACTGATGGTTGAGCATCTATACATCTATAAAGAGAGACTTCGGAATTATAATTTGGAACTTAGAAATGCAAGGCAGTCATTCTTCTCTGACATCATAACCAAAAACAAGAACAATACACGCGTCTTATTTGCTACTGTCGACAGGCTAACAAACCCTCCAGTGTCGGTAGCTGCTGAGCTCCAATCCACCTGGGCATGCAATCAATTTGTCTCCTTTTTTACTGACAAAATTCAGAAAATTTGACAAGCAGTCAGTGCCTCCACACCAACCACAGGATATGTGTTGTCCCGATCTCTGAATAACATCCATTCAAATATCATGACACAATTTCATTCAATCGACCGTAGAAGCCTCGAAGACATTGTACAACATCTGAAGTCATCCTCCTGCTGCTTGGATATTCTGCCAACAAACCTTTTCAAAAATATTTCAAACTGCATGACCACTGATCTTTTACAAATTGTAAACATCCCTTCTCTCAGGTGTCTTCCCACAAGCCCTAAAAACTGCAGTTATTAAACCACTCCTAAAGAAGGTTAGTTTAGACTCCATAACGATGAAAAATTATAGGCCAATATCAAACCTCCCATTTTTAAGTAAAATAATTGAAAAAGCGGTTTTCCAACAGCTGACCAACTTCTTGACCGTAAATAACTGCTTTGATGTTTTCCAGTCAGGCTTTCGACAGCACCACAGCACTGAAACTGCTCTTGTTAAGGTTTTCAACGACATCCACTTAAACATAGACAATGGCAGAAGTTCAGTCTTAGTGTTACTAGATCTCAGTGCTGCATTCGACACGGTCGACCATGCCATACTCCTAGAAAGACTAAAAATCTGGGTGGGACTCTCTGGCACAGCACTTAACTGGTTTGAATCCTACTTGAAGGGCCGAGAATACTTTGTGTCTGTAGCTGATTACACATCAGAGCTGACTAAAATGACATGTGGTGTTCCCCAAGGTTCAATACTGGGGCCTCTTCTGTTCAACATCTACATGCTTCCCCTCGCTCAGATTATGGAAAACAACAAAGTGTGTTATCATAATTATGCAGACGACACACAAATCTACATAACTATGTCACCAGGGGACTATAATCCCATACAAGGGCTGGGTAACTGCATTGAACAAATCAACAACTGGATGTGCCAGAATTTTCTTAAATTAAACAAAGATAAAACAGAAGTAATTGTTTTTGGTACCAAGGATGAACAATTGAAAATCACCGCTCAGCTTCAGTCACTGATGTTAAAACCCACAAACCAAGCCAGAAATCTAGGTGTAGTTATGGATTCAGACCTCAACCTGAACAGCCATATCAAGACAATTACAAAATCAGCCTCCTATCACCTGAAGAATATATCAAGGATTAGAGGACTTATGTCTCAACAGGATTTGGAAAAACTTGTCCACGCATTTATTTTCAGCAGACTGGACTACTGTAACGGTGTGTTTACAGGTCTCTGTAAAAAGTCCGTCAGAAAGCTGCAGCTGATTCAGAACGCTGCAGCTCGCGTCCTCACTAAAACCAGGAGGGTGGATCACATCACTCCAGTTCTGAGGTCTTTGCACTGGCTTCCTGTCCAACAAAGAATTTACTTTTAAATCCTGCTGTTGGTTTACAAAGCACTGAATGGTTTAGGGCCAACATACATCTCTGATCTGCTGCTACCTTATGACCCATCCCGACCCCTCAGGTCACCTGGGACCAGTCTACTTTCTGTTCCCAGAGTCAGAACATGGAGAAGCAGCGTTCAGTTTTTCTGCTCCACATATCTGGAACAAAGTCCCAGAAAGCTGCAGGTCTGCTGAGACCCTCAGCTCATTTAAATCAAGATTGAAGACCTTTCTGTTTGCTGCTGCCTTTAATTTAACCACATTCAATTGATATATTGATACATTTCCTGCATTTCTGCATTTTACTACTGAATTTTATTTCTTACACTGTTTCTTTAATTGTTTTTAAATCTCCTTTTCTTTTGCCTTATGTTTTGATGCTTTTAACGGTTTTATGTGAAGCATTTTGAATTACCTTGTTGTTGAAATGTGCTATACAAATAAACTTGCCTTGCCTTGCCTTGAGCATATACGAGCTGTGCTAATTAATGGAAATGTTACATTACTGAGCTTAGAGGATTTAGAAAATCTGCTACCGACCAGTCAAAGCTGCCTCTGACCCTCTGGCTGGACTCACATTATGTGCTGTCACGCTGCGTATTGCTCTGCTAAAAAAGTCAGAGTACACCTCGAGAAAAAGAAAAGAAAAACACAGCGAGAGAGAAATAGATACAAGTTCTGTTGGAGGCCTGACCACATGACAAGAAAATTGTATCTGAATCAAAAGCAAGAGTGCTCTGCTGACATTTCAGCAACAATCAGTCCACAGCCTCTAAGAAATAACTGTCAAATGTCTCTCCATCAATTCCACTGGTGCAGAAACAATCCTGTACCAGGAGGGCGTGTTTTAAAAAGACATGACGTGTATTTACAGTCAATAGGACATGTCCCTTGCAGACTGTCTGTGAGATATCTCAGAGCCGGGAATCTGCATGACTAATCACATTTAATTACAATGCAGCACAACCATAAATAACTAATTTGACTGTTTCAAATTGGGAAGGTTTCAGGGGGAGCAGAGAGGCTGCTGCACAGCATCCAAATGACATTGAAAGGAAGTGTGTATTGACGATGAGACAACAGCCAACAGCAGAGCTAATCAGAACTTTGACCAGTGATTTCGTGTCTTTTGAGGACTGATATTGTTGTTTTCTCTTTAAAGATGCTGGTCGCACAGGAAAGACTGGCAGCAGACTGCTTCTGTTGTAATGGAGGCTTTCTATCTGCTGAACTAAAGAGACAGATGTAGTAGAAGTAGAGCATATGTTTATGGTTTATTTATACACGTTATAGAATAGCAAATTTCATTTTGCTGCTTTTGCTTAACAGCGGATATTGTGGCCATAAGTAACTATGCTATAGTGTGTCTGTAGTGTGACAGCAACACAACAGGAGAGGAGTCATATCAAAGGGACTTGGTAATGTCAGATAGATTAAAAATATTATTTATATATTATATATATATATATATATATTATATATATATATATATATATATTATATCTATATCTATATATATATATATATATATATATATATATATATATATATATATATAGCTATATATATATATCTATATATATTGCTACATCTACCTAAAGTTTGCTAAAAACCAATTACAGAGCTGAAGATAACTCTTCTGTTATAGATCCCTGGCTCCACTAGTGCATGTCTAATCACATTTAATGCACGCTCTATAACAAACAAGGCTCACATTTTAAATGACTTGTTCACAAGTCATAATTTGGCTTTTTTATTTCTGACCGAGACCTGGCAACAGAATATGGAATGCATCCATTTCAATGAACTCTGCCCTGTGGACTGTTCTTATGTTGGGACACCGCGTCTGACAGGCCGCGGTGGAGGCCTCGCCGTGGTCTGGAAGAATCAGTTTTCCTGCCACTTGGGGAGCACAGAATCCTATGCTACTTTTGAACTACAGCTGACTAAAGTGGGCCGGCAAAAGCCGTTTTACTGTTTTTTAATTTACCGACCTCCAGGTCCTGCAGGTCAGTTTTTATCAGAATTCACAGACTTTCTGACCTCTATTATCAAGCTAGACAAAGTGCTTCTGGTTGGTGATTTTAATCTGCATGTCAATGATACCACAGACTGTATAGCTACTGAGTTTCTCAATATTACTGAATCTTTTAATTTCACGCAACATGTTTCTGGCGCCACTCACAGGGGTGGTCACACCTTGGACCTTGTGTTTTCTCTGGGTCTTGATATTGATAATACCCGTTGTGAGGACCTATTGATCAGTGACCATAAATGTATTTTCTTTAATCTTTCTGTCAATGCTGACCCCTTGTGTCTGAAACAAACATTCCACTCACGCATTATTACTCAGAGTACAGCTGATCAGTTCTCGATGCACTTCTGCTGTGACTTTTACACAAATCTCAATGATGTTGAACACTTGATACAGTCATTTAATGAACATTGCACCACTTTGCTGGATAAAGTGGCACCTCTTAAGGAAAGGACCAGGGCTGCCTATAACACTACTCCGTGGATGACAGAAGCTGTGTGCAGCGTGAGACAGAAGTGTCGCAGGGCAGAGCGGCTCTGGAAAGCTACTGGGCTAGAAGTGCATCGTTTATATCTCAAAGACCTAAGAGTTTCTTTTAATACCACAGTAAAGGAAGCTAGAACTGCTTATTTTGCCAACCTAATCTCTTCTTCAAAGAAAAATCCCAAGATTCTGTTTGACACAATTAGAGGAATTGTTTCACCACCTGTCTCCACTGTACCATGCTATTCTGTTGACGATTGCAACAAATTCCTGATCTATTTTAATGATAAGGTAACAGGTATTAGGTCTGGCATTCGGCCTGGGATCTGTTCGGCTACTTGTAGCTCCTCGCAATCTCCTGCTGTTATGGGCTCTTTCCAGCCTATCAGCCTTCAAGACCTGATGGACGTAATTAACAAAACAAAGCCATCATCTTGCCCTCTGGATATAATTCCATCCTCTCTATTTAAGAACGTTCTGTTAACTATTGGCCCTGCAGTAACATCTATTGTCAATTCCTCATTGTCTACAGGAATTGTCCCTTCCTATTTCAAACATGCCACTATCCAGCCCACATTAAAGAAACCTAACTTAGATCCAGCTTTGCCCATGAACTACAGGCCCATATCAAAACTGCCTTTCCTGTCCAAACTTTTAGAGAAAGTGGTGGCCAAACAACTTACTGCTGCACTGGAGAGGCACAACATGTACGACAAGTTCCAGTCTGGGTTTCGTAAGCAACACTCTACTGAAACCGCTCTCCTGAGGGTTTCAAATGACATTCTCATGTGTGCTGATGCAGGTGACTGCTCTGTGTTAGTTCTTCTGGACCTAAGTTCTGCATTTGACACTGTAGACCATGACATCCTGATTAAGAGGCTACGTGATTGGGTGGGCATAACTGGCATAGCGTTAGACTGGTTTACATCTTACCTCAGTGACAGAAGTTTCAATGTCTCTGTGGGTGCTTTTGTGTCTGTTACCTCTCCACTGTCTTGTGGTGTACCGCAGGGCTCGGTTCTGGGGCCTCTGTTATTTTCCCTTTATCTGTTACCTTTGGGACCGATCATAAAAAGCTATAATGTGTCCTATCACTTATATGCAGACGACATCCAACTTCATCTGTCATTCAAACCCAGTGAGGCATTCACATTAACTAGGCTCCTGGACTGTGTCAATGCCATCAGAGACTGGACGGCAGAAAACTGCCTGCAACTCAACGACTCTAAGACGGAGGTCCTAGTTATTGCTCCAGAGGAGTTTGTCCCCATGATCAGGCAGATTATTAGTCCTCTCTCCTCTGCTTCCCATTGCAACCTGCGCAATCTTGGGATTTTCTTTGATCGCTCCATGTCATTTGACCCTCATGTTAAGCAGCTGTCCAGGTCATGTTTCTTCCATCTAAGAAATATCAGTAAACTGAGATCTGTATTATCAACGCCTGAATTAGAAATGATCATACACACATTTATCTCCTCTCGCATTGACTACTGCAACTCACTTTTCACATCACTCAGTGTATCTGCTCTTAACCGTCTGCAGGTCATCCAAAATGCTGCCGCCAGATTACTCACCAGGACAAACCGACGGTCTCACATCACCCCCGTACTCCGATCTCTCCACTGGCTTCCTGTAGCATCTCGGATACACTTCAAAATTCTCACCATCACTTACAGAGCACTTCACGGTCAGGCTCCGACTTATGTAGCTGATCTACTTCGCCCCTATTCACCCGCCCGCACTCTCAGGTCAAATGCTCTAGGTCTTCTGTCAGTCCCACGCACACGATTTAAGACCCGTGGTGACCGAGCCTTTGAGGCAGTGGCCCCGAGGCTCTGGAATGCTCTGCCTGCAACTCTACGCCTCGCAGATACTGTGGCTACTTTTAAAAGCCAGCTAAAAACTCACCTGTTTAGGCTGGCATTTGTGTAAAAGTAAACCCATGTCCTAGACCTGCTCTTAACATTTGTTTTACATTTTTATTTTATTTTTATTTTATTCTTTAACATTTTTTATTCACTCTGTGTATGTAATTTATTGACCCTAGGGTCACATTGTGTTTTTTATGCTTTTAAATGTCTGCTCTGTTAAGCACTTCGTGATAGTACTGTCTGTGAAAAGCGCTATATAAATAAAATTCATTCATTCATTCATGTCGATGTGCCCTTGGGGAGATACTTAACCCCAAATTGCTCCCGTAGGTGCATGAATGTCTATGAATCTGTATCAATGTTAGGGAGTTCTGATGAGCAGGTGGCACCTTGCATGGTAGCCCCTGTCATCAGTGTATGAATGGGTGTGAATGGGTGAATGATGACATCTCGTGTTTCTTTTCTTATGTGGTCGGAAGACTAGCAAAGCGCTATACAAGTACAGTCCATTTACCGTCATAATAAAGAGATGCATGTGATATATGATAATATCTGCTTCCAGATCAACATCTCATCACAATCCTTGGTGTGCATTATCTTTTGAGTATTCTATGCACAGTGGCATAATATTAACAAGTCATCCGACCCAAACAACCACATAGGCCCTCTAATACAACTCATAGGAGCGTTTCCCAAACTAGCTCATACCTGAATGTAGCTGGAACAGTTTTAAACATGTGGTTGACATTGTGAACCGGTTGCAGTTTGGTTATGTTTAGGCAAAAAAACTGCTCGGCAAGTTCAGAAAAAGATCATGGTTTGGGTTCAAATACCGGTAAGTACACTTGTTATCTAACTAAGTTCCGTACGTAAGTTAACCTATGTTATGCATGTGAAGTAAGTTAAGTAAGTTACCTAAGTTCACTTACATAGGTAAATTGAAATAACTCAATACATTATCACTCCCAACTCTCTTGGTACCCCTCTAGCATCAGTTTTGGTCGTGTCAGTTTCAACCCTTACATGCATAAACTTTTGTTTTTCAAAATAAACTTCCAATTTTGGTTTACATGGTTTTTAGGTTTACTTACGCAACAAATGACTTCGTTAGATAGTGCATCTATATCGAATGCCAAGGGGCACAGACCATGTGTCAATATTTGGCAAGTTGGGATTGAGAACGCGTTTAACTCAACGTTGCCAATTGGTTTCACACAGCCCGTCTTAGACTGTCTTAGCCCCCCCTCTGGTCCACAGGCATGGACTGTTTCCGGCCCTTAACTGCAAAAGTCGGCCGCCGCACAGAGAAAAGGTGGGGCATTCTCTTCAAATGCCTAACAACACGCTGCATTCATCTTGAGCTGCTTGACCATGGGAATCAGATACAATCACCTCACAATAATGTCCTGGCAAAATAAATGGCAAAGTGATTGAAAACTTGTTTCCTGGTGGTGTGTGGCTCCAGTTTGAACGTTAAATCCACAACATCACTCATTAAGGCTAGAACTCCCTGGTGGAGTTTCCACTGATGATGCCTCAGGTGCTGGCCTGCAGTCCCGCCATTTGCAACCACCGCAATCAGGATGCACCACAGAGAGCGCTTGGCCAGACGTGGTGGATTAACTTCACGGAGCGGCACCACCATCACCTTACTGCCAGGACCCCAGACATAATTGACTGTCAGAGGGCATCCTGCACCAAATTGGCCCATTGAGGAATATTTCAGGCTCCTCACTACTACTCGGGAAGAAAAGGGGTTGATGGATGAACCCTGTCAGATATAAGTCTGAGACATGACAGGATTTCAGCAGGACTCTAAAAGAAGATGGGACAACGTGCCCCAGGGGATCAAACATACTTACAGGCAAGCCAAGGGAACCAGGGACCAAATCACCGTCCTGGCCTGCGTTAAAGTGGCTGGCGAGGATATCCCCCATTTTGTCATTTAAAAAGGGGGAATATCCAGTGGGCCCCTATAACAAGGAAGGGGTTCCTGATGCCCATTACAGGAACGTCGCCAGCAAGGTTCATGGACAGTGAGCTGTTTAGGAAGTATCACCTGGATCTAGAGCTGGTCCGGGGGACACAGAGTGAGGACACATAGTTTTATAACTGCAAATCGCATACACCATCATCAAATCCATTTAGAATGAATAACTTAAGTCCATTCACCTATCTCAATTAAGAAAAGATAAATAAAAGGTCAATAAGGAGAGATCAATTGGAAGTGTATGATGAGTTTAACAATAAATAGGGACTTTTGGAATTAGACCCCATGCATCTATAGTAAGCATAGACCCATGAACAAATGAGAACCCCAATAAATCTAGATGCTGATGGCCAGCCGATGGAGGATGGAGACTTTCAGTTCAGACACCTGGATCATCCTTAGGGACAATTTGGTGATGGGTAGGTGAAGTGCAAGACAAAATGACAGAAACGCTGTGATATTCAAAGAACAGCCTCTGAGGACCGACTGGATACAGTGACACCAGAAATGAATGACAGGGATTTTGACGTCGGGGAGCGGAAATGATTGAAGTGATTGAGGAATTCCCGATAGAAAGAGAAGTGAGGGGTAACAGAGCTTCTTTGCTGAACTTGTGGCAAAGTTTCATTAAAATGTCTGTATGCCGAGGTTAACATGACTAGCATATTAACGAACCTGAATAACATTTTATACGTTGATGTGACAGCCATTGTAGCTGGCACACTACATAATGACAGTGATAATTGATTTTCATTACAATAAATCACCTTGATTATGGTTCACAAGCTGGATTTTACTGAAAGGGGAAGCTCCTCATGAACACTTGCTGCCCTGTCTGGTACTTTGTATTCAGTTTGTAATGAGACAGGCTTTGTCTGCTGAACTGAAATGTCCAAGTATTGGAGTTCCTTGTAAGGCCATCTAAATATGTATTCACTTATAGGATAATTACACATTTGTGTTGATATGGTTGGACAATATGCTGTTCAATCTGACAGAAAACTGATTGTTTTCTGTGTTTATTTGCTTGGTTCTGATTATCAAGATTGACACCTTAGTTTGTTAAAAACTTTAATGCCCACAATGTGGAAAATTTCCTTTGCCGTTAACACAATCCATCAAATATGGTTCAGTAGGCCTCTCACAAAAATCACACTATGCAGATTCCACAAAGGACAAATCTGCAAATTCAGGGAGGGGTGGGAGGTGACGGGGTGGCCTTGTGCGATTGACTATGTATTTAATAATTCATGGAACAAATTTCTTGTAGACATTATTTGGTGGCTTGTGGCAGTCTGAAGCACCATCCTGAGGGAAGCAATTCAAATTGTCAGGTCACTTATGTCAAGAGCTTTCTTTTTAGTGTTCAGAACATGTCTGCTGCTTAGGGTCATGGTTTTACATTGGAGTTACTTGAAAGCCCAGTGCGTGCGTCTCATACAGACGTTGAAGGTTGCCTTGTGAATTGGTATCAGACACTGAGGGCTGTGACAAAACTTCAGTATTTTGAAGCCCTAGGAATGAGAACTGGTACAACATACTTATACCATATTCAGACCCTGATAGGTTGGAATCTACTCACCAGAGGAAGCGCCAGTAAACAACTAGTGAATTGCCATGTACTGTATACATTTTTTCTGATGAAATTTGCTGACGCTATCCTGAGGAAGGCAGCTGTATACTTCAAAATAGACATCTGTTGTCCACATGGGTGTTGTCCACATGGGTGACACCTGTTGTCCACATGGGTTGCAAAGCCCCTTGATGCAAATTTGTGAAACTTTTGGAAATGGCCTATAGAAATGTCATTGACTTGCCCGCCTGTCAAAATTAATTTAGTTTGGACATGACATTGTTTGACATGGTTTGTTTATTCAGGACCATTGTGTCATGTTAATGTTTTGTAAGTAAAATCTAACTCTGTAAAGCAGGGGTCTCAAACTCCCTGCCCGCCACGTCATTTTATGTGGCCCGCGAATCCGCCAAAAAATAAATAAATAAAGAATTTGTTTTGTTTTTTAAGTTAGACTTGAAAGTAAAAATATCCCCATAGTCGAAATGATGAGATAGGAAGTCATAATGATGAGATACTTAAACATAGAAGCAGCTCTTTGGCTGGTTACTGTACACTTGACATATAAATGTGTTGTGAGTACATTGAAGACTACTTTAAACGTGGCTTTAAAACACATGAAATACTTCACGTGGGATTGTGCAAACGCACCCTTGAAAGGATTTTAAGCTTTGAACAAAGTTATTGTAATAACTTGTTTGATATTTGTCTTTGATATTTTCTTTAATAGTTTGATCTTTGATAGAGTAATGAGGGTTTCTTAACCCTAAATTAAAAGGATTTAAGTTATAATAACAGAAATGTGCTGAAATATATGTTTACATTTATATAACTGCATGTACAATATTTTTACACTTGAATAAACAATAATCAAATGCAGAGACAGTTATTTACCAATATGTTACGAGTAGTTACATTTACACCGTCTTACATTTACAACTGGCCCTTTGAGGGCAACCGTGATGCTGATGTGGCCCGGAGAGAGAATGAGTTTGAGACCCCTGCTGTAAAGTAAATCTAAGGAATAGCTGTCAGATATATGTACTGTGGTAAAAAGTACAATATTTAACATTAAAATATAATGTAAGTGGAAAGTAACTTCGAAGGACAATTCCCAAATAAAATACAAGCAGTTCAGAATTATACCATTCTTAAAGAACAATCAGTGACACTTTTAATGGCGTAGTAAAGGACGGACCCAAATGGAGGGACACACGGGGAAACAGAAGTCAATACAGGTGGTTTTAATTGTAAAGAGAAATGTTCAACACAAAATGCATGGAACAGAGGAGTCAAAAAGGGGGTAACTAAATTGTTCAATAAAACAAAACTTCAAAAACAGGGAACACGGTAGGGAAGCGCAGAGATGAATCAGGGAACATACCAGGGTTGATCAGAAGAACAAGTAACACAACAGACAAAATGACAATGAGACAGGGGACACACAGGGTTTAACTACACTGGGAAGGTGCAAGTGATGAGACACAGCAGGGTTCAATCAAGGGCGGGGCAGACAATCACAAAGGCAGGAAGTGAAGTGAACACAGGACACAAGAGGCAGGGAAAGTCAAAATAAAACGGAAGAAACAACCGTGACAATCAGAGGCAAAGACCAGTGACAGTGCAATGTTTGCCCAATCACATATATATGTAAAGCTCAACATTTAGAAATTTCAAAAACACTAATTTTGCTCAAAGTAACCACAATTGTCCTTTACATGTTGTTCCTGAACTAATCCGAATTATGAAACTGAAACTTTTAAAACCTCATCAAAGTCACGTCTAACAGTGAGGCAGGGGAACTTCTTGGACGTATGCTTCTCTGTGTTTTGTCAGGGGACACAGGACCGACAGCCATTTTGGCAAAGACCTTGATAATGCTAATGAATTTTGCCCACTCCCCTGGTCAGCTTCCAGGAGAGTAGGAGTGTACCTGTTAAGGCCTCAGGCTAAACTCTACACGGGTGACTGTTATGAATGAAGATCGAGTGAACAGACTGAGATCGAGGCGTTTAGCTCAATTCAAGCAATAACATTTATTTGTGACAGAAGTATTATGTCCAGCAGTTAAACGTGCACGGACCAAAAGGTAAAGGCAAAAGTGAAACCTAAGATCGCTTATACAGAGTAAGCAGGCGTGTCCATCTGGTTCTCCTTGTGGAGCCATTGGTCAAAATCAAAGCAGAGGCGGATTTGTTTTTAGCATTCAAATGGCCTGATGGAGCACTGGGCAACGTCACCCACAATGGCTCACGTCCGGAACCCGCCTTCTCTGGAACGTCAGTGTGTGTGAAATGTTGATGTACAGCATATTGTTAACACTTAAGGTGCAGAAAAAGGGTGCAGTTCTAAACTATTTCGAAGTCTCTGTGTGAATAGATAAAAGAGCTCTTCTACTCTAAGATGGCAGTTTCTGCCCTAATCTGGTGGTTTAAGCAAGCGTTACTTTCAGGGCCACTGTATCTGTTTCTATCGTACGAACGGGTGACGGAATGCCCCATTCGGCATTTTTGACCTACTTACAGTGACCTCACAACTCCGCAATATAAGCTTTACAAGTATAGCGCATATTATTTAACAGTGAATGAATATATTTTATTTACATGACAAAGTATCCCCCTCTGTCAGACCTGCTGCTCCCTACCTAATTTATCTTGGATGTATTTTCTCTAGCAGTATTTAAAGCTAGAATGTATGGAGACAGCAGTCAGTTAAAGCTGGGGTAGGCAGTTTATTATGGGGAAAAGTCATAATTAACTTTTAAGCACATTGTAATTCAAGTTGCATTCCTAGGGTAGGAAGTGTGCTCACTTTTGTTGATTAAACAGTGTTTTTTAAAGAGTCTGGCTGTTTCAGAATGAAGAACAATTTTTATTGTGCAAACTGCAACATTATGAAATCCAAACAGAACCTAAAAATACATAGATATGCCAATAACTTTAATATTGCTTATTTTCCAAACAAAATATTGTAACAACACTATCAACTGAGCACATGTCTGTTGTTGAAGAAAAGTGTCTGCTTCCAACTTGCTCTGGTGTTGTTGGTATAGCAGTTTGGCTTAAGTATTTTCATCCCAGCAAGAAATAACTAAAATCCAGTGGTTTAATCATTGCTCTGAACCTGTCTATCTCGACTGTCTTGGAGCAAGACATGTCCTTGGAAAGGTGGATTGTTCTTGCATTGGTAATGTCGTTCCAACGCTTGCTTTTCCTGTCATATGCAGCATCTCGAGCAAATGCCTCTTCAAGCAACCCGTTCTGATGTTTGGTCAATGTTCCTCTGTGTTGGAAATCAACGCACGGAAGACCCCTTTAGTGTAACGAAAGTAAAGTTAATGTCAACCACTCTATTTCCTCTACCTAACTAAGTGGTTTTGTTGCCTAAACTGGTACTAACAAGGTACTTACAGCATCAATCTCAGATGGCAAGTTGCACTGACCAAGCAGCAGTATTTGAAGAGTTTAGAGTGAGAATGTGTTCAAGCAATGTCTGAGCCTTTTGCTTCACTGTTTCACCGACGCTACTAGTTGACGTCCAGTAATCGCACTGTAATGCTTTCTACTGATGTGACGGAGTAAATTGCTCGTGTTCGCACCACTGGCAACAACAGTGGAAATGTTAATTTCTTTGAAAAACTTTCCAAACAGCTTCATCCTCCAGTTCTCTTTTCTGGTCTTGAATATGCAGGAGTGATGGAGCCTCTCCAAGCTGTTAACAGACTGTTAACCTACTAGCTGGCACCTGTAGTGTTACCAAGCATGCTTTTCAGCATTTACAATTATTGGTATTACAAATTGTTTGTGTCACACATTGGTGTTTTATTGCATTGTCATTTTTGCATTACAAACTTATAACCGTGAGTGAAAAGGGTACATAGGGGTCCCCTTTACAATATGCTCAAAGATTGTCCTAACTGTCGCGCTTTTCGCTGCTGTGCACCATCATACGGGAAATTATAACTTGTATACCAGATGAAACTGTATACCGCCCAGCACTAGGAAGTTGTATATTGCTATCATAACAGCAAGAAAAAGGTAATTCCAATTTTTGCTACCCATCTACCGAGCATGGTGATATTGGTGAGAAGACATGCCTGCGGAGAGCCCAAAGGGTATTAAAAGACCACGGCCTCTTCACTCTGCTGCAGTCTGGCAAGAGATAAATAGGTACCAGCTGCCGTACCGCCAGACTTCAGAGCAGCTTCTTTCCTCTGGCTCTGAGACTCCTAATTTCATCTTCCACCCTCCTCCATATCATATAGTTATGTAGCAAAGTGCAACAATAAATGTACCTTGGTTCTTGTACTACTGAGTGTTGTGGTTTACTTGTTGTTGATGATGCTCAGCTTTGTTGACTTTATGTCGAAAAAAACGCATCACAATTGCATGGCATACTACTTTATACCTCCCTTCTACCCTATGTCTCAGTTTCACCCCAATTCAGAGCTATCCTCCTTCTCTGAACCCTCACCTAGTCAAGTTACCCTGTGCACCTTGGCAAAGCCATAACAGAGGGTTTCCAGATTCCCCACAGTGTCCTTCCCCACTCGTCTTCTCCTGATTTCGCCGCTGGCCGCACTTCATACTGACCGGCGCCTGCATTAGTAATCTTGCCCTACGTGTTTATCTGCATCCTCCCCCACTTCTATCTTCACTCTCTCTCTATCTTCACCCTCTCCAAGGCTGTTCTGCTGGACTCCCTGTCTCGTCCTACTCCCTTCTGATAGAAGCACCCTGTTCTGTATGCACACAATTGTGAAGTAGTTGCTTTACAGATAGAGTTTTGCATGACCCGCATATCAAAAACTGTTCCAAAGTTGAGGCAGCCAAAAGAGCACAAATACCTGGCCTCAGTGATGTGAATATACATGACTATATTTGAAATTATGGATATATTTCCCTCAAACCCCCCTTGTTTGTACGTGTGCTTAAATATCCAACTTATCTTGAGATTAGTTGTTCTCCATGCGATAATGGAACCTTCTCTGCACAGAGAATACAAATCACAAAGACAAGTTCTGTTTCATAGTGTTCTTTGTTTCAGCAACTTTAAAAGACTCACGGTTTAGCGGGTATAATAATTTCCACCACACATCCCACTTTTCAACTACACTGTATATGTCATCGTCAGAGGGTCATGAGAGCATCACGTATACGTAATTTGGGATTTAGTGGAAGCTTTTGAAGCAGACCTTACACAAAGCAGCAGTGTCTCTGGTAGATTGAGCTATTTGGCTAGCAGGACAGTAGTTGGTTTAGGAGATTAATTAACCCTGTAGCCCTACAAACAGGCACAGACATTTATTGAGAGAGCTTTAATATATAATATATAGAATATATATTTAAAAAAAAAAGTTTTGTGAGCTGTTGCTTTCCAGCCAACTCAAAGAGGACATGCTGGTGTAGAGTGGATAGATCTCAGTATATGGCTGAAGAGCCCTGTAAAATCAATACTGCAGTTAATCACTCTGAGCCCCTCTTTTACCCCTATCCACATTCTGATGATGAGGCAAACAGCACAACAGACAGTACAGCACTTCTGGGATTCTCAGATCCTATGAGGCAAATAAAAAGACCAATATTGCAAGTGTTGTGCTTGACAAAACAGCAAAGGGGTGGAGCCCTCGGGTCGCTGGGGCAGTAATTTTACTTTAACAATCCCAGCCTGTCCCTGGGAACATTTGGCAGCAGCTACGGATCAGCCAGACGCTTCCAGGCATTGTTATCCTGAGCATCCACCAGCTCTTTGTATTAGCTTTTCACATCCCTCTGGCTGTTGCAGAGAGTTTACCCCCTCACTGTTATTAGTGAGCGTCAGCACTGCTGTTTGCACTGTTGTATACACATACTAAGGAGCCTGAGGAAGTATGGGCAGACAAGGCGGGAGATAGGTCGATACAAAGCAGCACACAGCGAGGTTCTCTAAGGCAGCGGTTCCCAAACTTTTTAGGCCGCGCACCCCCTTCTACATCCCGACCGGGTTCGCGCACCCCCCCCCCCTTAATAAAAAAAATTAAAAAAAGCAACAGAGCCTTTTAAGCCTTTATAGCCGCATATGAATCGGACCAATGAGAGAACAGTTTGCTCGCGCGTGGCATTTGTTTACAAGATTTAGTCCGCTGTTAAATGTTGCAGTGTGAACACAACCGAACAAAGGGGCAACTGCAACATTGTATCATATTAATCCCTGAATCAGAACAAAGCAAACGAACTGAAGGTGTGAAAACGCCCTGAAACACTGCAACAAAGTTTCAATAACTTTCAGTTACACAAGGCGTCACTTTTAAAGAGCAATAAGGATGCGAGGACACACTCACAGGCTCAGAGGCAGATTATCACTTTTAAATTACAATTCATGACTAATGTAGCCAGGATGTCTTCGGACAAAGCATCGATGCGGCGCGACACAGTGTTGTTGGACACCGGGATCACGTCCAACTTTTTTGCTTCTTTCTCCCCAATCATACATTCCACAATCTCTCTGGCAGCTGGCAAGCACACGTCTTCGGCGATTGTGTGCGGTAGCCCCTTTCTCGCTATTCTGTAACTGACCAGATATGAAGCCTGTAGTGCATCATTTATAGACCCAACACATGAATGAGACTCCAGTTGTTTTTGGCTGTTTTGTAACGCCTCCAATTTCGATTTAAAAAATGTAAGGGGCTTTTGACTTGCACTGGCATGCTTGGTGTTCAGGTGGCGACGTAAATAAGAGGGTTTCAGACAGCTGTTAGCCAGAACCTCACTGCACACCACGCACTGTGGCTTTGGGGAATCTGCGTTGCCAATCCAAGTGAAGCCCAGACACAGATACTTTTCATCATATTTCCTCTTTTTTTCTCAGTCTGATGCTCACTCTCGTTTCCTCTTTTTTCACCTTGACTCGATGGGCCGATGTGCTCCCGATTTGTCTGTGCAATCCCTTCCTCCTTTTCGGTCTCCTTCGTCTCATCTTCCTCTGACTCTGGCTCGATTTCTTCTCCCGGTCTCTCCCCAACGCACCTCTCCGTTCCCCTCGCCTCCGATTCCTCTCTCTTTGACTCTCTCTCTCTCGCTCTCTGTCCCTCTCCTCTTTTACGACTGATAGCTTCAGATGTCCCACCTGACAGTTTCCCAGATTTCAGCCAGTTTAGCATATTTGCATGAATGTTGCTGAATGCATGAAGTTCGCCGTTAGCTGACGTTAGCTGCACAAGCTAGGCTGGCTAGTGTGTACGACTGGCGGCAGGCGGCAAGACTGCCGGAAGGAGCTCAAGTGCATTTATTAAATTGTACGTTTTTAATTTTAAATCTTACAAAGGGGATTTTTATAATTCATGTTTTTATTTTGTGAAAAATCCCACTTTTTAAATGAAAATTACATTTTTTTTAAATATTTAATATTATTACACCATCAGACCGCCATTACACTTTTCCTCTCGCGCACCCCCTAGAGGCAGCTCGCGCACCCCCAGGGGTGCGCGCACCACACTTTGGGAATCCCTGCTCTAAGGTCAAGTTTCTTAAAGGCTCACAGAGCAGCAGCGACAGAGCACAGAGCAGCAGCGACAGAGCACAGAGCAGCCTGTAGTGTGGTGTGAACTGCAGCTGAGACAGCGTGGACGCCATCGGATCACACACCTCCACGCCTTTCACTCGCCTACCTACATACATTTGTTTGTTTGTTTTTGTGAGAACTTCTGAGCAGAGCTATCACCTTTTCCCTCTCATTTCAGATAAACCGGAAGCAGGAACTTCCAACATGGCCACTTGGCCAGGTCTGTGTGGAGACTGCAAACTCGCATACTCACAGTTCAGGGACGATTTTCACTGCCTGGAGTCTGAAGTCCGGAAAAGGGAACAGCTGATCGACGGATTCGTATCCGTAGCAGCGGCCCAGGCAAAGCATATCTATGCAATCTCAACTGGTCTCGGATACTGCGGACACTATTCCCTGGCCCTGCAGATGGGGAGTGTGGTCGCTCCTCCGACCACGAGCTGAGAGGACCTGCTATAGACCCGACCCATAGCTCCACTCCGAAACCGCCATCCTGGACGGAGGTGGTACGCCGCGGCCTCCTGAGAAAACCAGCTGGGGAGTTTCCGTTAACCACCTCCAACCATTTTGCAGTCCTGACGGAGAATACTCCCTCCCGAGCTTCCTCTACCCTTCACCCCTACTCATTGGCGCAGACGGAGGTAACGTTAACTCAACGGTTAGATGCGAAGGCTTAGCGAGATAGAAGTACGGCTCCGCACCATGGAAGCTAAGACGCTGGTGACTGCGGGCATAGCCGATGCGGCCCAAACAGACGTGGCTCCCGCTAACCCGCTCCCTGCAGCCCACGAGCAGCCGGGGGGCCGGGTGACTGCTCCCGGGAGGCTTAAACCTGGGGCGAAGCACTCGACTCGCCAGCAGCCACCTCGCGTTGCAAACGGGTCTTCCGCACCCAGCAGAGTTCTGGTCATAGGTAGCTCTATTCTGAGAAACGTGAAGTTAGCTAAACCAGAGGCTACAGTTACATGTATACCCGGGGCCAGAGCAGGCAACATTGAGTCCTATCTGAAAGTACTGACTAAAGATAACCGTAAATACAGTAAGATTGTTATTCACGTCGGCGGGAATGACAGCCGGCTACGGCTCTCTGAGATCACTAAAGTAAATGTGGAATCTGTGTGTACATACGCAAAAGCCATGTCGGACTCCGTAGTTTTCTCTGGCCCCCTCCCGAATCTGACCAATGATGAAATGTTTAGCCGCATGTCATCGTTTCACTGCTGGCTGTCTTGGTGGTGCCCAGCAAACAATGTGGGCTTCGTAGATAACTGGGACACTTTCTGGGGAAAACCTGGCTTGCTTAGGAGGGATGGCATTCATCCTACTTTGGATGGAGCAGATCTCATCTCTGCAAATCTGACCCAGATTCTGTATGGACCTGGTGCATGACAACCCAGAGATCAGACCAGGAAGCAGAGTTGCAGTCTTACACACTCCTCTGAGCTTCCATTAGAGCAGTAACTCACGCAAAACCACATAGAGACTGTGTCTGCCCCACGGCCACTTAAATTAATTAAATCAAAAATATATAAAAATATAGTTATAGTGTACCGGGCCCCAGGTCCGTATTCGGAATTTTTATCGGAATATTTTCAGTTTTTATCAAGTCTAGTCCTTAAAACATGTTGGAAGTAAAGTAATTATTGTAGGTGACTTTAATATTCATGTGGATGTCGAGAACAATAGCCTCACTACTGCATTTATCTCATTATTAGATTCGATTGGTTTCTGTCAGAATGTACAGAAACCCACTCACTGTTTTAACCACACTCTTCTCAGAACCCTCTTCTATCGGACCATTATCTAATAACCTTTGAATTCTTACTAACGGAGTGTACACCGTTAAGCAAGTGTTACTACACTAGATGTCTATCTGATGGTGCCATAGCTCAATTTAAAGAAGCGATTCCGTCTGTATTTAACTCAATACCATGCTTCAATATAACAGAGGACTCCTGTGCTAACTTTAGTCCTACCCAGATTGATCATCTTGTCGACAGTGCTACAAGCTCACTGAGAAGGACACTCGACTATTGCTCCTTTAAAAAAGTTAGTAAAACAAAGGAGGTTCGCTCCATGGTATAACCCTGAAACACGCAAATTAAAGCAAACATCGCGAAAACTTGAAAGAACATGGCATTCCACTAACTTGGAAGAATCTCGGTTACTCTGGCGAGACAGTCTTAAGACATATAAGAAGGCCCTCCGTAATGCCAGAGCAGCTTATTACTCATTGTTAATAGAGAAAAATAAGAACAACCCCAGGTTCCTCTTCAGCACTGTAGCCAGGCTGACAGAGTCACAGCTCTGTTGTGCCGAGTATCCCTATAGACCTCAGTAGCAATGACTTCATGAACTTATTTAATGATGAGATTATAATTATTAGAGAGAACATTAATAATCTCCTGCCCTCCACCGATCTTTCCACAAATAGAGTAACCGTAGAAACAGCTTGTCAGGATCCAGGATCCCTGTCTGACCCGTTGTGTGTTTCCCCTGATCTCCTCTCCTCATGTGTCCTGTTATTCCCCTGTTTGTTATTGTGTGCCATGTGCTCTGTGTTTGTCCTCTGCCTCCAGACACCTCCCATGGCCACACCCTTGATTGTGCACAGCTGAGGACACTCCAGCCGATCACCTCCTGCAGCCTGACACACCAGACTCAGGGCCCACTAATGAGTCCCCTGTCACTATATAAACTCTGGTCCTGCAGTCTGGGGTTGTCAGGTCGTACCGTCTTTCACCCGCTTCAACCCCGTGGCATCCTCTGCCCTCCTTGTGTTCCACAGATTACACGCCGCCGCTCTGCCCTCCTTGTGTTCAACGGACTACACACGCCGTCAAGTAGTGATGGCGAGATGAAGCCTCATGAGGCATCGCAACACTTCAGCCAATTGGTTCGAGAAAGGGTTCATTACTCGAAGCTTCATGTGCACACGATACCACCTACTGGCCAAGTGTATAATCACAGGCAGCTGTATCTGAACCACATAATGTGATGCATTGAATTTTTGTGTCTGTTATGGCTGTTGGGAATGACTATGAATTACAAAAATGTATGACCAAATCATTTCTGTACATAAATGATCACATATGTGCATAATAAAATATTTTTATATATTTTGTGAATGTATTCTGTGTGTGAATTTTCCCAAAATGGTAGTATCATATGATATGGCAGGTTGTGTAATGATGTTATTATGTCACTTTAGGAAAATGGCATGGGCTTAAGCAGGCAGAGGACAGTGAAAGTGCTTGTGGAACTAGGAAGAGGGGACTGAATATGCTTGTGGAACTTGGACAGTGATGTACAGGACACGGGACATTTTATTCATTTTTATTCAGAAATAACAGTTTCTCAACAGTGTTTGGTTTTAAACGATTCCTTTTTTTGACACGACCTCTCCGGCCTTTGAAAACACCCTTTCACAGGGTACAGAAGATGCTGGCGTGCACAAAAACGCAAGAGCAAGTCTATATAAATTTGCATACAGGAATTTTTGCCTCTCCCAGTACTCCAGAGGGTTTTCCAGCCTGCTTATATTTGGCTCGGAAAGGTAGCGCTGGACCTCCACAGTGGCATCTGCTGTTACATTGTGAGTCTTCCGTGCCTCCATGACGCTGGTGTCTAAACGATGCCATAGTTTGCTACCTAAGAGGAAACCACAGATCATGTTACTAAGTGTTCTCATCGGAATAATCAATCTCAAAATGTAAAATAATAGATTACCTCCTGTGACATCATGAGAGGTGGAAGCCTGGGGGATTTCCTCTCTGCTTTGTTTTGCCCGTATAATGGTGGCACACTCGGAGGTCAGTCGTTTGATTGCTTCGGTGGCTTTTGTTTGGCTGAAAAATCCTATTACTTTAAATCGGGGGTCCAGGAGGGTAGCAAGAGACATGATGCTCATCGACTGCAAATTGTACAGCTTCTCCCGGAGTTGCCTGATGAGCTGGTTTCCCATTTCCAATGCTGCTGCAGGTGCCGGCTTTGTTATTTCCTCCTGAAGGGCGTGCTCCAGCATCTTCACGAGGGGGACAACTTTGGAGGCAGACACATTTTCCTCTGCCGACAGCTCTACAGTGGCATCATAGAAGGGAGACAGCAAAGAAAGGCACCCTCCAACAATGTTGAACTCTTCTGCTGTTAGGAAGGGGACGTCATGTTGTAACCCAGCTAACGCTGCTCCTACTGGCTCCCTTTGCTCCACCAAACGTTGCAGCATCAAATATGTGCTGTTCCATCTGGTCTCCACTTCTTGCATTAGCTTCCTGTTTGCCATCCCCAGATGAAGTTGCACTTGTGTAAGCTTCTCCTTTAAAGATACAGATGAGTAGGCCATGAAATGACTGCAGTAGGAACACAGACAAACTATTAGCGTTATTAGAAATTGGAATAAAAGGAAAGAGCATACCTTAGCAGTGGTGCTGCTTCGAAAGAAGCCAACCAGCTTCCGTGCTTTGGCCCGGATGCCAGAGAGCACAGGCTGCTGGTCAAGTGCCTTCTTCACTATCAGATTCAGTGTGTGTGCAATGCAAATATGGTGCCGAAGCTTCAGCTCTCTCACACAGGCAACCATATTGGGAGCACCATCAGTGACCATACATGTCACCTTATTAGCGATTCCCCATTCCGCCATCAGGGAGGCTGTCACACGAGCTATATTTTCAGCAGTGTGTGATTGGGGGAATGCCTGCACTCCTAACAGCACTGAACTGAGTGTGGTTTCCTCACCCACAAAATGGCATGTTACAGCCAGGTAGGCATCCATATTGATGGATGTCCACATGTCAGAAGTAAGGCTAACAGCAGCCACCTTTTCCACTTCAGCCTTAGCCTTCTCCTTGGCTGACTCATACTTGGCCTCCACCATGGCCTTCAGAGCCTAAAGGGAAAAATATATAGTGCTGAACTGTGAGACACAATAAAGCACTCATTTGTTTCATGCATGCAGCCATACATACCTGCCTTGTAGGGATAACATAATTAGGATCCAGTTTGGACACAAATGCCCTGAATCCAACATCATCCACAATACTGAAGGGCTGTGTGTCCGTCACTATCATGGAGACGAGGGCTTCATCCAGCTCTTGTTTTCTGGTGGCTGGTTAAAAGAGAATAAATACAGTGTCTGTTACCTGTCTTAATTTGCACAATACACAAAAGTGAACAGGGAAAAATTGTGATGGTGCATTTGTAATATTGTAATGACTTACAATGGCTGGCTGAAGCTCCAGTTTCCTCCTTATTCTCATGCAAGGCACGGTAATGCCTTAGCATGGATGAGGTGTTGTTATTGTACCCCAGCTCCTTGGAGCACAATAAACACCTCACCTTTGAATAAAAGAAGAAACTGTGAAAAATACAGTTCTTGATAAGCAAACCTAATGTGTCTGAAATAGAGTTAGCTTTAGCTTACCTTATTAGGAGTTATCAAATCAAAGTGTTCCCACACAGGGGAAATCCTCCTCTTCCTAGCTGGCTCCATCACCTATCCTTCTCTCCTCACTCTCCTAACTCCAAACTATCTCTCTCTCTCTAAACTTTCCAAACTATATAAACGCTATCCAAACTATCTCTCTCTCTCTAAACTCTCCAAACTATATAAACGCTATCCAAACTATCTCTCTCTCTCTAAACTCTCCAAACTATATAAACGCTATCCAAACTATCTCTCTCTCTCCAAACTATCCAAACTCTCAACTGACCGCAACTCTCCACCAACAACCCACATTTTGAATGGAGCCTGAGTGGTTTATATTGCTGTCGAACCTCCCGGCAAACTCTGAACCACTTCCCGAAGCAGTCACGTGGTACAGCCGGGCAGCGAGGCTTCGGACGTCATCATTTTTGGCTCCTCCCCTAAATGAAGCAAGCCTCGATACGCGCTTCAAGGAAACGCCCCCTCCATTACTCGACACACGCTTCGAAGCGTCGGCACATCTCGTAACATCACTACCGTCAAGCTACCAGCCCTCCGGTGTCGAGCCACGGGACTCACACCGTCGATCTGCCTACTCTGGTATCGGACCACGGGTGCCACATATTCTAAATAAAACCTGTTATATTAACTTCTGTCTCCTGTGGTCTTGCGTTTGGGTCCTACCTGTGAACTCCCGTGACACAGCTGTAAACCCTGATATATGTTTAGATGGCTTTACTCCCATTGACCTTGACAAACTGACTTCAACAATTTTTACGTCTAAACCTTCCACCTGTCTCTTAGACCCTATACCGACTAGGCTGCTTAAAGAAGTGCTACCATTAATTAGCACAACTTTATTAGATGTGATCAACCTGTCTTTAGTAACAGGTCATGTACCACAGTCCTTCAAAGTAGCTGTGATTAAACCTCTTCTTAAGAAGCCCACTCTCGATCCAGAGGTGTTGGCCAACTATAGACCGATTTCTAACCTTCCCTTCCTCTCTAAGATCCTTGAGAAAGCAGTTGCAAATCAGTTGTGTGACTTTCTGTGTAACAATAGTTTATTTGAGGATTTAGAAAGCATCATAGCACAGAGACTGCTCTGGTAAAAATAACTAATGACCTTCTAATCGCATCAGACAAAGGACTCGTCTCTGTTCTTGTCCTGTTAGACCTTAGTGCTGCGTTCGACACTATAGACCACTACATCCTGTTGCAGAGACTGGAACATTATATTGGCATCAAAGGAACCGCACTGAACTGGTTTGGATCCTATTCATCGGATCAATCTCAGTTTGTTTATGTAAACGATGAAGCCTCGATGAAGACCAGTCTGTTATGGAGTTCCACAAGGTTCTGTGCTTGGACCAATCTTGTTCACCTTATAAATGCTTCCTTTAGGCAATATTATCAGAAAACACTCTATAAACTTTCATTGTTATGCACGTAAGAAATTTGAGTAAAAAACTGTAGTTAGTAGATATAATAAAAGTGTTTAAGAATTCATAATTAAGAATTCATAATTAGTCATAAACATAAGGGTTTTGGGAATGCATAATTAAGATAAACATAAAGTGTTGTAAGATTAGGAGCTAATAAGACATGAAGCTTCTGCCAAAGTTGCAGAAGTGTAACATTTATACTGAAGGATTATCATAGAAGGAATTAAGCCATAACTGAGGATTTGAATGTGTTAGCTGCTCAGAGAGAGAGAGATGTGGAGATAGGCGTTTACAGAAGTGCGTAGAGTAGTTAGCCAATAGAAATTGAGATAGACGGAAGGGGAGGAGTCGCGAACGAATATGTGGGAGGTTTGATTTTAAAGACTTTTTTTCTCTCGCGCGATGGCTCTCAGACGACGGACGTGTTTTTTATACCTGATGAGCTGAGTTGAGTTTTTTGCAAACAGGGTTTTATTGATTTAATATTTCATAGGAGTATGTACTCCAATGTTTAACTGTAATCATACTTGCATCAGTGGAATTAAATTCCTTATAATTGTAAACCAGTCTTGGTAGATTTCTTATTGGAGCGTGTCGACTGTACAAAGCAGCGGACACACGTGCTCCGGCCTCCTTCTCTGGGGGGTGAGTCTCATCCTTCACAAATTTGGCTGTACCACGAAGGGACTTCCTTACCGGCCTCGCTGCGTGGGCTGGAGGCTGCACTGGTCAAACACACTTTCTGGGCCCACATCAATGGTACTCAGCGCCGTTTAAGAAAGTCTGTGAGGTAGCTTTTTAGGAAATTTAGGGGAAGTGTCTTTGGCTAGCGTTGCTAACAGCTAGCTCTGAGGTGCCGGCGAGGAACGATCCGCGGGGAGGCCTCGTTCCACTGAGGTAAGCTACGATTTACAGTCTGAAGTATACTAGCATGGTGAGCAGAGGGGACTAGTCCAGTGAATACTGAGATTCAGAGCGTTTGGTAAGCTGCGCGGACTGGGAGCGTTGAATCGATAAGCGTTGATGGGCGGCAGCCCTGATGGGCCGAACTGCGTATTTTATGGGAGTGGTGGACCAACACTGCTTGGTATAGGTAGGACCGGCGGAGTTAGACCGTCGGGGGTCGGGGATTCCTGCACTAACAGAGCCCGATGTCCGCGGACTACCTCGCCGGCCTTGCCTAGAGTTTGAGTTTTGGATGGTGTGGTTCAAAATGGAATAAAGACACTGACAAGAAGGATCTGGTGAGCCAGGACAGCTTCGGTAGCATTTGGGAGCAGCCAGGCACTGCTGCCGGGAATCGAGTCTGCAGAGATAGGATTGCCGCGGGGTGCTGGGAGGCTTTTGAATGCAAGATATTAAAGGACGTTCGGGTGGGTAAAAGATAAATAAGTCCGGTAACAATTGTGTCTTGTCATGTGCGTGGTTGCCGTGTTGGCGATAGCATTGTGGGGAGATACGATTGTGAGAACACACTGGGTGAAAGGTTGTATACGACGATCGTAGGGTCTGGTTAAACCAGAGGATTTAAGGTTATTAAAAAAATGGACATTAAGTCCAATAATACGTGTGTCTAGTCTGTGTTTTAGCAGCGTGGAAATACGTTTAAAATGATGAATAACATTGCATGATCTGTAGCCGCCGTGAGGAGCTAACGCTAGCTACGTGTAGCTCCGGTTTTGCGGTACTCTGTATGTAAAATAAAAGTGTTTATAAAAGAAAATAACCGGTGGGTTGTGAGAGGAGACAGAGGCGTGTGTGGAATTAATGTGTGGGATTTTGGTGAAACTTGTGTGTGCGTATGCTTTATTAGAAGCTCCGTTTTTGCTGTTAGCACAGTCGTTTGCATTCCCGTTAGCATATCTTCTGGCAAAAGTTAGAATGTCAACAGGAAGCTAGAAAAATAGTAGAAGAAATGCAAAACGCCAGAAAACCAACTAGCGGTGAGGAGGAGTAACTGCTAGATAATAACAAACTTAGTGTTTCGAATCTGTAATTACATTAGTACTAAAACAGGCTGACATCTGGTGGCTTAGAGAGACAATCACAGCATGGTTTTATAATATAAGAAGTACGCCACCCAGTGGATTAATAGATAAATTACACAATACAGTTTTTAGAGATTCATTGTCTATGACCTGTGAGCTTATATCCTGACCTTAGTTTTAATTAAGCATTATAACTTTAGTTGTTGACTTTGGTTTTAATTCAGAATTTTAACAAAGATTAATGGTTTCAGTTGTGCTTATTCAATTCTTGAACTTAATTGTGATTCATTAGTAAATGAGATTCTGATTGAATATTTTTGAATACAGTGATGGAATTTGAACTTAGATTTGTGATCTTGATTTTGATTCTGATTTAGATGTTGAGTTTGATTTAGGAATTCTAACTTCAATTTTGGATTCGAGATTCCTTCACATATCCTGTCTTGACTAATTTTGGTACATTTACTATTTTACATCGTTCCGAAGAATCAATTTTGACACGGACGGCGCGAACATAGTTGAGAGATCGTTGACCTCTTATACACTACAGAAGTATGCTAACATTTACTGCTGAACTTTGGGCAGGTTTGTGTTTGTTTTAGTCAAGGTGCGTGGTTGAGTGGATCCAGATCTGGGAAGTGGAGCAGTGGATCCCAGTTTTGGAGTAAACGACCGCACACAATACAACACAGAGGGTGAGTTGACTTTGACTTCAATGACAAGTGTGTACATTTAACACACACATTAGAAACTAGACAAACACCACGCACACCCACATAACACATGCGATTGAAGGATTTAGAAAGTTACAGCAAGTTACGTTAACTATTATGGTAAAGTGTTTAGAATGTCACATGCAGGCTGATTCACTTCACTGCACAGCACATTTAGAGCATTTATTGGACAAAATATACTGCTGCTGTCTCTGTTTCTCTGTTCCCCCACGATCTGAGTTGTCAAGGGGGGAGATTCCACACTCGGACTCACTTCACTGACTACAGGAACAACGCAGTTCCGGGCACCTGGGTACAGAGTAAAGGGGGAACACTGGACATAGACGTGGAGACTCCAGGGGGCTGCCAGGATGAAGCAGGGAAAATGGGGTGCAGAGGAAAAAAGATATAAATTGGCACTGGGAGACATACGGGCCATGATTATCTGCACAGAGGGGACAATAAAGTTAAATGCCCTAGAAGCAGGAACGGGAACGGCCCGCAGAGTGGACCAGACCCCATTCGACAACTTCCGAGGAATCTACTGGGAAACTATGAGAAGCATCTGGCCCACGAAACCAAACATGACTTCCCTCAGTGGATTGAAGCTAAAACCAGAAGAGCTGCATCAGTATCTAAAAAGAGCTGAAGAAGAGTGGCATGAGGCCACATGACTGCAATGAAGCCACCATTGTAGTATGGCGACACTGTGCAGAAGGGCCTGCCCCTACCAGTACAGACAGCGCTGGGAGGAGTGGTAGGCTTGAGCAACATGGAAGATGCCATGTGGAGGGAACACCTAACTCACTACAACCAGAGACATCTAACTGAGGAGACAAGAGGACAGGAAGAGCTCGAGAGAATGACGCGGCGGCTGCTGAAACTTCAAATAGCGGCGGCCGACAGAGAAATAAGTAGAAAACATCTGGCCAAGAAACAGATGGCCGTAGCCAAGGCTCAGGCCTCACAACAGCCCCAATATCCAGCTGCACCCCCGACCTCATACCAACCAAATCCAGCAGAACCGGCCCCCACAGTGGTGTACTACCAACCTCCACCACATTATAGAGGCAGAGGACGTGCACGAGCATCCAACAGAGGGAGAGGTAACTACAGAGGGGTATGAAAGACCTGTAGGTAGAGGGAAGTGCTACGTATGCGGGAGAGAAGGTCATTGGGTGAGAGATTGCCCACATAAAAGAAGAGGAAGACAGCCCAATGCACCACCACAATGGGCTCCATTCCCACCACAACATCAGCAGTACTCAGGACCAGGTCTGGCGGGACCTCCACTCATGAGGCTGCCACCAGGACCATGGGGAGGTTCAGTGTATAGCCAAGATACATAGATGATTACCACGTGATCTCTTACAGCAGAGATATCGTGGTGAAGGGGGGATATGGTGACAAACGCAGAAGCAGCAGCTGACGAAAGGAAGCAGGCTGACGTGTCACCAGGCAGTCTGGTGTGGATAAAAGTCCACAAGCGCAGGTGGAGTGAACCAAGGTGGACCGGTCCATGGGAGGTAGTATTGGCAACCTCACTCACTGTGCAGCAGCGAAGGTAACGAGTGAGACACTCGCAGAGACAGGATTGAACATCAAACAGGCAAAATTTGAAGCTAAAGACACCTCAAAAGAGGGGTTTAGCCAGTACTGACAATGACGTTTCCCCCACAGTTTAAGCGAGGGTGTCCATTAGGAGACTCTAGGTTCAGTGGGTTATGGAAGTCTGTAATTATTTGCTTCCTGATTTCAGTAGTTTCCCTCTTAGTATGGGGAATTAAACACAGACAGGAACCAGAACACATGCATGACTACATCAAGATTCGAAATTTAGCCTCAGTAGCTAATCAAACCGATCTCCGACCACGTAGAGAGACTTCTCTGAAGACACTCACCTATGAAAATGTAACTCTCACTCTTACGTTCAAAGAAGGTACAACATCAACGGTCCAGTTCGACTTCTGTGAAGTAGTTTCCTGTCCCAAGTATGAACACACCTACGGTTGGATGACCAAAACCGTGTGCATCATAACTGACCAGTGTGGGCCCGCCACAATTATGGGAAGCTGTTATCATATTATGACTGGATGTGTAGAAAGGGGGTGGGTAGATGTAATCCTTTAAGACTTACCTTAACAGACCCAAAATTGACTGACGGAGGACTTTACGTAGTACAGCGGGAACTGGAAACGGAGTCGGCCAGACCGCCGACAAGACACGTGGAGCGGGAGTCGGTCCGCCGCCGCAGGAACTGGAGAGACGTCATCTCCGTCCGCTGTCGCAGGAACTGGCGAGATGTCTGCTCGGACCGGCAAAACCCAGGAACTGGTAAGACGTCGGCTCGGACCGCCGACCCTTGAACAGGCGAAACATCATCTCGGGGGGCTGACACAGGAACTGGAGAGACTTCGGCTCCGACGGCCGACACAGGAACTAGAGAAACCTCTGCCATGCAGCTGAGCAACAAAGACTTTGAGTAGCTTGGGGAACTGACCTCTCTTTTTGCCTTGCTTCCTTCTGGGGTTGCCGGTTCACAGCTAGCTGACCGGATAATGTGAGGTCCTCCGAAGGCCAGGCGGGTTACCACAAACGGGTTAGGGGCTTGGGCAGGCTGAGAACAGGCTGGACGCTGGTGGCTAGCTGGCTGATGGCTAGGCTTTTGTTGTAAAGTGACCAGGTGTTGAACATAGAAAGTTTCATGGAGTGTTTTGTGATTGGTTGTGAGGATTTGGGTAGGGTTCTAAGGTTGGCTGGATTCACGTGCTGTATGGTATGATGATGTAATGAAGGAGTGGTTGTACGCCGGTGCTGAGTCCACAGACTGGATGGAATAGACAGAAGTTGGGTTGTAGATGAACTTGCACTGGGAGCCGATATGAACATCACTGGGGTGTGTGCGTGCGTGCGCGTCTGCGGAGAGGCGAGTAAATAGTCAGTCACGCAGACAGGATTGTACAGCATGCTGCAAATTAGTAGGGGTGGGAATCGCCAGAGATCTCCCAATACGATATTATCGCAATACTTGGGTCACGGTACGATATTATCACGCTGCTTCGATATTATCACGATACTGCGATATTATCACGATACTTTCACGATACTGCGATATTCTGAGTATTGTGATATATTGCGATTTATTACTTTTTTCAACTTTTTTCAAATTATGTCCCCAAAGGAAAACTGTCAACAACATGTTTTATCTGAGGTCTTTCTCTGATGTCTCCATCTTTGTTTCGACCAACTTCCTACCAATCACGCACGCAGACCCGGCACCTCTGCTGACCTCGGCACCATCTAGTGGACTGAAAAAGCAATTGATTTTTTTTTTTTTTTTTTTTAAATAGATTATATAATAAAAGATCGATACTTGGCGTCCGTGTATCGATATAATATCGGCACGCAAAATATCGCGATACTACGCTGTATCGATTTTTTCCCCCACCCCAACAAATTAGCCACTAGCAGGCGGCTACCCAGCTTGTTTAGATGACGTTAGAGACGTTGTGGGCCCTGCAAGCGGACTGTAACCAAGTGTGGAGGCTGAGGACCGCTGGATCCGCTGTGATCCACGGCCGAGTGTGGGAGTTGGACCACTGATGAAAGTGGACATTCCACGGCTGTTTAAAAATTAAAAAGTGTAAAAGTTCGGCGAATGGTGGACAAGAGTGAGTGTAGCAGGTGTGGCAGTTTCAACAGGATGTCGGGAGCTGTTGCTCCAGGGAAACAGTGTGTGGCTGCGTTGAAGAAATGGATGTTCCTGATTATGGAATCCCAAACTATCAATGCGGTCGGGGAGAAGAAGGGACGAGGAGATAACACTGCACACATGATACACGTGGATGGAGGAGGCGAAGATTTAACCAGTGGTGGCGGAGTGGACTGGGAAGGACTGGGAGAACTGGGGACAGAAGTTCGCCGCGGTGCTGGTGTGAAGAGCGGTATAGAGCAGCAAGTCCTGGTGCAAGAGGAGGTCTCGGGAATGGCTGGCATAGGGATCTCGGGGGACCCGGAGCTGTGGGTACCGTAAGGCGGCAGGTGGGATGGTGTAGGAGGCTGGTAGTCCCTAGCCAGACGAGGGAAGTCATGGAGGGCAAGAATGTCATATTTATTCTCCAGCTGGACATTGAAGTTATGAGGGGTAAGAGAGGGATGTGCGAGCTGGACCAGGGACCAGGGCTCGTGATGGGATGGAGTGGCGCTGACCAGAGCTTTATGCTTAGCTCCGAGCCATAGCCAGGAAGCCTCATGGACTGTGACCGGAGGAGGGCTGCAGCAGCAGGACTGGAAGAGTAGGCATCATGTACACGGTCGCTGGTTGTGTCGGTTTGTGCTGGACCGAAGATGATGGTGTCCATGAGCTTCTTGGCATCCTGGAGCTTCTAGAGTGTGGATATTCTTCCTTCCAGCTCTATGATTAACTTTTATACAAATATCTGAGTTAAAGAGGATTTATAGAAGACTTTATCTGCTCATCCCAAATAGTGGGGTTACAAGTAACAATGTTATTAATTGTCATTGTACAGGGTTAGACAACAAAAAATGTGATCTTATTTTGCTAAATTAAAAAAACAACACACACACGCAAAATACTTTATTATATATAGAGGGTGGATGATGAAATAAGGACTCTCACAGCCTGAGGAAAGAAGCTGGTTATGGTTTGCCAGCCCAGTTGCACAACCAGCTAAATTAGTAGCTCCCAATTCATATTGTCTCACAGTATATTTTGTCACCCGACCCCACTTATCATGCCACTGTTGTTATTGTTATGATTCAGGGACCTCCTAGACCAGTGATTCTTGTCGGCTACGATCCTTCTTGCTCGCTTCAGGGTCCTTGAAGCGAACAAGTCCTGGAGGGACGGCAGATTGCAGCCAATCACCCTCTCGGCAGAGCGAATGATGCGCTGCAGTCTGCCCTTGTCCTTGGCAGTGGCTGCAGCGTACCAGACTGTGATGGAGGAGCAGAGGATGGACTCAATGATGGCTGTGTAGAAGTGCACCATTATTGTCTTTGGCAGGTTGAGTTTCTTCAGCTGCCTCAGGAAGTACATCCTCTGCTGAGCCTTCTTGGTGATGGAGCTGATGTTCAGCTCCCACTTGAGGTCCTGGGATATGATGGAGCCCAGGAAGCGGAAGGACTCCACCACGTCGACGGGGGAGTCACACAGGGTGATGGGGGCAGGTGGGGTTACGTTCTTCCTGAAATCCACAACCATCTCCACTGTCTTTAGAGCGTTGAGCTCTAGGTTGTTCAGACCGCACCAGGTCACCAGATGGTCAGTCTCCCACATGTAGGCGGTCAGAGTGTCCCAGTGCAGCACGATGGATGGCGTGATAGGCCCCGCTTAAGTTCCTCGTAGTGCAGTGATCTAGAATGTTCTCTCTAGTTGAGCATATAATGAACGGACGGTATTTGGGGAGTTCATGACTGAGGTTTCCTTTGTTAAAGTCACCAAAGACAACAACTAAAGAGTCCGGGTTGGTCCGCTCCGCACACAGTATCTGTTCGGCGAGTGTCTGCTGTGCCTCCTGCACGTTACCCTGCGGCGGCATGTAAACACCGACCAGTATGAATGAAGCAAACTCACGGGGGAGTAAAAGGGTTTACAGTTTATAATGAAAGATTCCAGATCAGGAGAACAGTGCTGTAGAATCACTGTCACATCGTTGCACCAGCCGCTGTTGGAGTAGAAACAGATTCCTCCACCCTTCGATTTCCCGGAGAGCTCCGTGTCGTGGTCCACTCTGAACAGCTGGAAGCCATCCAGCTGGAACGCGGAGTCGGGTATTGATCCACAGAGCCAGGTCTCAGTGAAGCACAAAACGGAAGATGAAGAAAAGTCTGTCTCTCCCCACCAGTCGCTGAAGTTCGTCCAGTTTGTTTCACAGTGAGCGGACGTTGGAGAGAAATATGCCTGGCAGCGGTGTGCGAAATCCACCTGTGTGGAGACGCACGAACGCGCTGGCCCGTTTCCCAACCTACGGCGCTTCACTGCATGAGTTAAACCTTCTGGTGACGAGCGGCCCCCATTTGGGTGCTGAGCGAGACCGTTTAGTGTGGTACTGTAGTTCCGAATGGACTTTTTATCAAGAAATATCAAAAATGCTCCAGACATTAAATACCGAAGTAACAAAAAAAGTCTTGGCAAAATCATCATACCAGCCATTTTACACAATTATATACAGTTATACACAAACTAATTCAACAAACTAGAAGATTTATCATAAAAATCACGGATCTTTCTCCAAAAATCTGCGAACTGTGCACCCGATTTTCATCTTCCACCACAAAGCCGGCAATGACGGATGGATATATGATTCCGCAATAGGGCTCGATACCGCGTCGAATCACGCTCTCCAAATTCACGCTCTCCAAATTCACCTCCGTCAAACCATTCAAAAGTTACATGAACAAAGCCAACAAACAACACACTGCTCCCCAGAAAAAAATTGAAACATACCTTTAACATACCGTCAACATACCTTTTGGTGATTTTCGTGCCGAAAAACGCAGGTAATCCATTGAAATCCGATGCAGCGAAAATAGTCCCTCTCGCCACTCTCTCTGCATTGAAATGAACGTGCTGGGACCTTCTATGAGGAAATGGCCAGCATTTTTCTGCTGGACCAATGGATTTTACGCATAGGGGTTGTGCCAAGCATATCGAGATTGAGTGGCTAAAAGGTTGTCAATCTTCGAAATAACCCACGTCGTGCTTTCGTTACACTCTTCCGCGTTCAACAAGGTGTCACATGATACCGCCAATCACAGGCCTTACAAAGGCTTATATAGACACGGACTGAGAGGAGATTTTTTTTATGGAGGAGAGACATGAGAGTTGAAAATGGCTGAAAATAATGCCAAACTGCTTTATTACGATGTATTGAACACTCTTCGTGATAAAGCAAGTGAATATATAGTTAATATGTAGTTATATAGTGTATAAAATTAGAATAGAGCGATGCAAAAGCTGGTTCCAAAAATGAGAATTGGGCTTGAAACTCTGTACTCGGACCTCATTTTTGCTGGCCTGTTTCACTCAATCTAGGTAAAATGTGCTTGTAGAGACCACAAACATGTGCTATGACTGTGGAGTATTTTTAGGCTTTAATCTGCATTATTTCAAAGAACTATTTTCAATAAAAGTGCTTTTCTTTCAGGCAAACCTGAAACTTCAATTTGAGCTGTGTGCCATCTTCATTCACTATTAACCAGTAACATATACACAATATATATTGTAGTTTCAGATTTACAGTCTTTTAAGTACGGGTATGCAATTTTCAAGCAGAGGCCTAAAAATAGGGCTAGGGTTCTGTTGTCACCAAAAGGTTTTAAGGTGAGAACACCTTAAGTCACGGTTAAAGTGCTCTTAACTCAAAGGTGAGAACACCTTTGACGAGAATGTCCAAAGGTTAACTTCTGTTAACAGAAGTTAACAGAAAAGTTGGAAGTAAGTCCGCTAGAATTGTTCCCCTGATGTTTATGAGCTCGTCTCTGGTGAAAGAGATCCGGGTATCTCAGCAGAAAACAGTATTTACAACAAAAACAACACAAAACGATGAGCACCAACACACCGAGGCAGCCGTCCGCGGCGCCATCTTAGTAGAGAAGTTGGAGAAGGTTGCCATGTAATGTAAAATTTCTTAGTCAACCCTCCAAGAGAGAACTTGATTTTTACCAGTTTAAGGAAAAACATTAGTTAATTCTACCAAGAGCATTGTATAGGCATAACTAGGGGGACTGTTTTGTTAGTTCAGCTATGCTTAGGTGTATTCTATGGAGCACTTTAAACTATACGATTGAGACGGGCTCAAAAGGAGAAATACTTTTCTTTGTTGTTTTTTTGTTTGCGTTTGACATGTTCCCAGTTCAGTCTTCTTCTTGTGAAGAAACCTTTCCAGTCTTTTGGCAAGAATGAATGAGTCTAATTTGTAGTAATTTCAACACAGAGATTGCCCTATACGATCCACATTCTATTTTGTCTTTTTCCACTTTGTGGATAACCTATATCACTGCCGTGCTCCAAGATGGAGGCATTTCAGCATCTGTTAAGGTTATATTACGAAGAAGGCTTGGTATTAATTCAAATCAAAATGCCTTTTACTACTCTAATGGAAAGCCATCTGGGTCGGGTGATTTATTTGCGTTAAGCCTGAAGATGTTTAGTTCTGTCTCAGTTACAGCTGCTGTTTTTCCTCTGATAGAACAGGCAGGTTGAGAGAATTATGGAATTTAACAATTGGTGGTGTGTATAATACTTGTTGTACTTTTTAAATGTTCTTTGTATTTCATTTTGTTTATAATGAGTACTTTTATAAACCAGTTCTCTAATTCAGTATATAGAGCTTATTGTTTTTGCAGGTTTCTCAGAAGATGAAAGTTTTCAGAAGTTTTTTGGATTTTGGGCCAGACGATATTACTGTTTTGTAAACATTATCTTATTTTCAATTTTCTTGTGAATTTATATTTATTTTGTTCCTTATTTTCTGATTTCCAAATTAGTTTTTTGTTCCCCTTTTATCTGTCTTTTAATTATGTATCAAGTCTTAATTGTTTTGAGGTCTGAGGACCTCACCACCATAACTTAAAACCCTTGTGAAACCATGTCCCTCGTTGCTTCTGTAGTATCCTTGGATAGCCAGTTTCCATCATCATAGAATGGTAAATGGACTTGTACTTGTATCGCGCTTTTATCGACCACTCAAAGCGCTTTTTCACTACGTCATTCACCCATTCACACCCATTCATACACTGATGGCACAGCTGGAGAAAGTTGGGGTTAAGTGTCGCGATCGAACCGCCGATACTCTGATTGAAGACGAGATGATCTACCACTGAGCCACAGTTGCCTACATCCTTGCGGGATATGGCGTCTGAGACTTTATTTGTTTTTCTTTCAACATCTTTTTGGCTTTGGGGTATCAGGGTATTTGGGTACGTTTCTTAAGCACTTTGAGAGGAAGCCGTGGTCAGCGTAGAAGCAAACGTTGCTCCTTTTTTTCTGCCATGCTCTCCGGAGCACCTCTAACTTCTTCTAGTAGCTCCCAAACTTGACCACTATATAGATTGGGGCTCTGCCTTCATGCCGTTGAGCTTTGGAGCCATTGGTCGTGTGTCCGCTCAACTCTGAGCTCCTTGTCACGGGAAAGGTCAAGCACGCTTTTCAACAAGTTCTCCAGAAAACCAGCCAAGTTGGTGCCTTCTTTATCTTTGGGTATTCTGTGAATCCCTAAATTATCTCTCCATGCTCAACTCTTTTGGTCTATAGCCTGGCTTCCAAATTAGGTTGGCACAGCCTAAGCATTGATGTTGCTTCATGCACAGTCTCAGTTTCATCTATTCTTCCCTCCGGCGACTCCAGAGTTCAGTTTTTGTTTGATGTCAGATAGTTGTACCCTGTTAACCTGCACAGACTTAGCCTCTGCCTCTGATGTCTTCTAGAGTATTTTCTAGAGTGGATCTGCTGACCGCCGAGCTTGCTCAAATGAAGTCGCTACTCCTCACCCTCCACCCTAGTGCAGGGGGGGGGCTGAAGCACCAGATCCACCCGCAGCTGAGCTTGGCTTAGAAGAGGATGTTATATGGCAGCGTCAGCCAATCTCTTTACTGAGTACAGTGAAGAGCGGCCCTCCCATGCTTCTGGGCCTAGCTCCCGTTCCTCAGCTCAGAGCTCTTCGGAAGGGGCAGTCGATAGCTCCATGGGGTCTGTCATTCACATGGCACTGGCACGCCTGCAGTTAGATACAGCAGCCGGAACCCCAGCCTGTGAGTGCCTTCTTCAGGCATGCTCCCGCCCCCACCACCTTTGCTGTTCCTCCCTCCGAAGAATATCTGAGGGAGCTGCATGCATGCTGGAGAGACACCAGGACTCTGTCCCGTCTTACATCAGATGAACGAACCCTAGCGGCCATGTAGGACGCGGCAAAATTTGGCCTCGCCCGTATGCCAGCCGTTGAGCTGACTATTGCGTCCCTCATAGTTTCCACTGAGGAGACCCTGAGACCCGATGCCAGGTGCCCTCGACCCCAATGCCGGGTCACGGATGACCTGCTATCCAGGGCTTATGACACAGCAGCGCGCATGGGTCGTATTGGCAACTCCCTCTCCCACCTCATGCTTGCCCTCTCAGCTTCTCTGCAGCAGGCTACTCCCGATGCTTCCGCCACCAGCCCCAGTGATGCCTCACTGAAGGCGTTTGCGCTCATGTCGAAGGAACTTGGACGGCTGATGTCCACCCTGGTCCAGACTTGCCGCCAGGTTTGGCTGGTGCAGTCACCCCTGTCTGAGACATGTATGAGGACCCTCCGTACTATCCCAGTGGAACCTGGTGAGCTGTTTGGGTCAGCTGCTATACATGCGCTTCAGCGGACTGTTGAAGCTAGCCAGACCTAGCAGCAGTTCTCTGGTCTTCGCAGGGACATGCCCGCACCCCGCAGACCTAGGGGTCCTACTACACTCCCCCCGAGGCCCTATTCAGCCCCCAGCTCACCCCAGTAGCTGGTATCTGCCATACTTGAGGGGAAAGCATGTGCTTGTCTGGTCGGACAACACCTCTGCGGTGTTTCACATAAACCATCAAGGGGGCACCAGATCTGCAGAGTTACTACGGGTATCCCGTGCCCTTCTGACTTGGGCTGCCCCTCGCCTTACCAGCCTTCGGGCAATGCACCTACCAGGAGAATGGAACCATGTCGCAAATTTCCTGTCCCGTCACAAGCCTCCACCGGGGGAGTGGTGGCTTCATCCTGATGTAGTACAGAACATTTGGGGTCTCTTCGGCAGGGCAGAGGTGGATCTCTTTGCCTCGGAGATGTCGACCCACTGTCACACGTAGCCAGAGGGGCTTCTTTATGCCTTTACACCGTTCCCTCTGGTCTTGCCAACGCTTCTCAGAGTTCTTCAACAAGGCCACAGACTCTGGCTAGTATGGCCAGCCAGGATTTGGTTCTCCCTACTGCACAGACTCTGCTGCAGGACACCCTGGTGCCTCCCCGACAGGAGGGACCTGCTGTCGCAACTAGGAGGTCGGATTTGGCATCCCGATCCCAGCCGCCTCCAACTATGGGTCTGGCCGCTGGAGGGCCTGACCAGCTGCTGACTGGCTGCATAGAACCAGTCAGGAGAACTATCCTGAATGCCAGGGCACCATCTACCCGTCTGCCGTACGAAACAGGTAGAGGCTGTTTTCTGACTGGTGTGCAGTTTGGAACAAGGACCCAGTGCCGTGCCCCGTACCTGTTGTACTTGAGTTTCTGCAGTCCCTCCTAGATAAGGGCCAGTCTCCCTCTACCCTGAGGGTATACGTGGCCGCTCTTTCATGGCACCATGATAGGGTTGACAATGGCACAGTAGGGAGCCACACACTGGTGTCCCTCTTCCTAAAAGGGGCTCTACGATTGCATCCTCCGAACGCCCCGAAGGCCCCTACATGGGACCTACATTTGGTATTGGACACCCTATGCTTGCCTCCTTTTGAACCCCTGGCACGGGCAGAGCCGAGATGGCTGGCAACCAAAATGTTTTTTCTCCTTGCCATCACTTCAGCTAAAGGTGGAGGCGAGCTGCATGCCCTGTCGGTGAGTGAATCATGTCTGAGATGGAACTCAGATGGCTCGGGTGTTACTTTGTTGCCTAATACAGCGTTTCTCCCAAAGGTGCTGACACGCTCACATGTCAACCAGCCTATCCAGCTTGCGCAGTTTGACCCCCCATCGGGAGAGGAGAGGTCAAGGCTGCTTTGCCCAGTGCGGGCCCTCATAGCTTGTGTGGAAGCCACCGCTTGCATACGGCGGTCAGAGCAGCTCTTTATCAGTTATGGTGGGCCTAAGAAGGGCTGTGCCCTTTCAAAACAGCGCCTGTCCCACTGGATAGTGGAGGCCATTGCCTATGCATACAAGGCGAGCGACCGTGCTCTACCATCCAGAGTGAAGGGCCAATCTACCAGGAGTGTCTCCACTTCATGGGCAGCCCTGGGAGGTGTGCCTGTGGAGGATATATATGTGCTGTGGCCTCATAGGCATCACCGAGCACATTCATCAGACACTACAGAGTGAACGTTGCCACCCCTCACCCCACTGGGGAGGGTGCTTTGGCCAACTTCCTCTGCCTGAGCCATACGAGGTAGGTATTCCTCGTGACTCTTTTGGGACAAGTCATCCAGTGTTAAGCACTGCCTCTGGTGGTCAGTAAGAATGAAATAGAACGAAATTTACGAATGTAACTACGGTTCTATGAATCCTGGATGACCGCCAGAGTTCTTTGTCACTCGGAATCCCGTGAACTCGCGAGAAGATTCCGTAGGATTGATCTCAGGATGACACCGGAACTTATAGACGACGGAGGTCATCCGAGGTCACAGGTGACTTTGTTGATATAAATATTCAACCTGCGCATGCGCGAGACAGAAGACATCCAGTGTTAAGCACTGCCTCTAGCGGTCATCCAGGATTCATAGAACCGTAGTTACATCCGTAACTTTCGTTTTACTGCCTTCTGCCACAAAGCCACACTGAATGAATGAACTGAATGACCATTGATGATGTAACATTAAGGAAAGTATATAAGGTAAAGTGAAAGTATAAAGGTAAAGTGACAGTGTCAAAGTGATGACCTCAAGATTTCAAAGTTGTTATACTGTCTGCCAGATGCCGGCAGGCAGCTGAGTGGATGGGTTCCCTGATAATCCTGTTGGCGGTGTAACAGCCTTACCAGGCGGTGTTGTAGCCTTTCAGGAGTCTCTCAATGGTGCACCTGTAGAAGTTGCAAAGTATCCTCGAGTCCATGTTGAACCTCCTCAGCCTGCGGAGGAAGAAGAGCCAGGTCAGGGTGGAGGATGGGAAGGTGCCTATCCACACAGCCTGGGGTCTGACCCTCAGCAAGTTCAGGATCCAATTACAGAGGGTGGTGTTGAGCCTTAGGTCTCTGAGGCTACATCCACACTACTTCGTTTTCGTTTTAAAACTGAGTTTTAAAACAAAAACGATCTCCGTCCACACAGCGTTTCAGCATCGTTTTTGAAATAATCTCCGTCCAGACTAAAATGACTGAAAACGAATATCATGCGACTATTGACGTACACTGGACATGCCGGTGAGTGTCGATGTAAACAGGAAGTACATTGGTTGCTGAGTTAAAAAAGATACGACAGAATAATAAAGTAGTCTTTAATAATGAAAGGTTGTGTTTGATACTTAAGATCTTCTCTAAAATCTTCCTCTATGAACTCAAACAGACACAGTTCGTGGAAAGTTTTAGAACTTTTATTTTTCAGACTTAGTTACAACACTGCAGGTCTTGCTCTATCTCTCTCACATCAAATTTACTTTAAAATCAACACTTACCCATAAAAGTTGACTATGGTCCATAAATGTGGTCAACACGTCTCTCACTCGTTTCCTCAGTTTCATTGTTGCTCACTCGTAGCTCTGCTGGTGGCTGAAGTCTGTCTACTGGAGAGCATATACTGCTTTTTTTCCTTTACATTTTATCTGTGGACATCACAATAGTTGTGCAGAACAAAATAAGCATTAATAAGAAAAGGAGTCCTCCGTTTTGTGTCCATCACCCTCCCTAAAGCTGCTAACCTTGACTTCAGACGTCCGCACCGTAGGTCTGATACTGAGCTGTGAGCTGGACACGCCTCTCACTAATCGCTCCAACAACAGCTGCTTCCTCCGTAATAATGCAGACTTTAACTGGACAACAGCTAGTAAAAACAACAAGGTCAGCAAAGCCTGTAATCAGTTGTCCATGTTGAATTATCCTGGTAGTCAATCGGTAATCAATGTTGTTGTTTGCGATCTTCCGGGTAAGGGTCACGTGATAGGGGTGTCACAAATCAGGGAAGGACACGTCATGACTGCTATGAAACAATCAAGTGGTGAACGCAGGTGCGGGCGTCATCGTTTCCAAACTTATCCGTTTTCGACCGTCCACACGAATACACAACCCCGGCGTTTTCAAACTTATCCGTCCTCTGGAGTGTTTTCAAACTCCTCCGTTTTCGGTGCTCGAAAACTTCGGCGTGCTCAGTGTAAACGTAACAAAACATAAGCGTTTTCAAATGGAAACGAAGTAGTGGCCTGAGTTTGATGGATAGCTTGGAGGGTACTATGGTATTGAATACTGAGCTAAGTCTATGAATAGTATTTTCAAACCTGTTTCTGTCATCCAGGTGGAAGGAGCCGTGTGGATGGCTAAGATGATGGCGTTGTCTGTTGATCTGTTTGGCCTGTATGCAAATTGACCTGGTTCCAGGGAGGAAGGAGGTGATGAAGATTTTGACACCCTGCTCAAAGCACTTCATGATGGATGGAGTTTTACTGGGTGTAAGAAATTTGAGCGTAGAACTGTGTGTCTAGTAGATATAATAAAAGTGTTTAATAATTCACAATTAAGAATTCATAATTAGTCATAAACATAAGTGTTTTGGAAATGCATAATTAAGATAAGCATAAAGTGTTTTAGGATAAGCAGCTAGAAGTAGAATTTGAGACATGAAGCTTTTGCCAAAGTTGCAGAAGTTTAACGTTTATACTGAAGGATTATTATAGAAGGGATTAAGCAATAACTGACAATCTTTGAATGTGTTAGGAGCTCAGGGAAAGAGAGTCATGAAGACAGGCATTTACAGAAGTGCACAGGGAAGTTAGCTAATAGAAGTTGAGATAGACTGAAGGGGAGGAGTTGCGAAGGGATATGAGGGCGGGAGATAGAAAGTGTTTTTCTGCCTCTTTTTAGCGTGTGGTTGCCTGGGACGGCTGTGTCCTGGGACCAGAGGTAGTTTTTTCCAAAGTGGGTGTAGTGGCCATTTGTCGGCTAAATCAAACTTAAACAAATAATAATCAAACGCCACTGATGCACCGTGGTCGGTATCTTTACGCAGCCAGAAGAGAGTCAAATGTCCAAGCAGGATTCAATTTTGGTGTGTTTATTGAATAAATCAAATAAAACAAGCAAACAAACTAATTAACAAACTCCTGTCGTGCTGTCTCTCCTGTCCTGTGTAGCTGGTAAAAACTATACGCCCACCCCGGTGCATGCTGGTCCTACCTTTCTACTTGTTTAAATAGCAACAGGTGCCCACAGTAATTACCCAAAAAATAATAGAAACAAACAAATTACTATTAAAGAGAAAAATAATCTTAACATATGAAACATCTACAATAATTAAACAATACTACTTATAAATGAAATAACAAAATACAATATCAAATAAATAGCTCCAACATTCCGGCCCCTAATTGTGCATAATATCACAATTATTATTCTCAAACGAGCTATTCCTACAATAAACATGACCTAAAGCTAATCTTCTTCTTGACACCTACAACAAAAAGAAAGATTAGAGAGAGAGAGAGAAAGTAGAGGTCGAGAAAACATCAGTCCATGATGTTTTAGTCTGCTGCTTCCAAAAGCAGACAGAGCTTCGTCACCGGCCTCTCCAGAATGCTGGTCCTGGTTTGAAGTCGCACAGACCGCACCAGCCCCTTTGTATCTGGTCTTGCCTCCAAAACTTTTCCCATCATCCAAGATCCTCTTGGAGCTGTAGAGTCCGCAACAAGGACAATGTCTCCAGTAGTGAGGCTTCTTCTTGGCCTTGTCCACTTTTGTCTCTCTTGCATCATAGGCAGGTACTCAGAGATCCATCTCTTCCAGAAGAGTTCAGCCATGTACTGTACTTGCTTCCACCTTTTCTTGATGTATAGATCACTTTGAATGAATAGTCCTGGTGGCATGATTGGTTTGCCCTTTAACATTAGAATGTGGTTTGGTGTGAGAGCTTCAAGGTCATCTGGGTCATCTGAGACTTTTGTGATAGGTCTGTCATTTAGAATTGCTTCAACCTCACAGAAAATAGTCTGGAGCCCTTCATCGTCCAGAATTTGCTGTTGCAGAACTGAGGTGAGAACACCTTTCACTGAACGAATCAGGCGCTCCCAGATGCCGCCTTGATGGGAAGCTGCTGGGGTGTTAAAGTTCCATTTTATGCCATCCTGGACCAAAGCCCTTTGAATTTTGTCATGATTCAGAACAGCCAGACTTTCCTTCAGCTCCCGGTTGGCGCCAACAAAGTTTGTGCCATTATCCGACCTGATAGTGGAGACTGCACCTCGTCTACAGATGAACCTTCGTACTGCATTTATACAGGAGTCTGTGTCTAGTGTATATGCCACTTCCAAATGCACAGCACGACTGGTTAGACAGGTGAAAAGCACTCCATATCTCTTCAGAAGACTTCTTCCTCTTTTAACATTGATGGGCCCAAAATAGTCAACTCCAACATTTGTAAAAGGAGCTTTATCAGGCAACACTCTCTCCTCCGGCAAGTCTGCCATCTTCTGTTCACCAAGCTTTCCTCTGTTGCGTCTACAAACAACACAGTCAGATATGACTTTCCTGGCAGCGGAGTTTGCATTGATGATCCAGTACTTTTGCCGTGACCTTGACAGCATATGATTTCTTCCAGCATGTCCCAGCTGATGATGGATATGGCGCAAAATCAGCGTGGATACATGCAGGTCCTTGGACAAAATAACTGGATGTTTGGATTCTGCTGGCAGTGCTGCTTTACCCAGCCGACCACCAACTCTGAGAATTTCATCATCCATTACTGGGTCTAGTTTGTACAGCGGACTTTCTTTGTGGATGTTTTTAAAGCATCCTTTCAGTGAGGCAATTTCAGCTTTGAACTTGTGTCGTTGTACATATTGAATGATTGACTGCTCTGCCTTAGCAAGATCTTCAGGTGTTATTCTTTGTCCTTTGAGTGTGGCTTTAAAGCTTTGAACTTTTCTTTCCACTTCATGCTCCTGATTCTTCAGATCATCCTTTCTGAGGCCTGCAGAAGCACAAAACTCCTTTCTCTTCTGTCCCAATAACAAGAGACGTTCCTTGACCTTCAGAAACCAAGCCACAGATGTTTTTAGTTTAGTCCAAGATGAAAAATAGTAGATCAGGTGGTTGGTGGCATTTTCCAAATCCTTGATGATAGCATTTACCATTAAGTCCCTTTTGACCTCTGGGTCATCTGCAGAAATCACATCAAGATTCCCATCAAGTTTAGGCCACTCCTTCTTTGACTGATAGAGAAACTCAGGTCCACTTATCCATCTCCTGCCTTTCAGGAAATCCTTAGCTCTCATTCCTCTTGATGCTTCATCTGCTGGATTATCCTTGGAACCCACATATCTCCACTGATCTACATCTGCTGCTTCTCTGATGAAAGAGGTTCTGTTTGCCACAAAAGTGTGGAATCGTCTGGTTTCACTAGAGATATACTTAAGGACTGTTGTGCTGTCCGTCCAGAAGACTGACTTCTCCAGCTTGAGTTGCAACTCCTTCCGAAGCATTTTATCCACACAAACTGCAAGAACTGCGGCTGTGAGTTCCAGTCGAGGAATTGTGGTCTGCTTTAGTGGGGCAACTCTGGCCTTTCCCAAGAGAAATGCAACATGTACTCTATCATCAGTTTCCAATCTCACGTAAGACACAGTTCCATAGCCAACTTGACTGGCATCAGAAAAGTGGTGAAGTTGTGCTGTAGCAGGTTCTCCAAAGTCTCTGGGCTTAATACAGCGGTCAACTTTGAACTCAGACATCCTTTGCAGGTCCTCAAGCCAATTAGACCATTGTTCAGCGAAATAGTGGGAAATAGTGTCATCCCAACCCAAGTTTCTCCTACAAAGCTCCTGCAGTAACAGCTTGGCTGGCATGCTGAATGGGGCTAGAAATCCCAAAGGGTCATAAAGTGAGCTGACCACTGACAAAATGCCTCTTCTGGTGTTTGGCTCCTGTTGTAGTGATGTCCTGAACTTGAACTTGTCAGTTTCAATGCACCACTCTAGTCCTAGTGCTCGCTCCATTGGAAGTTGGTCTGTATCCAAATCCAGTTCCACCATTTCTTTTGGTCTTTTGTCCTCAGCGATTGACAGCAGCACTGTGCGGCTGTTGCTGATCCATCTTGAAAGATTGAATCCTCCTTTATGACAGAGCGCATTCAAATCTTTGATCATTTGCAGTGCCCCCTCCTCTGACGCCATGGATTTCAGGCAGTCATCCACATAAAAATTATGTTTGACTGTATTTGTCACTTCTGGAGGGAAATGTTGGACATTATCATCTGCAGTTCTCCTCAAAGCATAATTTGCACAACTTGGTGAGGATACAGCTCCAAACAGATGTACTTTCATCCGATACTCCAGTGGAGACTGCGCAGTGTCACCATCAGACCACCAGAGGAAGCGGAGAAAGTTGATGTGCTTTTCTGAGACACGAACTTGATGAAACATGGCTTGGATGTCGGCCATTACTGCAACGGGCTCTTGCCTAAATCGGACGAGGACTCCAATAAGAGTGTTAGTGAGATCAGGTCCCTGCAAGAGCTGGCAGTTCAGTGATGTCCCTTTAAAAGTTGCTCCACAATCAAAAACAACTCTTAGTTTGCCTTTTCTGGGATGATAGACTCCATGATGAGGGATATACCACACCTTTCCATCACTTTGTTCGAGTTGATCAGCAGGTACCATCTCAGCATATCCTTGAGTTATCATGTTGTTTAGGAATGCGGTATATTCCTCCTTAAATGGAACATTCTTGACAAATTTTCTTTTCAGGCTTCGGAGGCGCTGTTCTGCAACACAGCGATTGTTAGGCAAGACAGAATTTTCCTGTCTGAAAGGTAAGTCAATACAGTAATGGTCTCCAGTTAATACTGTTGTGTTGCTCATAACATTCATGAACTTGATGTCTTCTCTGGACATTTCAATCTGCTCCTCTGATGATCTCTCATTAAAGTCATGGTTATACTGTTTAACCAGCATTCCTTGCAGATGTTCCACAGAGATTCGGTTGGCTGTTACAGCAGGGCAGCCACTCTTACTCCTACTGCCGCGAAGTGGACCATTAATGACCCAACCAACTCTGGTTCTGACCGCATAAGGCCCTTCATCCTGGCTGTTTATCAGCTCCCAAGACTCCATCACTTTTGGAGCATCAGTTCCAATTAGTAGCTCAACACCTGCGTCAATGTCGTGGAGCTTAACATCCTTGAGGTAAGACCATTGATCAAGATCCTCCTCTCGTGGGACGTTGAGTGCAGAAACAGGCATGCTTCTTTGAGTTAAAACATCAGGTAACTCAATTAAATCGTTTGTGCTCATACCAGACACTTCAAGGCCTGACAGAATATGTGCATTTACGATCTTCTTTTGATTCATTGTTCTCAGCAGAATGCTAGTCCTTTTACCCTTCAAGTTCAGTTTTCTTGCCAAGTCCTCTGTACAGAATGTGCCGGAACTCCCTGGATCCAAGAAGGCATATGTCTGCACCGTTTTGTTACCTCTCTGGCTCTTGACTTCGACTGCGACAATAGAAAAGATGGAATTATCTTCATAACCAGCCCCGATATGGCCGCAGGTTTGAGACATGGTGGTTGAGACACTTGGAGGGCTCACAGACTGTTGGGCTTGTTGAAAGGTTGTTCTTTTGTCTTGCCACTCTATGTGAAGGACTCCTGGGTGCTTTTGGTGACACACATTGCAATCCAAGCGACTCCTGCAGTCTTTGCTTGTGTGGCCTACTTTCAGGCAACCAAAACAAATACCCTGTTCTTTGATAAAGTTAATTTTATCACGATGTCCTTTAACTTTAAACTGTGAGCATTTATCCAATGAGTGACAACTTTGTTTACAAAACAGACAGTTGTGAAGAGAGGAAGATGTCTTGTTTCCTGTGTACTGAGTGATGACTCCTTCTTTCACTGCAGTAACGTTGGTGGCAAAGCTGCTTCCTTTTTTCCTTTGCTTCAAGTAACTAACGTTGGAGACCTTCAAGTTGGTAGGTTGTGAGTCCTGAATGTTGGATCTGAGGCAATTCTGACTTGTTTTTCAATGAAAGCAACAAGATCCTCAAACAGTGCTCTCCGGCCACGTCGCTCTTGCAGATCACAAGCAACATTTCTCCACCGTTCCCTTAACTTATAAGGAAGTTTCAAGATGATGCTCCTCATATTAGATGGTAGGTCCAGTTCCTTCATATGCATCATTTGCTCTGTTAGATTTGAGCATCCTCGAAGAAACAGGGAAAATGATTGCAATGCTTTAAGATCTTCCTTTTTAACAGGCGTCCAGCTGAGAAGCTTTTCCATATACGTAGATGCAATTTTGTATTCGTTTCCAAAGTGCTCTGCGAGAAGACTTTTGGCTCTGTGGTATCCCTGATCTGAAGGTAGATGTTGACAACTGCACACCAAGTCTCTTGGCTGCCCCCTGGTGTATTGTTCGAGAAAGTGCAAACAGTCACTCCAATTAGTTGTCTTCTCCTCCACTCCATTTTCAAAAGCTCTGATAAAAGACCTGTACTGAAGAGGGTCTCCATCAAACACAGGAATGTTTCTTACAGGCAGGACAGAGCACAGATTTTGCTGGACCAGCAGAGCAGCGATGTCATTTTGTCTTTGCATCACATTTACAATGTCATTCTGATGGGGTTGAGGTTGCACAAGTCCTGCTTGACTTTCATTCACAGTTTGTGTTGTTTGACCTGGAGAATCAGTCTTTATGAGCATCTCATCAATTTGTGTGTTTGACCTTTGTTTAGGCCTAACAACCTGTGGTTGCATTATGGGATCAGACACAGAAATAACATCCTTTTCAACAGGAACAAAGGTGTAGGCATGGGGATTTAATAGTCTTGCTTCTTTGAACTTGTTCCTTTCAACATAAGAGTTCATTCCGTCTGAACATTTTGAGCCACGCTGGGATGAATTTATTTCCCAGACATGAAGCTTTGCACTTGTAGCTGCCAATTCCGTTTCAAGTTCCAATTGTTCCTTTTCTTTCTTCAACTTTTCCTCCTGAGCTTCGATTAGATGTTTCCTTTTTAGAGCAGCAACGCGCTCCATCAGAGCTGCCTTGTCAGCCTCAGCTCTAATGCGTGCAGATGATGTTGATGAAATCCGTGATAGCTGGGAATGTGTCTTTACAGAGTTCATCTTTACACTTAACACATTAGAAGCACTATCTTCAGGGTTTATTTCATCTGCAACACTTTGGTGGTCGAGAGAATCTTTATATGGCTGCACATATGGGTAACCCATTTCAGACAGCCAGCCTTTTACCTTTTCAGTGAAGTCATAGAACATTGTCATTTTTTCTTTGAAGTACAGATTTTGCCTTGTAACTTCATCTTGAGGTAAAGGTAAGCTCACAAAAGATGTATGCATGTCATTTGCATCTTGGTAACACTTGATGAATGTAAAAAGCTCAGCATTCACTGAATTTACATTTTTATTGGAAGTCATTAAATCACTTATGTTTCTCAAACACTTTTTGGCTTGTTTGCATTTTGCGGTCCTCTTTTGCTGGTACATTTCCGTGTAGAACTCCAAGCCTTTAGAAGTCATTTTAATGTCTCTTCTTGCTGACGGCCTTTCAACATCCGTCGCCTGAACGTCAGACATTTTGAACACTTCTTCCAAACTGCTTGTCACACATCAATCAAATCCGTCGGACGTGAATGCAGGTAAAGTGCAGCAAAAAACAGCAAAGGCGCTTACAGGCCGCTCCTCCAATTCACCACACACACACACTGCAGTCGGGCTTTTTAATGAATGAAAGCCGCCGATAGTGGTGCGCGGGTGTTGCGCAATGTCCATTTGTAGCGATTCAACGCAGTCAGGCTTAAACATCCAGAAGCACGTACATCACTGTGAATACAGACTTTTAAACTCCACTCGTTTCACCGTCTTCCTATACGGCAGTCGTATCACGTACCCGTTTCTTCTGAGATGTTTCAGCGCTGTGTTGATCCGGTCCAAAGCAGTTGTCCCGCTGATATTGAATCCAAGAGTGATGAATGAAACAATCCTCTTTGATCATCCATACAAAATCCAAAAACGATCCAACCAGTTGTGGCTGTGGTGGGATCGGTCCTTTGAGTCCAAGAGCTAAGCTTTTACTTTAGTCCTAGGGCGTAGTTTTTACTTTATGTAGTGGCCATTTGTCGGCTAAATCAAACTTAAAAAAATAATAATCAAACGCCACTGATGCACCGTGGTCGGTATCTTTACGCAGCCAGAAGAGAGTCAAATGTCCAAGCAGGATTCAATTTTGGTGTGTTTATTGAATAAATCAAATAAAACAAGCAAACAAACTAATTAACAAACTCCTGTCGTGCTGTCTCTCCTGTCCTGTGTAGCTGGTAAAAACTATACGCCCACCCCGGTGCATGCTGGTCCTACCTTTCTACTTGTTTAAATAGCAACAGGTGCCCACAGTAATTACCCAAAAAATAATAGAAACAAACAAATTACTATTAAAGAGAAAAATAATCTTAACATATGAAACATCTACAATAATTAAACAATACTACTTATAAATGAAATAACAAAATACAATATCAAATAAATAGCTCCAACAGTGGGTTAATATTGTAATATTTCTTAGGAGTAATTTACTCCATTCTGTAACTGTAATCGTACTTGCATCAGTGGGATTAAATTCCTTTTAATTGTAAACCAGTTTTGGTAGATTTATTGTTGCAGCGTGTCAACTGTACAAAGCAGCTGGACACGTGGTCAGGCCTCCTCGCTGTGGAACAGGCTCAATTTCCACATGGGCGGTAGTCATCCAGACAGAGGGCTTCGTTCTTTTTGGGGACAGGGACAATGGTGGTCTTCTTGTGGGGACAACATCTGCCAATTGATCTCCACACACTTTTAGAGCTCGGCCAGGAAAACCATAAGGTCCAGGCTCCTTGTGTGGATTCATTCTTCTCAATGATCTGCACACATCTGCCCTGCATATTAGTCAAGAAGCCAAGAAGTTGTCCTCAAGCGTGCATTGAAAGTGTTCGGTTCATCTGGGAGAGATGCAGACTTTCACTCAAAATTGACTGTTTGTATCCTGTAGTAATTCTTATTCTTGGCGTTGGAGCCAAGGTAGTTAGACTCCACTTTGTCCCTTGAATATTTCTTAGCACTGCTAATAGCTTCTGGAGCTCCTGTACTGATTCAAATCTCCTGAGTTGTAAGTGCCAGTCCATGTCAGGCAGAAGCGGAACTGAGATGTGACCTGATTTGCCGAAAGTTGTGCAAGGGAGGGCCTTTTATCCTTCTCGGGAATGAGTGTAAACATAGTCATGTGTGTTACCACCACGAGTAGGACAGCTGATGTGTTGGTGATAGGAGGGCAGGGCTAGCAGGACTTTCCTCAGGTTAATTTCTTTAAAATCTCTGGCTCCATTAACAACAGCCTCCGGATGTGAGGTCTCAATCCTATCGTTCATATAACTGTATAAAATACCTTTAAGATTACAGTAGGTTATACTGTATTGTACAATAATTGATGTAGTCTCCTGCTGGCTAAAACCTTTCCTTCTGAACTCTTCACTGTCCCAACACAGTCTTCCGACATCCCAACCCATTTTCTGCTAGGTAGTGTCTACCAAAACCCTTTTTACACCATAGGCTATGTAGTGGCCAATACATATTTGTTGTATTTTATCCTTTTGATATCACTAGTCCCAATGAAATATTTCATCACCCTTTAGACAAGTGAGCTAGATTGATGTGTAAAGCAAGACTTTTGCCTACAGTCTCCTTGTCCATTATTTCCATTCTTTCCTGTCCTCTGCCCTTGTCTGTGCAGGTGATCTCTATTCTCTTATGTCCAAGCTGCTAGGCCAGAGCAAGGACGCAGCTCACATTCATAAGTACAACCCAAGCAAGATGCAGAGAGCCCAGGCTGAGTTGGTGGCTCAGATTGATATCTTAATGCAAAAGAAAGACCTGGGCTTTCCCAGTGCCAGACTAGCCTTCCAAACCAGGGAGGATCATGTTTTGGTGAGGGACAGAGTCCACAAATTCCATCAGCTTGAGGCCACAGCCAAGCCACAGAGAAGCAAGCTGCTAGCTGAAGGTGGGTCCTGGATGCTAATTTGTTGTTATTGATGCTGAAAACATCCCCCTTGTTTTCTTTGTGTGGTCCAGTATTCTTAAACTGTAACACATGTGTTGTAACACAGTACAAATATAACTCATTGCTTTTTGCAGAATTTATTGTGCTATGAAATTACTTTAAGATATAATTATAAGTTAATAATTATGTTATTCATTATTATTATTATTAAATGGATTTATTGAATAGTATGTACACCTTATTGTAAAATCAGTGCTTACTATTGAGACAAGTTTCTCTGTTTATTTTACTTCCTGCTGTAGCATCTTGTTTCCTCTTCACTTCTGTCTTCTCTCTCCTCATCCCTTTCTTTGCTGTCACCCATGGAAGTGTTCCTCAAACTGGCCCCCACCCCGAGGCAGACCTTTGCATTTTTTGTAAAATCTTTGAAAAAATCAATACAGCATAGCGTCGCTATATTTCGTGTTGCACAGACGCGTGTGATCACAGACGCGTCTGTGGTCATACATGTCTGATCATACGTCCCCGTCCCTGAAGCTGGAGGTTTAGTGCTGTGAGATGCTTCGTTATGCCGCAGCTCACATCTTCACTTTTCGTCCTGGAGCTCTGTGGTGTGTCGGGCCAGTTATGATAAACATATATTTTCTCGCGGGCCGGATATAATTGTAGCGCGGGCCGGATTTGGCCTGTGGGCCTTGAGTTTGACTGGTCTGGTATATGCTGATAATTTAATGACAAGTCACTCAATGTATTGATCCTTACTCGGCTTTTCATCTGGGTTAGTATGTTGTCCAGGGACCAGCTCAGAGTCTGCATTTTTCCTTTTCAAATATTTCTCCATCGCTGTTCGTCTTCTCACCGCAACTATATTGCAGCTCAGACGCTCAACAATGGCAAATTATTTGCAGCAACTAACCGAGCTGGACCGATTGCAATTAGGGATGTCGGGATTTACCGATTTGGACGAAACTGCAGTTCTGTGAGTCATGGTTTCATAACCATAAGAATTGAAGAAGCTACGATATCTATGTGTCCTAATTCCTGCAGTGTGTGTGTGTGTGTGTGTGTGTGTGTGTGTGTGTGTGTGTGTGTGTGTGTGTGTGTGTGAGACACACAGACAGACTGACTGTAAGAGCAGGGAAATCTTCCTTCAGGCGAGTCACATAACACGTGAATGTGTGCTGGTTTGTTTTGTGTGTTTGAGAGTGTTGCTGTAAACCAGGGGCGCCCAATACGTAAAAACACAGTGGCATCATCTCAAAACCTGGCATTTAAATGGTTAATATTCTGAAAATGAATAAATACTTGGTAGTTATAATCAGCACTGATGTTGGTTAAAAATTTTTTTTTAAATACCAAAATAATATAACATTATATTGTTGGAAAATAGCAATGCACTAAAATCAATGTTGTTGCTAATCAGTGTTATATCCCAGACTGTTATAATCACCCCCAGCATTTAATATATGGAAGCTAATATATTTTGTGTTTCTTTCATTAAAAGCACAATAGTGGCATTATGTAAATCGACTGAAAAAAAGAATGAATATCTGGCAGTTATCGGGACTGATGTTTGTTGAAAGATTTAACAAACTAAGCGGGAAAAGTGAGGCACAAGGATATTGTATGCAGACAACAGAGTTAGCGGAGAAAACTGTCCTCTTGGATACAGTAGTCCTTACAGTGTGTTAGTGTGCATGTTCAGACCTGCACACATGGATAGCTTTTATCAGCTGTGTACATCTGGACACTCCAGTTCTGGCAAGCTACTGAACCCCAAATTGCTCCCATAGGCTGTGCCTGTGTGTATGGTATAGGTATGAATGGTTAGATGCAGTGGCGGCTGGTGGAACATGTTCTAGGTAGGGCCATCCTATCAATTTCAGCAAACATCCCAGTATGATTTAATGCAAAAAGATTTGAGTATCAAACACGCATTACTACTTGGCAGTTAAACATTTAACATTTATTCCAACACGAAAAAAGCAGTAAATAACACTTTTATAATATAATATAATATAACATGTTTATTTATTGAGATGTCCTATGGACCTTGTTATAGGAGGTAAAGATCAGGAGAAGTAAACATGAAGTGTAATTATGAATACTGATGTTAAATTAAGCTATTATGAGTTTTCACTGTTAATTTAACATCTCTATTACATGTTGATGCCTACATGACCAAGTTAAGCAGATGAGACTGAGGACAACTGTGTAGAAGAAAAGATGTTCACTTTGCATAATATGTAGCTTGACAGAGTTCTCCATGTGTGTCCTGGTGTTCTCATGTTTCCTTACCTCCTCATCCCTCACTCCCTACCCTGGTGTTCTCATGTCTCCTTACCTCCTCATCCCTCACTCCCTACCCTGGTGTTCTCATGTTTCCTTACCTCCTCATCCCTCACTCCCTACCCTGGTGTTCTCATGTCTCCTTACCTCCTCATCCCTCACTCCCTACCCTGGTGTTCTCATATTTCCTTACCTCCTCATCCCTCACTCCCTACCCTGGTGTTCTCATGTTTTCTTACCTCCTCATCCCTCACTCCCTACCCTGGTGTTCTCATGTTTTCTTACCTCCTCATCCCTCACTCCCTACCCTGGTGTTCTCATGTTTCCTTACCTCCTCATCCCTCACTCCCTACGCTGGTGTTCTCTTGTTTCCTTCCCTCCTCATCCCTCACTCCCTACCCTGGTGTTCTCATGTTTCCTTACCTCCTCACCCCTCACTCCCGAACTGTCCGTGCTGGATCTGTCCCCGTTGTTTTAAAAAGCTAAATAAATTATTAGCATGACGTCATCCAGCTAGCCAAAGCTGTCTGGTTTACAGCTAGTACAGAAGCTTCGCATGTACTGCTTCGCAGTCTGCTGTCTGATTGTGAGGTCAGGCTGATCTGATATCAGCTCTTTGGCTGCAGAATCTCTGCCAAAGTTCTCCTCTCAAACGGGTCTTGGAGGAGGAGTGCTCGCCTGTAGAGACTTCTCCTGACGAGAATGCGCAGCGAGGGGGGCCAGATCGTTTTGGCCCCACTCTAAATCTATTCGAGGGCGCTGATTGGCTAAATTGTATGTCACTCATTTATATCTTTAATCAGCAATTGGCTAAACTGCTTCATAGACCCACCTCTTTTGGGCCAAAACGATTAGGCCCCCCTAGCTGCACGTTCTCAGAGTGTCGTGCACACAGGCGGAGAGCACGAGCAGGAAAAGCATATATTTTGCGCAGATATCACTGTAGCAGGTTCTCTGCTACCCGGTGGGTCTGGGGAGCACAATGACGCCAGCACACTGTGGAATGACTGGTTCAAATGGTTTTTATTGTCCTACACCCTAACTGGGCTCGGCCTTGTGCTCTCTTGCCTTGCCTCCGAGCACATGCCGCGGGAGTTTTCCGTGCTGTCCGTCTCAGCATAACTCTTGTCAAGAAGAGTTGACCCCTCAGAGCTGCCTCGGTAACATGTTGACACATTCAAGGGAGAGTCAGGATATAAGAGCACAAAGCATATACTCAGAATAAAGTGTAATCAAAAGATAAAGTGTATGAATTATATAACGAAATGTTTAATCAATATGTAACGAATGTTTAAATGCATAGAGTGATTTAACAATTGTAATAAGTGTTTAACAAATGTTCTGTTTAACCAGGAGCTGAGATAGAAATGAATAGTCAGAATGACTTGCGATAAAAGTACTAGTCAGAATGACTTGCAGAAATCAGAGGCTGATGTTATGGGTGGAGTTAGGAGGAGACTGTTGCAAGAGATGAGTCATAGAGGCAGGAAGCCTGGACTTGTCCGGACTTGTTCAAGAACCCAACGCCCTCTCCAGAGGGAGGGGGGATGAGATCATGTATTTTATGTATGTATGTATGTATCATTCGGGCTGATACAGCCCGAATGAGAAATAAAAGGAGACATTTGCAGGCAGCACACTGGGATTTCAACACGGGTGCCGTCCAAGAGCACCGAGGGAAGATACGGACGATCGCAACTGATGTATTGAGGACTTCGTCTCTGTTCACGGAAAGAAGACCGCTGTTCGTGGACAATAAGATTTAAAGACGGAGGTTTTCCTCTCCCCACTGCTCGACTCTCAACATCTGGACAACGGAGAAGACCCAGCAGCCCGAGAAAGACTTTGTACTGAGTTTTGAGGACTGTTGAACGGACTCCGCTGCAGAGCAGGAGGACCGAGGGTCTGGCCAGACCTTCGCTCCTAACAACTCCAAAATAACCTTTTCATCGCACCATTGAACATCCAGCTCCAACCGAGCCGTCTCGGCAACTAAAACTAATGAGTATAATCAGAGAAGAAAATTAACGTAACGAATCAAGTGTAGTGACATTTTATGTGAGCTGTAGCTTTAACCCTTGCAAACTAACCAAATATAACCTGCAATAAATATCTAATCTGCATTTAAAGTAAATTTCTCAAGTGCATTCATTTGCTCGAGTAGTAAAAAGTTAAAGCCATTGTATGTCTAACAACTGAGTTCTGAAAGGTTATCCTAGAGACCGAATCCACTTAACAATCCCTTACGGTTTTAGCAAGAAGTAATCCTAGCCGTTAAAACCTAACCTGGCATTTACCAAGAGCACGGATCCATAAGAGGGAAGCTGCCATAACCGACGCGACTGGTAAGAGCGCCCGGGGCCAGGACTGGTCTCTCGGCCGAGCGCGCTCTGACCGGAGGAAGCAGGGTAGACGTTGGGAGTAACGGCAGTTAGCGGAGCCAGGCGAGTTCCCTCGCCAGAACACCAGCTCGACAATCTTTTAATAAAGAGCTGAGTCAGTAAGTAGCCCCGTATCGGGCCAGAAGTACCCCAGGATCTAACACTCTGTGTTCGTCCCGAGCTGCCCTCCTCGCCTTCGTCACTACTGTGGGATTAAATACAGCTGCGAGTGAGACAATCAGGATCAGTTTCAGCTGCGCCTAATTAAGTCCCTTCCCGGCACCGTTCCCCGAACCACTCCCACACTCCACCCCCTCCACAGCTGAGCCACCCACGCCCGCCACCACAATCACATTTTACACACATTACTGGGTACATTCCACAGTTCAAAAACACAAATATTGACAATTTGTATAATTAATTATTATTATAATTTTTTTTTTGTGTGGCTCAAGGTGGGGCCATGCCCCATTGCCCTCTATTGACCAGCCACCACTGGTTAGATCAGGCATGGGCAAACTACGGCCCGCGGGCCGGATACGGTCCATTGGGCCTTTTAATCCGGCCCGTCAGATATTGTTACAAAATTGCCCAAACTATAATAAAGACTGGGGCTGGGCAGTATACCGTTTTTTTATTTCCGGTATGATATGAATTCTTCACACACCATTATACCGGTGCATAGCCGAAACAACTGCTAAATGTATTCTTTGTTGAAGTCAGCGCTAGTTGTCTTATATGTATTGAGAGGGAACTCTAGTCATGGTCATAACTTTATAACACAACAATTACCAACCCACAACTAACGCTCTTTAACAGAGAAAAACACCACAGCACACAACAGTCTGTGACACATAAACAATTTGTAACTAATAATTGTACATTTATAAAATTTCACCGCCGAACTGCATGCTGGGCACAGACTGGCCCGGCCCGTCTGTGCCCAGAGCCAAAAAGTGAGCCAAAAAGTTTGCCCACCCCTGGGTTAGATGGTGCATTCACATTCCCTGATGGGTAGTTTGCACCTTGCATAGCCCATGCCATCTATGTATGAATGGGTGTTAAAGCGCTTTGAGATGAGAAGATTAGAAAGGCGCCGTACAAGTACAAGTCTGTTTACCATCTATACAAGTAGTCCTGTCCCCATCCTCCTGGGAAAAACTTGTCCAGCTCTGTCAAACTGCTAGAGTCTGCGGGTAAACAGCAATTTTGAAGATGGCGCCGCGGATCGCTGTCACAGTTCTGAGCTCTCAAATACTTTTCCTGTTTTTATATGTTCCATCATTTTTAATTCACATCTGTTCAAATTCACACGGGAGGAACTGCTAAGCATTAGACAGTTAACTTCACACATTATTGAAAGGTCTTCACAGATGCAGATGCTATTTCTGGCACTTTGACACCGAGTGTGTAAAACTATGAATTCCAAGAGAATATTTGAAGATGTGTGCCGAGAGCACCATATGTGAAAGGATTATCGTGTCCCGTCCCTCTATGACAGCTAGCTTTTCACACAGCTTTCCAATGTGGCAGTTTATTCTGTACAAGTAAATTTTTTTCAAGCACAATCCGTCCGTTAGACCTCATGTGTAAACTATTTAGAATTCTGTTATTTTAATTTTGTACAGATGCATTTTGAATTTTCTAGGTGTAAAGCTGTATATGCAATCTGGCAGTAAGCCATTTTTTGTCATATATATTTATTCAGGTTAACTTTTTGCACCATTGTGTTTGTGTGTGCTTATCCATGCTCACCTCAGGGTTTAACCTGAGCCAGAGATACAGTAGTAAACACTAAAACAAAGCACACTGGAGCCTCTTTTATTAACAGTTACAGAATGCCAGCGATCACCTTTGACGCCACGTTAACAATACCTCAACCTGTGTGTGTGTGTGTGTGTGTGTGTGTGTGTGTGTGTGTGTGTGTGTGTGTGTGTAGACTACCATTTGGAGCAAGTCTCATCGTGGCCTCAAAGTTCTCTCCAGTTGGGTCAGGTGTCAGGACTTGCCCTCGACTCAGATGCTAACTTGGTCATTTTCCACAGAGGGGACCACCACTGGGGGGCAAGGTATGTTGCTTCACTTATCATATTTTCATTTTTGGTTAATAAACTGATTCTATCAGTCCTTGAAACAGAAACATCATCATACATGTTTTAAACATAATGGAATGGAAAACGAAGGACATTCCTTTTCTTATCTATGCTTATTTTATTCTTCACAACTATTGTGTAGTTCACAAAAAACTGTAAACGCACAAAATAAATACTGCTCTCCAGTACGACATGGACGTCCAGCCACCCGGCAGAGCTGCTAGCATGAGAACAGACGACAGCCAAACGAGTGAAAGACGTGTGTTCACCAAATTTCGAGACCCATAATCTCAATAAACTTTTGATTTGTAACTGTTCATGTTAAAGTAAATTTGAGTAAATGTATGTGTGAGAGACAGCGATAGAGCAAGACCTATACGCAGCCTTCTATCCACGGTTTGAAAATAAAACTTGTTTTCTTTCCCCCACTAAATCTGTCTGATTGCGTGTTGCAAATATAGATGAACATCTTAAGTATCAAACAAGACCTTTTATTGTAGGAAGTACAACAATTCTCCGTTGAATGTTCTGAAGTCGATAATGGGTTGTCCATCAGATGACATGTAATCCATCTCTGGCAGACACTACATACAGAAAGGTCCTATCAATGGAGCTAATATTGCATGGATGACAGCTGGGTGTAGTGAAGGAACAGCAAACCAAAAGAAGTTCAAATTGACATGTAAAAATCTTTCTCTGTGGAGCTACAAACTAAATGTCTTTCCAGCTCTTTTAACAGCCAGGCCAGATACCAGCAGAGGTCCCAAGGACCTATTCAGCAGTCCACTATTTTGGTTGTGGACCCAGCCAAAGGCAACATTCTGAAGGCATCGGGCAGAGATATGTAAGTTATAGTGTGCTTTAGTTTTCTTTTTTATGAATGCAAGTGCCAACCATGAACAGAGACAACCAGCCATGTTTTGTACTGTTGTACATCCTGTATCACAACCAGAGTGAAAACTGTCTGGTAATGATTCATATCTCTGATGTTGCAGGTTTTTTTTGCCTCATGGAATAACAACAGACAAGAATGATAATTACTGGGTCACTGATGTGGCTCTTCATCAGGTAATGTGCATCTGAACTGAGTGTGTTTAATAACCATTGAAACAGATTGACAGTGCTGATATAGTTACAACATGAAAGTAAAAGGTAATGACAGATGTCCTAATCCACGTCGAGAAATATATTTCTTCAACAATTCATAATAATGACCAGATGGTGACCTAATTGTTCACACATTATTGTTTTTTGTAAATAATTTGTAAATAATTGTTATACACCATTAAAATGTCATTTGTAAACAGTAGGTCTGAAGTTAATGTATTCAGAAGATATTCAATACTCACAAGACATAATGAAGCAGCACCAATGAAGAGGCCCTTCTGTCACTCACCAGGTGTTCAAAGTGAGCAGCGACGGCAGAGACACAGCGCTGCTGGCACTTGGAGAGGCTTTCACGCCAGGAAGTGACAACAACCACTTTTGCCAGCCCACTGATGTGGCTGTAGACTCTGAGACTGGGAACGTCTTTGTGTCTGATGGCTACTGCAATGCCAGGATCCTGAAGTTCTCAGCTGAGGGCAAATACCTGTCTCAGTGGGGTGCAGGTAACAATCTGACTCTACAAACACACAAAGCCGCTTGAATGTTTTGAAGCAGGTCTTGTTGGACAAAGGCCCTTTTCAGTCTTGTGTTAACAAAATGAATTTAGTTTTTAGAATAGAAGCTACTGTTTCTGTCTGAAAGGAAGTTGTATGGGGGACTGTGGCTAAGTGGATAGCAGGGCCGTCTTTCAATCAGAGGGGTCGGCGGTTCAATCCCCGGCTCCGTCGCATGTCGATGTGTCCTTGAGCAAGACACTTAACCCCAAAATTGCTCCCGTAGTTGTGCCTACGGTGTAGAAATGTGATAGATAATGTTGCAGTCGTCTGCTAAATGGCTGTAATGTAATGTAATGTATGACAGTTGCACCTCAGCTTAAACTCCATGCAAAGCCGATGAAACTGCTGGCAAACAGGCGATGACCTAACTAGAGCAGTTTGACACGCATAGAGAGACGGTAATACGCACACAAAGGAAAGGGGATTTCATCGTCTCTTTTTATGGAATAACATTGCTTTGTGTTGAAGTTGCACTATTGCCCAAGAAAGATCTCCCCGAGCCACCCTCTTACATGTATTGCTACCATAAATTATGATTGTCTTCTTTTTCTGACTAAAGGCTCATCAGAAAGGAAAATGCGCATACCGTTCCGGGTCCCCCACAGCCTGGTGTTCCTTCCTGACAGACAAGAAGTTTGTGTGGCTGACAGGGAGAATGGGCGTATCCAGTGCTTTATGGCCCAAACTGGAGAGTTTGTCAAGGAAATAAAGAAAGAGGAGTTTGGAGGGAAGGTGTTTGCCATCAGCTACAGCCCTGCTGGAGGTGAGTTCACTGATTAAGCTGACCAGGGACATTCATCACAAATAGTATCTTGCATTATTTTCCTTTTCAATTCCCTTTAGTCATAATGAAAAATGAAAGGGCGCTATTTAAATTCATGGTTCGGACTTCTTGGACTGTGAAAGGTTGTCTATTGTCTTCCAGGGGTTTAAAAGAGTCACAATGACATCATCACTGGACACAAACAGAAAGGTGTAACACAGGCATATTATGAATTGCATAATGGGAAATGTAGGATCCAGTGTTTTTGGAGCCAATACTTATGGGTAAAAGTTGGGATATCGTAGCTAGAAATGCGAGAATACGCCTTTAAAGCTGGAGTGCGGACCTTTTGTGTCACCCTTTGGCAATGAGAGTAATTACACAAACACTGTTGACACATGACGTCTCCAGGGAGCGCGCCTCTTCTCCCCTGTCTCAATGAGTGTGCTTCCTCTGGCCAGTGCTATCTTTCTCTTACTTTCTTTACTCTGAATAAAAGGTTGTTGTTTTTTATCTCTAGTGTCCACCCCAGAATCCTTTCTTGGACACCTTTTATTTCAGTTATGTTCAGGATCATATCAACATTCATGGGGTTGTTTATGGATGAAAGCATTTTGGTTATGTTGGGCACGTCGTATGGTTGCACATGCAGGTTGGATGACCCTACACAACATTGCTTTCTTCCCAAATGGTTTCAAACAGTTGAATAACGGTAAATTGGTTAGCATGTTTGGTTCAGTTGCTAAAGTTAACGTGCTGGTGTGCTTGTTTTGAAGGTTTGTGAATCAACTCTGACTTGCAATGGTTTCAAATGTGTGTTGGACTTGAGAGAGAGTTTGATATTAATGAATGGGAGCCCAAAACCCTGGCTAAATACTGGCTAACGGTACTTTTTAATTTGCTAGCATTGTCTGTTTAAAGTCAATGCTGCATTGTTTAGGTAACAACTCTTGTAGCGACAGATCACAGTTGGTGTAATCTAGGCAAACGTGACTCACTTTGAATCGTACAGACAAGTATGTAAAGTTTGGTCTAGATTTGTTTTGAGGAAAAATTCAGGCAGCAATGATTGAAATACTTGGATGCATTGTTGTATAGCAGGCATGGGCAAACTACGGCCTGCGGGCCAGATACGGCCCGTTGGGCCTTTTAATCCGGCCCGTCAGATATTGTTACAAAATTGCCCAAACTATAATAAAGACTGGGGCTGGGCAGTATACCGTTTTTTTATTTCCGGTATGATATGAATTCTTCACACACCATTATACCGGTGCATAGCCGAAACAACTGCTAAATGTATTCTTTGTTGAAGTCAGCGCTACTTGTCTTATATGTATTGAGAGGGAACTCTAGTCATGGTCATAACTTTATAACACAACAATTACCAACCCACAACTAACGCTCTTTAACAGAGAAAAACACCACAGCACACAACAGTCTGTGACACATAAACAATTTGTAACTAATAATTGTACATTTATAAAATTTCACCGCCGAACTGCATGCTGGGCACAGCTCGCGAGCCTGCTCGCGAGCACAACTGTCTGCTAACAGCTGGGAGAGGCTCCGTCGCTCCAGGCCCGTTACATTAAAGAACAGAACAGAGCGATGCAGGATGAACAAAGACAGACCGGAGATGCACCGATAGAGTTTGACACATATGCAACAGTGATTACCGTAATATTCGTGGTATTTGTTATAAATGTACGTTGGTGCAAAGAGGGTGATAAGAAGCTGTACAGGGAGGGGCTTAGGACCCAGGGGAATGTAGGCGAAGGAAACGGGAAGAGACGGAAGACACGCCACACAAACAGCTGTTCACCGCTCGTCACCATCCTGCAGACCATTGATTCTCACTGGTGTTTCCTGACGCCAGTGAGATGTACCCACACCGTGACACAGGGGGGAGAGACAAGGAAAGACTTTACACAGCAGAGCTCTGATCATGTTACATGTGACAGTTAAATATTTCTATGATCCCTTCAAAGAATCAAACTGCTAAAAAGACCACAGTCATTAACCTGTACACTAAAAACTCTGTGTCAAAAATGACTGCTTATTAAGTAAGTGCATGATACAATATGCATTTATGCAATAAAAAAATACCGTGTAAGATCCCAGTTAACTGATGAACACCTCAGATCTGTTCTGAGAATTGCCACAACCAAACATTGACGCACTGGTTAAAAATGGTGACCACTGTTCCCACTGAAATTAAATGCAAGTTACTTTTTAGGTCATGGCTTTTACTTGTAATTTATATTAGTTCACACAAACACTCCATTCATCTGCTACTTGCCCGGCCCGTCTGTCAAATTTTAAAACTCAATGTGGCCCCCGAGCCAAAAAGTTTGCCCACCCCTGGTGTATAGCGTGATCCCTGTTTGTCATACCAGCTAGATATTCACTGAAGATATCTTTCCCTGGCAGCGGTGGGCTTATCAGCATTGTCTTAACTTGTTTGGTGAGGGCTTGAATATACCGGACATTCATTTAAATGTGAAAGTCCCGCACTACAGCTTTAGTACGGTAAATGTTTTTAAGTCAAGGATTCCCTTTATATTGTGTAATCGCAAGTGCCTTACAATTTTGTGTGTGTGTGTGTGTGTGTGTGTGTGTGTGTGTGTGTGTGTGTGTATGCGCATGAAGATGGCTTTATCTTTGCAGTAAATGGGGAATCTCCATATCGCTCAACTCCACTCAGAGGTTTTGTGATAGATTATTCAACCATGGATATTTTGGATACCTTCAACCCAGAGAAAAAGGTAATGGCACATACACGCTCTGCTCGTTTCTCTATCGATACTATACTGAACTACTGGTGAAGGATGTGTATGATTTAAAACGGAGGTCTCAGGCCCTAAGGCAGGACATTTTCTCATTTCTAAGAAAAAGGGCGCCATTGAGCATGTAGACAGTTCTACTGTCCTACTTCATTTACCACCTAGGAAGCTCCCCATACCATTGTTTTCAGGTTGTCATGAACTTTTAGGGTGTACCACTTATACTGTACTTCCCATGCATATAGTATAACGAACCAGAAATCAGAAAGATCTAACTCGTTTATACAGATAAATCAAATGTACTAATGAGGGCAAAGGTAGCTCTAGAGGCCTGCTTAGACAGCTCCTCAATGGCAATCTTAGATAAGCCCTGATTATTCATTATGACCAGAACCCACATATTTAAAGCAGTTGGCATTTTCTCCATTACATACAAACTTTAGTTTGTAAATCACCTCTTTTCTGCAACCAAAAACGACCTTTAGCTGTATTACCATTGACCTTAAATGTCCATTTGTATGTTCTATCACAGAACATACCATAACCATTGCATTCTATATATTTGTAAACAGCTTACACAACAGTTAAAGTGTGATGCCTCTGTTACTATAGGATAACACCGGACTCTAATATCTTATGAAACAAATAAACATATAAGGGCATAACATGTATTGGTACAGTAGTGTAGCAGTACCTTTAACATGCTCATTCATTGCTTTATCTAACTGGCTTTACCTCTGTTGATGTCTCGGTGCCGGCTATAGCTGTGGCCAGAGGCATTATGTTTTGGAGTTGTCCGTCTCATTCACTGACATATTATCAAAGTTGCACTACAACTTATCAACTGTGTATAGCTGTATTTTCCTCTTTCTTTCTTTATCCTAGTTACCAACTTGGACACATTTTCAGTGTCTTTACCTGCATAGGTGAACTGGTCCCATTGGTTTCCACTCAATAGCACATAACAATACAGTGGTTGTTGGAAAGGAATCAGATGGAAGAACCAAACTCTTGTACAAAGAAATTACTTACCTTACTTCAACAAAAGGTGTCCCTATCATAGAATATAACAAACTATTGTAAGCATTAGCTGCTCTCCCATTATTTCTATCATCTATACAAAGCGTAAGGTTTTCTGCACACCGTATGCATTACCATAATTGCCTAAATCTATATGTACAACAGTGGATTTTCTCTTCATTCCAGACATTTCTAGTGTGCACAGTGCACAGGTTTTCTCCAGTGTTTTCATCTAGGATCAAATTATCATAATCTGTCAGAGCAACACCATCTCGTACTTGAGTATATGTAGTAATATCTCCATAAAACTAGAAATGGTGATTTTCTGTAATAATATCAAGAATATTTTGTGCTAGTTCCTTAAACAGTCCACCATTACAGTATGCAGTCGTATAGGGTGGGATGGGAACAGCCAGAAGCACAAAATATTCAGCATAGTTTAGTCGATACATGTTTATTGCTCGACCTATGCAAATGTAACGCCATTTACTGGATGTTTGCGCACACTAATTCCCATTATTATTACTCACTGCAATGACATCTTCACTGACTGCTTAAGACTTTGGTTACCTCGTGAGGTAACCGTAGCCTTCGGGCAGGACCAGATGTTTCAACCCTTAACTACAACACTCTCATAGTTGATTGGCCGGCAGTGGTTGCCAAGTGACTGCCCATCTGCTCCTGGCTTCCACCTTCCCTCCTCTCTCCTACCCCATAACCAGCAAGAGGCTGGTTCTGCCTCCTCCCCCACCTTGTGAGCTGGTTGTTTCTTGCTCCTTTCGTCCAAACCCAGAGATGACACCAACCGCCTTGCTAATTTGGCCGGGAAGCCCCTGCAGCCGATCTCCACGGGGAACAACCATGCCTGCCATCCCTTGACCTTGCCCTCCTGAACTAAGGAACTTCAAGGCTTCTGGGCTCTTCTTGCGCCTGTTCCGCTCTAGACAGAAGCACCTAATGGCATCACCTGTACAGTCCTTAAGCTATAGATGTTTTGCATTCTGACAGTATGTGTGCCAGTGTTCCCTTTTCACCACAGAGTTTGCAGTTAGTTTCCTGCATCCACCTCACTTCCTTGCGGTTACAAAGTTCTGCCTGGACCATTTCTTGCCTATTCTTGGCACTTGCGTTCCTCCACTGCTGCTGCGGATTTTTTTGTCTTCTTCAGCCTTTCTTCAGTCTGCTTAACAGCATTGGATCCACAGGAACTCCTCCACATCTGGCTTCAAACTGGATAGTGCCAGATTTGTGTTGGCCGAGAAGAGGCCTGGAGAAGCTGTAGGATTATTTACAAAAGAAGGATTGTGGCTCAGTGGTAGAGCAGGGTCGTCCTTCCATCAGAGGATCGGCGCTTTGATGACATAATGACATGTAGTGTTAAAGTGCTTTGAGTGGTCAGAAGACTAGAAAAGAGAAATACAAGTACAGTCCATTTACCAAACTGCTCACCTTTTCTTTTTCTTTCTTCTTTTTTTAAATTTGTTTTGTCAATATTTTTGGGCTTCTGCCTTTATTACAGTACAGCCGAAGAAAAGGGGGAAAGAGAGGGGGTGACCTGCAGCAGAGGTGAGATGCTTCCTGACTGGAGTTCACACGATGTTCAGTCTGTGACCAGCACTTGGGTCACCAATGTTCCACAACTCGACCTGTTTTGTTGTATCTTGAGCCTCTGAGGTCTTTGTGGACTTTGCCACAATAACACCTTTCTGTGAATTACTCTCCTGTCATTTTGTATCTCCTGTCCTGGATGTTGCCAGTTCCATCCTGTAGGTGACACCTAGTGGGTGTCAGGTTTATTCATCAGGTCGCTTGTTTTGTTGCATGAGTAGCAGAGGAGACTTTGGAAGCGCCTGCAAAGTCTGTTTGCTCTAGGTGTTGCAATTTCTGACATCTAAATACATTTAAAACAGAATAATAACAATCCAAACAGTTCCAAATATTGATATACTGTATGAATTAGAGATTCCTAATGCAAACAGAGGGGAAATCGGACCGAGCTATCCAGTAAGCTGAGGGTTACCTCCAGTCTGAACTTCATGTCTGCCTTCTGAACAGACATGTACTCTACCCAGACCACTGGGTTTTTGGAAAGGTGATCATTTTTGTTGCCTAAACTTTGCTGTATTGTCTTTCATTTGCAGGAGTTTAAAATGCCTCACGACATAGTTGAAACCAGGGATGGTAGCGTCTTTGTCGGGGATGCAAGCAGTAAATCAGTCTTCAAGTTCACCACTGACAGTAAGCTCAGCTTCATGAAGACTATGATGAATCTAAACTATTTAATGTCCTCTTGTGCATAATCCATCTTAACTTGTGTGTTTGCATTAAGTGAAATTCACTATTGTAGATATTGGTGAGAATGCAGAAATCATCATGTCCTTTTTTTGTGACTTTGCAGATGAACTGTACCTGTAATTTGACTTTGTAGTTTTATTAACCTGTATCCACAACTGGATTTTTCATTTTCATTCTAAGAGTTACATCGCTCTGTCAAGAAAGCTGGTATCGAGGTTCAAGAACTTGATGGTAAGTATTGTTGAGTTTAACATTTTTTATGTTCTAAGTAAAAGCACAGCTGCTGCTGAGGGTCCAGCCTGTTGCTGCTGATATTTGCTGACACCTCAAGGCAACACACAGCATGTGACGCATATCCAAAATGCGTGAGTCATATCCAAATCAGTTCATGTATGTGGGGATACGCCTATGTTCTCTTCTTCACAATGAAAAGTTGACTTATTCTTTGAGAATCCAAAAATAACTCCACCCTCACATTTCAAGCTCCTTTCCTCTTCTTGATGAGAACAGTAGAAATGTAAGCTCCCTTGGTTCTAATGAACAAAGTAACGTTATCGTAAGATGGCCATCCTTCAATCAGAGGATCGGGGGTTTGATCCCTGGCTCCGCTAGTCCATGTCAATGTGTCCTTGTGCAAGATGCTTTACTCCAAGATGCTCCTGTTATGGTAAGATGAGATAAGATAATCCTTTATTAGTCCCGCAGTTGGGAAATGTACAGGATCACAGCAGCAAAGTGGACAGTGCACCAAGATACATGGTAGAAAAGAAGAGCAGCAAGTATTATAAATAGGTACTAAACAGTAAGAGTATCAACCAAGTCAAAAAGTTCAAAAACCCACAATAAATAAATATAACTAAAAATATTATATATACAGAGTATTTCATTTATTTTATTGCACAGTGTAATTATTGCACAGATTTGTTAGTGTTGTTAGTGTTGTGTGGTCTACTGGGAGCACAGCTGGTTGTGCAGCCTGACTGACAGCAGCAGGAAGGAAGGACCTGCAGTACCTCTCCTTCACACACCACATATACATATATATGTATATATGTATGTATATATGTATGTATATATGTATATATATATATATATATATATATATATATATATATGTATATGTGTATGTATATATATGTATATATGTATATATGTATATATATATGTATATATATGTATATATATATATATATATGTATATATGTGTGTGTGTGTGTGTGTGTGTGTGTGTGTGTGTGTGTGTGTGTGTGTGTGTGTGTGTGTGTATGTATGTATGTATGTGAATATGAATATGAAGGAAAGACCTGCGGTACCTCTCCTTCACACCGGGGGTGAATCAGCCGGTGGCTGAAGGGGCTGCACAGAGCTGCCAGGGCGTCCCGCATGGGGTGGGAGGTGTTGTCCATCAGGGATGTCATCCTCCTGTCTCCCTCCACCTCCATGGTGTTTGAATAGTTAGTAATAGATAGTCCTGATGGGCAGGTGGCACCTAGCATGGTAGCCCCTTCCATCAGTGTATGAATGTGAATGTGCCTTGAATGGTCACAAGTCCATTTACCACTGAAACAATAATTGCTGACAGACTGAAGGTAGAAGTACACATCAGTAGGCTGTATGTATGTGAGGGTAGATGTGTATGTGGGTAGTTGCACCTGGACAGGGGGAGGGTGTTTTGGTTCTGTAAAGATGTTGAAAGGCTTTTGTACACTCTGCAATATGGCCGCTTCCAAATTAAAATAATTAGTTTAGAAAGGTTTTGCAACAGGGTAACTCAGTCCCCAGCAAGAGGGTGGTGTCTGTCTGTGACTGCACTACTGGCATGTTAGTAGAGATTGTCAGTGTGCAGTCACATATGTTACGATGAAAGTGACAAGAATTTGAACTTGAACTAGACTCTGGTTGCCTTTACAGTTGATAAAAAGTACAGAAACTTTAATGTGGCCATTCCATCACAATAGTAGCGTAGTCTGTGAAGGTCAAATGTTTTATTTTATACTTTTCAAGCATACATTGATGCCTTTCCCCAGACCCCCAAAGGGGCTTTGGGTCTTTGTCCCCCTTTCATCCTTGATGAGTTTGCATGCCTGGTTTTCTTATATTTGAATTTGAACTATTAGGATTTGCTTTTTGTCTGCAGAGAACAAACTAAATCATTTCGTGTCTGTGATGAAAATAGCACTCCCAAAAGAAGTATTCTCTTGGTTTATGCACACCTGTTATGTGGTTTATCCTTCTTAAAAAAAAGAAGAAATCATGGCGTGTAAACCCTGTTAATCACAACATTTCTCTCTGTTTAGAAATGGAGACATTTGTCCGAACTAAGGTGAGGCCGGAGCACAACATGTCAAAGACAGCAGCCATCCAAGAGAAGCAAACGGTGTCTCTGCAGCCTCAACCACAGGGAAAGGCAGGAGAGGAGAAGAAGAAGAGTGCAGCAAAGCCGGACAGAGAGCCCGGTGTACTCCCAGCTGTTATCACCACCCTGCTGCTCATCCCGCTACTGGTGGTCATCTCCATTGGACTCTTCATCTGCTGGAGAAAAAACAGTACGTATGACCCAAGAGTGTTTGACCTTAACGAACACCAAAATAGATATCGTTTTAATAAATCCAAATGAGGTCATCTAGTCATTTGTTTAGAATACCAGTTTAGATAATGATTCTTTTGAGGAAAGCAGGGCAGTATTCTCGCAGAAAGTCCGGAACATTGAAATCTTCCAACACACGGAAACTCTGAATCAGACGCGCTTCCCGAAGATGGCAGCTCGCTAGAGTCTGAGTGGCAGCGTTATATTCTTCAACAGACCCACAGCCTGTCGACATGTTGTCATTTATTTATGGTATTGTTATTTCATAATGGATCACAGACAAGCGTCCATTTTAAATAGCACCCTACATTTTAAAAGTCATGCAAGACTTGTTTGCAAAACCAACTAACAAAGATTAATTAAGTTTCTCCTAAAAATAGGAAAATAATAGAAAAAAAGTACATGCCCGATATAATTTGATGTCTTTGTACTAATATTTGGTCAGCATTCGGCTTATTATTGAATGTTGTTTGTTTGCAGACGCATGTGAGGTGAAAACTGAACCCAGTTCTATGCGAGGGATCTTGGGAAAAATAAGAGGTATGTCATTTAACATAACAAATATAATGCCTTTTACCTAATCCTCTCGTTGACCCGGGCAGGGATCTCATCGCCCCAACACTTGTTTGTGACTTAATTCTTACACTATTTGTTTTTTAAAATGTATACTCTGAATTGCATGTGGCAAAATCAAGGCCCGCGGGCCGTTACCGGCTCGCCACATCGCTTACTAACTGAATGAAAAGTTAGACTTGCAAATAGAAATATGCCCATTGTAGAAAGGATTTTAAGCAAGAAGCTGCTCTGGCATATCACATCACACATCACATCACCACACATCACACCACACATCACGTCACACATCACACAACACACATCACATCACACCCCTCACACATCACAACACACATCACATCACACGTCACACCACACATCACACATCACACCACACATCTCACACCACACATCACATCACACATCACATCACAACACACATCACAACACACATATCACATCACACATCATACCTCACACCACACATCTCACATCACACCACACATCACAACACACATCACACCACACATCACATCACAACACACATCACACATCACAACACACATCTCACACCACACATCACATCACATCACACAACACGCATCACATCACACATCACAACACACATCTCACAACACACATCACAACACACATATCACATCACACATCACATCACACATCACAACACACATCTCACACCACACATCTCACAACACACATCACAACACACATATCACATCACATCACATCACACATCACAACACACATCACAACACACATCTCACACCACACATCACATCACACACATCACATCACACATCACACATCACAACACACATCACACATCACAACACACATCACAACACACATCTCACAACACACATCACAACACACACATCACAACACACATATCACATCACACATCACATCACACATCACCACAGATCACACCACACATCACACATCACACATCACATCACACCCCTCACACATCACAACACACATCACACATCACGTCACACGTCACATCACACATCACACCACATACCACACAACACACATCACACATCACAACACACATCTCACACCACACATCACACATCACACATCACAACACACATCACAACACACATATCACATCACACATCACATCATACCTCACACCACACACATCACACCACACATCACAACACACATCACAACACACATCACACATCACACATCACATCACAACACACATCTCACACATCACATCACACATCACACAACACACATCACATCACACATCACAACACACATCACATCACAACACACATCTCACACCACACATCACAACACACATCACAACACACATATCACATCACACATCACATCACCACACATCACACATCACACCACACATCACGTCACACATCACACAACACACATCACATCACACCCCTCACACATCACAACACACATCACATCACACGTCACACCACACATCACACCACACATCTCACACCACACATCACATCACACATCACATCACAACACACATCACAACACACATATCACATCACACCACACATCACAACACACATCACACCACTCATCACATTACAACACACATCACACATCACAACACACATCACATCACATCACACATCACAACACACATCTCACAACACACATCACAACACACATATCACATCACAACACACATATCACATCACACATCACAACACACATCACAACACACATCTCACACCACACATCTCACAACACACATCACAACACACACATCACATCACACATCACAACACACATCACAACACACATCTCACACCACACATCACATCACACAACACACATCACATCACACATCACAACACACATCTCACAACACACATCACAACACACATCACACATCACAACACACATCACAACACACATCTCACAACACACATCACAACACACATATCACATCACACATCACATCACACATCACCACACATCACACCACACATCACACCACACATCACGTCACACATCACACAACACACATCACATCACACCCCTCACACATCACAACACACATCACGTCACACGTCACATCACACATCACACCACATACCACACAACATACATCACACATCACATATTGTTATTTTCTTTAATAGTTTGATCTTTGATAGAGTAATGTGGATTTCTTAGCCCTCAATTAAAATGATTTATGTTATAATAACAGAAATGTGCTGAAATATTTTTACATTTATATAACTGCATGTACAATATTTTCCAGTTGAATCAACAATCAAATACAGAGACAGTTATTTACCAATATGTTAGGAGTAGTTACATTTACACCGTCTGACAGTTACAACCGGCCCTTTGAGGGAAACATGATGCTGATGTGGCCCAGAGTGAAGATGAGTTTGACATTCCTGTTCTGAATATACTTTTAAAATGAGCAAACCAATGCTTGTAATATATTTTAATCCCGACTCCAAAGCAAATTTTGTTTTTTAATACAAAAGTGGGCCATCGCATCTCAAATTGAACAGTAACAATCACTATATTACGTGTTACGTATATTACGGCCAGAAACTAAATATACAAACACATAACTAATTATTAGGGGTGTAACGGTACGCGTATTCGTATTGAACCGTTCGGTACGAGGCTCACGGTTCGGTACGCATGACGAACCGAATACCTTTGAATATAAAATGTTTTAATTTAAAAAAAAATTTAAAAACCTTTATTTAACCAGGTAGTCCCATTGAGATTAAAAATGTCTTTTGCAAGATGTAAGTAACAATTCAAGATGTAAGCAAGATGTAAGTAACAATACTACATAACATTAAGGAGCAGTTTTTGTATTTTATGCTTATGTGTTGCTAAGAAGACACCCCAGAAGATGGGTCACTCAGGTATAGTTCCATCATTGTTCAAAGTCAAAGAATAACTTCATGATGTTAGTTGTAATGAATAAATATATTTTAAAATCAAGTACATTTCTCTGGCATTTATAGTTTTCTACTGTACCAAACCGTGGCTCCACTGTATCGTACCGATCCCAACCGTGAATTTTGTGAACCGTTACACCCCTACTAATTATATAATGCTTAAATAAATGATTGATGTAATTTAATTACAAATTATCAAATCTATTCTGCTTGATAATTGAGAGAATGCACAAATCAAGGAAATTCCATTTCATGTTTTTCTGCTACTTTGCACCCGGTCAGATTCTCACATAGCTCGCATGCACACGAGCGCGCTTACTAGAACATCTCATGGGTTTGGACAGGCGGGTCAAAAAGTGACGCAGCAATGTTCAGAGTAAGTTATCAATGACGCAAAAAAAAGCATTGCATGCAACTGGCCACCTTCCAAACCTTCTCTTCCCCCTTTCTCTCTCTCTTTCTCCCCCTCAAACCCGACACACACAGTCAGAGTGTGTGTGTGTGTGTGTGTGTGTGTGTGTGTGTGTGTGTGTGTGTGTGTGTGTGTGTGTGTGTGTGTGTCCTGACACTGACTACGATAATGCATGAAGTTGGCGGTTTGCTGGTCGGCTCTCGTTACAGATTGGGTGGGAAGTTAAAAAACCCTGACAGAAAGTAAGATGGCATAAAGTGAAGTAAGCAAGGAAACAAACAGGAACGAAGGGGACTAATGAAGGAAACAATGAAGGAGGGACCAAGGCAAGGATGAGCTGTAAGCGTTTACTTTGTCTCTAAATCTTTTATGTCTTACTGCAGCGCCACCTTTACATAGTCGATGCAACTCAGAACCTGATCAGGAGGATTCAAGGAACTTTAGGGTTGCACAATGAAATGCAGATGTAGTCCATTTGCTACAAAATGAATAGAAGACAAACAAAACAAAAACGCGAGTGCATTCATCGAGTACATGTTTCTGAATTTGCATCGGGAGGAATGTAAACAGCAGCAACAAAACAATTCTCTGGGCAGATAAGATGGCCGACATCTTCACATAAAAAATTCGACATCAAAGAAACATTGTCCATCAACTTTGACGCCGTTTGAGCACCATGATGTAAACGGAGAGAAAACAAAGGGAAGCAGCACTGCATTAGCCATATGGCAGATAACCGCATCGTTATGTTGAGACGCATTTTAGTAATTCAAAGTAATTAAAAGCAGGCAGTAGGATACTCACTCTCACACCCAGACACCCCAACCTGATCAACCACACTCACCAAGGTCAATAATTGGCCTGAGGTGGAAGATTCCAGAGAGGAGCCAACCACAGAAGAATCAATTCCGGAAAAATATATAAGAAAGGGTCTATCATCTGGAGGTTTTATCATTCATAACACAGCCAAGTAGGGATCTGTATTGGCAAGCCCCTCACGATACGAAACGTATCGCGATACACGTGTCATGATACGATATATCGCTGTACAATGCGATGCAATACGATACATATTGCAACATATTGCAATATGTATCGTATTGCATCACATTTGATTGTTTTTTTAATGAAAATTTTAAAGCTTAAAATACAACTGGCTATGTAGCACCTGGATAGTCTAATACGTAAATCACATATTTATAACTCAGCTGAAAAATTGCATCAAACTACTTCAAAAGATGCACATGGTCACTCAGCAGAACACACTGAACTGAAATTCACTTGCCATAAACAATACATGTAAAATAAAGTGCACATTGTGTTCTCATTGTGTCACTGAGCGCTCTTAAATTACATGTAGATGGCGTAAATAAAATGCATTCAGTAAAGCTGTCTGTCACTATGACTTCCCATTTGTGTCCCATTCCTCCAGGTCCAGATGTCAGTAAGTCCTCGATGTCGTTGCCTGTGCGGCTGTAGTGTTGTCGTGACGTAATCGTAACATTTAACTCGCGGTCTAGTCGTCTGACATCAGTCAGGGCTTCTCTCTCTGCAGGGGAAGCGATGTTTTGATACATGTCGTCACCTCTTGGTGAATCCTGCCACTCCACTGCTACATCCATCATGTGTCGGCAGGAATGAGTCGGGATCGCATCGCGCCGCTCGCCAGTATACGGCCGCTTGCTTGTGAGACGCCATGTTGTGAGTTTGGCCGGATCATGCGACTGGCCGGCAGGTCACTGGCCTTAGCGTAGCGTTACAGTAGCGGAGGAGGAGCTTGTTTGACACATTTTAAATCCCTTTAAAACAGGATTTATTTTCCTATGTATCGATACACTATCGTTTAAATTAGTTTTCCCGATATTAAGCTATATCGATATTTTCGCACACCCCTACAACCCAGTGCAGTCCAGCCAGCCTCCACTTGGAAAGAGATGTAACTCGCCCCACGTTGTTCACTCAGAAGGAAGAACTGAGTTCAAAATAAAAGCGACCTTCCACTGATGGTGAACAAAGCAATTTCAAGTTTAGTCAGTCAGTCTGTCAATAATAAATCAATACATCTTAACATTCAATACATTGAATGTCTCAGACAATGTTAAGACATTCTGAGGGGGAATTTCAAAATTCCCCAAAAATGTCATATGCAAGCTCTAAATTCAGATGAGTTTACTTTAATGATCACACTGGTACGATCATATGCATAAAAAGGGTTGAATCATTGTGATGCATTTTATGTATCGCAGTGTTGGGGTCTGACCATATGGCTTCAATATGTGCTGTGAACAAAGAGAATCAGGCCTTCACTTTTTCAAGCAAAGGTTTCATCCTGATTTGTAGTTTGATGAGAGCAACCTCTTCACACTAGGGTGTGAATCTCCCCCCCCCAAAAAAACTATGGTTCCTGAAGTCACCTGAATGCACCGCTGCAATCTCATTGGCCGAGAGCCAAGAGACCCCAGGACCCCTGTGGTTCAACCACTGTTCTACAAAACCACCTGCAGTACACCTCATTGCTTTTTCCCTTCGACCTCCGTCGAACAGGGAGCACACAACGCTCTCTTCGCCCGGACCTTCGTCCTGGACACATGAAGACACATCGGCCTCTCCTCCCCCCTCCAGCACGACGGAGGCCACGAGGAAGCTGCGGCCTTCACCCCTCATCAAACCCTGACAGGTCACGAGCGATCTCGCTGGACGAAACGACAGTGTTCTATTCTGAGTAAAGGCCCCCTCAGCCCGCGAGACGAATCCGCTTCCGCGATCCGTTTTTTGCTTTCCCCCCCTTTTTTTTGTGCACAAACCGGCACAGAGGAGCCCGAAGAAGCCTCGCTCCTCTCGTGACCGATGATTCCCGGTAAGACGCGCAGACACGGCGTCTCATCCGAAGTTAACTGTCCTCCCTGCAGCGAGTACAGATCGGACCTGCGTTTGCTCCAGAGCCACGCCAACGGACCGAAGCCGCACCAGCAAAAGCCGTGCGACACACAGCGCCCGCTGCAAGGCCGCGCCGACCAGAAAGCTCCCCCCTGTCCCCCTTCCTGACGAGGAAAAAGGGACAACTTTCCCACGAACACTTCAACGTTGCAACGAAGCATCGACAAGTAAGGTTCATGGTATCTGGCCATAGCTTAGCTTAAATTAACGTTATATGTTGATATTCCCGTGTTTTTGTGTGTTTAAGTTACTGTCGCGTTATACGGAGGTATTTACGCAATCATTACGGACCAGAGAAGTTCCGTTGCATTGTGTATTAACTGTTTGACTGTTGCTTTTGGGATTTATTTGAGTTATTTCATTTCGTTCTGTTTATTTCTCTCTTCATTAACTCGACTCTGTGAGTGAGCTGAGGTGCGTGGCTTATCACGGCATATGTTACCGGCAGTTCAAAGACGACAGCGGTATACTTATGCGTGATAGAACCAGCAAACTCAGGCTCCCTACAACATCGCACGCCGAAGTGTGATTCACGTCGAGTTCTCGCTCCTTTTTCCCTTTCTTCCTCCTCTCACGTAACACGCACACACAGTTCCTATCTCTGCCCCTGGGGAAACCCCGTTCAAACGATCGCCTCACAACACACGTGTACATCGGCACACGTGATTACATACAATCATGAAATTACACACACACACACACATATACAGACATACACCCTCATCCATTTTATTCATTCTTTAGTTTAGGCATATAAAATTGTATGATAACGTTTGTTGGTTGCAATATTAATTGATTTGATCATTTATTATTTTGATTTAATAAACTCTGTTATACTTTAAGGAGCAGTCGTCTGTGATTACTTGTGCATATGTATTTGATAAACCTGTATGTAGTAGCCTGTGCTCGAACTTAAAACCTTCACTGTCACTGAATGTATAGTCATACGCAGACTATTGACATTATGAGTGACTACTAATTATGAGACTTAGTTTTATCGTTTGGTTATTGGTCCCTGTTCGCAGGGTGGTGCCCCGTTGTTATTAATAATCATTAATAATTGTTACATACATTAATAATTCTATTGATGTCAAGAATTCAGTTTCTTAAATGCTGATAACCCAAACACGCTCCTTTACGTTCCCAACAGCAGCATAACCTACAAATCCCTGGATATTATTTATGATATCACCCAGCCGTAGTAATGAATCATGAAAAATGTCATGATTTAACCACTAGAGGGCAACAGTGTTACACCATTTAATGAATCATAAACATTACATGATTTAACCACTTGAGGGCAGCAGTGTTACACCATTTAATGAATCATGAACATTACACGATTTAACCACTAGAGGGCAGCAGTGTTACACCATTTAATGAATCATGAACATTACACGATTTAACCACTAGAGGGCAGCAGTGTTACACCATTTAATGAATCATAAACATTACACTATTTAACCACTAGAGGGCAGCAGTGTTACACCATTTAATGAATCATGAACATCACATGATTTAACCACTAGAGGGCAGCAGTGTTACACCATTTAATGAATCATGGACATTACATGATTTAACCACTAGAGGGCAGCAGTGTTACACCATTTAATGAATCATGAAAAATGTCATGATTTAACCACTAGAGGGCAACAGTGTTACACCATTTAATGAATCATAAACATTACACTATTTAACCACTAGAGGGCAGCAGTGTTACACCATTTAATGAATCATGAACATCACATGATTTAACCACAAGAGTGCAGCAGTGTTACACCATTTAATGATTCATGAACATTACATGATTTAACCACTAGAGGGCAGCAGTGTTACACCATTTAATGAATCATGGGCATTACATGATTTAACCACTAGAGGGCAGCAGTGTTACACCATTTAATGAATCATGAAAGATTACATGATTTAACCACTGGAGGGCAGCAGTGTTATACCATTTAATGAATCATGGACATTACATGATTTAACCACTAGAGGGCATCAGTGTTACACCATTTAATGATTCATGAACATTACATGATTTAACCACTAGAGGGCAGCAGTGTTACACCATTTAATGAATCATGAACATTACACGATTTAACCACTAGAGGGCAGCAGTGTTACACCATTTAATGAATCATGAAAAATTACATGATTTAACCACTAGAGGGCAGCAGTGTTACACCATTTAATGAATCATGAACATTACACGATTTAACCACTAGAGGGCAGCAGTGTTACACCATTTAATGAATCATGGACATTACATGATTTAACCACTAGAGGGCAGCAGTGTTACACCATTTAATGAATCATGAAAAATGTCATGATTTAACCACTAGAGGGCAACAGTGTTACACCATTTAATGAATCATAAACATTACATGATTTAACCACTTGAGGGCAGCAGTGTTACACCATTAATGAATCATGAACATTACACGATTTAACCACTAGATGGCAGCAGTGTTACACCATTTAATGAATCATGAACATTACATGATTTAACCACTAGAGGGCAGCAGTGTTACACCATTTAATGAATCATGAAAAATGTCATGATTTAACCACTAGAGGGCAACAGTGTTACACCATTTAATGAATCATAAACATTACACTATTTAACCACTAGAGGGCAGCAGTGTTACACCATTTAATGAATCATGAACATCACATGATTTAACCACAAGAGTGCAGCAGTGTTACACCATTTAATGATTCATGAACATTACATGATTTAACCACTAGAGGGCAGCAGTGTTACACCATTTAATGAATCATGGGCATTACATGATTTAACCACTAGAGGGCAGCAGTGTTACACCATTTAATGAATCATGAACATCACATGATTTAACCACTAGAGGGCAGCAGTGGTACACCATTTAATGAATCATGAAAGATTACATGATTTAACCACTGGAGAGCAGCAGTGTTACACCATTTAATGAATCATCAACATTACATGATTTAACCACTAGAGGGCAGCAGTGTTACACCATTTAATGAATCATGAAAGATTACATGATTTAACCACTGGAGAGCAGCAGTGTTACACCATTTAATGAATCATCAACATTACATGATTTAACCACTAGAGGGCAGCAGTGTTATACCATTTAATGAATCATGGCCATTACATGATTTAACCACTAGAGGGCAGCAGTGTTACACCATTTAATGAATCATGAAATATTACATGATTTAACCACTGGAGGGCAGCAGTGTTACACCATTTAATGAATCATAAACATTACACGATTTAACCACTAGAGGGCAGCAGTGTTACACCATTTAATGAATCATGAACATTACACGATTTAACCACTAGAGGGCAGCAGTGTTACACCATTTAATCAATCATAAACATTACATGATTTAACCACTAGAGCGCAGCAGTGTTACACCATTTAATGAATCATGAACATTACACGATTTAACCACTAGAGGGCAGCAGTGTTACACCATTTAATGATTCATGAACATTACACGATTTAACCCCTAGAGGGCAGCAGTGTTACACCATTTAATGAATCATAAACATTACACTATTTAACCACTAGAGGGCAGCAGTGTTACATCATTTAATGAATCATGAACATCACATGATTTAACCACAAGAGTGCAACAGTGTTACACCATTTAATGATTCATGAACATTACATGATTTAACCACTAGAGGGCAGCAGTGTTACACCATTTAATGAATCATGGGCATTACATGATTTAACCACTAGAGGGCAGCAGTGTTACACCATTTAATGAATCATGAAAGATTACATGATTTAACCACTGGAGGGCAGCAGTGTTACACCATTTAATGAATCATGGACATTACATGATTTAACCACTAGAGGGCAGCAGTGTTACACCATTTAATGAATCGTGAAAGATTACATGATTTAACCACTGGAGAGCAGCAGTGTTACACCATTTAATGAATCATCAACATTACATGATTTAACCACTAGAGGGCAGCAGTGTTATACCATTTAATGAATCGTGGCCATTACATGATTTAACCACTAGAGGGCAGCAGTGTTACACCATTTAATGATTCATGAACATTACACGATTTAACCCCTAGAGGGCAGCAGTGTTACACCATTTAATGAATCATAAACATTACACTATTTAACCACTAGAGGGCAGCAGTGTTACACCATTTAATGAATCATGAACATCACATGATTTAACCACTAGAGGGCAGCAGTGTTACACCATTTAATGAATCATGGACATTACATGATTTAACCACTAGAGGGCAGCAGTGTTACACCATTTAATGAATCATGAAAAATGTCATGATTTAACCACTAGAGGGCAACAGTGTTACACCATTTAATGAATCATAAACATTACACTATTTAACCACTAGAGGGCAGCAGTGTTACACCATTTAATGAATCATGAACATCACATGATTTAACCACAAGAGTGCAGCAGTGTTACACCATTTAATGATTCATGAACATTACATGATTTAACCACTAGAGGGCAGCAGTGTTACACCATTTAATGAATCATGGGCATTACATGATTTAACCACTAGAGGGCAGCAGTGTTACACCATTTAATGAATCATGAAAGATTACATGATTTAACCACTGGAGGGCAGCAGTGTTACACCATTTAATGAATCATGGACATTACATGATTTACCCACTAGAGGGCAGCAGTGTTACACCATTTAATGAATCATGAAAGATTACATGATTTAACCACTGGAGAGCAGCAGTGTTACACCATTTAATGAATCATCAACATTACATGATTTAACCACTAGAGGGCAGCAGTGTTATACCATTTAATGAATCATGGCCATTACATGATTTAACCACTAGAGGGCAGCAGTGTTACACCATTTAATGAATCATGGGCATTACATGATTTAACCACTAGAGGGCAGCAGTGTTACACCATTTAATGAATCATGAAAGATTACATGATTTAACCACTGGAGGGCACCAGTGTTACACCATTTAATGAATCATGGACATCACATCATTTAACTACAAGCGTGCAGCAGTGTTACACCATTTAATGATTCATGAACATTACATGATTTAACCACTAGAGGGCAGCAGTGTTACACCATTTAATGAATCATGGGCATTACACGATTTAACCACTAGAGGGCAGCAGTGTTACACCATTTAATGAATCATAAACATTACACTATTTAACCACTAGAGGGCAGCAGTGTTACACCATTTAATGAATCATGAACATCACATGATTTAACCACTAGAGGGCAGCAGTGTTACACCATTTAATGAATCATGGACATTACATGATTTAACCACTAGAGGGCAGCAGTGTTACACCATTTAATGAATCATGAAAAATGGCATGATTTAACCACTAGAGGGCAACAGTGTTACACCATTTAATGAAATATAAACATTACACTATTTAACCACTAGAGGGCAGCAGTGTTACACCATTTAATGAATCATGAACATCACATGATTTAACCACAAGAGTGCAACAGTGTTACACCATTTAATGATTCATGAACATTACATGATTTAACCACTAGAGGGCAGCAGTGTTACACCATTTAATGAATCATGGGCATTACATGATTTAACCACTAGAGGGCAGCAGTGTTACACCATTTAATGAATCATGAAAGATTACATGATTTAACCACTGGAGGGCAGCAGTGTTACACCATTTAATGAATCATGGACATTACATGATTTAACCACTAGAGGGCAGCAGTGTTACACCATTTAATGAATCGTGAAAGATTACATGATTTAACCACTGGAGAGCAGCAGTGTTACACCATTTAATGAATCATCAACATTACATGATTTAACCACTAGAGGGCAGCAGTGTTATACCATTTAATGAATCGTGGCCATTACATGATTTAACCACTAGAGGGCAGCAGTGTTACACCATTTAATGAATCATGAAATATTACATGATTTAACCACTGGAGGGCAGCAGTGTTACACCATTTAATGAATCATGAACATTACACGATTTAACCACTAGAGGGCAGCAGTGTTACACCATTTAATGAATCATGAACATTAGACGATTTAACCACTAGAGGGCAGCAGTGTTACACCATTTAATGAATCATAAACATTACACTATTTAACCACTAGAGGGCAGCAGTGTTACACCATTTAATGAATCATGAACATCACATGATTTAACCACTAGAGGGCAGCAGTGTTACACCATTTAATGAATCATGGACATTACATGATTTAACCACTAGAGGGCAGCAGTGTTACACCATTTAATGAATCATGAAAAATGTCATGATTTAACCACTAGAGGGCAACAGTGTTACACCATTTAATGAATCATAAACATTACACTATTTAAGCACTAGAGGGCAGCAGTGTTACACCATTTAATGAATCATGAACATCACATGATTTAACCACAAGAGTGCAGCAGTGTTACACCATTTAATGAATCATGGGCATTACATGATTTAACCACTAGAGGGCAGCAGTGTTACACCATTTAATGAATCATGAAAGATTACATGATTTAACCACTGGAGAGCAGCAGTGTTACACCATTTAATGAATCATCAACATTACATGATTTAACCACTAGAGGGCAGCAGTGTTATACCATTTAATGAATCATGGCCATTACATGATTTAACCACTAGAGGGCAGCAGTGTTACACCATTTAATGAATCATGAAATATTACATGATTTAACCACTGGAGGGCAGCAGTGTTACACCATTTAATGAATCATAAACATTACACGATTTAACCACTAGAGGGCAGCAGTGTTACACCATTTAATGAATCATGAACATTACACGATTTAACCACTAGAGGGCAGCAGTGTTACACCATTTAATGAATCATAAACATTACATGATTTAACCACTAGAGCGCAGCAGTGTTACACCATTTAATGAATCATGAACATTACACGATTTAACCACTAGAGGGCAGCAGTGTTACACCATTTAATGATTCATGAACATTACACGATTTAACCCCTAGAGGGCAGCAGTGTTACACCATTTAATGAATCATAAACATTACACTATTTAACCACTAGAGGGCAGCAGTGTTACACCATTTAATGAATCATGAACATCACATGATTTAACCACTAGAGGGCAGCAGTGTTACACCATTTAATGAATCATGGACATTACATGATTTAACCACTAGAGGGCAGCAGTGTTACACCATTTAATGAATCATGAAAAATGTCATGATTTAACCACTAGAGGGCAACAGTGTTACACCATTTAATGAATCATGGGCATTACATGATTTAACCACTAGAGGGCAGCAGTGTTACACCATTTAATGAATCATGAAAGATTACATGATTTAACCACTGGAGGGCAGCAGTGTTACACCATTTAATGAATCATGGACATTACATGATTTAACCACTAGAGGGCAGCAGTGTTACACCATTTAATGAATCGTGAAAGATTACATGATTTAACCACTGGAGAGCAGCAGTGTTACACCATTTAATGAATCATCAACATTACATGATTTAACCACTAGAGGGCAGCAGTGTTATACCATTTAATGAATCGTGGCCATTACATGATTTAACCACTAGAGGGCAGCAGTGTTACACCATTTAATGATTCATGAACATTACACGATTTAACCCCTAGAGGGCAGCAGTGTTACACCATTTAATGAATCATAAACATTACACTATTTAACCACTAGAGGGCAGCAGTGTTACACCATTTAATGAATCATGAACATCACATGATTTAACCACTAGAGGGCAGCAGTGTTACACCATTTAATGAATCATGGACATTACATGATTTAACCACTAGAGGGCAGCAGTGTTACACCATTTAATGAATCATGAAAAATGTCATGATTTAACCACTAGAGGGCAACAGTGTTACACCATTTAATGAATCATAAACATTACACTATTTAACCACTAGAGGGCAGCAGTGTTACACCATTTAATGAATCATGAACATCACATGATTTAACCACAAGAGTGCAGCAGTGTTACACCATTTAATGATTCATGAACATTACATGATTTAACCACTAGAGGGCAGCAGTGTTACACCATTTAATGAATCATGGGCATTACATGATTTAACCACTAGAGGGCAGCAGTGTTACACCATTTAATGAATCATGAAAGATTACATGATTTAACCACTGGAGGGCAGCAGTGTTACACCATTTAATGAATCATGGACATTACATGATTTACCCACTAGAGGGCAGCAGTGTTACACCATTTAATGAATCATGAAAGATTACATGATTTAACCACTGGAGAGCAGCAGTGTTACACCATTTAATGAATCATCAACATTACATGATTTAACCACTAGAGGGCAGCAGTGTTATACCATTTAATGAATCATGGCCATTACATGATTTAACCACTAGAGGGCAGCAGTGTTACACCATTTAATGAATCATGGGCATTACATGATTTAACCACTAGAGGGCAGCAGTGTTACACCATTTAATGAATCATGAAAGATTACATGATTTAACCACTGGAGGGCACCAGTGTTACACCATTTAATGAATCATGGACATCACATCATTTAACTACAAGCGTGCAGCAGTGTTACACCATTTAATGATTCATGAACATTACATGATTTAACCACTAGAGGGCAGCAGTGTTACACCATTTAATGAATCATGGGCATTACACGATTTAACCACTAGAGGGCAGCAGTGTTACACCATTTAATGAATCATAAACATTACACTATTTAACCACTAGAGGGCAGCAGTGTTACACCATTTAATGAATCATGAACATCACATGATTTAACCACTAGAGGGCAGCAGTGTTACACCATTTAATGAATCATGGACATTACATGATTTAACCACTAGAGGGCAGCAGTGTTACACCATTTAATGAATCATGAAAAATGGCATGATTTAACCACTAGAGGGCAACAGTGTTACACCATTTAATGAAATATAAACATTACACTATTTAACCACTAGAGGGCAGCAGTGTTACACCATTTAATGAATCATGAACATCACATGATTTAACCACAAGAGTGCAACAGTGTTACACCATTTAATGATTCATGAACATTACATGATTTAACCACTAGAGGGCAGCAGTGTTACACCATTTAATGAATCATGGGCATTACATGATTTAACCACTAGAGGGCAGCAGTGTTACACCATTTAATGAATCATGAAAGATTACATGATTTAACCACTGGAGGGCAGCAGTGTTACACCATTTAATGAATCATGGACATTACATGATTTAACCACTAGAGGGCAGCAGTGTTACACCATTTAATGAATCGTGAAAGATTACATGATTTAACCACTGGAGAGCAGCAGTGTTACACCATTTAATGAATCATCAACATTACATGATTTAACCACTAGAGGGCAGCAGTGTTATACCATTTAATGAATCGTGGCCATTACATGATTTAACCACTAGAGGGCAGCAGTGTTACACCATTTAATGAATCATGAAATATTACATGATTTAACCACTGGAGGGCAGCAGTGTTACACCATTTAATGAATCATGAACATTACACGATTTAACCACTAGAGGGCAGCAGTGTTACACCATTTAATGAATCATGAACATTAGACGATTTAACCACTAGAGGGCAGCAGTGTTACACCATTTAATGAATCATAAACATTACACTATTTAACCACTAGAGGGCAGCAGTGTTACACCATTTAATGAATCATGAACATCACATGATTTAACCACTAGAGGGCAGCAGTGTTACACCATTTAATGAATCATGGACATTACATGATTTAACCACTAGAGGGCAGCAGTGTTACACCATTTAATGAATCATGAAAAATGTCATGATTTAACCACTAGAGGGCAACAGTGTTACACCATTTAATGAATCATAAACATTACACTATTTAAGCACTAGAGGGCAGCAGTGTTACACCATTTAATGAATCATGAACATCACATGATTTAACCACAAGAGTGCAGCAGTGTTACACCATTTAATGAATCATGGGCATTACATGATTTAACCACTAGAGGGCAGCAGTGTTACACCATTTAATGAATCATGAAAGATTACATGATTTAACCACTGGAGAGCAGCAGTGTTACACCATTTAATGAATCATCAACATTACATGATTTAACCACTAGAGGGCAGCAGTGTTATACCATTTAATGAATCATGGCCATTACATGATTTAACCACTAGAGGGCAGCAGTGTTACACCATTTAATGAATCATGAAATATTACATGATTTAACCACTGGAGGGCAGCAGTGTTACACCATTTAATGAATCATAAACATTACACGATTTAACCACTAGAGGGCAGCAGTGTTACACCATTTAATGAATCATGAACATTACACGATTTAACCACTAGAGGGCAGCAGTGTTACACCATTTAATGAATCATAAACATTACATGATTTAACCACTAGAGCGCAGCAGTGTTACACCATTTAATGAATCATGAACATTACACGATTTAACCACTAGAGGGCAGCAGTGTTACACCATTTAATGATTCATGAACATTACACGATTTAACCCCTAGAGGGCAGCAGTGTTACACCATTTAATGAATCATAAACATTACACTATTTAACCACTAGAGGGCAGCAGTGTTACACCATTTAATGAATCATGAACATCACATGATTTAACCACTAGAGGGCAGCAGTGTTACACCATTTAATGAATCATGGACATTACATGATTTAACCACTAGAGGGCAGCAGTGTTACACCATTTAATGAATCATGAAAAATGTCATGATTTAACCACTAGAGGGCAACAGTGTTACACCATTTAATGAATCATAAACATTACACTATTTAACCACTAGAGGGCAGCAGTGTTACACCATTTAATGAATCATGAACATCACATGATTTAACCACAAGAGTGCAGCAGTGTTACACCATTTAATGATTCATGAACATTACATGATTTAACCACTAGAGGGCAGCAGTGTTACACCATTTAATGAATCATGGGCATTACATGATTTAACCACTAGAGGGCAGCAGTGTTACACCATTTAATGAATCATGAAAGATTACATGATTTAACCACTGGAGGGCAGCAGTGTTACACCATTTAATGAATCATGGACATTACATGATTTAACCACAAGAGTGCAGCAGTGTTACACCATTTAATGATTCATGAACATTGCATGATTTAACCACTAGAGGGCAGCAGTGTTACACCATTTAATGAATCATGGGCATTACATGATTTAACCACTAGAGGGCAGCAGTGTTACACCATTTAATGAATCATGAAAGATTACATGATTTAACCACTGGAGGGCAGCAGTGTTACACCATTTAATGAATCATGGACATTACATGATTTAACCACTAGAGGGCAGCAGTGTTACACCATTTAATGAATCATGAAAGATTACATGATTTAACCACTGGAGAGCAGCAGTGTTACACCATTTAATGAATCATCAACATTACATGATTTAACCACTAGAGGGCAGCAGTGTTATACCATTTAATGAATCATGGCCATTACATGATTTAACCACTAGAGGGCAGCAGTGTTACACCATTTAATGAATCATGGGCATTACATGATTTAACCACTAGAGGGCAGCAGTGTTACACCATTTAATGAATCATGAAAGATTACATGATTTAACCACTGGAGGGCACCAGTGTTACACCATTTAATGAATCATGGACATCACATCATTTAACTACAAGCGTGCAGCAGTGTTACACCATTTAATGATTCATGAACATTACATGATTTAACCACTAGAGGGCAGCAGTGTTACACCATTTAATGAATCATGGGCATTACACGATTTAACCACTAGAGGGCAGCAGTGTTACACCATTTAATGAATCATAAACATTACACTATTTAACCACTAGAGGGCAGCAGTGTTACACCATTTAATGAATCATGAACATCACATGATTTAACCACTAGAGGGCAGCAGTGTTACACCATTTAATGAATCATGGACATTACATGATTTAACCACTAGAGGGCAGCAGTGTTACACCATTTAATGAATCATGAAAAATGGCATGATTTAACCACTAGAGGGCAACAGTGTTACACCATTTAATGAAATATAAACATTACACTATTTAACCACTAGAGGGCAGCAGTGTTACACCATTTAATGAATCATGAACATCACATGATTTAACCACAAGAGTGCAACAGTGTTACACCATTTAATGATTCATGAACATTACATGATTTAACCACTAGAGGGCAGCAGTGTTACACCATTTAATGAATCATGGGCATTACATGATTTAACCACTAGAGGGCAGCAGTGTTACACCATTTAATGAATCATGAAAGATTACATGATTTAACCACTGGAGGGCAGCAGTGTTACACCATTTAATGAATCATGGACATTACATGATTTAACCACTAGAGGGCAGCAGTGTTACACCATTTAATGAATCGTGAAAGATTACATGATTTAACCACTGGAGAGCAGCAGTGTTACACCATTTAATGAATCATCAACATTACATGATTTAACCACTAGAGGGCAGCAGTGTTATACCATTTAATGAATCGTGGCCATTACATGATTTAACCACTAGAGGGCAGCAGTGTTACACCATTTAATGAATCATGAAATATTACATGATTTAACCACTGGAGGGCAGCAGTGTTACACCATTTAATGAATCATGAACATTACACGATTTAACCACTAGAGGGCAGCAGTGTTACACCATTTAATGAATCATGAACATTAGACGATTTAACCACTAGAGGGCAGCAGTGTTACACCATTTAATGAATCATAAACATTACACTATTTAACCACTAGAGGGCAGCAGTGTTACACCATTTAATGAATCATGAACATCACATGATTTAACCACTAGAGGGCAGCAGTGTTACACCATTTAATGAATCATGGACATTACATGATTTAACCACTAGAGGGCAGCAGTGTTACACCATTTAATGAATCATGAAAAATGTCATGATTTAACCACTAGAGGGCAACAGTGTTACACCATTTAATGAATCATAAACATTACACTATTTAAGCACTAGAGGGCAGCAGTGTTACACCATTTAATGAATCATGAACATCACATGATTTAACCACAAGAGTGCAGCAGTGTTACACCATTTAATGAATCATGGGCATTACATGATTTAACCACTAGAGGGCAGCAGTGTTACACCATTTAATGAATCATGAAAGATTACATGATTTAACCACTGGAGGGCAGCAGTGTTACAACATTTAATGAATCATGGACATTACATGATTTAACCACTAGAGGGCAGCAGTGTTACACCATTTAATGAATCATGAAAGATTACATGATTTAACCACTGGAGAGCAGCAGTGTTACACCATTTAATGAATCATCAACATTACATGATTTAACCACTAGAGGGCAGCAGTGTTATACCATTTAATGAATCATGGCCATTACATGATTTAACCACTAGAGGGCAGCAGTGTTACACCATTTAATGAATCATGAAATATTACATGATTTAACCACTGGAGGGCAGCAGTGTTACACCATTTAATGAATCATAAACATTACACGATTTAACCACTAGAGGGCAGCAGTGTTACACCATTTAATGAATCATAAACATTACACGATTTAACTACTAGAGGGCAGCAGTGTTACACCATTTAATGAATCATGAAGATTACACGATTTAACCACTAGAGGGCAGCAGTGTTACACCATTTAATGAATCATAAACATTACATGAATTAACCACTAGAGCGCAGCAGTGTTACACCATTTAATGAATCATGAACATTACACGATTTAACCACTAGAGGGCAGCAGTGTTACACGATTTAATGATTCATGAACATTACACGATTTAACCACTAGAGGGCAGCAGTGTTACACCATTTAATGAATCATGAACATTACACTATTTAACCACTAGAGGGCATTAGTGTTACACCATTTAATGAATCATGAACATCACATGATTTAACCACTAGAGGGCAGCAGTGTTACACCATTTAATGAATCATGGACATTACATGATTTAACCACTAGAGGGCAGCAGTGTTACACCATTTAATGAATCATGAAAAATGTCATGATTTAACCACTAGAGGGCAGCAGTGTTACACCATTTAATGAATCATGGACATTACATGATTTAACCACTAGAGGGCAGCAGTGTTACACCATTTAATGAATCATGAAAAATGTCATGATTTAACCACTAGAGGGCAACAGTGTTACACCATTTAATGAATCATAAACATTACACTATTTAACCACTAGAGGGCAGCAGTGTTACACCATTTAATGAATCATGAACATTACATGATTTAACCACTAGAGGGCAGCAGTGTTACACCATTTAATGAATCATGGGCATTACATGATTTAACCACTAGAGGGCAGCAGTGTTACACCATTTAATGAATCATGAAAGATTACATGATTTAACCACTGGAGAGCAGCAGTGTTACACCATTTAATGAATCATCAACATTACATGATTTAACCACTAGAGGGCAGCAGTGTTATACCATTTAATGAATCATGGCCATTACATGATTTAACCACTAGAGGGCAGCAGTGTTACACCATTTAATGAATCATGGGCATTACATGATTTAACCACTAGAGGGCAGCAGTGTTACACCATTTAATGAATCATGAAAGATTACATGATTTAACCACTGGAGGGCACCAGTGTTACACCATTTAATGAATCATGGACATCACATCATTTAACTACAAGCGTGCAGCAGTGTTACACCATTTAATGATTCATGAACATTACATGATTTAACCACTAGAGGGCAGCAGTGTTACACCATTTAATGAATCATGGGCATTACACGATTTAACCACTAGAGGGCAGCAGTGTTACACCATTTAATGAATCATAAACATTACACTATTTAACCACTAGAGGGCAGCAGTGTTACACCATTTAATGAATCATGAACATCACATGATTTAACCACTAGAGGGCAGCAGTGTTACACCATTTAATGAATCATGGACATTACATGATTTAACCACTAGAGGGCAGCAGTGTTACACCATTTAATGAATCATGAAAAATGGCATGATTTAACCACTAGAGGGCAACAGTGTTACACCATTTAATGAAATATAAACATTACACTATTTAACCACTAGAGGGCAGCAGTGTTACACCATTTAATGAATCATGAACATCACATGATTTAACCACAAGAGTGCAACAGTGTTACACCATTTAATGATTCATGAACATTACATGATTTAACCACTAGAGGGCAGCAGTGTTACACCATTTAATGAATCATGGGCATTACATGATTTAACCACTAGAGGGCAGCAGTGTTACACCATTTAATGAATCATGAAAGATTACATGATTTAACCACTGGAGGGCAGCAGTGTTACACCATTTAATGAATCATGGACATTACATGATTTAACCACTAGAGGGTAGCAGTGTTACACCATTTAATGAATCGTGAAAGATTACATGATTTAACCACTGGAGAGCAGCAGTGTTACACCATTTAATGAATCATCAACATTACATGATTTAACCACTAGAGGGCAGCAGTGTTATACCATTTAATGAATCGTGGCCATTACATGATTTAACCACTAGAGGGCAGCAGTGTTACACCATTTAATGAATCATGAAATATTACATGATTTAACCACTGGAGGGCAGCAGTGTTACACCATTTAATGAATCATGAACATTACACGATTTAACCACTAGAGGGCAGCAGTGTTACACCATTTAATGAATCATGAACATTAGACGATTTAACCACTAGAGGGCAGCAGTGTTACACCATTTAATGAATCATAAACATTACACTATTTAACCACTAGAGGGCAGCAGTGTTACACCATTTAATGAATCATGAACATCACATGATTTAACCACTAGAGGGCAGCAGTGTTACACCATTTAATGAATCATGGACATTACATGATTTAACCACTAGAGGGCAGCAGTGTTACACCATTTAATGAATCATGAAAAATGTCATGATTTAACCACTAGAGGGCAACAGTGTTACACCATTTAATGAATCATAAACATTACACTATTTAAGCACTAGAGGGCAGCAGTGTTACACCATTTAATGAATCATGAACATCACATGATTTAACCACAAGAGTGCAGCAGTGTTACACCATTTAATGAATCATGGGCATTACATGATTTAACCACTAGAGGGCAGCAGTGTTACACCATTTAATGAATCATGAAAGATTACATGATTTAACCACTGGAGGGCAGCAGTGTTACAACATTTAATGAATCATGGACATTACATGATTTAACCACTAGAGGGCAGCAGTGTTACACCATTTAATGAATCATGAAAGATTACATGATTTAACCACTGGAGAGCAGCAGTGTTACACCATTTAATGAATCATCAACATTACATGATTTAACCACTAGAGGGCAGCAGTGTTATACCATTTAATGAATCATGGCCATTACATGATTTAACCACTAGAGGGCAGCAGTGTTACACCATTTAATGAATCATGAAATATTACATGATTTAACCACTGGAGGGCAGCAGTGTTACACCATTTAATGAATCATAAACATTACACGATTTAACCACTAGAGGGCAGCAGTGTTACACCATTTAATGAATCATAAACATTACACGATTTAACTACTAGAGGGCAGCAGTGTTACACCATTTAATGAATCATGAACATTACACGATTTAACCACTAGAGGGCAGCAGTGTTACACGATTTAATGATTCATGAACATTACACGATTTAACCACTAGAGGGCAGCAGTGTTACACCATTTAATGAATCATGAACATTACACTATTTAACCACTAGAGGGCATTAGTGTTACACCATTTAATGAATCATGAACATCACATGATTTAACCACTAGAGGGCAGCAGTGTTACACCATTTAATGAATCATGGACATTACATGATTTAACCACTAGAGGGCAGCAGTGTTACACCATTTAATGAATCATGAAAAATGTCATGATTTAACCACTAGAGGGCAACAGTGTTACACCATTTAATGAATCATAAACATTACACTATTTAACCACTAGAGGGCAGCAGTGTTACACCATTTAATGAATCATGAACATCACATGATTTAACCACAAGAGTGCAGCAGTGTTACACCATTTAATGATTCATGAACATTACATGATTTAACCACTAGAGGGCAGCAGTGTTACACCATTTAATGAATCATGGGCATTACATGATTTAACCACTAGAGGGCAGCAGTGTTACACCATTTAATGAATCATGAAAGATTACATGATTTAACCACTAGAGGGCAGCAGTGTTACACCATTTAATGAATCATGGGCATTACATGATTTAACCACTAGAGGGCAGCAGTGTTACACCATTTAATGAATCATGAAAGATTACATGATTTAACCACTGGAGGGCAGCAGTGTTACACCATTTAATGAATCATGGACATTACATGATTTAACCACTAGAGGGCAGCAGTGTTACACCATTTAATGAATCATGAAAAATGTCATGATTTAACCACTAGAGGGCAACAGTGTTACACCATTTAATGAATCATAAACATTACATGATTTAACCACTAGAGGGCAGCAGTGTTACACCATTTAATGAATCATGGGCATTACATGATTTAACCACTAGAGGGCAGCAGTGTTACACCATTTAATGAATCATGAAAGATTACATGATTTAACCACTGGAGGGCAGCAGTGTTACACCATTTAATGAATCATAAACATTACACGATTTAACTACTAGAGGGCAGCAGTGTTACACCATTTAATGAATCATGAACATTACACGATTTAACCACTAGAGGGCAGCAGTGTTACACCATTTAATGAATCATAAACATTACATGATTTAACCACTAGAGCGCAGCAGTGTTACACCATTTAATGAATCATGAACATTACACGATTTAACCACTAGAGGGCAGCAGTGTTACACCATTTAATGATTCATGAACATTACACGATTTAACCACTAGAGGGCAGCAGTGTTACACCATTTAATGAATCATGGACATTACATGATTTAACCACTAGAGGGCAGCAGTGTTACACCATTTAATGAATCATGAACATCACATGATTTAACCACTAGAGGGCAACAGTGTTACACCATTTAATGAATCATGGACATTACATGATTTAACCACTAGAGGGCAGCAGTATTACACCATTTAATGAATCATGAAAAATGTCATGATTTAACCACTAGAGGGCAGCAGTGTTACACCATTTAATGAATCATGAACATTACACGATTTAACCACTAGAGGGCAGCAGTGTTACACCATTTAATGAATCATAAACATTACACGATTTAACCACTAGAGGGCAGCAGTGTTACACCATTTAATGAATCATGAACATTACACGATTTAACCACGAGAGGGCAGCAGTGTTACACCATTTAATGAATCATGAACATTACACGATTTAACCACTAGAGGGCAGCAGTGTTACACCATTTAATGAATCATAAACATTACACGATTTAACCATTAGAGGGCAGCAGTGTTACACCATTTAATGATTCATGAACATTACACGATTTAACCACTAGAGGGCAGCAGTGTTACACCATTTAATGAATCATGAACATTACACTATTTAACCACTAGAGGGCATTAGTGTTACACCATTTAATGAATCATGAACATCACATGATTTAACCACTAGAGGGCAGCAGTGTTACACCATTTAATGAATCATGGACATTACATGATTTAACCACTAGAGGGCAGCAGTGTTACACCATTTAATGAATCATGAAAAATGTCATGATTTAACCACTAGAGGGCAACAGTGTTACACCATTTAATGAATCATAAACATTACACTATTTAACCACTAGAGGGCAGCAGTGTTACACCATTTAATGAATCATGAACATCACATGATTTAACCACAAGAGTGCAGCAGTGTTACACCATTTAATGATTCATGAACATTACATGATTTAACCACTAGAGGGCAGCAGTGTTACACCATTTAATGAATCATGGGCATTACATGATTTAACCACTAGAGGGCAGCAGTGTTACACCATTTAATGAATCATGAAAGATTACATGATTTAACCACTAGAGGGCAGCAGTGTTACACCATTTAATGAATCATGGGCATTACATGATTTAACCACTAGAGGGCAGCAGTGTTACACCATTTAATGAATCATGAAAGATTACATGATTTAACCACTGGAGGGCAGCAGTGTTACACCATTTAATGAATCATGGACATTACATGATTTAACCACTAGAGGGCAGCAGTGTTACACCATTTAATGAATCATGAAAAATGTCATGATTTAACCACTAGAGGGCAACAGTGTTACACCATTTAATGAATCATAAACATTACACTATTTAACCACTAGAGGGCAGCAGTGTTACACCATTTAATGAATCATGAAAGATTACATGATTTAACCACTGGAGGGCAGCAGTGTTACACCATTTAATGAATCATGGACATTACATGATTTAACCACTAGAGGGCAGCAGTGTTACACCATTTAATGAATCATCAACATTACATGATTTAACCACTAGAGGGCAGCAGTGTTATACCATTTAATGAATCATGGCCATTACATGATTTAACCACTAGAGGGCAGCAGTGTTACACCATTTAATGAATCATGAAATATTACATGATTTAACCACTGGAGGGCAGCAGTGTTACACCATTTAATGAATCATAAACATTACACGATTTAACCACTAGAGGGCAGCAGTGTTACACCATTTAATGAATCATAAACATTACACGATTTAACTACTAGAGGGCAGCAGTGTTACACCATTTAATGAATCATGAACATTACACGATTTAACCACTAGAGGGCAGCAGTGTTACACCATTTAATGAATCATAAACATTACATGATTTAACCACTAGAGCGCAGCAGTGTTACACCATTTAATGAATCATGAACATTACACGATTTAACCACTAGAGGGCAGCAGTGTTACACCATTTAATGATTCATGAACATTACACGATTTAACCACTAGAGGGCAGCAGTGTTACACCATTTAATGAATCATGGACATTACATGATTTAACCACTAGAGGGCAGCAGTGTTACACCATTTAATGAATCATGAACATCACATGATTTAACCACTAGAGGGCAGCAGTGTTACACCATTTAATGAATCATGAACATTACACGATTTAACCACTAGAGGGCAGCAGTGTTACACCATTTAATGAATCATGAAAGATTACACGATTTAACCACTGGAGGGCAGCAGTGTTACACCATTTAATGAATCATAAACATTACACGATTTAACCACTAGAGGGCAGCAGTGTTACACCATTTAATGAATCATGAACATTACATGATTTAACCACTACAGGGCAGCAGTGTTACACCATTTAATGAATCATGAACATTACATGATTTAACCACTAGAGGGCAGCAGTGTTACACCATTTAATGAATCATGAACATTACATGATTTAACCACTAGAGGGCAGCAGTGTTACACCATTTAATGAATCATGAACATTACATGATTTAACCACTAGAGGGCAGCAGTGTTACACCATTTAATGAATCATGAACATTACATGATTTAACCACTAGAGGGCAGCAGTGTTACACCATTTAATGATTCATGAACATTACATGATTTAACCACTAGAGGGCAACAGTGTTACACCATTTAATGAATCATGAAAGATTACATGATTTAACCACTGGAGGGCAGCAGTGTTACACCATTTAATGAATCATGGACATTACATGATTTAACCACTAGAGGGCAGCAGTGTTACACCATTTAATGAATCATCAACATTACATGATTTAACCACTAGAGGGCAGCAGTGTTATACCATTTAATGAATCATGGCCATTACATGATTTAACCACTAGAGGGCAGCAGTGTTACACCATTTAATGAATCATGAAATATTACATGATTTAACCACTGGAGGGCAGCAGTGTTACACCATTTAATGAATCATAAACATTACACGATTTAACCACTAGAGGGCAGCAGTGTTACACCATTTAATGAATCATAAACATTACACGATTTAACTACTAGAGGGCAGCAGTGTTACACCATTTAATGAATCATGAACATTACACGATTTAACCACTAGAGGGCAGCAGTGTTACACCATTTAATGAATCATAAACATTACATGATTTAACCACTAGAGCGCAGCAGTGTTACACCATTTAATGAATCATGAACATTACACGATTTAACCACTAGAGGGCAGCAGTGTTACACCATTTAATGATTCATGAACATTACACGATTTAACCACTAGAGGGCAGCAGTGTTACACCATTTAATGAATCATGGACATTACATGATTTAACCACTAGAGGGCAGCAGTGTTACACCATTTAATGAATCATGAACATCACATGATTTAACCACTAGAGGGCAGCAGTGTTACACCATTTAATGAATCATGAACATTACACGATTTAACCACTAGAGGGCAGCAGTGTTACACCATTTAATGAATCATGAAAGATTACACGATTTAACCACTGGAGGGCAGCAGTGTTACACCATTTAATGAATCATAAACATTACACGATTTAACCACTAGAGGGCAGCAGTGTTACACCATTTAATGAATCATGAACATTACATGATTTAACCACTACAGGGCAGCAGTGTTACACCATTTAATGAATCATGAACATTACATGATTTAACCACTAGAGGGCAGCAGTGTTACACCATTTAATGAATCATGAACATTACATGATTTAACCACTAGAGGGCAGCAGTGTTACACCATTTAATGAATCATGAACATTACATGATTTAACCACTAGAGGGCAGCAGTGTTACACCATTTAATGAATCATGAACATTACATGATTTAACCACTAGAGGGCATCAGTGTTACACCATTTAATGATTCATGAACATTACATGATTTAACCACTAGAGGGCAACAGTGTTACACCATTTAATGAATCATGAGCATTACATGATTTAACCACTAGAGGGCATCAGTGTTACACCATTTAATGATTCATGAACATTACATGATTTAACCACTAGAGGGCAACAGTGTTAGACCATTTAATGAATCATGAACATTACATGATTTAACCACTAGAGGGCAGCAGTGTTACACCATTTAATGAATCATGAAAGATTACATGATTTAACCACTGGAGGGCAGCAGTGTTACACCATTTAATGAATCATGGACATTACATGATTTAACCACTAGAGGGCAGCAGTGTTACACCATTTAATGAATCATCAACATTACATGATTTAACCACTAGAGGGCAGCAGTGTTATACCATTTAATGAATCATGGCCATTACATGATTTAACCACTAGAGGGCAGCAGTGTTACACCATTTAATGAATCATGAAATATTACATGATTTAACCACTGGAGGGCAGCAGTGTTACACCATTTAATGAATCATAAACATTACACGATTTAACCACTAGAGGGCAGCAGTGTTACACCATTTAATGAATCATAAACATTACACGATTTAACTACTAGAGGGCAGCAGTGTTACACCATTTAATGAATCATGAACATTACACGATTTAACCACTAGAGGGCAGCAGTGTTACACCATTTAATGAATCATAAACATTACATGATTTAACCACTAGAGCGCAGCAGTGTTACACCATTTAATGAATCATGAACATTACACGATTTAACCACTAGAGGGCAGCAGTGTTACACCATTTAATGATTCATGAACATTACACGATTTAACCACTAGAGGGCAGCAGTGTTACACCATTTAATGAATCATGGACATTACATGATTTAACCACTAGAGGGCAGCAGTGTTACACCATTTAATGAATCATGAACATTACATGATTTAACCACTAGAGGGCAGCAGTGTTACACCATTTAATGAATCATGAACATTACATGATTTAACCACTAGAGGGCAGCAGTGTTACACCATTTAATGAATCATGAACATTACATGATTTAACCACTAGAGGGCATCAGTGTTACACCATTTAATGATTCATGAACATTACATGATTTAACCACTAGAGGGCAACAGTGTTACACCATTTAATGAATCATGAGCATTACATGATTTAACCACTAGAGGGCATCAGTGTTACACCATTTAATGATTCATGAACATTACATGATTTAACCACTAGAGGGCAACAGTGTTAGACCATTTAATGAATCATGAACATTACATGATTTAACCACTAGAGGGCAGCAGTGTTACACCATTTAATGAATCATGAAAGATTACATGATTTAACCACTGGAGGGCAGCAGTGTTACACCATTTAATGAATCATGGACATTACATGATTTAACCACTAGAGGGCAGCAGTGTTACACCATTTAATGAATCATCAACATTACATGATTTAACCACTAGAGGGCAGCAGTGTTATACCATTTAATGAATCATGGCCATTACATGATTTAACCACTAGAGGGCAGCAGTGTTACACCATTTAATGAATCATGAAATATTACATGATTTAACCACTGGAGGGCAGCAGTGTTACACCATTTAATGAATCATAAACATTACACGATTTAACCACTAGAGGGCAGCAGTGTTACACCATTTAATGAATCATAAACATTACACGATTTAACTACTAGAGGGCAGCAGTGTTACACCATTTAATGAATCATGAACATTACACGATTTAACCACTAGAGGGCAGCAGTGTTACACCATTTAATGAATCATAAACATTACATGATTTAACCACTAGAGCGCAGCAGTGTTACACCATTTAATGAATCATGAACATTACACGATTTAACCACTAGAGGGCAGCAGTGTTACACCATTTAATGATTCATGAACATTACACGATTTAACCACTAGAGGGCAGCAGTGTTACACCATTTAATGAATCATGGACATTACATGATTTAACCACTAGAGGGCAGCAGTGTTACACCATTTAATGAATCATGAACATCACATGATTTAACCACTAGAGGGCAACAGTGTTACACCATTTAATGAATCATGGACATTACATGATTTAACCACTAGAGGGCAGCAGTATTACACCATTTAATGAATCATGAAAAATGTCATGATTTAACCACTAGAGGGCAGCAGTGTTACACCATTTAATGAATCATGAACATTACACGATTTAACCACTAGAGGGCAGCAGTGTTACACCATTTAATGAATCATAAACATTACACGATTTAACCACTAGAGGGCAGCAGTGTTACACCATTTAATGAATCATGAACATTACACGATTTAACCACGAGAGGGCAGCAGTGTTACACCATTTAATGAATCATGAACATTACACGATTTAACCACTAGAGGGCAGCAGTGTTACACCATTTAATGAATCATAAACATTACACGATTTAACCACTAGAGGGCAGCAGTGTTACACCATTTAATGAATCATAAACATTACACGATTTAACCACTAGAGGGCAGCAGTGTTACACCATTTGATGAATCATAAACATTACACGATTTAACTACTAGAGGGCAGCAGTGTTACACCATTTAATGAATCATGAACATTACATGATTTAACCACTAGAGGGCAGCAGTATTACACCATTTAATGAATCATGAACATTACACGATTTAACCACTAGAGGGCAGCAGTGTTACACCATTTAATGAATCATGAAAGATTACACGATTTAACCACTGGAGGGCAGCAGTGTTACACCATTTAATGAATCATAAACATTACACGATTTAACCACTAGAGGGCAGCAGTGTTACACCATTTAATGAATCATGAACATTACATGATTTAACCACTAGAGGGCAGCAGTGTTACACCATTTAATGAATCATGAACATTACATGATTTAACCACTAGAGGGCAGCAGTGTTACACCATTTAATGAATCATGAACATTACATGATTTAACCACTAGAGGGCAGCAGTGTTACACCATTTAATGAATCATGAACATTACATGATTTAACCACTAGAGGGCATCAGTGTTACACCATTTAATGATTCATGAACATTACATGATTTAACCACTAGAGGGCAACAGTGTTACACCATTTAATGAATCATGAGCATTACATGATTTAACCACTAGAGGGCATCAGTGTTACACCATTTAATGATTCATGAACATTACATGATTTAACCACTAGAGGGCAACAGTGTTAGACCATTTAATGAATCATGAACATTACACGATTTAACCACTAGAGGGCAGCAGTGTTACACCATTTAATGATTCATGAACATTACACGATTTAACCCCTAGAGGGCAGCAGTGTTACACCATTTAATGAATCATAAACATTACACTATTTAACCACTAGAGGGCAGCAGTGTTACACCATTTAATGAATCATGAACATCACATGATTTAACCACTAGAGGGCAGCAGTGTTACACCATTTAATGAATCATGGGCATTACATGATTTAACCACTAGAGGGCAGCAGTGTTACACCATTTAATGAATCATGAAAGATTACATGATTTAACCACTGGAGGGCAGCAGTGTTACACCATTTAATGAATCATGGACATTACATGATTTAACCACTAGAGGGCAGCAGTGTTACACCATTTAATGAATCATGAAAGATTACATGATTTAACCACTGGAGAGCAGCAGTGTTACACCATTTAATGAATCATCAACATTACATGATTTAACCACTAGAGGGCAGCAGTGTTATACCATTTAATGAATCATGGCCATTACATGATTTAACCACTAGAGGGCAGCAGTGTTACACCATTTAATGAATCATGGGCATTACATGATTTAACCACTAGAGGGCAGCAGTGTTACACCATTTAATGAATCATGAAAGATTACATGATTTAACCACTGGAGGGCACCAGTGTTACACCATTTAATGAATCATGGACATCACATAATTTAACTACAAGCGTGCAGCAGTGTTACACCATTTAATGATTCATGAACATTACATGATTTAACCACTAGAGGGCAGCAGTGTTACACCATTTGATGAATCATGGGCATTACACGATTTAACCACTAGAGGGCAGCAGTGTTACACCATTTAATGATTCATGAACATTACACGATTTAACCACTAGAGGGCAGCAGTGTTACACCATTTAATGAATCATAAACATTACACTATTTAACCACTAGAGGGCAGCAGTGTTACACCATTTAATGAATCATGAACATCACATGATTTAACCACTAGAGGGCAGCAGTGTTACACCATTTAATGAATCATGGACATTACATGATTTAACCACTAGAGGGCAGCAGTGTTACACCATTTAACGAATCATGAAAAATGTCATGATTTAACCACTAGAGGGCAACAGTGTTACACCATTTAATGAAATATAAACATTACACTATTTAACCACTAGAGGGCAGCAGTGTTACACCATTTAATGAATCATGAACATCACATGATTTAACCACAAGAGTGCAACAGTGTTACACCATTTAATGATTCATGAACATTACATGATTTAACCACTAGAGGGCAGCAGTGTTACACCATTTAATGAATCATGGGCATTACATGATTTAACCACTAGAGGGCAGCAGTGTTACACCATTTAATGAATCATGAAAGATTACATGATTTAACCACTGGAGGGCAGCAGTGTTACACCATTTAATGAATCATGGACATTACATGATTTAACCACTAGAGGGCAGCAGTGTTACACCATTTAATGAATTGTGAAAGATTACATGATTTAACCACTGGAGAGCAGCAGTGTTACACCATTTAATGAATCATCAACATTACATGATTTAACCACTAGAGGGCAGCAGTGTTATACCATTTAATGAATCGTGGCCATTACATGATTTAACCACTAGAGGGCAGCAGTGTTACACCATTTAATGAATCATGAAATATTACATGATTTAACCACTGGAGGGCAGCAGTGTTACACCATTTAATGAATCATGAACATTACACGATTTAACCACTAGAGGGCAGCAGTGTTACACCATTTAATGAATCATGAACATTACACGATTTAACCACTAGAGGGCAGCAGTGTTACACCATTTAATGAATCATAAACATTACACTATTTAACCACTAGAGGGCAGCAGTGTTACACCATTTAATGAATCATGAACATCACATGATTTAACCACTAGAGGGCAGCAGTGTTACACCATTTAATGAATCATGGACATTACATGATTTAACCACTAGAGGGCAGCAGTGTTACACCATTTAATGAATCATGAAAAATGTCATGATTTAACCACTAGAGGGCAACAGTGTTACACCATTTAATGAATCATAAACATTACACTATTTAAGCACTAGAGGGCAGCAGTGTTACACCATTTAATGAATCATGAACATCACATGATTTAACCACAAGAGTGCAGCAGTGTTACACCATTTAATGAATCATGGGCATTACATGATTTAACCAATAGAGGGCAGCAGTGTTACACCATTTAATGAATCATGAAAGATTACATGATTTAACCAATGGAGGGCAGCAGTGTTACACCATTTAATGAATCATGGACATTACATGATTTAACCACTAGAGGGCAGCAGTGTTACACCATTTAATGAATCATGAAAGATTACATGATTTAACCACTGGAGAGCAGCAGTGTTACACCATTTAATGAATCATCAACATTACATGATTTAACCACTAGAGGGCAGCAGTGTTATACCATTTAATGAATCATGGCCATTACATGATTTAACCACTAGAGGGCAGCAGTGTTACACCATTTAATGAATCATGAAATATTACATGATTTAACCACTGGAGGGCAGCAGTGTTACACCATTTAATGAATCATAAACATTACACGATTTAACCACTAGAGGGCAGCAGTGTTACACCATTTAATGAATCATAAACATTACATGATTTAACTACTAGAGGGCAGCAGTGTTACACCATTTAATGAATCATGAACATTACACGATTTAACCACTAGAGGGCAGCAGTGTTACACCATTTAATGAATCATAAACATTACATGAATTAACCACTAGAGCGCAGCAGTGTTACACCATTTAATGAATCATGAACATTACACGATTTAACCACTAGAGGGCAGCAGTGTTACACCATTTAATGATTCATGAACATTACACGATTTAACCACTAGAGGGCAGCAGTGTTACACCATTTAATGAATCATGAACATTACACTATTTAACCACTAGAGGGCATTAGTGTTACACCATTTAATGAATCATGAACATCACATGATTTAACCACTAGAGGGCAGCAGTGTTACACCATTTAATGAATCATGGACATTACATGATTTAACCACTAGAGGGCAGCAGTGTTACACCATTTAATGAATCATGAAAAATGTCATGATTTAACCACTAGAGGGCAACAGTGTTACACCATTTAATGAATCATAAACATTACACTATTTAACCTCTAGCGGGCAGCAGTGTTACACCATTTAATGAATCATGAACATCACATGATTTAACCACAAGAGTGCAGCAGTGTTACACCATTTAATGATTTATGAACATTACATGATTTAACCACTAGAGGGCAGCAGTGTTACACCATTTAATGAATCATGAAATATTACATGATTTAACCACTGGAGGGCAGCAGTGTTACACCATTTAATGAATCATAAACATTACACGATTTAACCACTAGAGGGCAGCAGTGTTACACCATTTAATGAATCATAAACATTACACGATTTAACTACTAGAGGGCAGCAGTGTTACACCATTTAATGAATCATGAACATTACACGATTTAACCACTAGAGGGCAGCAGTGTTACACCATTTAATGAATCATAAACATTACATGATTTAACCACTAGAGCGCAGCAGTGTTACACCATTTAATGAATCATGAACATTACACGATTTAACCACTAGAGGGCAGCAGTGTTACACCATTTAATGATTCATGAACATTACACGATTTAACCACTAGAGGGCAGCAGTGTTACACCATTTAATGAATCATGGACATTACATGATTTAACCACTAGAGGGCAGCAGTGTTACACCATTTAATGAATCATGAACATCACATGATTTAACCACTAGAGGGCAGCAGTGTTACACCATTTAATGAATCATGAACATTACACGATTTAACCACTAGAGGGCAGCAGTGTTACACCATTTAATGAATCATGAAAGATTACACGATTTAACCACTGGAGGGCAGCAGTGTTACACCATTTAATGAATCATAAACATTACACGATTTAACCACTAGAGGGCAGCAGTGTTACACCATTTAATGAATCATGAACATTACATGATTTAACCACTACAGGGCAGCAGTGTTACACCATTTAATGAATCATGAACATTACATGATTTAACCACTAGAGGGCAGCAGTGTTACACCATTTAATGAATCATGAACATTACATGATTTAACCACTAGAGGGCAGCAGTGTTACACCATTTAATGAATCATGAACATTACATGATTTAACCACTAGAGGGCAGCAGTGTTACACCATTTAATGAATCATGAACATTACATGATTTAACCACTAGAGGGCATCAGTGTTACACCATTTAATGATTCATGAACATTACATGATTTAACCACTAGAGGGCAACAGTGTTACACCATTTAATGAATCATGAGCATTACATGATTTAACCACTAGAGGGCATCAGTGTTACACCATTTAATGATTCATGAACATTACATGATTTAACCACTAGAGGGCAACAGTGTTAGACCATTTAATGAATCATGAACATTACATGATTTAACCACTAGAGGGCAGCAGTGTTACACCATTTAATGAATCATGAAAGATTACATGATTTAACCACTGGAGGGCAGCAGTGTTACACCATTTAATGAATCATGGACATTACATGATTTAACCACTAGAGGGCAGCAGTGTTACACCATTTAATGAATCATCAACATTACATGATTTAACCACTAGAGGGCAGCAGTGTTATACCATTTAATGAATCATGGCCATTACATGATTTAACCACTAGAGGGCAGCAGTGTTACACCATTTAATGAATCATGAAATATTACATGATTTAACCACTGGAGGGCAGCAGTGTTACACCATTTAATGAATCATAAACATTACACGATTTAACCACTAGAGGGCAGCAGTGTTACACCATTTAATGAATCATAAACATTACACGATTTAACTACTAGAGGGCAGCAGTGTTACACCATTTAATGAATCATGAACATTACACGATTTAACCACTAGAGGGCAGCAGTGTTACACCATTTAATGAATCATAAACATTACATGATTTAACCACTAGAGCGCAGCAGTGTTACACCATTTAATGAATCATGAACATTACACGATTTAACCACTAGAGGGCAGCAGTGTTACACCATTTAATGATTCATGAACATTACACGATTTAACCACTAGAGGGCAGCAGTGTTACACCATTTAATGAATCATGGACATTACATGATTTAACCACTAGAGGGCAGCAGTGTTACACCATTTAATGAATCATGAACATCACATGATTTAACCACTAGAGGGCAACAGTGTTACACCATTTAATGAATCATGGACATTACATGATTTAACCACTAGAGGGCAGCAGTATTACACCATTTAATGAATCATGAAAAATGTCATGATTTAACCACTAGAGGGCAGCAGTGTTACACCATTTAATGAATCATGAACATTACACGATTTAACCACTAGAGGGCAGCAGTGTTACACCATTTAATGAATCATAAACATTACACGATTTAACCACTAGAGGGCAGCAGTGTTACACCATTTAATGAATCATGAACATTACACGATTTAACCACGAGAGGGCAGCAGTGTTACACCATTTAATGAATCATGAACATTACACGATTTAACCACTAGAGGGCAGCAGTGTTACACCATTTAATGAATCATAAACATTACACGATTTAACCACTAGAGGGCAGCAGTGTTACACCATTTAATGAATCATAAACATTACACGATTTAACCACTAGAGGGCAGCAGTGTTACACCATTTGATGAATCATAAACATTACACGATTTAACTACTAGAGGGCAGCAGTGTTACACCATTTAATGAATCATGAACATTACATGATTTAACCACTAGAGGGCAGCAGTATTACACCATTTAATGAATCATGAACATTACACGATTTAACCACTAGAGGGCAGCAGTGTTACACCATTTAATGAATCATGAAAGATTACACGATTTAACCACTGGAGGGCAGCAGTGTTACACCATTTAATGAATCATAAACATTACACGATTTAACCACTAGAGGGCAGCAGTGTTACACCATTTAATGAATCATGAACATTACATGATTTAACCACTAGAGGGCAGCAGTGTTACACCATTTAATGAATCATGAACATTACATGATTTAACCACTAGAGGGCAGCAGTGTTACACCATTTAATGAATCATGAACATTACATGATTTAACCACTAGAGGGCAGCAGTGTTACACCATTTAATGAATCATGAACATTACATGATTTAACCACTAGAGGGCATCAGTGTTACACCATTTAATGATTCATGAACATTACATGATTTAACCACTAGAGGGCAACAGTGTTACACCATTTAATGAATCATGAGCATTACATGATTTAACCACTAGAGGGCATCAGTGTTACACCATTTAATGATTCATGAACATTACATGATTTAACCACTAGAGGGCAACAGTGTTAGACCATTTAATGAATCATGAACATTACACGATTTAACCACTAGAGGGCAGCAGTGTTACACCATTTAATGATTCATGAACATTACACGATTTAACCCCTAGAGGGCAGCAGTGTTACACCATTTAATGAATCATAAACATTACACTATTTAACCACTAGAGGGCAGCAGTGTTACACCATTTAATGAATCATGAACATCACATGATTTAACCACTAGAGGGCAGCAGTGTTACACCATTTAATGAATCATGGGCATTACATGATTTAACCACTAGAGGGCAGCAGTGTTACACCATTTAATGAATCATGAAAGATTACATGATTTAACCACTGGAGGGCAGCAGTGTTACACCATTTAATGAATCATGGACATTACATGATTTAACCACTAGAGGGCAGCAGTGTTACACCATTTAATGAATCATGAAAGATTACATGATTTAACCACTGGAGAGCAGCAGTGTTACACCATTTAATGAATCATCAACATTACATGATTTAACCACTAGAGGGCAGCAGTGTTATACCATTTAATGAATCATGGCCATTACATGATTTAACCACTAGAGGGCAGCAGTGTTACACCATTTAATGAATCATGGGCATTACATGATTTAACCACTAGAGGGCAGCAGTGTTACACCATTTAATGAATCATGAAAGATTACATGATTTAACCACTGGAGGGCACCAGTGTTACACCATTTAATGAATCATGGACATCACATAATTTAACTACAAGCGTGCAGCAGTGTTACACCATTTAATGATTCATGAACATTACATGATTTAACCACTAGAGGGCAGCAGTGTTACACCATTTGATGAATCATGGGCATTACACGATTTAACCACTAGAGGGCAGCAGTGTTACACCATTTAATGATTCATGAACATTACACGATTTAACCACTAGAGGGCAGCAGTGTTACACCATTTAATGAATCATAAACATTACACTATTTAACCACTAGAGGGCAGCAGTGTTACACCATTTAATGAATCATGAACATCACATGATTTAACCACTAGAGGGCAGCAGTGTTACACCATTTAATGAATCATGGACATTACATGATTTAACCACTAGAGGGCAGCAGTGTTACACCATTTAACGAATCATGAAAAATGTCATGATTTAACCACTAGAGGGCAACAGTGTTACACCATTTAATGAAATATAAACATTACACTATTTAACCACTAGAGGGCAGCAGTGTTACACCATTTAATGAATCATGAACATCACATGATTTAACCACAAGAGTGCAACAGTGTTACACCATTTAATGATTCATGAACATTACATGATTTAACCACTAGAGGGCAGCAGTGTTACACCATTTAATGAATCATGGGCATTACATGATTTAACCACTAGAGGGCAGCAGTGTTACACCATTTAATGAATCATGAAAGATTACATGATTTAACCACTGGAGGGCAGCAGTGTTACACCATTTAATGAATCATGGACATTACATGATTTAACCACTAGAGGGCAGCAGTGTTACACCATTTAATGAATTGTGAAAGATTACATGATTTAACCACTGGAGAGCAGCAGTGTTACACCATTTAATGAATCATCAACATTACATGATTTAACCACTAGAGGGCAGCAGTGTTATACCATTTAATGAATCGTGGCCATTACATGATTTAACCACTAGAGGGCAGCAGTGTTACACCATTTAATGAATCATGAAATATTACATGATTTAACCACTGGAGGGCAGCAGTGTTACACCATTTAATGAATCATGAACATTACACGATTTAACCACTAGAGGGCAGCAGTGTTACACCATTTAATGAATCATGAACATTACACGATTTAACCACTAGAGGGCAGCAGTGTTACACCATTTAATGAATCATAAACATTACACTATTTAACCACTAGAGGGCAGCAGTGTTACACCATTTAATGAATCATGAACATCACATGATTTAACCACTAGAGGGCAGCAGTGTTACACCATTTAATGAATCATGGACATTACATGATTTAACCACTAGAGGGCAGCAGTGTTACACCATTTAATGAATCATGAAAAATGTCATGATTTAACCACTAGAGGGCAACAGTGTTACACCATTTAATGAATCATAAACATTACACTATTTAAGCACTAGAGGGCAGCAGTGTTACACCATTTAATGAATCATGAACATCACATGATTTAACCACAAGAGTGCAGCAGTGTTACACCATTTAATGAATCATGGGCATTACATGATTTAACCACTAGAGGGCAGCAGTGTTACACCATTTAATGAATCATGAAAGATTACATGATTTAACCAATGGAGGGCAGCAGTGTTACACCATTTAATGAATCATGGACATTACATGATTTAACCACTAGAGGGCAGCAGTGTTACACCATTTAATGAATCATGAAAGATTACATGATTTAACCACTGGAGAGCAGCAGTGTTACACCATTTAATGAATCATCAACATTACATGATTTAACCACTAGAGGGCAGCAGTGTTATACCATTTAATGAATCATGGCCATTACATGATTTAACCACTAGAGGGCAGCAGTGTTACACCATTTAATGAATCATGAAATATTACATGATTTAACCACTGGAGGGCAGCAGTGTTACACCATTTAATGAATCATAAACATTACACGATTTAACCACTAGAGGGCAGCAGTGTTACACCATTTAATGAATCATAAACATTACATGATTTAACTACTAGAGGGCAGCAGTGTTACACCATTTAATGAATCATGAACATTACACGATTTAACCACTAGAGGGCAGCAGTGTTACACCATTTAATGAATCATAAACATTACATGAATTAACCACTAGAGCGCAGCAGTGTTACACCATTTAATGAATCATGAACATTACACGATTTAACCACTAGAGGGCAGCAGTGTTACACCATTTAATGATTCATGAACATTACACGATTTAACCACTAGAGGGCAGCAGTGTTACACCATTTAATGAATCATGAACATTACACTATTTAACCACTAGAGGGCATTAGTGTTACACCATTTAATGAATCATGAACATCACATGATTTAACCACTAGAGGGCAGCAGTGTTACACCATTTAATGAATCATGGACATTACATGATTTAACCACTAGAGGGCAGCAGTGTTACACCATTTAATGAATCATGAAAAATGTCATGATTTAACCACTAGAGGGCAACAGTGTTACACCATTTAATGAATCATAAACATTACACTATTTAACCTCTAGCGGGCAGCAGTGTTACACCATTTAATGAATCATGAACATCACATGATTTAACCACAAGAGTGCAGCAGTGTTACACCATTTAATGATTTATGAACATTACATGATTTAACCACTAGAGGGCAGCAGTGTTACACCATTTAATGAATCATGGGCATTACATGATTTAACCACTAGAGGGCAGCAGTGTTACACCATTTAATGAATCATGAAAGATTACATGATTTAACCACTAGAGGGCAGCAGTGTTACACCATTTAATGAATCATGGGCATTACATGATTTAACCACTAGAGGGCAGCAGTGTTACACCATTTAATGAATCATGAAAGATTACATGATTTAACCACTGGAGGGCAGGAGTGTTACACCATTTAATGAATCATGGACATCACATGATTTAACCACTAGAGGGCAGCAGTGTTACACCATTTAATGAATCATGAAAAATGTCATGATTTAACCACTAGAGGGCAACAGTGTTACACCATTTAATGAATCATAAACATTACACTATTTAACCACTAGAGGGCAGCAGTGTTACACCATTTAATGAATCATGAACATCACATGATTTAACCACAAGAGTGCAGCAGTGTTACACCATTTAATGATTCATGAACATTCCATGATTTAACCACTAGAGGGCAGCAGTGTTACACCATTTAATGAATCATGGGCATTACATGATTTAACCACTAGAGGGCAGCAGTGTTACACCAATTAATGAATCATGAAAGATTACATGATTTAACCACTGGAGGGCAGCAGTGTTACACCATTTAATGAATCATCAACATTACATGATTTAACCACTAGAGGGCAGCAGTGTTATACCATTTAATGAATCATGGCCATTACATGATTTAACCACTAGAGGGCAGCAGTGTTACACCATTTAATGAATCATGAAATATTACATGATTTAACCACTGGAGGGCAGCAGTGTTACACCATTTAATGAATCATAAACATTACACGATTTAACCACTAGAGGGCAGCAGTGTTACACCATTTAATGAATCATAAACATTACACGATTTAACTACTAGAGGGCAGCAGTGTTACACCATTTAATGAATCATGAACATTACACGATTTAACCACTAGAGGGCAGCAGTGTTACACCATTTAATGAATCATAAACATTACATGATTTAACCACTAGAGCGCAGCAGTGTTACACCATTTAATGAATCATGAACATTACACGATTTAACCACTAGAGGGCAGCAGTGTTACACCATTTAATGATTCATGAACATTACACGATTTAACCACTAGAGGGCAGCAGTGTTACACCATTTAATGAATCATGGACATTACATGATTTAACCACTAGAGGGCAGCAGTGTTACACCATTTAATGAATCATGAACATCACATGATTTAACCACTAGAGGGCAACAGTGTTACACCATTTAATGAATCATGGACATTACATGATTTAACCACTAGAGGGCAGCAGTATTACACCATTTAATGAATCATGAAAAATGTCATGATTTAACCACTAGAGGGCAGCAGTGTTACACCATTTAATGAATCATGAACATTACACGATTTAACCACTAGAGGGCAGCAGTGTTACACCATTTAATGAATCATAAACATTACACGATTTAACCACTAGAGGGCAGCAGTGTTACACCATTTAATGAATCATGAACATTACACGATTTAACCACGAGAGGGCAGCAGTGTTACACCATTTAATGAATCATGAACATTACACGATTTAACCACTAGAGGGCAGCAGTGTTACACCATTTAATGAATCATAAACATTACACGATTTAACCACTAGAGGGCAGCAGTGTTACACCATTTAATGAATCATAAACATTACACGATTTAACCACTAGAGGGCAGCAGTGTTACACCATTTAATGAATCATAAACATTACACGATTTAACTACTAGAGGGCAGCAGTGTTACACCATTTAATGAATCATGAACATTACATGATTTAACCACTAGAGGGCAGCAGTGTTACACCATTTAATGAATCATGAACATTACACGATTTAACCACTAGAGGGCAGCAGTGTTACACCATTTAATGAATCATGAAAGATTACACGATTTAACCACTGGAGGGCAGCAGTGTTACACCATTTAATGAATCATAAACATTACACGATTTAACCACTAGAGGGCAGCAGTGTTACACCATTTAATGAATCATTAACATTACATGATTTAACCACTAGAGGGCAGCAGTGTTACACCATTGAATGAATCATGAACATTACATGATTTAACCACTAGAGGGCAGCAGTGTTACACCATTTAATGAATCATGAACATTACATGATTTAACCACTAGAGGGCAGCAGTGTTACACCATTTAATGAATCATTAACATTACATGATTTAACCACTAGAGGGCAGCAGTGTTACACCATTTAATGAATCATGAACATTACATGATTTAACCACTAGAGGGCAGCAGTGTTACACCATTTAATGAATCATGAACATTACATGATTTAACCACTAGAGGGCATCAGTGTTACACCATTTAATGATTCATGAACATTACATGATTTAACCACTAGAGGGCAACAGTGTTACACCATTTAATGAATCATGAGCATTACATGATTTAACCACTAGAGGGCAGCAGTGTTACACCATTTAATGAATCATGAACATTACACGATTTAACCACTAGAGGGCAGCAGTGTTACACCATTTAATGAATCATGAAAAATGACATGATTTAACCACTACAGGGCAGCAGTGTTACAACATTTAATGAATCATGAACATTACACGATTTAACCACTAGAGGGCAGCAATGTTACATCATTTAATGAATCATGGACATTACATGATTTAACCACTAGAGGGCAGCAGTGTTACACCATTTAATGAATCATGAAAAATGTCATGATTTAACCACTAGAGGGCAACAGTGTTACACCATTTAATGAATCATAAACATTACATGATTTAACCACTTGAGGGCAGCAGTGTTACACCATTTAATGAATCATGAACATTACACGATTTAACCACTAGAGGGCAGCAGTGTTACACCATTTAATGAATCATGAACATTACACGATTTAACCACTAGAGGGCAGCAGTGTTACACCATTTAATGGATCATGGACATTACATGATTTAACCACTAGAGGGCAGCAGTGTTACACCATTTAATGAATAATGAAAAATGTCATGATTTAACCACTAGAGGGCAACAGTGTTACACCATTTAATGAATCATAAACATTACACTATTTAACCACTAGAGTGCAGCAGTGTTACACCATTTAATGATTCATGAACATTACATGATTTAACCACTAGAGGGCAGCAGTGTTACACCATTTAATGAATCATGGGCATTACATGATTTAACCACTAGAGGGCAGCAGTGTTACACCATTTAATGAATCATGAAAGATTACATGATTTAACCACTGGAGGGTAGCAGTGTTACACCATTTAATGAATCATGAACATTACACGATTTAAGCACTAGAGGGCAGCAGTGTTACACCATTTAATGATTCATGAACATTACACAATTTAACCACTAGAGGGCAGCAGTGTTACACCATTTAATGAATCATGAAAGATTACACGATTTAACCACTGGAGGGCAGCAGTGTTACACCATTTAATGAATCATAAACATTACATGCTTTAACCACTAGAGGGCAGCAGTGTTACACCATTTAATGAATCATGAACATTACATGATTTAACCACTAGAGGGCAGCAGTGTTACACCATTTAATGAATCATGAACATTACATGATTTAACCACTAGAGGGCAGCAGTGTTACACCATTTAATGAATCATGAACATTACATGATTTAACCACTAGAGGGCAGCAGTGTTACACCATTTAATGAATCATGAACATTACATGATTTAACCACTAGAGGGCAGCAGTGTTACACCATTTAATGAATCATAAACATTACATGATTTAACCACTAGAGCGCAGCAGTGTTACACCATTTAATGAATCATGAACATTACATGATTTAACCACTAGAGGGCATCAGTGTTACACCATTTAATGATTCATGAACATTACATGATCTAACCACTAGAGGGCAACAGTGTTACACCATTTAATGAATCATGAGCATTACATGATTTAACCACTAGAGGGCAGCAGTGTTACACCATTTCATGAATCATAAACATTACACGATTTAACCACTAGAGGGCAGCAGTGTTACACCATTTAATGAATCATGGACATGACATAATTTAACCACTAGAGGGCAGCAGTGTTTCACCATTTAATGAATCATGAAAGATTACATGATTTAACCACTGGAGGGCAGCAGTGTTACACCATTTAATGAATCATGAACATTACACGATTTAACCACTAGAGGGCAGCAGTGTTACACCATTTAATGATTCATGATCATTACATGATTTAACCACTAGAGGGCAGCAGTGTTACACCATTCAATGAATCATGAAAAATTACATGATTTAACCACTAGAGGGCAGCAGTGTTACACCATTTAAGGAATCATGATCATTACATGATTTAACCACTAGAGGGCAGCAGTGTTACACCATTCAATGAATCATGAAAAATTACATGATTTAACCACTAGAGGGCAGCAGTGTTACACCATTTAATGAATCATGAACATTACACGATTTAACCACTAGAGGGCAGCAGTGTTACACCATTTAATGAATCATGGACATTACATGATTTAACCACTAGAGGGCAGCAGTGTTACACCATTTAATGAATCATGAAAAATGTCATGATTTAACCACTAGAGGGCAACAGTGTTACACCATTTAATGAATCATAAACATTACATGATTTAACCAGTTGAGGGCAGCAGTGTTACACCATTTAATGAATCATGAACATTACACGATTTAACCACTAGAGGGCAGCAGTGTTACACCATTTAATGAATCATGAACATTACACAATTTAACCACTAGAGGGCAGCAGTGTTACACCATTTAATGAATCATAAACATTACACGATTTAACCACTAGAGGGCAGCAGTGTTACACCATTTAATGAATCATGAACATTACACGATTTAACCACGAGAGGGCAGCAGTGTTACACCATTTAATGAATCATGAACATTACACGATTTAACCACTAGAGGGCAGCAGTGTTACACCATTTAATGAATCATAAACATTACACGATTTAACCACTAGAGGGCAGCAGTGTTACACCATTTAATGAATCATAAACATTACACGATTTAACTACTAGAGGGCAGCAGTGTTACACCATTTAATGAATCATGAACATTACATGATTTAACCACTAGAGGGCAGCAGTGTTACACCATTTAATGAATCATAAACATTACATGATTTAACCACTAGAGCGCAGCAGTGTTACACCATTTAATGAATCATGAACATTACACGATTTAACCACTAGAGGGCAGCAGTGTTACACCATTTAATGATTCATGATCATTACATGATTTAACCACTAGAGGGCAGCAGTGTTACACCATTTAATGAATCATGAAAAATTACATGATTTAACCACTAGAGGGCAGCAGTGTTACACCATTTAATGAATCATGAACATTACACGATTTAACCACTAGAGGGCAGCAGTGTTACACCATTTAATGAATCATGGACATTACATGATTTAACCACTAGAGGGCAGCAGTGTTACACCATTTAATGAATCATGAAAAATGTCATGATTTAACCACTAGAGTGCAACAGTGTTAAACCATTTAATGAATCATAAACATTACACTATTTAACCAGTAGAGGGCAGCAGTGTTACACCATTTAATGAATCATGAACATCACATGATTTAACCACAAGAGGGCAGCAGTGTTACACCATTTAATGATTCATGAACATTACATGATTTAACCACTAGATGGCAGCAGTGTTACACCATTTAATGAATCATAAACATTACATGATTTAACCACTAGAGGGCAGCAGTGTTACACCATTTAATGAATCATGGACATTACATGATTTAACCACTAGAGGGCAGCAGTGTTACACCATTTAATGAATCATGAAAAATGACATGATTTAACCACTAGAGGGCAACAGTGTTACACCATTTAATGAATCATAAACATTACATGATTTAACCACTGGAGGGCAGCAGTGTTACACCATTTAATGAATCATGAACATTACACGATTTAACCACTAGAGGGCAGCAGTGTTACACCATTTAATGAATCATGAACATTACATGATTTAACCACTAGAAGGCAGCAGTGTTACACCATTTAATGAATCATAAACATTACACGATTTAACCACTAGAGGGCAGCAGTGTTACACCATTTAATGAATCGTGAACATTACATGATTTAACCACTAGAGGGCAGCAGTGTTACACCATTTAATGAATCATGAACATCACACGATGTAACCACTAGAGGGCAGCAGTGTTACACCATTTAATGAATCATGAACATTACATGATTTAACCACTAGAGGGCAGCAGTGTTACACCATTTAATGAATCATAAACATTACACGATTTAACCACTAGAGGGCAGCAGTGTTACACCATTTAATGAATCATGAACATTACATGATTTAACCACTAGAGGGCAGCAGTGTTACACCATTTAATGATTCATGAACATTACATGATTTAACCACTAGAGGGCAGCAGTGTTACACCATTTAATGAATCATGAACATTACACGATTTAACCACTAGAGGGCAGCAGTGTTACACCATTTAATGAATCATGAACATTACATGATTTAACCACTAGAAGGCAGCAGTGTTACACCATTTAATGAATCATAAACATTACAAGATTTAACCACTAGAGGGCAGCAGTGTTACACCATTTAATGATTCATGAACATTACACGATTTAACCACTAGAGGGCAGCAGTGTTACACCATTTAATGAATCATGAACATTACACGATTTAACCACTAGAGGGCAGCAGTGTTACACCATTTAATGAATCATGAACATTACATGATTTAACCACTAGAGGGCAGCAGTGTTACACCATTTAATGAATCATAAACATTACACGATTTAACCACTAGAGGGCAGCAGTGTTACACCATTTAATGAATCATGAACATTACACAATTTAACCACTAGAGGACAGCAGTGTTACACCATTTAATGAATCATGGACATTTCATGATTTAACCACTAGAGGGCAGCAGTGTTACACCATTTAATGAATCATGAAAAATTACATGATTTAACCACTAGAGGGCAGCAGTGTTACACCATTTAATGAATCATGAAAAATTACATGATTTAACCACTAGAGGGCAGCAGTGTTACACCATTTAATGAATCATAAACATTACACGATTTAACCACTAGAGGGCAGCAGTGTTACACCATTTAATGAATCATAAACATTACACGATTTAACTACTAGAGGGCAGCAGTGTTACACCATTTAATGAATCATGAACATTACACGATTTAACCACTAGAGGGCAGCAGTGTTACACCATTTAATGAATCATAAACATTACATGATTTAACCACTAGAGGGCAGCAGTGTTACACCATTTAATGAATCATGAACATTACACGATTTAACCACTAGAGGGCAGCAGTGTTACACCATTTAATGATTCATGATCATTACATGATTTAACCACTAGAGGGCAGCAGTGTTACACCATTCAATGAATCATGAAAAATTACATGATTTAACCACTAGAGGGCAGCAGTGTTACACCATTTAATGAATTATGAACATTACACGATTTAACCACTAGAGGGCAGCAGTGTTACACCATTTAATGAATCATGGACATTACATGATTTAACCACTAGAGGGCAGCAGTGTTACACCATTTAATGAATCATGAAAAATGTCATGATTTAACCACTAGAGGGCAACAGTGTTACACCATTTAATGAATCATGAACATTACACGATTTAACCACTAGAGGGCAGCAGTGTTACACCATTTAATGAATCATGAACATTACACGATTTAACCACTAGAGGGCAGCAGTGTTACACCATTTCATGAATCATAAACATTACACGATTTAACCACTAGAGGGCAGCAGTGTTACACCATTTAATGAATCATGGACATGACATAATTTAACCACTAGAGGGCAGCAGTGTTTCACCATTTAATGAATCATGAAAGATTACATGATTTAACCACTGGAGGGCAGCAGTGTTACACCATTTAATGAATCATGAACATTACACGATTTAACCACTAGAGGGCAGCAGTGTTACACCATTTAATGATTCATGATCATTACATGATTTAACCACTAGAGGGCAGCAGTGTTACACCATTCAATGAATCATGAAAAATTACATGATTTAACCACTAGAGGGCAGCAGTGTTACACCATTTAAGGAATCATGATCATTACATGATTTAACCACTAGAGGGCAGCAGTGTTACACCATTCAATGAATCATGAAAAATTACATGATTTAACCACTAGAGGGCAGCAGTGTTACACCATTTAATGAATCATGAACATTACACGATTTAACCACTAGAGGGCAGCAGTGTTACACCATTTAATGAATCATGGACATTACATGATTTAACCACTAGAGGGCAGCAGTGTTACACCATTTAATGAATCATGAAAAATGTCATGATTTAACCACTAGAGGGCAACAGTGTTACACCATTTAATGAATCATAAACATTACATGATTTAACCAGTTGAGGGCAGCAGTGTTACACCATTTAATGAATCATGAACATTACACGATTTAACCACTAGAGGGCAGCAGTGTTACACCATTTAATGAATCATGAACATTACACAATTTAACCACTAGAGGGCAGCAGTGTTACACCATTTAATGAATCATAAACATTACACGATTTAACCACTAGAGGGCAGCAGTGTTACACCATTTAATGAATCATGAACATTACACGATTTAACCACGAGAGGGCAGCAGTGTTACACCATTTAATGAATCATGAACATTACACGATTTAACCACTAGAGGGCAGCAGTGTTACACCATTTAATGAATCATAAACATTACACGATTTAACCACTAGAGGGCAGCAGTGTTACACCATTTAATGAATCATAAACATTACACGATTTAACCACTAGAGGGCAGCAGTGTTACACCATTTAATGAATCATAAACATTACACGATTTAACTACTAGAGGGCAGCAGTGTTACACCATTTAATGAATCATGAACATTACATGATTTAACCACTAGAGGGCAGCAGTGTTACACCATTTAATGAATCATAAACATTACATGATTTAACCACTAGAGCGCAGCAGTGTTACACCATTTAATGAATCATGAACATTACACGATTTAACCACTAGAGGGCAGCAGTGTTACACCATTTAATGATTCATGATCATTACATGATTTAACCACTAGAGGGCAGCAGTGTTACACCATTTAATGAATCATGAAAAATTACATGATTTAACCACTAGAGGGCAGCAGTGTTACACCATTTAATGAATCATGAACATTACACGATTTAACCACTAGAGGGCAGCAGTGTTACACCATTTAATGAATCATGGACATTACATGATTTAACCACTAGAGGGCAGCAGTGTTACACCATTTAATGAATCATGAAAAATGTCATGATTTAACCACTAGAGGGCAACAGTGTTAAACCATTTAATGAATCATAAACATTACACTATTTAACCACTAGAGGGCAGCAGTGTTACACCATTTAATGAATCATGAACATCACATGATTTAACCACAAGAGGGCAGCAGTGTTACACCATTTAATGATTCATGAACATTACATGATTTAACCACTAGATGGCAGCAGTGTTACACCATTTAATGAATCATAAACATTACATGATTTAACCACTAGAGGGCAGCAGTGTTACACCATTTAATGAATCATGGACATTACATGATTTAACCACTAGAGGGCAGCAGTGTTACACCATTTAATGAATCATGAAAAATGACATGATTTAACCACTAGAGGGCAACAGTGTTACACCATTTAATGAATCATAAACATTACATGATTTAACCACTGGAGGGCAGCAGTGTTACACCATTTAATGAATCATGAACATTACACGATTTAACCACTAGAGGGCAGCAGTGTTACACCATTTAATGAATCATGAACATTACATGATTTAACCACTAGAAGGCAGCAGTGTTACACCATTTAATGAATCATAAACATTACACGATTTAACCACTAGAGGGCAGCAGTGTTACACCATTTAATGAATCGTGAACATTACATGATTTAACCACTAGAGGGCAGCAGTGTTACACCATTTAATGAATCATGAACATCACACGATGTAACCACTAGAGGGCAGCAGTGTTACACCATTTAATGAATCATGAACATTACATGATTTAACCACTAGAGGGCAGCAGTGTTACACCATTTAATGAATCATAAACATTACACGATTTAACCACTAGAGGGCAGCAGTGTTACACCATTTAATGAATCATGAACATTACATGATTTAACCACTAGAGGGCAGCAGTGTTACACCATTTAATGATTCATGAACATTACATGATTTAACCACTAGAGGGCAGCAGTGTTACACCATTTAATGAATCATGAACATTACACGATTTAACCACTAGAGGGCAGCAGTGTTACACCATTTAATGAATCATGAACATTACATGATTTAACCACTAGAAGGCAGCAGTGTTACACCATTTAATGAATCATAAACATTACAAGATTTAACCACTAGAGGGCAGCAGTGTTACACCATTTAATGATTCATGAACATTACACGATTTAACCACTAGAGGGCAGCAGTGTTACACCATTTAATGAATCATGAACATTACACGATTTAACCACTAGAGGGCAGCAGTGTTACACCATTTAATGAATCATAAACATTACACGATTTAACCACTAGAGGGCAGCAGTGTTACACCATTTAATGAATCATGAACATTACACAATTTAACCACTAGAGGGCAGCAGTGTTACACCATTTAATGAATCATGAACATTACACAATTTAACCACTAGAGGACAGCAGTGTTACACCATTTAATGAATCATGGACATTTCATGATTTAACCACTAGAGGGCAGCAGTGTTACACCATTTAATGAATCATGAAAAATTACATGATTTAACCACTAGAGGGCAGCAGTGTTACACCATTTAATGAATCATGAAAAATTACATGATTTAACCACTAGAGGGCAGCAGTGTTACACCATTTAATGAATCATAAACATTACACGATTTAACCACTAGAGGGCAGCAGTGTTACACCATTTAATGAATCATAAACATTACACGATTTAACTACTAGAGGGCAGCAGTGTTACACCATTTAATGAATCATGAACATTACACGATTTAACCACTAGAGGGCAGCAGTGTTACACCATTTAATGAATCATAAACATTACATGATTTAACCACTAGAGGGCAGCAGTGTTACACCATTTAATGAATCATGAACATTACACGATTTAACCACTAGAGGGCAGCAGTGTTACACCATTTAATGATTCATGATCATTACATGATTTAACCACTAGAGGGCAGCAGTGTTACACCATTCAATGAATCATGAAAAATTACATGATTTAACCACTAGAGGGCAGCAGTGTTACACCATTTAATGAATCATGAACATTACACGATTTAACCACTAGAGGGCAGCAGTGTTACACCATTTAATGAATCATGGACATTACATGATTTAACCACTAGAGGGCAGCAGTGTTACACCATTTAATGAATCATGAAAAATGTCATGATTTAACCACTAGAGGGCAACAGTGTTACACCATTTAATGAATCATGAACATTACACGATTTAACCACTAGAGGGCAGCAGTGTTACACCATTTAATGAATCATGAACATTACACGATTTAACCACTAGAGGGCAGCAGTGTTACACCATTTAATGAATCATAAACATTACACGATTTAACCACTAGAGGGCAGCAGTGTTACACCATTTAATGAATCATGAACATTACACGATTTAACCATGAGAGGGCAGCAGTGTTACACCATTTAATGAATCATGAACATTACACGATTTAACCACTAGAGGGCAGCAGTGTTACACCATTTAATGAATCATAAACATTACACGATTTAACCACTAGAGGGCAGCAGTGTTACACCATTTAATGAATCATAAACATTACACGATTTAACCACTAGAGGGCAGCAGTGTTACACCATTTAATGAATCATAAACATTACACGATTTAACTACTAGAGGGCAGCAGTGTTACACCATTTAATGAATCATGAACATTACATGATTTAACCACTAGAGGGCAGCAGTGTTACACCATTTAATGAATCATAAACATTACATGATTTAACCACTAGAGCGCAGCAGTGTTACACCATTTAATGAATCATGAACATTACACAATTTAACCACTAGAGGGCAGCAGTGTTACACCATTTAATGATTCATGATCATTACATGATTTAACCACTAGAGGGCAGCAGTGTTACACCATTTAATGAATCATGAAAAATTACATGATTTAACCACTAGAGGGCAGCAGTGTTACACCATTTAATGAATCATAAACATTACACGATTTAACCACTAGAGGGCAGCAGTGTTACACCATTTAATGAATCATAAACATTACACGATTTAACCACTAGAGGGCAGCAGTGTTACACCATTTAATGAATCATAAACATTACACGATTTAACTACTAGAGGGCAGCAGTGTTACACCATTTAATGAATCATGAACATTACATGATTTAACCACTAGAGGGCAGCAGTGTTACACCATTTAATGAATCATAAACATTACATGATTTAACCACTAGAGCGCAGCAGTGTTACACCATTTAATGAATCATGAACATTACACGATTTAACCACTAGAGGGCAGCAGTGTTACACCATTTAATGATTCATGATCATTACATGATTTAACCACTAGAGGGCAGCAGTGTTACACCATTTAATGAATCATGAAAAATTACATGATTTAACCACTAGAGGGCAGCAGTGTTACACCATTTAATGAATCATGAACATTACACGATTTAACCACTAGAGGGCAGCAGTGTTACACCATTTAATGAATCATGGACATTACATGATTTAACCACTAGAGGGCAGCAGTGTTACACCATTTAATGAATCATGAAAAATGTCATGATTTAACCACTAGAGGGCAACAGTGTTAAACCATTTAATGAATCATAAACATTACACTATTTAACCACTAGAGGGCAGCAGTGTTACACCATTTAATGAATCATGAACATCACATGATTTAACCACAAGAGGGCAGCAGTGTTACACCATTTAATGATTCATGAACATTACATGATTTAACCACTAGATGGCAGCAGTGTTACACCATTTAATGAATCATAAACATTACATGATTTAACCACTAGAGGGCAGCAGTGTTACACCATTTAATGAATCATGGACATTACATGATTTAACCACTAGAGGGCAGCAGTGTTACACCATTTAATGAATCATGAAAAATGACATGATTTAACCACTAGAGGGCAACAGTGTTACACCATTTAATGAATCATAAACATTACATGATTTAACCACTGGAGGGCAGCAGTGTTACACCATTTAATGAATCATGAACATTACACGATTTAACCACTAGAGGGCAGCAGTGTTACACCATTTAATGAATCATGAACATTACATGATTTAACCACTAGAAGGCAGCAGTGTTACACCATTTAATGAATCATAAACATTACACGATTTAACCACTAGAGGGCAGCAGTGTTACACCATTTAATGAATCGTGAACATTACATGATTTAACCACTAGAGGGCAGCAGTGTTACACCATTTAATGAATCATGAACATCACACGATGTAACCACTAGAGGGCAGCAGTGTTACACCATTTAATGAATCATGAACATTACATGATTTAACCACTAGAGGGCAGCAGTGTTACACCATTTAATGAATCATAAACATTACACGATTTAACCACTAGAGGGCAGCAGTGTTACACCATTTAATGAATCATGAACATTACATGATTTAACCACTAGAGGGCAGCAGTGTTACACCATTTAATGATTCATGAACATTACATGATTTAACCACTAGAGGGCAGCAGTGTTACACCATTTAATGAATCATGAACATTACACGATTTAACCACTAGAGGGCAGCAGTGTTACACCATTTAATGAATCATGAACATTACATGATTTAACCACTAGAAGGCAGCAGTGTTACACCATTTAATGAATCATAAACATTACAAGATTTAACCACTAGAGGGCAGCAGTGTTACACCATTTAATGATTCATGAACATTACACGATTTAACCACTAGAGGGCAGCAGTGTTACACCATTTAATGAATCATGAACATTACACGATTTAACCACTAGAGGGCAGCAGTGTTACACCATTTAATGAATCATGAACATTACATGATTTAACCACTAGAGGGCAGCAGTGTTACACCATTTAATGAATCATAAACATTACACGATTTAACCACTAGAGGGCAGCAGTGTTACACCATTTAATGAATCATGAACATTACACAATTTAACCACTAGAGGACAGCAGTGTTACACCATTTAATGAATCATGGACATTTCATGATTTAACCACTAGAGGGCAGCAGTGTTACACCATTTAATGAATCATGAAAAATTACATGATTTAACCACTAGAGGGCAGCAGTGTTACACCATTTAATGAATCATGAAAAATTACATGATTTAACCACTAGAGGGCAGCAGTGTTACACCATTTAATGAATCATAAACATTACACGATTTAACCACTAGAGGGCAGCAGTGTTACACCATTTAATGAATCATAAACATTACACGATTTAACTACTAGAGGGCAGCAGTGTTACACCATTTACTGAATCATGAACATTACACGATTTAACCACTAGAGGGCAGCAGTGTTACACCATTTAATGAATCATAAACATTACATGATTTAACCACTAGAGGGCAGCAGTGTTACACCATTTAATGAATCATGAACATTACACGATTTAACCACTAGAGGGCAGCAGTGTTACACCATTTAATGATTCATGATCATTACATGATTTAACCACTAGAGGGCAGCAGTGTTACACCATTCAATGAATCATGAAAAATTACATGATTTAACCACTAGAGGGCAGCAGTGTTACACCATTTAATGAATCATGAACATTACACGATTTAACCACTAGAGGGCAGCAGTGTTACACCATTTAATGAATCATGGACATTACATGATTTAACCACTAGAGGGCAGCAGTGTTACACCATTTAATGAATCATGAAAAATGTCATGATTTAACCACTAGAGGGCAACAGTGTTACACCATTTAATGAATCATGAACATTACACGATTTAACCACTAGAGGGCAGCAGTGTTACACCATTTAATGAATCATGAACATTACACGATTTAACCACTAGAGGGCAGCAGTGTTACACCATTTAATGAATCATAAACATTACACGATTTAACCACTAGAGGGCAGCAGTGTTACACCATTTAATGAATCATGAACATTACACGATTTAACCACGAGAGGGCAGCAGTGTTACACCATTTAATGAATCATGAACATTACACGATTTAACCACTAGAGGGCAGCAGTGTTACACCATTTAATGAATCATAAACATTACACGATTTAACCACTAGAGGGCAGCAGTGTTACACCATTTAATGAATCATAAACATTACACGATTTAACCACTAGAGGGCAGCAGTGTTACACCATTTAATGAATCATAAACATTACACGATTTAACTACTAGAGGGCAGCAGTGTTACACCATTTAATGAATCATGAACATTACATGATTTAACCACTAGAGGGCAGCAGTGTTACACCATTTAATGAATCATAAACATTACATGATTTAACCACTAGAGCGCAGCAGTGTTACACCATTTAATGAATCATGAACATTACACAATTTAACCACTAGAGGGCAGCAGTGTTACACCATTTAATGATTCATGATCATTACATGATTTAACCACTAGAGGGCAGCAGTGTTACACCATTTAATGAATCATGAACATTACACGATTTAACCACTAGAGGGCAGCAGTGTTACACCATTTAATGAATCATGAACATTACATGATTTAACCACTAGAGGGCAGCAGTGTTACACCATTTAATGAATCATAAACATTACACGATTTAACCACTAGAGGGCAGCAGTGTTACACCATTTAATGAATCATGAACATTACACAATTTAACCACTAGAGGACAGCAGTGTTACACCATTTAATGAATCATGGACATTTCATGATTTAACCACTAGAGGGCAGCAGTGTTACACCATTTAATGAATCATGAAAAATTACATGATTTAACCACTAGAGGGCAGCAGTGTTACACCATTTAATGAATCATGGACATTACATGATTTAACCACTAGAGGGCAGCAGTTTTACACCATTTAATGAATCATGAAAAAATACATGATTTAACCACTAGAGGGCAGCAGTGTTACACCATTTAATGAATCATAAACATTACATGATTTAACCACTAGAGGGCAGCAGTGTTACACCATTTAATGAATCATAAACATTACATGATTTAACCACTAGAGGGCAGCAGTGTTATACCATTTAATGAATCATGGATATTACATGATTTAACCACTAGAGGGCAGCAGTGTTACACCATTTAATGAATCATGAAATATTACATGATTTAACCACTGGAGGGCAGCAGTGTTACACCATTTAATGAATCATAAACATTACACGATTTAACCACTAGAGGGCAGCAGTGTTACACCATTTAATGAATCATAAACATTACACGATTTAACTACTAGAGGGCAGCAGTGTTACACCATTTAATGAATCATGCACATTACACGATTTAACCACTAGAGGGCAGCAGTGTTACACCATTTAATGAATCATAAACATTACATGATTTAACCACTAGAGGGCAGCAGTGTTACACCATTTAATGAATCATGAACATTACACGATTTAACCACTAGAGGGCAGCAGTGTTACACCATTTAATGATTCATGATCATTACATGATTTAACCACTAGAGGGCAGCAGTGTTACACCATTCAATGAATCATGAAAAATTACATGATTTAACCACTAGAGGGCAGCAGTGTTACACCATTTAATGAATCATGAACATTACACGATTTAACCACTAGAGGGCAGCAGTGTTACACCATTTAATGAATCATGGACATTACATGATTTAACCACTAGAGGGCAGCAGTGTTACACCATTTAATGAATCATGAAAAATGTCATGATTTAACCACTAGAGGGCAACAGTGTTACACCATTTAATGAATCATAAACATTACATGATTTAACCACTAGAGGGCAGCAGTGTTACACCATTTAATGAATCATAAACATTACACGATTTAACTACTAGAGGGCAGCAGTGTTACACCATTTAATGAATCATGAACATTACACGATTTAACCACTAGAGGGCAGCAGTGTTACACCATTTAATGAATCATAAACATTACATGATTTAACCACTAGAGGGCAGCAGTGTTACACCATTTAATGAATCATGAACATTACACGATTTAACCACTAGAGGGCAGCAGTGTTACACCATTTAATGAATCATGAACATTACACGATTTAACCACTAGAGGGCAGCAGTGTTACACAATTTAATGAATCATAAACATTACACGATTTAACCACTAGAGGGCAGCAGTGTTACACCATTTAATGAATCATGAACATTACACGATTTAACCACGAGAGGGCAGCAGTGTTACACCATTTAATGAATCATGAACATTACACGATTTAACCACTAGAGGGCAGCAGTGTTACACCATTTAATGAATCATAAACATTACACGATTTAACCACTAGAGGGCAGCAGTGTTACACCATTTAATGAATCATAAACATTACACGATTTAACCACTAGAGGGCAGCAGTGTTACACCATTTAATGAATCATAAACATTACACGATTTAACTACTAGCGGGCAGCAGTGTTACACCATTTAATGAATCATGAACATTACATGATTTAACCACTAGAGGGCAGCAGTGTTACACCATTTAATGAATCATAAACATTACATGATTTAACCACTAGAGCGCAGCAGTGTTACACCATTTAATGAATCATGAACATTACACGATTTAACCACTAGAGGGCAGCAGTGTTACACCATTTAATGATTCATGATCATTACATGATTTAACCACTAGAGGGCAGCAGTGTTACACCATTTAATGAATCATGAAAAATTACATGATTTAACCACTAGAGGGCAGCAGTGTTACACCATTTAATGAATCATGAACATTACACGATTTAACCACTAGAGGGCAGCAGTGTTACACCATTTAATGAATCATGGACATTACATGATTTAACCACTAGAGGGCAGCAGTGTTACACCATTTAATTAATCATGAAAAATGTCATGATTTAACCACTAGAGGGCAAGTGTTACACCATTTAATGAATCATAAACATTACATGATTTAACCACTTGAGGGCAGCAGTGTTACACCATTTAATGATTCATGAACATTACACGATTTAACCACTAGAGGGCAGCAGTGTTACACCATTTAATGAATCATGAACATTACACGATTTAACCACTAGAGGGCAGCAGTGTTACACCATTTAATGAATCATGAACATTACATGATTTAACCACTAGAGGGCAGCAGTGTTACACCATTTAATGAATCATAAACATTACACGATTTAACCACTAGAGGGCAGCAGTGTTACACCATTTAATGAATCATGAACATTACACAATTTAACCACTAGAGGACAGCAGTGTTACACCATTTAATGAATCATGGACATTTCATGATTTAACCACTAGAGGGCAGCAGTGTTACACCATTTAATGAATCATGAAAAATTACATGATTTAACCACTAGAGGGCAGCAGTGTTACACCATTTAATGAATCATGGACATTACATGATTTAACCACTAGAGGGCAGCAGTTTTACACCATTTAATGAATCATGAAAAAATACATGATTTAACCACTAGAGGGCAGCAGTGTTACACCATTTAATGAATCATAAACATTACATGATTTAACCACTAGAGGGCAGCAGTGTTACACCATTTAATGAATCATAAACATTACATGATTTAACCACTAGAGGGCAGCAGTGTTATACCATTTAATGAATCATGGATATTACATGATTTAACCACTAGAGGGCAGCAGTGTTACACCATTTAATGAATCATGAAATATTACATGATTTAACCACTGGAGGGCAGCAGTGTTACACCATTTAATGAATCATAAACATTACACGATTTAACCACTAGAGGGCAGCAGTGTTACACCATTTAATGAATCATAAACATTACACGATTTAACTACTAGAGGGCAGCAGTGTTACACCATTTAATGAATCATGCACATTACACGATTTAACCACTAGAGGGCAGCAGTGTTACACCATTTAATGAATCATAAACATTACATGATTTAACCACTAGAGGGCAGCAGTGTTACACCATTTAATGAATCATGAACATTACACGATTTAACCACTAGAGGGCAGCAGTGTTACACCATTTAATGATTCATGATCATTACATGATTTAACCACTAGAGGGCAGCAGTGTTACACCATTCAATGAATCATGAAAAATTACATGATTTAACCACTAGAGGGCAGCAGTGTTACACCATTTAATGAATCATGAACATTACACGATTTAACCACTAGAGGGCAGCAGTGTTACACCATTTAATGAATCATGGACATTACATGATTTAACCACTAGAGGGCAGCAGTGTTACACCATTTAATGAATCATGAAAAATGTCATGATTTAACCACTAGAGGGCAACAGTGTTACACCATTTAATGAATCATAAACATTACATGATTTAACCACTTGAGGGCAGCAGTGTTACACCATTTAATGAATCATGAACATTACACGATTTAACCACTAGAGGGCAGCAGTGTTACACCATTTAATGAATCATGAACATTACACGATTTAACCACTAGAGGGCAGCAGTGTTACACCATTTAATGAATCATAAACATTACACGATTTAACCACTAGAGGGCAGCAGTGTTACACCATTTAATGAATCATGAACATTACACGATTTAACCACGAGAGGGCAGCAGTGTTACACCATTTAATGAATCATGAACATTACACGATTTAACCACTAGAGGGCAGCAGTGTTACACCATTTAATGAATCATAAACATTACACGATTTAACCACTAGAGGGCAGCAGTGTTACACCATTTAATGAATCATAAACATTACACGATTTAACCACTAGAGGGCAGCAGTGTTACACCATTTAATGAATCATAAACATTACACGATTTAACCACTAGAGGGCAGCAGTGTTACACCATTTAATGAATCATAAACATTACACGATTTAACTACTAGAGGGCAGCAGTGTTACACCATTTAATGAATCATGAACATTACATGATTTAACCACTAGAGGGCAGCAGTGTTACACCATTTAATGAATCATAAACATTACATGATTTAACCACTAGAGCGCAGCAGTGTTACACCATTTAATGAATCATGAACATTACACAATTTAACCACTAGAGGGCAGCAGTGTTACACCATTTAATGATTCATGATCATTACATGATTTAACCACTAGAGGGCAGCAGTGTTACACCATTTAATGAATCATGAAAAATTACATGATTTAACCACTAGAGGGCAGCAGTGTTACACCATTTAATGAATCATGAAATATTACATGATTTAACCACTGGAGGGCAGCAGTGTTACACCATTTAATGAATCATAAACATTACACGATTTAACCACTAGAGGGCAGCAGTGTTACACCATTTAATGAATCATAAACATTACACGATTTAACTACTAGAGGGCAGCAGTGTTACACCATTTAATGAATCATGAACATTACACGATTTAACCACTAGAGGGCAGCAGTGTTACACCATTTAATGAATCATAAACATTACATGATTTAACCACTAGAGGGCAGCAGTGTTACACCATTTAATGAATCATGAACATTACACGATTTAACCACTAGAGGGCAGCAGTGTTACACCATTTAATGAATCATGAACATTACACGATTTAACCACTAGAGGGCAGCAGTGTTACACAATTTAATGAATCATAAACATTACACGATTTAACCACTAGAGGGCAGCAGTGTTACACCATTTAATGAATCATGAACATTACACGATTTAACCACTAGAGGGCAGCAGTGTTACACCATTTAATGAATCATGAACATTACACGATTTAACCACTAGAGGGCAGCAGTGTTACACCATTTAATGAATCATAAACATTACACGATTTAACCACTAGAGGGCAGCAGTGTTACACCATTTAATGAATCATGAACATTACACGATTTAACCACGAGAGGGCAGCAGTGTTACACCATTTAATGAATCATGAACATTACACGATTTAACCACTAGAGGGCAGCAGTGTTACACCATTTAATGAATCATAAACATTACACGATTTAACCACTAGAGGGCAGCAGTGTTACACCATTTAATGAATCATAAACATTACACGATTTAACCACTAGAGGGCAGCAGTGTTACACCATTTAATGAATCATAAACATTACACGATTTAACCACTAGAGGGCAGCAGTGTTACACCATTTAATGAATCATAAACATTACACGATTTAACTACTAGAGGGCAGCAGTGTTACACCATTTAATGAATCATGAACATTACATGATTTAACCACTAGAGGGCAGCAGTGTTACACCATTTAATGAATCATAAACATTACATGATTTAACCACTAGAGCGCAGCAGTGTTACACCATTTAATGAATCATGAACATTACACAATTTAACCACTAGAGGGCAGCAGTGTTACACCATTTAATGATTCATGATCATTACATGATTTAACCACTAGAGGGCAGCAGTGTTACACCATTTAATGAATCATGAAAAATTACATGATTTAACCACTAGAGGGCAGCAGTGTTACACCATTTAATGAATCATGAAATATTACATGATTTAACCACTGGAGGGCAGCAGTGTTACACCATTTAATGAATCATAAACATTACACGATTTAACCACTAGAGGGCAGCAGTGTTACACCATTTAATGAATCATAAACATTACACGATTTAACTACTAGAGGGCAGCAGTGTTACACCATTTAATGAATCATGAACATTACACGATTTAACCACTAGAGGGCAGCAGTGTTACACCATTTAATGAATCATAAACATTACATGATTTAACCACTAGAGGGCAGCAGTGTTACACCATTTAATGAATCATGAACATTACACGATTTAACCACTAGAGGGCAGCAGTGTTACACCATTTAATGAATCATGAACATTACACGATTTAACCACTAGAGGGCAGCAGTGTTACACAATTTAATGAATCATAAACATTACACGATTTAACCACTAGAGGGCAGCAGTGTTACACCATTTAATGAATCATGAACATTACACGATTTAACCACGAGAGGGCAGCAGTGTTACACCATTTAATGAATCATGAACATTACACGATTTAACCACTAGAGGGCAGCAGTGTTACACCATTTAATGAATCATAAACATTACACGATTTAACCACTAGAGGGCAGCAGTGTTACACCATTTAATGAATCATAAACATTACACGATTTAACCACTAGAGGGCAGCAGTGTTACACCATTTAATGAATCATAAACATTACACGATTTAACTACTAGCGGGCAGCAGTGTTACACCATTTAATGAATCATGAACATTACATGATTTAACCACTAGAGGGCAGCAGTGTTACACCATTTAATGAATCATAAACATTACATGATTTAACCACTAGAGCGCAGCAGTGTTACACCATTTAATGAATCATGAACATTACACGATTTAACCACTAGAGGGCAGCAGTGTTACACCATTTAATGATTCATGATCATTACATGATTTAACCACTAGAGGGCAGCAGTGTTACACCATTTAATGAATCATGAAAAATTACATGATTTAACCACTAGAGGGCAGCAGTGTTACACCATTTAATGAATCATGAACATTACACGATTTAACCACTAGAGGGCAGCAGTGTTACACCATTTAATGAATCATGGACATTACATGATTTAACCACTAGAGGGCAGCAGTGTTACACCATTTAATTAATCATGAAAAATGTCATGATTTAACCACTAGAGGTCAAGTGTTACACCATTTAATGAATCATAAACATTACATGATTTAACCACTTGAGGGCAGCAGTGTTACACCATTTAATGAATCATGAACATTACACGATTTAACCACTAGAGGGCAGCAGTGTTACACCATTTAATGAATCATGAACATCACATGATTTAACCACTAGAGGGCAGCAGTGTTACACCATTTAATGAATCATGGACATTACATGATTTAACCACTAGAGGGCAGCAGTGTTACACCATTTAATGAATCATGAAAAATGTCATTATTTAACCACTAGAGGGCAACAGTGTTACACCATTTAATGAATCATAAACATTACACTATTTAACCACTAGAGGGCAGCAGTGTTACACCATTTAATGAATCATGAACATCACATGATTTAACCACAAGAGTGCAGCAGTGTTACACCATTTAATGATTCATGAACATTACATGATTTAACCACTAGAGGGCAGCAGTGTTACACCATTTAATGGATCATGGACATTACATGATTTAACCACTAGAGGGCAGCAGTGTTACACCATTTAATGAATCATGAAAAATGTCATGATTTAACCACTAGAGGGCAACAGTGTTACACCATTTAATGAATCATAAACATTACATGATTTAACCACTTGAGGGCAGCAGTGTTACACCATTTAATGAATCATGAACATTACACGATTTAACCACTAGAGGGCAGCAGTGTTACACCATTTAATGAATCATAAACATTACACGATTTAACCACTAGAGGGCAGCAGTGTTACACCATTTAATGAATCATAAACATTACACGATTTAACCACTAGAGGGCAGCAGTGTTACACCATTTAATGAATCATAAACATTACACGATTTAACTACTAGCGGGCAGCAGTGTTACACCATTTAATGAATCATGAACATTACATGATTTAACCACTAGAGGGTAGCAGTGTTACACCATTTAATGAATCATAAACATTACATGATTTAACCACTAGAGCGCAGCAGTGTTACACCATTTAATGAATCATGAACATTACACGATTTAACCACTAGAGGGCAGCAGTGTTACACCATTTAATGATTCATGATCATTACATGATTTAACCACTAGAGGGCAGCAGTGTTACACCATTTAATGAATCATGAAAAATTACATGATTTAACCACTAGAGGGCAGCAGTGTTACACCATTTAATGAATCATGGACATTACATGATTTAACCACTAGAGGGCAGCAGTGTTACACCATTTAATGAATCATGAAAAATGTCATTATTTAACCACTAGAGGGCAACAGTGTTACACCATTTAATGAATCATAAACATTACACTATTTAACCACTAGAGGGCAGCAGTGTTACACCATTTAATGAATCATGAACATCACATGATTTAACCACAAGAGTGCAGCAGTGTTACACCATTTAATGATTCATGAACATTACATGATTTAACCACTAGAGGGCAGCAGTGTTACACCATTTAATGGATCATGGACATTACATGATTTAACCACTAGAGGGCAGCAGTGTTACACCATTTAATGAATCATGAAAAATGTCATGATTTAACCACTAGAGGGCAACAGTGTTACACCATTTAATGAATCATAAACATTACATGATTTAACCACTTGAGGGCAGCAGTGTTACACCATTTAATGAATCATGAACATTACACGATTTAACCACTAGAGGGCAGCAGTGTTACACCATTTAATGAATCATGAACATTACATGATTTAACCACTAGAGGGCAGCAGTGTTACACCATTTAATGGATCATGGACATTACATGATTTAACCACTAGAGGGCAGCAGTGTTACACCATTTAATGAATCATGAAAAATGTCATGATTTAAACACTAGAGGGCAACAGTGTTACACCATTTAATGAATCATAAACATTACACTATTTAACCACTAGAGTGCAGCAGTGTTACACCATTTAATGATTCATGAACATTAAATGATTTAACCACTAGAGGGCAGCAGTGTTACACCATTTAATGAATCATGAACATTACACGATTTAACCACTAGAGGGCAGCAGTGTTACACCATTTAATGAATCATGAACATTACATGATTTAACCACTAGAGGGCAGCAGTGTTACACCATTTAATGAATCATAAACATTACACGATTTAACCACTAGAGGGCAGCAGTGTTACACCATTTAATGAATCATGAACATTACACGATTTAACCACTAGAGGACAGCAGTGTTACACCATTTAATGAATCATGGACATTTCATGATTTAACCACTAGAGGGCAGCAGTGTTACACCATTTAATGAATCATAAACATTACATGATTTAACCACTAGAGCGCAGCAGTGTTACACCATTTAATGAATCATGAACATTACACAATTTAACCACTAGAGGGCAGCAGTGTTACACCATTTTATGATTCATGATCATTACATGATTTAACCACTAGAGGGCAGCAGTGTTACACCATTTAATGAATCATGAAAAATTACATGATTTAACCACTAGAGGGCAGCAGTGTTACACCATTTAATGAATCATAAACATTACATGATTTAACCACTAGAGGGCAGCAGTGTTATACCATTTAATGAATCATGGATATTACATGATTTAACCACTAGAGGGCAGCAGTGTTACACCATTTAATGAATCATGAAATATTACATGATTTAACCACTGGAGGGCAGCAGTGTTACACCATTTAATGAATCATAAACATTACACGATTTAACCACTAGAGGGCAGCAGTGTTACACCATTTAATGAATCATAAACATTACACGATTTAACTACTAGAGGGCAGCAGTGTTACACCATTTAATGAATCATGAACATTACACGATTTAACCACTAGAGGGCAGCAGTGTTACACCATTTAATGAATCATAAACATTACATGATTTAACCACTAGAGGGCAGCAGTGTTACACCATTTAATGAATCATGAACATTACACGATTTAACCACTAGAGGGCAGCAGTGTTACACCATTTAATGAATCATGAACATTACACGATTTAACCACTAGAGGGCAGCAGTGTTACACAATTTAATGAATCATAAACATTACACGATTTAACCACTAGAGGGCAGCAGTGTTACACCATTTAATGAATCATGAACATTACACGATTTAACCACGAGAGGGCAGCAGTGTTACACCATTTAATGAATCATGAACATTACACGATTTAACCACTAGAGGGCAGCAGTGTTACACCATTTAATGAATCATAAACATTACACGATTTAACCACTAGAGGGCAGCAGTGTTACACCATTTAATGAATCATAAACATTACACGATTTAACCACTAGAGGGCAGCAGTGTTACACCATTTAATGAATCATAAACATTACACGATTTAACTACTAGCGGGCAGCAGTGTTACACCATTTAATGAATTATGAACATTACATGATTTAACCACTAGAGGGCAGCAGTGTTACACCATTTAATGAATCATAAACATTACATGATTTAACCACTAGAGCGCAGCAGTGTTACACCATTTAATGAATCATGAACATTACACGATTTAACCACTAGAGGGCAGCAGTGTTACACCATTTAATGAATCATGAACATTACACGATTTAACCACTAGAGGGCAGCAGTGTTACACCATTTAATGAATCATGGACATTACATGATTTAACCACTAGAGGGCAGCAGTGTTACACCATTTAATTAATCATGAAAAATGTCATGATTTAACCACTAGAGGGCAAGTGTTACACCATTTAATGAATCATAAACATTACATGATTTAACCACTTGAGGGCAGCAGTGTTACACCATTTAATGAATCATAAACATTACATGATTTAACCACTAGAGCGCAGCAGTGTTACACCATTTAATGAATCATGAACATTACACGATTTAACCACTAGAGGGCAGCAGTGTTACACCATTTAATGAATCATGAACATTACACGATTTAACCACTAGAGGGCAGCAGTGTTACACCATTTAATGAATCATGAACATTACACGATTTAACCACTAGAGGGCAGCAGTGTTACACAATTTAATGAATCATAAACATTACACGATTTAACCACTAGAGGGCAGCAGTGTTACACCATTTAATGAATCATGAACATTACACGATTTAACCACGAGAGGGCAGCAGTGTTACACCATTTAATGAATCATGAACATTACACGATTTAACCACTAGAGGGCAGCAGTGTTACACCATTTAATGAATCATAAACATTACACGATTTAACCACTAGAGGGCAGCAGTGTTACACCATTTAATGAATCATAAACATTACACGATTTAACCACTAGAGGGCAGCAGTGTTACACCATTTAATGAATCATAAACATTACACGATTTAACTACTAGCGGGCAGCAGTGTTACACCATTTAATGAATCATGAACATTACATGATTTAACCACTAGAGGGCAGCAGTGTTACACCATTTAATGAATCATAAACATTACATGATTTAACCACTAGAGCGCAGCAGTGTTACACCATTTAATGAATCATGAACATTACACGATTTAACCACTAGAGGGCAGCAGTGTTACACCATTTAATGATTCATGATCATTACATGATTTAACCACTAGAGGGCAGCAGTGTTACACCATTTAATGAATCATGAAAAATTACATGATTTAACCACTAGAGGGCAGCAGTGTTACACCATTTAATGAATCATGAACATTACACGATTTAACCACTAGAGGGCAGCAGTGTTACACCATTTAATGAATCATGGACATTACATGATTTAACCACTAGAGGGCAGCAGTGTTACACCATTTAATTAATCATGAAAAATGTCATGATTTAACCACTAGAGGGCAAGTGTTACACCATTTAATGAATCATAAACATTACATGATTTAACCACTTGAGGGCAGCAGTGTTACACCATTTAATGAATCATGAACATTACACGATTTAACCACTAGAGGGCAGCAGTGTTACACCATTTAATGAATCATGAACATTACACGATTTAACCACTAGAGGGCAGCAGTGTTACACCATTTAATGAATCATAAACATTACACTATTTAACCACTAGAGGGCAGCAGTGTTACACCATTTAATGAATCATGAACATCACATGATTTAACCACTAGAGGGCAGCAGTGTTACACCATTTAATGAATCATGGACATTACATGATTTAACCACTAGAGGGCAGCAGTGTTACACCATTTAATGAATCATGAAAAATGTCATTATTTAACCACTAGAGGGCAACAGTGTTACACCATTTAATGAATCATAAACATTATACTATTTAACCACTAGAGGGCAGCAGTGTTACACCATTTAATGAATCATGAACATCACATGATTTAACCACAAGAGTGCAGCAGTGTTACACCATTTAATGATTCATGAACATTACATGATTTAACCACTAGAGGGCAGCAGTGTTACACCATTTAATGGATCATGGACATTACATGATTTAACCACTAGAGGGCAGCAGTGTTACACCATTTAATGAATCATGAAAAATGTCATGATTTAACCACTAGAGGGCAACAGTGTTACACCATTTAATGAATCATAAACATTACATGATTTAACCACTTGAGGGCAGCAGTGTTACACCATTTAATGAATCATGAACATTACACGATTTAACCACTAGAGGGCAGCAGTGTTACACCATTTAATGAATCATGAACATTACATGATTTAACCACTAGAGGGCAGCAGTGTTACACCATTTAATGGATCATGGACATTACATGATTTAACCACTAGAGGGCAGCAGTGTTACACCATTTAATGAATCATGAAAAATGTCATGATTTAAACACTAGAGGGCAACAGTGTTACACCATTTAATGAATCATAAACATTACACTATTTAACCACTAGAGTGCAGCAGTGTTACACCATTTAATGATTCATGAACATTACATGATTTAACCACTAGAGGGCAGCAGTGTTACACCATTTAATGAATCATGAACATTACACGATTTAACCACTAGAGGGCAGCAGTGTTACACCATTTAATGAATCATAAACATTACACGATTTAACCACTAGAGGGCAGCAGTGTTACACCATTTAATGAATCATGAACATTACACGATTTAACCACTAGAGGACAGCAGTGTTACACCATTTAATGAATCATGGACATTTCATGATTTAACCACTAGAGGGCAGCAGTGTTACACCATTTAATGAATCATAAACATTACATGATTTAACCACTAGAGCGCAGCAGTGTTACACCATTTAATGAATCATGAACATTACACAATTTAACCACTAGAGGGCAGCAGTGTTACACCATTTTATGATTCATGATCATTACATGATTTAACCACTAGAGGGCAGCAGTGTTACACCATTTAATGAATCATGAAAAATTACATGATTTAACCACTAGAGGGCAGCAGTGTTACACCATTTAATGAATCATAAACATTACATGATTTAACCACTAGAGGGCAGCAGTGTTATACCATTTAATGAATCATGGATATTACATGATTTAACCACTAGAGGGCAGCAGTGTTACACCATTTAATGAATCATGAAATATTACATGATTTAACCACTGGAGGGCAGCAGTGTTACACCATTTAATGAATCATAAACATTACACGATTTAACCACTAGAGGGCAGCAGTGTTACACCATTTAATGAATCATAAACATTACACGATTTAACTACTAGAGGGCAGCAGTGTTACACCATTTAATGAATCATGAACATTACACGATTTAACCACTAGAGGGCAGCAGTGTTACACCATTTAATGAATCATAAACATTACATGATTTAACCACTAGAGGGCAGCAGTGTTACACCATTTAATGAATCATGAACATTACACGATTTAACCACTAGAGGGCAGCAGTGTTACACCATTTAATGAATCATGAACATTACACGATTTAACCACTAGAGGGCAGCAGTGTTACACAATTTAATGAATCATAAACATTACACGATTTAACCACTAGAGGGCAGCAGTGTTACACCATTTAATGAATCATGAACATTACACGATTTAACCACGAGAGGGCAGCAGTGTTACACCATTTAATGAATCATGAACATTACACGATTTAACCACTAGAGGGCAGCAGTGTTACACCATTTAATGAATCATAAACATTACACGATTTAACCACTAGAGGGCAGCAGTGTTACACCATTTAATGAATCATAAACATTACACGATTTAACCACTAGAGGGCAGCAGTGTTACACCATTTAATGAATCATAAACATTACACGATTTAACTACTAGCGGGCAGCAGTGTTACACCATTTAATGAATTATGAACATTACATGATTTAACCACTAGAGGGCAGCAGTGTTACACCATTTAATGAATCATAAACATTACATGATTTAACCACTAGAGCGCAGCAGTGTTACACCATTTAATGAATCATGAACATTACACGATTTAACCACTAGAGGGCAGCAGTGTTACACCATTTAATGAATCATGAACATTACACGATTTAACCACTAGAGGGCAGCAGTGTTACACCATTTAATGAATCATGGACATTACATGATTTAACCACTAGAGGGCAGCAGTGTTACACCATTTAATTAATCATGAAAAATGTCATGATTTAACCACTAGAGGGCAAGTGTTACACCATTTAATGAATCATAAACATTACATGATTTAACCACTTGAGGGCAGCAGTGTTACACCATTTAATGAATCATGAACATTACACGATTTAACCACTAGAGGGCAGCAGTGTTACACCATTTAATGAATCATGACAATTACACGATTTAACCACTAGAGGGCAGCAGTGTTACACCATTTAATGAATCATAAACATTACACTATTTAACCACTAGAGGGCAGCAGTGTTACACCATTTAATGAATTATGAACATCACATGATTTAACCACTAGAGGGCAGCAGTGTTACACCATTTAATGAATCATGGACATTACATGATTTAACCACTAGAGGGCAGCAGTGTTACACCATTTAATGAATCATGAAAAATGTCATTATTTAACCACTAGAGGGCAACAGTGTTACACCATTTAATGAATCATAAACATTACACTATTTAACCACTAGAGGGCAGCAGTGTTACACCATTTAATGAATCATGAACATCACATGATTTAACCACAAGAGTGCAGCAGTGTTACACCATTTAATGATTCATGAACATTACATGATTTAACCACTAGAGGGCAGCAGTGTTACACCATTTAATGGATCATGGACATTACATGATTTAACCACTAGAGGGCAGCAGTGTTACACCATTTAATGAATCATGAAAAATGTCATGATTTAACCACTAGAGGGCAACAGTGTTACACCATTTAATGAATCATAAACATTACATGATTTAACCACTTGAGGGCAGCAGTGTTACACCATTTAATGAATCATGAACATTACACGATTTAACCACTAGAGGGCAGCAGTGTTACACCATTTAATGAATCATGAACATTACACGATTTAACCACTAGAGGGCAGCAGTGTTACACCATTCAATGAATCATGAAAAATTACATGATTTAACCACTAGAGGGCAGCAGTGTTACACCATTTAATGAATCATGAACATTACACGATTTAACCACTAGAGGGCAGCAATGTTACAACATTTAATGAATCATGGACATTACATGATTTAACCACTAGAGGGCAGCAGTGTTACACCATTTAATGAATCATGAAAAATGTCATGATTTAACCACTAGAGGGCAACAGTGTTACACCATTTAATGAATCATAAACATTACATGATTTAACCACTTGAGGGCAGCAGTGTTACACCATTTAATGAATCATGAACATTACACGATTTAACCACTAGAGGGCAGCAGTGTTACACCATTTAATGAATCATGAACATTACATGATTTAACCACTAGAGGGCAGCAGTGTTACACCATTTAATGGATCATGGACATTACATGATTTAACCACTAGAGGGCAGCAGTGTTACACCATTTAATGAATCATGAAAAATGTCATGATTTAAACACTAGAGGGCAACAGTGTTACACCATTTAATGAATCATAAACATTACACTATTTAACCACTAGAGTGCAGCAGTGTTACACCATTTAATGATTCATGAACATTACATGATTTAACCACTAGAGGGCAGCAGTGTTACACCATTTAATGAATCATGGGCATTACATGATTTAACCACTAGAGGGCAGCAGTGTTACACCATTTAATGATTCATGAACATTACACAATTTAACCACTAGAGGGCAGCAGTGTTACACCATTTAATGAATCATGAACATTACACGATTTAACCACTAGAGGGCAGCAGTGTTACACCATTTAATGAATCATGAAAGATTACACGATTTAACCACTGGAGGGCAGCAGTGTTACACCATTTAATGAATCATAAACATTACATGATTTAACCACTAGAGGGCAGCAGTGTTACACCATTTAATGAATCATGAACATTACACGATTTAACCACTAGAGGGCAGCAGTGTTACACCATTTAATGAATCATGAACATTACACGATTTAACCACTAGAGGGCAGCAGTGTTACACCATTTAATGAATCATGAACATTACATGATTTAACCACTAGAGGGCAGCAGTGTTACACCATTTAATGGATCATGGACATTACATGATTTAACCACTAGAGGGCAGCAGTGTTACACCATTTAATGAATCATGAACAATGTCATGATATAAACACTAGAGGGCAACAGTGTTACACCATTTAATGAATCATAAACATTACACGATTTAACCACTAGAGGGCAGCAGTGTTACACCATTTAATGAATCATGAAAGATTACACGATTTAACCACTGGAGGGCAGCAGTGTTACACCATTTAATGAATCATGAAAGATTACACGATTTAACCACTGGAGGGCAGCAGTGTTACACCATTTAATGAATCATAAACATTACATGATTTAACCACTAGAGGGCAGCAGTGTTACACCATTTAATGAATCATGAACATTACACGATTTAACCACTAGAGGGCAGCAGTGTTACACCATTTAATGAATCATGAACATTACACGATTTAACCACTAGAGGGCAGCAGTGTTACACAATTTAATGAATCATAAACATTACACGATTTAACCACTAGAGGGCAGCAGTGTTACACCATTTAATGAATCATGAACATTACACGATTTAACCACGAGAGGGCAGCAGTGTTACACCATTTAATGAATCATGAACATTACACGATTTAACCACTAGAGGGCAGCAGTGTTACACCATTTAATGAATCATGAACATTACATGATTTAACCACTAGAGGGCAGCAGTGTTACACCATTTAATGAATCATGAACATTACATGATTTAACCACTAGAGGGCAGCAGTGTTACACCATTTAATGAATCATAAACATTACATGATTTAACCACTAGAGCGCAGCAGTGTTACACCATTTAATGAATCATGAACATTACATGATTTAACCACTAGAGGGCATCAGTGTTACACCATTTAATGATTCATGAACATTACATGATCTAACCACTAGAGGGCAACAGTGTTACACCATTTTATGAATCATGAGCATTACATGATTTAACCACTAGAGGGCAGCAGTGTTACACCATTTCATGAATCATAAACATTACACGATTTAACCACAAGAGGGCAGCAGTGTTACACCATTTAATGAATCATGGACATGACATAATTTAACCACTAGAGGGCAGCAGTGTTTCACCATTTAATGAATCATGAAAGATTACATGATTTAACCACTGGAGGGCAGCAGTGTTACACCATTTAATGAATCATGAACATTACACGATTTAACCACTAGAGGGCAGCAGTGTTACACCATTTAATGAATCATAAACATTACATGATTTAACCACTAGAGGGCAGCATTGTTACACCATTTAATGAATCATGAACATTACACGATTTAACCACTAGAGGGCAGCAGTGTTACACCATTTAATGATTCATGATCATTACATGATTTAACCACTAGAGGGCAGCAGTGTTACACCATTCAATGAATCATGAACATTACATGATTTAACCACTAGAGGGCAGCAGTGTTACACCATTTAATGGATCATGGACATTACATGATTTAACCACTAGAGGGCAGCAGTGTTACACCATTTAATGAATCATGAAAAATGTCATGATTTAACCACTAGAGGGCAACAGTGTTACACCATTTAATGAATCATAAACATTACACTATTTAACCACTAGAGTGCAGCAGTGTTACACCATTTAATGATTCATGAACATTACACAATTTAACCACTAGAGGGCAGCAGTGTTACACCATTTAATGAATCATGAACATTACACGATTTAACCACTAGAGGGCAGCAGTGTTACACCATTTAATGAATCATGAAAGATTACACGATTTAACCACTGGAGGGCAGCAGTGTTACACCATTTAATGAATCATAAACATTACATGATTTAACCAGTAGAGGGCAGCAGTGTTACACCATTTAATGAATCATGAACATTACATGATTTAACCACTAGAGGGCAGCAGTGTTACACCATTTAATGAATCATGAACATTACATGATTTAACCACTAGAGGGCAGCAGTGTTACACCATTTAATGAATCATGAACATTACATGATTTAACCACTAGAGGGCAGCAGTGTTACACCATTTAATGAATCGTAAACATTACATGATTTAACCACTAGAGCGCAGCAGTGTTACACCATTTAATGAATCATGAACATTACATGATTTAACCACTAGAGGGCATCAGTGTTACACCATTTAATGATTCATGAACATTACATGATCTAACCACTAGAGGGCAACAGTGTTACACCATTTAATGAATCATGAGCATTACATGATTTAACCACTAGAGGGCAGCAGTATTACACCATTTAATGAATCATGAACATTACACGATTTACCCACTAGAGGGCAGCAGTGTTACACTATTTAATGATTCATGATCATTACATGATTTAACCACTAGAGGGCAGCAGTGTTACACCATTCAATGAATCATGAAAAATTACATGATTTAACCACTAGAGGGCAGCAGTGTTACACCATTTAATGAATCATGAACATTACACGATTTAACCACTAGAGGGCAGCAGTGTTACACCATTTAATGAATCATGAAAAATGTCATGATTTAACCACTAGAGGGCAACAGTGTTACACCATTTAATGAATCATAAATATTACATGATTTAACCACTTGAGGGCAGCAGTGTTACACCATTTAATGAATCATGAACATTACACGATTTAACCACTAGAGGGCAGCAGTGTTACACCATTTAATGAATCATGAACATTACACGATTTAACCACTAGAGGGCAGCAGTGTTACACCATTTAATGAATCATAAACATTACACGATTTAACCACTAGAGGGCAGCAGTGTTACACCATTTAATGAATCATGAACATTACACGATTTAACCACGAGAGGGCAGCAGTGTTACACCATTTAATGAATCATGAACATTACACGATTTAACCACTAGAGGGCAGCAGTGTTACACCATTTAATGAATCATAAACATTACACGATTTAACCACTAGAGGGCAGCAGTGTTACACCATTTAATGAATCATAAACATTACACGATTTAACCACTAGAGGGCAGCAGTGTTACACCATTTAATGAATCATGGACATGACATAATTTAACCACTAGAGGGCAGCAGTGTTTCACCATTTAATGAATCATGAAAGATTACATGATTTAACCACTGGAGGGCAGCAGTGTTACACCATTTAATGAATAATGAACATTACACGATTTAACCACTAGAGGGCAGCAGTGTTACACCATTTAATGAATCATAAACATTACATGATTTAACCACTAGAGGGCAGCAGTGTTACACCATTTAATGAATCATGAACATTACACGATTTAACCACTAGAGGGCAGCAGTGTTACACCATTTAATGATTCATGATCATTACATGATTTAACCACTAGAGGGGAGCAGTGTTACACCATTCAATGAATCATGAACATTACATGATTTAACCACTAGAGGGCAGCAGTGTTACACCATTTAATGGATCATGGACATTACATGATTTAACCACTAGAGGGCAGCAGTGTTACACCATTTAATGAATCATGAAAAATGTCATGATTTAACCACTAGAGGGCAACAGTGTTACACCATTTAATGAATCATAAACATTACACTATTTAACCACTAGAGTGCAGCAGTGTTACACCATTTAATGATTCATGAACATTACATGATTTAACCACTAGAGGGCAGCAGTGTTACACCATTTAATGAATCATGGGCATTACATGATTTAACCACTACAGGGCAGCAGTGTTACACCATTTAATGATTCATGAACATTACACAATTTAACCACTAGAGGGCAGCAGTGTTACACCATTTAATGAATCATGAACATTACACGATTTAACCACTAGAGGGCAGCAGTGTTACACCATTTAATGAATCATGAAAGATTACACGATTTAACCACTGGAGGGCAGCAGTGTTACACCATTTAATGAATCATAAACATTACATGATTTAACCAGTAGAGGGCAGCAGTGTTACACCATTTAATGAATCATGAACATTACATGATTTAACCACTAGAGGGCAGCAGTGTTACACCATTTAATGAATCATGAACATTACATGATTTAACCACTAGAGGGCAGCAGTGTTACACCATTTAATGAATCATGAACATTACATGATTTAACCACTAGAGGGCAGCAGTGTTACACCATTTAATGAATCGTAAACATTACATGATTTAACCACTAGAGCGCAGCAGTGTTACACCATTTAATGAATCATGAACATTACATGATTTAACCACTAGAGGGCATCAGTGTTACACCATTTAATGATTCATGAACATTACATGATCTAACCACTAGAGGGCAACAGTGTTACACCATTTAATGAATCATGAGCATTACATGATTTAACCACTAGAGGGCAGCAGTGTTACACCATTTCATGAATCATAAACATTACACGATTTAACCACTAGAGGGCAGCAGTGTTACACCATTTAATGAATCATGGACATGACATAATTTAACCACTAGAGGGCAGCAGTGTTACACCATTTAATGAATCATGAACATTACACGATTTAACCACTAGAGGGCAGCAGTGTTACACCATTTAATGAATCATAAACATTACATGATTTAACCACTAGAGGGCAGCAGTATTACACCATTTAATGAATCATGAACATTACACGATTTAACCACTAGAGGGCAGCAGTGTTACACTATTTAATGATTCATGATCATTACATGATTTAACCACTAGAGGGCACCAGTGTTACACCATTCAATGAATCATGAAAAATTACATGATTTAACCACTAGAGGGCAGCAGTGTTACACCATTTAATGAATCATGAACATTACACGATTTAACCACTAGAGGGCAGCAGTGTTACACCATTTAATGAATCATGAAAAATGTCATGATTTAACCACTAGAGGGCAACAGTGTTACACCATTTAATGAATCATAAATATTACATGATTTAACCACTTGAGGGCAGCAGTGTTACACCATTTAATGAATCATGAACATTACACGATTTAACCACTAGAGGGCAGCAGTGTTACACCATTTAATGAATCATGAACATTACACGATTTAACCACTAGAGGGCAGCAGTGTTACACCATTTAATGAATCATAAACATTACACGATTTAACCACTAGAGGGCAGCAGTGTTACACCATTTAATGAATCATAAACATTACACGATTTAACCACTAGAGGGCAGCAGTGTTACACCATTTAATGAATCATGGACATGACATAATTTAACCACTAGAGGGCAGCAGTGTTTCACCATTTAATGAATCATGAAAGATTACATGATTTAACCACTGGAGGGCAGCAGTGTTACACCATTTAATGAATCATGAACATTACACGATTTAACCACTAGAGGGCAGCAGTGTTACACCATTTAATGAATCATAAACATTACATGATTTAACCACTAGAGGGCAGCAGTGTTACACCATTTAATGAATCATGAACATTACACGATTTAACCACTAGAGGGCAGCAGTGTTACACCATTTAATGATTCATGATCATTACATGATTTAACCACTAGAGGGCAGCAGTGTTACACCATTCAATGAATCATGAACATTACATGATTTAACCACTAGAGGGCAGCAGTGTTACACCATTTAATGGATCATGGACATTACATGATTTAACCACTAGAGGGCAGCAGTGTTACACCATTTAATGAATCATGAAAAATGTCATGATTTAACCACTAGAGGGCAACAGTGTTACACCATTTAATGAATCATAAACATTACACTATTTAACCACTAGAGTGCAGCAGTGTTACACCATTTAATGATTCATGAACATTACATGATTTAACCACTAGAGGGCAGCAGTGTTACACCATTTAATGAATCATGGGCATTACATGATTTAACCACTACAGGGCAGCAGTGTTACACCATTTAATGATTCATGAACATTACACAATTTAACCACTAGAGGGCAGCAGTGTTACACCATTTAATGAATCATGAACATTACACGATTTAACCACTAGAGGGCAGCAGTGTTACACCATTTAATGAATCATGAAAGATTACACGATTTAACCACTGGAGGGCAGCAGTGTTACACCATTTAATGAATCATAAACATTACATGATTTAACCAGTAGAGGGCAGCAGTGTTACACCATTTAATGAATCATGAACATTACATGATTTAACCACTAGAGGGCAGCAGTGTTACACCATTTAATGAATCATGAACATTACATGATTTAACCACTAGAGGGCAGCAGTGTTACACCATTTAATGAATCATGAACATTACATGATTTAACCACTAGAGGGCAGCAGTGTTACACCATTTAATGAATCGTAAACATTACATGATTTAACCACTAGAGCGCAGCAGTGTTACACCATTTAATGAATCATGAACATTACATGATTTAACCACTAGAGGGCATCAGTGTTACACCATTTAATGATTCATGAACATTACATGATCTAACCACTAGAGGGCAACAGTGTTACACCATTTAATGAATCATGAGCATTACATGATTTAACCACTAGAGGGCAGCAGTGTTACACCATTTCATGAATCATAAACATTACACGATTTAACCACTAGAGGGCAGCAGTGTTACACCATTTAATGAATCATGGACATGACATAATTTAACCACTAGAGGGCAGCAGTGTTACACCATTTAATGAATCATGAACATTACACGATTTAACCACTAGAGGGCAGCAGTGTTACACCATTTAATGAATCATAAACATTACATGATTTAACCACTAGAGGGCAGCAGTATTACACCATTTAATGAATCATGAACATTACACGATTTAACCACTAGAGGGCAGCAGTGTTACACTATTTAATGATTCATGATCATTACATGATTTAACCACTAGAGGGCAGCAGTGTTACACCATTCAATGAATCATGAAAAATTACATGATTTAACCACTAGAGGGCAGCAGTGTTACACCATTTAATGAATCATGAACATTACACGATTTAACCACTAGAGGGCAGCAGTGTTACACCATTTAATGAATCATGAAAAATGTCATGATTTAACCACTAGAGGGCAACAGTGTTACACCATTTAATGAATCATAAATATTACATGATTTAACCACTTGAGGGCAGCAGTGTTACACCATTTAATGAATCATGAACATTACACGATTTAACCACTAGAGGGCAGCAGTGTTACACCATTTAATGAATCATGAACATTACACGATTTAACCACTAGAGGGCAGCAGTGTTACACCATTTAATGAATCATAAACATTACACGATTTAACCACTAGAGGGCAGCAGTGTTACACCATTTAATGAATCATGAACATTACACGATTTAACCACGAGAGGGCAGCAGTGTTACACCATTTAATGAATCATGAACATTACACGATTTAACCACTAGAGGGCAGCAGTGTTACACCATTTAATGAATCATAAACATTACACGATTTAACCACTAGAGGGCAGCAGTGTTACACCATTTAATGAATCATAAACATTACACGATTTAACCACTAGAGGGCAGCAGTGTTACACCATTTAATGAATCATAAACATTACATGATTTAACTACTAGAGGGCAGCAGTGTTACACCATTTAATGAATCATGAACATTACATGATTTAACCACTAGAGGGCAGCAGTGTTACACCATTTAATGAATCATGAACATTACATGATTTAACCACTAGAGCGCAGCAGTGTTACACCATTTAATGAATCATGAACATTACACGATTTAACCACTAGAGGGCAGCAGTGTTACACCATTTAATGATTCATGATCATTACATGATTTAACCACTAGAGGGCAGCAGTGTTACACCATTTAATGAATCATGAAAAATTACATGATTTAACCACTAGAGGGCAGCAGTGTTACACCATTTAATGAATCATGAACATTACACGATTTAACCACTAGAGGGCAGCAGTGTTACACCATTTAATGAATCATGGACATTACATGATTTAACCACTAGAGGGCAGCAGTGTTACACCATTTAATTAATCATGAAAAATGTCATGATTTAACCACTAGAGGGCAACAGTGTTACACCATTTAATGAATCATAAACATTACATGATTTAACCACTTGAGGGCAGCAGTGTTACACCATTTAATGAATCATGAACATTACACGATTTAACCACTAGAGGGCAGCAGTGTTACACCATTTAATGAATCATGAACATTACACGATTTAATCACTAGAGGGCAGCAGTGTTACACCATTTAATGAATCATAAACATTACACTATTTAACCACTAGAGGGCAGCAGTGTTACACCATTTAATGAATCATGAACATCACATGATTTAACCACTAGAGGGCAGCAGTGTTACACCATTTAATGAATCATGGACATTACATGATTTAACCACTAGAGGGCAGCAGTGTTACACCATTTAATGAATCATGAAAAATGTCATGATTTAACCACTAGAGGGCAACAGTGTTACACCATTTAATGAATCATAAACATTACACTATTTAACCACTAGAGGGCAGCAGTGTTACACCATTTAATGAATCATGAACATCACATGATTTAACCACAAGAGGGCAGCAGTGTTACATCATTTAATGATTCATGAACATTACATGATTTAACCACTAGAGGGCAGCAGTGTTACACCATTTAATGAATCATAAACATTACATGATTTAACCACTAGAGGGCAGCAGTGTTACACCATTTAATGAATCATGGACATTACATGATTTAACCACTAGAGGGCAGCAGTGTTACACCATTAAATGAATCATGAAAAATGACATGATTTAACCACTAGAGGGCAACAGTGTTACACCATTTAATGAATCATAAACATTACATGATTTAACCACTTGAGGGCAGCAGTGTTACACCATTTAATGAATCATGAACATTACACGATTTAACCACTAGAGGGCAGCAGTGTTACACCATTTAATGGATCATGGACATTACATGATTTAACCACTAGAGGGCAGCAGTGTTACACCATTTAATGAATCATGAAAAATGTCATGATTTAAACACTAGAGGGCAACAGTGTTACACCATTTAATGAATCATAAACATTACACTATTTAACCACTAGAGTGCAGCAGTGTTACACCATTTAATGATTCATGAACATTACATGATTTAACCACTAGAGGGCAGCAGTGTTACACCATTTAATGAATCATGGGCATTACACGATTTAACCACTAGAGGGCAGCAGTGTTACACCATTTAATGAATCATGAACATTATACGATTTAACCACTAGAGGACAGCAGTGTTACACCATTTAATGAATCATGGACATTTCATGATTTAACCACTAGAGGGCAGCAGTGTTACACCATTTAATGAATCATGAAAAATTACATGATTTAACCACTAGAGGGCATCAGTGTTACACCATTTAATGAATCATAAACATTACATGATTTAACCACTTGAGGGCAGCAGTGTTACACCATTTAATGAATCATGAACATTACACGATTTAACCACTAGAGGGCAGCAGTGTTACACCATTTAATGGATCATGGACATTACATGATTTAACCACTAGAGGGCAGCAGTGTTACACCATTTAATGAATCATGAAAAATGTCATGATTTAAACACTAGAGGGCAACAGTGTTACACCATTTAATGAATCATAAACATTACACTATTTAACCACTAGAGTGCAGCAGTGTTACACCATTTAATGATTCATGAACATTACATGATTTAACCACTAGAGGGCAGCAGTGTTACACCATTTAATGAATCATGGGCATTACACGATTTAACCACTAGAGGGCAGCAGTGTTACACCATTTAATGAATCATGAACATTACACGATTTAACCACTAGAGGACAGCAGTGTTACACCATTTAATGAATCATGGACATTTCATGATTTAACCACTAGAGGGCAGCAGTGTTACACCATTTAATGAATCATGAAAAATTACATGATTTAACCACTAGAGGGCATCAGTGTTACACCATTTAATGAATCATGAAAAATTACATGATTTAACCACTAGAGGGCAGCAGTGTTACACCATTTAATGAATCATGGACATTACATGATTTAACCACTAGAGGGCAGCAGTTTTACACCATTTAATGAATCATGAAAAAATACATGATTTAACCACTAGAGGGCAGCAGTGTTACACTATTTAATGAATCATGGACATTACATGATTTAACCACTAGAGGGCAGCAGTGTTACACCATTTAATGAATCATGAACATTACATGATTTAACCACTAGAGGGCAGCAGTGTTACACCATTTAATGAATCATGAACATCACACGATTTAACCATTAGAGTGCAGCAGTGTTACACCATTTAATGAATCATGAACATTACACGATTTAACCACTAGACGGCAGCAGTGTTACACCATTTAATGAATCATAAACATTACACGATTTAACCACTAGAGGGCAGCAGTGTTACACCATTTAATGAATCATGAACATTACACGATTTAACCACGAGAGGGCAGCAGTGTTACACCATTTAATGAATCATGAACATTACACGATTTAACCACTAGAGGGCAGCAGTGTTACACCATTTAATGAATCATAAACATTACACAATTTAACCACTAGAGGGCAGCAGTGTTACACCATTTAATGAATCATGGACATTACATGATTTAACCACTAGAGGGCAGCAGTGTTACACCATTTAATGAATCATGAAAAATTACATGATTTAACCACTAGAGGGCAGCAGTGTTACACCATTTAATGAATCATAAACATTACATGATTTAACCACTAGAGGGCAGCAGTGTTATACCATTTAATGAATCATGGCCATTACATGATTTAACCACTAGAGGGCAGCAGTGTTACACCATTTAATGAATCATGAAATATTACATGATTTAACCACTGGAGGGCAGCAGTGTTACACCATTTAATGAATCATAAACATTACACGATTTAACCACTAGAGGGCAGCAGTGTTACACCATTTAATGAATCATAAACATTACACGATTTAACTACTAGAGGGCAGCAGTGTTACACCATTTAATGAATCATGAACATTACACGATTTAACCACTAGAGGGCAGCAGTGTTACACCATTTAATGAATCATAAACATTACATGATTTAACCACTAGAGCGCAGCAGTGTTACACCATTTAATGAATCATGAACATTACACGATTTAACCACTAGAGGGCAGCAGTGTTACACCATTTAATGATTCATGAACATTACACGATTTAACCACTAGAGGGCAGCAGTATTACACCATTTAATGAATCATAAACATTACACTATTTAACCACTAGAGGGCAGCAGTGTTACACCATTTAATGAATCATGGACATTACATGATTTAACCACTAGAGGGCAGCAGTGTTACACCATTTAATGAATAATGAAAAATGTCATGATTTAACCACTAGAGGGCAACAGTGTTACACCATTTAATGAATCATAAACATTACACTATTTAACCACTAGAGGGCAGCAGTGTTACACCATTTAATGAATCATGAACATCACATGATTTAACCACAAGAGTGCAGCAGTGTTACACCATTTAATGATTCATGAACATTACATGATTTAACCACTAGAGGGCAGCAGTGTTACACCATTTAATGAATCATGGGCATTACATGATTTAACCACTAGAGGGCAGCAGTGTTACACCATTTAATGAATCATGAAAGATTTCATGATTTAACCACTAGAGGGCAGCAGTGTTACACCATTTAATGAATCATAAACATTACATGATTTAACCACTAGAGGGCAGCAGTGTTATACCATTTAATGAATCATGGATATTACATGATTTAACCACTAGAGGGCAGCAGTGTTACACCATTTAATGAATCATGAAATATTACATGATTTAACCACTGGAGGGCAGCAGTGTTACACCATTTAATGAATCATAAACATTACACGATTTAACCACTAGAGGGCAGCAGTGTTACACCATTTAATGAATCATAAACATTACACGATTTAACTACTAGAGGGCAGCAGTGTTACACCATTTAATAAACATGAACATTACACGATTTAACCACTAGAGGGCAGCAGTGTTACACCATTTAATGAATCATAAACATTACATGATTTAACCACTAGAGGGCAGCAGTGTTACACCATTTAATGAATCATGAACATTACACGATTTAACCACTAGAGGGCAGCAGTGTTACACCATTTAATGATTCATGATCATTACATGATTTAACCACTAGAGGGCAGCAGTGTTACACCATTCAATGATTCATGAAAAATTACATGATTTAACCACTAGAGGGCAGCAGTGTTACACCATTTAATGAATCATGAACATTACACGATTTAACCACTAGAGGGCAGCAGTGTTACACCATTTAATGAATCATGGACATTACATGATTTAACCACTAGAGGGCAGCAGTGTTACACCATTTAATGAATCATGAAAAATGTCATGATTTAACCACTAGAGGGCAACAGTGTTACACCATTTAATGAATCATAAACATTACATGATTTAACCACTTGAGGGCAGCAGTGTTACACCATTTAATGAATCATGAACATTACACAATTTAACCACTAGAGGGCAGCATTGTTACACCATTTAATGAATCATGAACATTACACGATTTAACCACTAGAGGGCAGCAGTGTTACACCATTTAATGAATCATAAACATTACACGATTTAACCACTAGAGGGCAGCAGTGTTACACCATTTAATGAATCATGAACATTACACGATTTAACCACGAGAGGGCAGCAGTGTTACACCATTTAATGAATCATGAACATTACACGATTTAACCACTAGAGGGCAGCAGTGTTACACCATTTAATGAATCATAAACATTACACGATTTAACCACTAGAGGGCAGCAGTGTTACACCATTTAATGAATCATAAACATTACACGATTTAACCACTAGAGGGCAGCAGTGTTACACCATTTAATGAATCATAAACATTACACGATTTAACTACTAGAGGGCAGCAGTGTTACACCATTTAATGAATCATGAACATTACATGATTTAACCACTAGAGGGCAGCAGTGTTACACCATTTAATGAATCATAAACATTACATGATTTAACCACTAGAGTGCAGCAGTGTTACACCATTTAATGAATCATGAACATTACATGATTTAACCACTAGAGGGCAGCAGTGTTACACCATTTAATGAATCATGAAAAATTACATGATTTAACCACTAGAGGGCAGCAGTGTTACACCATTTAATGAATCATGAACATTACACGATTTAACCACTAGAGGGCAGCAGTGTTACACCATTTAATGAATCATGGACATTACATGATTTAACCACTAGAGGGCAGCAGTGTTACACCATTTAATTAATCATGAAAAATGTCATGATTTAACCACTAGAGGGCAACAGTCTTACACCATTTAATGAATCATAAACATTACATGATTTAACCACTTGAGGGCAGCAGTGTTACACCATTTAATGAATCATGAACATTACACGATTTAACCACTAGAGGGCAGCAGTGTTACACCATTTAATGAATCATAAACATTACACTATTTAACCACTAGAGGGCAGCAGTGTTACACCATTTAATGAATCATGAACATCACATGATTTAACCACTAGAGGGCAGCAGTGTTACACCATTTAATGAATCATGGACATTACATGATTTAACCACTAGAGGGCAGCAGTGTTACACCATTTAATGAATCATGAAAAATGTCATGATTTAACCACTAGAGGGCAACAGTGTTACACCATTTAATGAATCATAAACATTACACTATTTAACCACTAGAGGGCAGCAGTGTTACACCATTTAATGAATCATGAACATCACATGATTTAACCACAAGAGTGCAGCAGTGTTACACCATTTAATGATTCATGAACATTACATGATTTAACCACTAGAGGGCAGCAGTGTTACACCATTTAATGAATCATGAACATTACACGATTTAACCACTAGAGGGCAGCAGTGTTACACCATTTAATGATTCATGAACATTACACAATTTAACCACTAGAGGGCAGCAGTGTTACACCATTTAATGAATCATGAACATTACACGATTTAACCACTAGAGGGCAGCAGTGTTACACCATTTAATGAATCATGAAAGATTACACGATTTAACCACTGGAGGGCAGCAGTGTTACACCATTTAATGAATCATGAACATTACATGATTTAACCACTAGAGGGCAGCAGTGTTACACCATTTAATGAATCATGAACATTACATGATTTAACCACTAGAGGGCAGCAGTGTTACACCATTTAATGAATCATGAACATTACATGATTTAACCACTAGAGGGCAGCAGTGTTACACCATTTAATGAATCATAAACATTACATGATTTAACCACTAGAGCGCAGCAGTGTTACACCATTTAATGAATCATGAACATTACATGATTTAACCACTAGAGGGCATCAGTGTTACACCATTTAATGATTCATGAACATTACATGATCTAACCACTAGAGGGCAACAGTGTTACACCATTTAATGAATCATGAGCATTACATGATTTAACCACTAGAGGGCAGCAGTGTTACACCATTTCATGAATCATAAACATTACACGATTTAACCACTAGAGGGCAGCAGTGTTACACCATTTAATGAATCATGGACATGACATAATTTAACCACTAGAGGGCAGCAGTGTTTCACCATTTAATGAATCATGAAAGATTACATGATTTAACCACTGGAGGGCAGCAGTGTTACACCATTTAATGAATCATGAACATTACACGATTTAACCACTAGAGGGCAGCATTGTTACACCATTTAATGAATCATAAACATTACATGATTTAACCACTAGAGGGCAGCAGTGTTACACCATTTAATGAATCATGAACATTACACGATTTAACCACTAGAGGGCAGCAGTGTTACACCATTTAATGATTCATGATCATTACATGATTTAACCACTAGAGGGCAGCAGTGTTACACCATTCAATGAATCATGAAAATTACATGATTTAACCACTAGAGGGCAGCAGTGTTACACCATTTAATGAATCATGAACATTACACGATTTAACCACTAGAGGGCAGCAGTGTTACACCATTTAATGAATCATGGACATTACATGATTTAACCACTAGAGGGCAGCAGTGTTACAATATTTAATGAATCATGAAAAATGTCATGATTTAACCACTAGAGGGCAACAGTGTTACACCATTTAATGAATCATAAACATTACATGATTTAACCAATTGAGGGCAGCAGTGTTACACCATTTAATGAATCATGAACATTACACGATTTAACCACTAGAGGGCAGCAGTGTTACACCATTTAATGAATCATAAACATTACACGATTTAACCACTAGAGGGCAGCAGTGTTACACCATTTAATGAATCATGAACATTACACGATTTAACCACGAGAGGGCAGCAGTGTTACACCATTTAATGAATCATGAACATTACACGATTTAACCACTAGAGGGCAGCAGTGTTACACCATTTAATGAATCATAAACATTACACGATTTAACCACTAGAGGGCAGCAGTCTTACACCATTTAATGAATCATAAACATTACACGATTTAACCACTAGAGGGCAGCAGTGTTACACCATTTAATGAATCATAAACATTACACGATTTAACTACTAGAGGGCAGCAGTGTTACACCATTTAATGAATCATGAACATTACATGATTTAACCACTAGAGGGCAGCAGTGTTACACCATTTAATGAATCATAAACATTACATGATTTAACCACTAGAGCGCAGCAGTGTTACACCATTTAATGAATCATGAACATTACATGATTTAACCACTAGAGGGCAGCAGTGTTACACCATTTAATGATTCATGAACATTACATGATCTAACCACTAGAGGGCAACAGTGTTACACCATTTAATGAATCATGAGCATTACATGACTTAACCACTAGAGGGCAGCAGTGTTACACCATTTAATGAATCATAAACATTACACGATTTAACCACTAGAGGGCAGCAGTGTTACACCATTTAATGAATCATGGACATGACATAATTTAACCACTAGAGGGCAGCAGTGTTACACCATTTAATGAATCATGGACATTACATGATTTAACCACTAGAGGGCAGCAGTGTTACACCATTTAATGAATCATGAAAGATTACATGATTTAACCACTGGAGGGCAGCAGTGTTACACCATTTAATGAATCATGAACATTACACGATTTAACCACTAGAGGGCAGCAGTGTTACACCATTTAATGAATCATAAACATTACATGATTTAACCACTAGAGCGCAGCAGTGTTACACCATTTAATTAATCATGAACATTACACGATTTAACCACTAGAGGGCAGCAGTGTTACACCATTTAATGAATCATGGACATTACATGATTTAACCACTAGAGGGCAGCAGTGTTACACCATTTAATGAATCATGAAAAATGTCATGATTTAACCACTAGAGGGCAACAGTGTTACACCATTTAATGAATCATAAACATTACATGATTTAACCACTTGAGGGCAGCAGTGTTACACCATTTAATGAATCATGAACATTGCACGATTTAACCACTAGAGGGCAGCAGTGTTACACCATTTAATGAATCATAAACATTACACTATTTAACCACTAGAGGGCAGCAGTGTTACACCATTTAATGAATCATGAACATCACATGATTTAACCACTAGAGAGCAGCAGTGTTACACCATTTAATGAATCATGGACATTACATGATTTAACCACTAGAGGGCAGCAGTGTTACACCATTTAATGAATCATGAAAAATGTCATGATTTAACCACTAGAGGGCAACAGTGTTACACCATTTAATGAATCATAAACATTACACTATTTAACCACTAGAGGGCAGCAGTGTTACACCATTTAATGAATCATGAACATCACATGATTTAACCACAAGAGTGCAGCAGTGTTACACCATTTAATGAATCATGGACATTACATGATTTAACCACTAGAGGGCAGCAGTGTTACACCATTTAATGAATCATGAAAGATTACATGATTTAACCACTGGAGGGCAGCAGTGTTACACCATTTAATGAATCATGGACATTACATGATTTAACCACTAGAGGGCAGCAGTGTTACACCATTTAATGAATCATGAAAGATTACATGATTTAACCACTGGAGGGCAGCAGTGTTACACCATTTAATGAATCATCAACATTACATGATTTAACCACTAGAGGGCAGCAGTGTTACACCATTTAATGAATCATGAACATTACACGATTTAACCACTAGAGGGCAGCAGTGTTACACCATTTAATGATTCATGAACATTACACGATTTAACCACTAGAGGGCAGCAGTGTTACACCATTTAATGAATCATGAACATTACACGATTTAACCACTAGAGGGCAGCAGTGTTACACCATTTAATGAATCATGAAAGATTACACGATTTAACCACTGGAGGGCAGCAGTGTTACACCATTTAATGAATCATAAACATTACATGATTTAACCACTAGAGGGCAGCAGTGTTACACCATTTAATGAATCATGAACATTACATGATTTAACCACTAGAGGGCAGCAGTGTTACACCATTTAATGAATCATGAACATTACATGATTTAACCACTAGAGGGCAGCAGTGTTACACCATTTAATGAATCATGAACATTACATGATTTAACCACTAGAGGGCAGCAGTGTTACACCATTTAATGAATCATGAACATTACACGATTTAACCACTAGAGGGCAGCAGTGTTACACCATTTAATGAATCATAAACATTACACGATTTAACCACTAGAGGGCAGCAGTGTTACACCATTTAATGAATCATGGACATTACATGATTTAACCACTAGAGGGCAGCAGTGTTACACCATTTAATGAATCATGAAAAATTACATGATTTAACCACTAGAGGGCAGCAGTGTTACACCATTTAATGAATCATAAACATTACATGATTTAACCACTAGAGGGCAGCAGTGTTACACCATTTAATGAATCATGAAAGATTACATGATTTAACCACTGGAGGGCAGCAGTGTTACACCATTTAATGAATCATCAACATTACATGATTTAACCACTAGAGGGCAGCAGTGTTACACCATTTAATGAATCATGAACATTACACGATTTAACCACTAGAGGGCAGCAGTGTTACACCATTTAATGAATCATAAACATTACACGATTTAACTACTAGAGGGCAGCAGTGTTACACCATTTAATGAATCATGAACATTACACGATTTAACCACTAGAGGGCAGCAGTGTTACACCATTTAATGAATCATAAACATTACATGATTTAACCACTAGAGCGCAGCAGTGTTACACCATTTAATGAATCATGAACATTGCACGATTTAACCACTAGAGGGCAGCAGTGTTACACCATTTAATGAATCATAAACATTACACTATTTAACCACTAGAGGGCAGCAGTGTTACACCATTTAATGAATCATGAACATCACATGATTTAACCACTAGAGAGCAGCAGTGTTACACCATTTAATGAATCATGGACATTACATGATTTAACCACTAGAGGGCAGCAGTGTTACACCATTTAATGAATCATGAAAAATGTCATGATTTAACCACTAGAGGGCAACAGTGTTACACCATTTAATGAATCATAAACATTACACTATTTAACCACTAGAGGGCAGCAGTGTTACACCATTTAATGAATCATGAACATCACATGATTTAACCACAAGAGTGCAGCAGTGTTACACCATTTAATGATTCATGAACATTACATGATTTAACCACTAGAGGGCAGCAGTGTTACACCATTTAATGAATCATGGACATTACATGATTTAACCACTAGAGGGCAGCAGTGTTACACCATTTAATGAATCATGAAAGATTACATGATTTAACCACTGGAGGGCAGCAGTGTTACACCATTTAATGAATCATCAACATTACATGATTTAACCACTAGAGGGCAGCAGTGTTACACCATTTAATGAATCATGAACATTACACGATTTAACCACTAGAGGGCAGCAGTGTTACACCATTTAATGATTCATGAACATTACACGATTTAACCACTAGAGGGCAGCAGTGTTACACCATTTAATGAATCATGAACATTACACGATTTAAGCACTAGAGGGCAGCAGTGTTACACCATTTAATGAATCATGAAAGATTACACGATTTAACCACTGGAGGGCAGCAGTGTTACACCATTTAATGAATCATAAACATTACATGATTTAACCACTAGAGGGCAGCAGTGTTACACCATTTAATGAATCATGAACATTACATGATTTAACCACTAGAGGGCAGCAGTGTTACACCATTTAATGAATCATGAACATTACATGATTTAACCACTAGAGGGCAGCAGTGTTACACCATTTAATGAATCATGAACATTACATGATTTAACCACTAGAGGGCAGCAGTGTTACACCATTTAATGAATCATGAACATTACACGATTTAACCACTAGAGGGCAGCAGTGTTACACCATTTAATGAATCATAAACATTACACGATTTAACCACTAGAGGGCAGCAGTGTTACACCATTTAATGAATCATGGACATTACATGATTTAACCACTAGAGGGCAGCAGTGTTACACCATTTAATGAATCATGAAAAATTACATGATTTAACCACTAGAGGGCAGCAGTGTTACACCATTTAATGAATCATAAACATTACATGATTTAACCACTAGAGGGCAGCAGTGTTACACCATTTAATGAATCATGAAAGATTACATGATTTAACCACTGGAGGGCAGCAGTGTTACACCATTTAATGAATCATCAACATTACATGATTTAACCACTAGAGGGCAGCAGTGTTACACCATTTAATGAATCATGAACATTACACGATTTAACCACTAGAGGGCAGCAGTGTTACACCATTTAATGAATCATAAACATTACACGATTTAACTACTAGAGGGCAGCAGTGTTACACCATTTAATGAATCATGAACATTACACGATTTAACCACTAGAGGGCAGCAGTGTTACACCATTTAATGAATCATAAACATTACATGATTTAACCACTAGAGCGCAGCAGTGTTACACCATTTAATGAATCATGAACATTACACGATTTAACCACTAGAGGGCAGCAGTGTTACACCATTTAATGATTCATGATCATTACATGATTTAACCACTAGAGGGCAGCAGTGTTACACCATTTAATGAATCATGAAAAATTACATGATTTAACCACTAGAGGGCAGCAGTGTTACACCATTTAATGAATCATGAACATTACACGATTTAACCACTAGAGGGCAGCAGTGTTACACCATTTAATGAATCATGGACATTACATGATTTAACCACTAGAGGGCAGCAGTGTTACACCATTTAATGAATCATGAAAAATGTCATGATTTAACCACTAGAGGGCAACAGTGTTACACCATTTAATGAATCATAAACATTACATGATTTAACCACTTGAGGGCAGCAGTGTTACACCATTTAATGAATCATGAACATTGCACGATTTAACCACTAGAGGGCAGCAGTGTTACACCATTTAATGAATCATAAACATTACACTATTTAACCACTAGAGGGCAGCAGTGTTACACCATTTAATGAATCATGAACATCACATGATTTAACCACTAGAGAGCAGCAGTGTTACACCATTTAATGAATCATGGACATTACATGATTTAACCACTAGAGGGCAGCAGTGTTACACCATTTAATGAATCATGAAAAATGTCATGATTTAACCACTAGAGGGCAACAGTGTTACACCATTTAATGAATCATAAACATTACACTATTTAACCACTAGAGGGCAGCAGTGTTACACCATTTAATGAATCATGAACATCACATGATTTAACCACAAGAGTGCAGCAGTGTTACACCATTTAATGATTCATGAACATTACATGATTTAACCACTAGAGGGCAGCAGTGTTACACCATTTAATGAATCATGGACATTACATGATTTAACCACTAGAGGGCAGCAGTGTTACACCATTTAATGAATCATGAAAGATTACATGATTTAACCACTGTAGGGCAGCAGTGTTACACCATTTAATGAATCATGGACATTACATGATTTAACCACTAGAGGGCAGCAGTGTTACACCATTTAATGAATCATGAAAGATTACATGATTTAACCACTGGAGGGCAGCAGTGTTACACCATTTAATGAATCATCAACATTACATGATTTAACCACTAGAGGGCAGCAGTGTTACACCATTTAATGAATCATGAACATTACACGATTTAACCACTAGAGGGCAGCAGTGTTACACCATTTAATGATTCATGAACATTACACGATTTAACCACTAGAGGGCAGCAGTGTTACACCATTTAATGAATCATGAACATTACACGATTTAACCACTAGAGGGCAGCAGTGTTACACCATTTAATGAATCATGAAAGATTACACGATTTAACCACTGGAGGGCAGCAGTGTTACACCATTTAATGAATCATAAACATTACATGATTTAACCACTAGAGGGCAGCAGTGTTACACCATTTAATGAATCATGAACATTACATGATTTAACCACTAGAGGGCAGCAGTGTTACACCATTTAATGAATCATGAACATTACATGATTTAACCAATAGAGGGCAGCAGTGTTACACCATTTAATGAATCATGAACATTACACGATTTAACCACTAGAGGGCAGCAGTGTTACACCATTTAATGAATCATAAACATTACATGATTTAACCACTAGAGCGCAGCAGTGTTACACCATTTAATTAATCATGAACATTACACGATTTAACCACTAGAGGGCAGCAGTGTTACACCATTTAATGAATCATGGACATTACATGATTTAACCACTAGAGGGCAGCAGTGTTACACCATTTAATGAATCATGAAAAATGTCATGATTTAACCACTAGAGGGCAACAGTGTTACACCATTTAATGAATCATAAACATTACATGATTTAACCACTTGAGGGCAGCAGTGTTACACCATTTAATGAATCATGAACATTGCACGATTTAACCACTAGAGGGCAGCAGTGTTACACCATTTAATGAATCATAAACATTACACTATTTAACCACTAGAGGGCAGCAGTGTTACACCATTTAATGAATCATGAACATCACATGATTTAACCACTAGAGAGCAGCAGTGTTACACCATTTAATGAATCATGGACATTACATGATTTAACCACTAGAGGGCAGCAGTGTTACACCATTTAATGAATCATGAAAAATGTCATGATTTAACCACTAGAGGGCAACAGTGTTACACCATTTAATGAATCATAAACATTACACTATTTAACCACTAGAGGGCAGCAGTGTTACACCATTTAATGAATCATGAACATCACATGATTTAACCACAAGAGTGCAGCAGTGTTACACCATTTAATGAATCATGGACATTACATGATTTAACCACTAGAGGGCAGCAGTGTTACACCATTTAATGAATCATGAAAGATTACATGATTTAACCACTGGAGGGCAGCAGTGTTACACCATTTAATGAATCATGGACATTACATGATTTAACCACTAGAGGGCAGCAGTGTTACACCATTTAATGAATCATGAAAGATTACATGATTTAACCACTGGAGGGCAGCAGTGTTACACCATTTAATGAATCATCAACATTACATGATTTAACCACTAGAGGGCAGCAGTGTTACACCATTTAATGAATCATGAACATTACACGATTTAACCACTAGAGGGCAGCAGTGTTACACCATTTAATGATTCATGAACATTACACGATTTAACCACTAGAGGGCAGCAGTGTTACACCATTTAATGAATCATGAACATTACACGATTTAACCACTAGAGGGCAGCAGTGTTACACCATTTAATGAATCATGAAAGATTACACGATTTAACCACTGGAGGGCAGCAGTGTTACACCATTTAATGAATCATAAACATTACATGATTTAACCACTAGAGGGCAGCAGTGTTACACCATTTAATGAATCATGAACATTACATGATTTAACCACTAGAGGGCAGCAGTGTTACACCATTTAATGAATCATGAACATTACATGATTTAACCACTAGAGGGCAGCAGTGTTACACCATTTAATGAATCATGAACATTACATGATTTAACCACTAGAGGGCACTAGTGTTACACCATTTAATGAATCATAAACATTACATGATTTAACCACTAGAGCGCAGCAGTGTTACACCATTTAATGAATCATGAACATTACATGATTTAACCACTAGAGGGCATCAGTGTTACACCATTTAATGATTCATGAACATTACATGATCTAACCACTAGAGGGCAACAGTGTTACACCATTTAATGAATCATGAGCATTACATGACTTAACCACTAGAGGGCAGCAGTGTTACACCATTTAATGAATCATAAACATTACACGATTTAACCACTAGAGGGCAGCAGTGTTACACCATTTAATGAATCATGGACATGACATAATTTAACCACTAGAGGGCAGCAGTGTTACACCATTTAATGAATCATGGACATTACATGATTTAACCACTAGAGGGCAGCAGTGTTACACCATTTAATGAATCATGAAAGATTACATGATTTAACCACTGGAGGGCAGCAGTGTTACACCATTTAATGAATCATGAACATTACATGATTTAACCACTAGAGGGCATCAGTGTTACACCATTTAATGATTCATGAACATTACATGATCTAACCACTAGAGGGCAGCAGTGTTACACCATTTAATGAATCATGAACATTACACGATTTAACCACTAGAGGGCAGCAGTTTTACACCATTTAATGAATCATGAAAGATTACACGATTTAACCACTGGAGGGCAGCAGTGTTACACCATTTAATGAATCATAAACATTACATGATTTAACCACTAGAGGGCAGCAGTGTTACACCATTTAATGAATCATGAACATTACACGATTTAACCACTAGAGGGCAGCAGTGTTACACCATTTAATGAATCATGAACATTACACGATTTAACCACTAGAGGGCAGCAGTGTTACACCATTTAATGAATCATGAACATTACATGATTTAACCACTAGAGGGCAGCAGTGTTACACCATTTAATGAATCATGAACATCACACGATTTAACCATTAGAGTGCAGCAGTGTTACACCATTTAATGAATCATGAACATTACACGATTTAACCACTAGACGGCAGCAGTGTTACACCATTTAATGAATCATAAACATTACATGATTTAACCACTAGAGGGCAGCAGTGTTACACCATTTAATGAATCATGAACATTACATGATTTAACCACTAGAGGGCAGCAGTGTTACACCATTTAATGAATCATGAACATTACATGGTTAACCACTAGAGGGCAGCAGTGTTACACCATTTAATGAATCATAAACATTACATGATTTAACCACTAGAGCGCAGCAGTGTTACACCATTTAATGAATCATGAACATTACATGATTTAACCACTAGAGGGCATCAGTGTTACACCATTTAATGATTCATGAACATTACATGATCTAACCACTAGAGGGCAACAGTGTTACACCATTTAATGAATCATGAGCATTACATGATTTAACCACTAGAGGGCAGCAGTGTTACACCATTTCATGAATCATAAACATTACACGATTTAACCACTAGAGGGCAGCAGTGTTACACCATTTAATGAATCATGGACATGACATAATTTAACCACTAGAGGGCAACAGTGTTTCACCATTTAATGAATCATGAAAGATTACATGATTTAACCACTGGAGGGCAGCAGTGTTACACCATTTAATGAATCATGAACATTACATGATTTAACCACTAGAGGGCAGCAGTGTTACACCATTTAATGAATCATGAACATCACACGATTTAACCATTAGAGTGCAGCAGTGTTACAACATTTAATGAATCATGAACATTACACGATTTAACCACTAGACGGCAGCAGTGTTACACCATTTAATGAATCATGAACATTACACGATTTAACCACGAGAGGGCAGCAGTGTTACACCATTTAATGAATCATGGACATGACATAATTTAACCACTAGAGGGCAGCAGTGTTTCACCATTTAATGAATCTTGAAAGATTACATGATTTAACCACTGGAGGGCAGCAGTGTTACACCATTTAATGAATCATGAACATTACACGATTTAACCACTAGAGGGCAGCAGTGTTACACCATTTAATGAATCATAAACATTACACGATTTAACCACTAGAGGGCAGCAGTGTTACACCATTTAATGAATCATGGACATGACATAATTTAACCACTAGAGGGCAGCTGTGTTTCACCATTTAATGAATCATGAAAGATTACATGATTTAACCACTGGAGGGCAGCAGTGTTACACCATTTAATGAATCATGAACATTACATGATTTAACCACTAGAGGGCAGCAGTGTTACACCATTTAATGAATCATGAACATTACACGATTTAACCACTAGAGGGCAGCAGTGTTACACCATTTAATGAATCATGGACATTACATGATTTAACCACTAGAGGGCAGCAGTGTTACACCATTTAATGAATCATTAAAAATGTCATGATTTAACCACTAGAGGGTAACAGTGTTACACCATTTAATGAATCATAAACATTACATGATTTAACCACGAGAGGGCAGCAGTGTTACACCATTTAATGAATCATGGACATGACATAATTTAACCACTAGAGGGCAGCAGTGTTTCACCATTTAATGAATCATGAAAGATTACATGATTTAACCACTGGAGGGCAGCAGTGTTACACCATTTAATGAATCATGAACATTACACGATTTAACCACTAGAGGGCAGCAGTGTTACACCATTTAATGACTCATGAACATTACATGATTTAACCACTAGAGGGCAGCAGTGTTACACCATTTAATGAATCATGAACATCACACGATTTAACCATTAGAGTGCAGCAGTGTTACACCATTTAATGAATCATGAACATTACACGATTTAACCACTAGACGGCAGCAGTGTTACACCATTTAATGAATCATAAACATTACACGATTTAACCACTAGAGGGCAGCAGTGTTACACCATTTAATGAATCATGAACATTACACGATTTAACCACGAGAGGGCAGCAGTGTTACACCATTTAATGAATCATGAACATTACACAATTTAACCACTAGAGGGCAGCAGTGTTACACCATTTAATGAATCATAAACATTACACGATTTAACCACTAGAGGGCAGCAGTGTTACACCATTTAATGAATCATGGACATTACATGATTTAACCACTAGAGGGCAGCAGTGTTACACCATTTAATGAATCATGAACATCACATGATTTAACCACAAGAGTGCAGCAGTGTTACACTATTTAATGATTCATGAACATTACATGATTTAACCACTAGAGGGCAGCAGTGTTACACCATTTAATGAATCATGGGCATTACATGATTTAACCACAAGAGGGCAGCAGTGTTACACCATTTAATGAATCATGAAAGATTACATGATTTAACCACTGGAGGGCAGCAGTGTTACACCATTTAATGAATCATGGACATTACATGATTTAACCACTAGAGGGCAGCAGTGTTACACCATTTAATGAATCATGAGCATTACATGATTTAACCACTAGAGGGCAGCAGTGTTACACCATTTAATGAATCATAAACATTACACGATTTAACCACTAGAGGGCAGCAGTGTTACACCATTTAATGAATCATGGACATGACATAATTTAACCACTAGAGGGCAGCAGTGTTTCACCATTTAATGAATCATGAAAGATTACATGATTTAACCACTGGAGGGCAGCAGTGTTACACCATTTAATGAATCATGAACATTACACGATTTAACCACTAGAGGGCAGCAGTGTTACACCATTTAATGAATCATGAACATTACATGATTTAACCACTAGAGGGCAGCAGTGTTACACCATTTAATGAATCATGAACATCACACGATTTAACCATTAGAGTGCAGCAGTGTTACACCATTTAATGAATCATGAACATTACACGATTTAACCACTAGACGGCAGCAGTGTTACACCATTTAATGAATCATGAACATTACACGATTTAACCACTAGAGGGCAGCAGTGTTACACCATTTAATGAATCATAAACATTACACTATTTAACCACTAGAGGGCAGCAGTGTTACACCATTTAATGAATCATGAACATCACATGATTTAACCACTAAAGGGCAGCAGTGTTACACCATTTAATGAATCATGGACATTACATGATTTAACCACTAGAGGGCAGCAGTGTTACACCATTTAATGAATTATGAAAAATGTCATGATTTAACCACTAGAGGGCAACAGTGTTACACCATTTAATGAATCATAAACATTACACTATTTAACCACTAGAGGGCAGCAGTGTTACACCATTTAATGAATCATGAACATCACATGATTTAACCACAAGAGTGCAGCAGTGTTACACCATTTAATGATTCATGAACATTACATGATTTAACCACTAGAGGGCAGCAGTGTTACACCATTTAATGAATCATGGGCATTACATGATTTAACCACTAGAGGGCAGCAGTGTTACACCATTTAATGAATCATGAAAGATTACATGATTTAACCACTGGAGAGCAGCAGTGTTACACCATTTAATGAATCATCAACATTACATGATTTAACCACTAGAGGGCAGCAGTGTTACACCATTTAATGAATCATGAACATTACACGATTTAACCACTAGAGGGCAGCAGTGTTACACCATTTAATGAATCATGAACATTACACGATTTAACCACTAGAGGGCAGCAGTGTTACACCATTTAATGAATCATGAAAGATTACACGATTTAACCACTGGAGGGCAGCAGTGTTACACCATTTAATGAATCATAAACATTACATGATTTAACCACTAGAGGGCAGCAGTGTTACACCATTTAATGAATCATGAACATTACATGATTTAACCACTAGAGGGCAGCAGTGTTACACCATTTAATGAATCATGAACATTACATGATTTAACCACTAGAGGGCAGCAGTGTTACACCATTTAATGAATCATAAACATTACATGATTTAACCACTAGAGCGCAGCAGTGTTACACCATTTAATGAATCATGAACATTACATGATTTAACCACTAGAGGGCATCAGTGTTACACCATTTAATGATTCATGAACATTACATGATCTAACCACTAGAGGGCAACAGTGTTACACCATTTAATGAATCATGAGCATTACATGATTTAACCACTAGAGGGCAGCAGTGTTACACCATTTCATGAATCATAAACATTACACGATTTAACCACTAGAGGGCAGCAGTGTTACACCATTTAATGAATCATGGACATGACATAATTTAACCACTAGAGGGCAACAGTGTTTCACCATTTAATGAATCATGAAAGATTACATGATTTAACCACTGGAGGGCAGCAGTGTTACACCATTTAATGAATCATGAACATTACATGATTTAACCACTAGAGGGCAGCAGTGTTACACCATTTAATGAATCATGAACATCACACGATTTAACCATTAGAGTGCAGCAGTGTTACAACATTTAATGAATCATGAACATTACACGATTTAACCACTAGACGGCAGCAGTGTTACACCATTTAATGAATCATGAACATTACACGATTTAACCACGAGAGGGCAGCAGTGTTACACCATTTAATGAATCATGGACATGACATAATTTAACCACTAGAGGGCAGCAGTGTTTCACCATTTAATGAATCATGAAAGATTACATGATTTAACCACTGGAGGGCAGCAGTGTTACACCATTTAATGAATCATGAACATTACACGATTTAACCACTAGAGGGCAGCAGTGTTACACCATTTAATGAATCATGAACATTACATGATTTAACCACTAGAGGGCAGCAGTGTTACACCATTTAATGAATCATGAACATTACACGATTTAACCACTAGACGGCAGCAGTGTTACACCATTTAATGAATCATAAACATTACACGATTTAACCACTAGAGGGCAGCAGTGTTACACCATTTAATGAATCATGAACATTACACGATTTAACCACGAGAGGGCAGCAGTGTTACACCATTTAATGAATCATGAACATTACACAATTTAACCACTAGAGGGCAGCAGTGTTACACCATTTAATGAATCATAAACATTACACGATTTAACCACTAGAGGGCAGCAGTGTTACACCATTTAATGAATCATGGACATTACATGATTTAACCACTAGAGGGCAGCAGTGTTACACCATTTAATGATTCATGAACATTACATGATTTAACCACTAGAGGGCAGCAGTGTTACACCATTTAATGAATCATGGGCATTACATGATTTAACCACTAGAGGGCAGCAGTGTTACACCATTTAATGAATCATGAAAGATTACATGATTTAACCACTGGAGGGCAGCAGTGTTACACCATTTAATGAATCATGGACATTACATGATTTAACCACTAGAGGGCAGCAGTGTTACACCATTTAATGAATCATGAAAGATTACATGATTTAACCACTGGAGGGCAGCAGTGTTACACCATTTAATGAATCATCAACATTACATGATTTAACCACTAGAGGGCAGCAGTGTTACACCATTTAATGAATCATGAACATTACACGATTTAACCACTAGAGGGCAGCAGTGTTACACCATTTAATGATTCATGAACATTACACGATTTAACCACTAGAGGGCAGCAGTGTTACACCATTTAATGAATCATGAACATTACACGATTTAACCACTGGAGGGTAGCAGTGTTACACCATTTAATGAATCATGAGCATTACATGATTTAACCACTAGAGGGCAGCAGTGTTACACCATTTAATGAATCATAAACATTACACGATTTAACCACTAGAGGGCAGCAGTGTTACACCATTTAATGAATCATGGACATGACATAATTTAACCACTAGAGGGCAGCAGTGTTTCACCATTTAATGAATCATGAAAGATTACATGATTTAACCACTGGAGGGCAGCAGTGTTACACCATTTAATGAATCATGAACATTACATGATTTAACCACTAGAGGGCAGCAGTGTTACACCATTTAATGAATCATGAACATCACACGATTTAACCATTAGAGTGCAGCAGTGTTACACCATTTAATGAATCATGAACATTACACGATTTAACCACTAGACGGCAGCAGTGTTACACCATTTAATGAATCATAAACATTACACGATTTAACCACTAGAGGGCAGCAGTGTTACACCATTTAATGAATCATGAACATTACATGATTTAACCACGAGAGGGCAGCAGTGTTACACCATTTAATGAATCATGGACATGACATAATTGAACCACTAGAGGGCAGCAGTGTTTCACCATTTAATGAATCATGAAAGATTACATGATTTAACCACTGGAGGGCAGCAGTGTTACACCATTTAATGAATCATGAACATTACATGATTTAACCACTAGAGGGCAGCAGTGTTACACCATTTAATGAATCATGAACATTACATGATTTAACCACTAGAGGGCAGCAGTGTTACACCATTTAATGAATCATGAACATCACACGATTTAACCATTAGAGTGCAGCAGTGTTACACCATTTAATGAATCATGAACATTACACGATTTAACCACTAGACGGCAGCAGTGTTACACCATTTAATGAATCATAAACATTACACGATTTAACCACTAGAGGGCAGCAGTGTTACACCATTTAATGAATCATGAACATTACACGATTTAACCACGAGAGGGCAGCAGTGTTACACCATTTAATGAATCATGAACATTACACGATTTAACCACTAGAGGGCAGCAGTGTTACACCATTTAATGAATCATAAACATTACACGATTTAACCACTAGAGGGCAGCAGTGTTACACCATTTTATGAATCATGGACATTACATGATTTAACCACTAGAGGGCAGCAGTGTTACACCATTTAATGAATCATGAAAAATTACATGATTTAACCACTAGAGGGCAGCAGTGTTACACCATTTAATGAATCATAAACATTACATGATTTAACTACTAGAGGGCAGCAGTGTTATACCATTTAATGAATCATGGATATTACATGATTTAACCACTAGAGGGCAGCAGTGTTACACCATTTAATGAATCATGAAATATTACATGATTTAACCACTGGAGGGCAGCAGTGTTACACCATTTAATGAATCATAAACATTACACGATTTAACCACTAGAGGGCAGCAGTGTTACACCATTTAATGAATCATAAACATTACACGATTTAACTACTAGAGGGCAGCAGTGTTACACCATTTAATGAATCATGAACATTACACGATTTAACCACTAGAGGGCAGCAGTGTTACACCATTTAATGAATCATAAACATTACATGATTTAACCACTAGAGCGCAGCAGTGTTACACCATTTAAAGAATCATGAACATTACACGATTTAACCACTACAGGGCAGCAGTGTTACACCATTTAATGATTCATGATCATTACATGATTTAACCACTAGAGGGCAGCAGTGTTACACCATTTAATGAATCATGAACATTACACGATTTAACCACTAGAGGGCAGCAGTGTTACACCATTTAATGAATCATGGACATTACATGATTTAACCACTAGAGGGCAGCAGTGTTACACCATTTAATGAATCATGAAAAATGTCATGATTTAACCACTAGAGGGCAACAGTGTTACACCATTTAATGAATCATAAACATTACATGATTTAACCACTTGAGGGCAGCAGTGTTACACCATTTAATGAATCATGAACATTGCACGATTTAACCACTAGAGGGCAGCAGTGTTACACCATTTAATGAATCATGAACATTACACGATTTAACCACTAGAGGGCAGCAGTGTTACACCATTTAATGAATCATAAACATTACACTATTTAACCACTAGAGGGCAGCAGTGTTACACCATTTAATGAATCATGAACATCACATGATTTAACCACTGGAGGGCAGCAGTGTTACACCATTTAATGAATCATCAACATTACATGATTTAACCACTAGAGGGCAGCAGTGTTACACCATTTAATGAATCATGAACATTACACGATTTAACCACTAGAGGGCAGCAGTGTTACACCATTTAATGATTCATGAACATTACACGATTTAACCACTAGAGGGCAGCAGTGTTACACCATTTAATGAATCATGAACATTACACGATTTAACCACTAGAGGGCAGCAGTGTTACACCATTTAATGAATCATGAACATTACATGATTTAACCACTGGAGGGCAGCAGTGTTACACCATTTAATGAATCATGAACATTACATGATTTAACCACTAGAGGGCAGCAGTGTTACACCATTTAATGAATCATGAACATCACACGATTTAACCATTAGAGTGCAGCAGTGTTACAACATTTAATGAATCATGAACATTACACGATTTAACCACTAGACGGCTGCAGTGTTACACCATTTAATGAATCATGAACATTACACGATTTAACCACGAGAGGGCAGCAGTGTTACACCATTTAATGAATCATGGACATGACACGATTTAACCACTAGACGGCAGCAGTGTTACACCATTTAATGAATCATAAACATTACACGATTTAACCACTAGAGGGCAGCAGTGTTACACCATTTAATGAATCATGAACATTACACAATTTAACCACGAGAGGGCAGCAGTGTTACACCATTTAATGAATCATGAACATTACACAATTTAACCACTAGAGGGCAGCAGTGTTACACCATTTAATGAATCATAAACATTACACGATTTAACCACTAGAGGGCAGCAGTGTTACACCATTTAATGAATCATGGACATTACATGATTTAACCACTAGAGGGCAGCAGTGTTACACCATTTAATGATTCATGAACATTACATGATTTAACCACTAGAGGGCAGCAGTGTTACACCATTTAATGAATCATGGGCATTACATGATTTAACCACTAGAGGGCAGCAGTGTTACACCATTTAATGAATCATGAAAGATTACATGATTTAACCACTGGAGGGCAGCAGTGTTACACCATTTAATGAATCATGGACATTACATGATTTAACCACTAGAGGGCAGCAGTGTTACACCATTTAATGAATCATGAAAGATTACATGATTTAACCACTGGAGGGCAGCAGTGTTACACCATTTAATGAATCATCAACATTACATGATTTAACCACTAGAGGGCAGCAGTGTTACACCATTTAATGAATCATGAACATTACACGATTTAACCACTAGAGGGCAGCAGTGTTACACCATTTAATGATTCATGAACATTACACGATTTAACCACTAGAGGGCAGCAGTGTTACACCATTTAATGAATCATGAACATTACATGATTTAACCACTAGAGGGCAGCAGTGTTACACCAGTTAATGAATCATGAACATTACATGATTTAACCACTAGAGGGCAGCAGTGTTACACCATTTAATGAATCATGAACATCACACGATTTAACCATTAGAGTGCAGCAGTGTTACACCATTTAATGAATCATGAACATTACACGATTTAACCACTAGACGGCAGCAGTGTTACACCATTTAATGAATCATAAACATTACACGATTTAACCACTAGAGGGCAGCAGTGTTACACCATTTAATGAATCATGAACATTACACGATTTAACCACGAGAGGGCAGCAGTGTTACACCATTTAATGAATCATGAACATTACACGATTTAACCACTAGAGGGCAGCAGTGTTACACCATTTAATGAATCATAAACATTACACGATTTAACCACTAGAGGGCAGCAGTGTTACACCATTTTATGAATCATGGACATTACATGATTTAACCACTAGAGGGCAGCAGTGTTACACCATTTAATGAATCATGAAAAATTACATGATTTAACCACTAGAGGGCAGCAGTGTTACACCATTTAATGAATCATAAACATTACATGATTTAACCACTAGAGGGCAGCAGTGTTATACCATTTAATGAATCATGGATATTACATGATTTAACCACTAGAGGGCAGCAGTGTTACACCATTTAATGAATCATGAAATATTACATGATTTAACCACTGGAGGGCAGCAGTGTTACACCATTTAATGAATCATAAACATTACACGATTTAACCACTAGAGGGCAGCAGTGTTACACCATTTAATGAATCATAAACATTACACGATTTAACTACTAGAGGGCAGCAGTGTTACACCATTTAATGAATCATGAACATTACACGATTTAACCACTAGAGGGCAGCAGTGTTACACCATTTAATGAATCATAAACATTACATGATTTAACCACTAGAGCGCAGCAGTGTTACACCATTTAAAGAATCATGAACATTACACGATTTAACCACTACAGGGCAGCAGTGTTACACCATTTAATGATTCATGATCATTACATGATTTAACCACTAGAGGGCAGCAGTGTTACACCATTTAATGAATCATGAACATTACACGATTTAACCACTAGAGGGCAGCAGTGTTACACCATTTAATGAATCATGGACATTACATGATTTAACCACTAGAGGGCAGCAGTGTTACACCATTTAATGAATCATGAAAAATGTCATGATTTAACCACTAGAGGGCAACAGTGTTACACCATTTAATGAATCATAAACATTACATGATTTAACCACTTGAGGGCAGCAGTGTTACACCATTTAATGAATCATGAACATTGCACGATTTAACCACTAGAGGGCAGCAGTGTTACACCATTTAATGAATCATGAACATTACACGATTTAACCACTAGAGGGCAGCAGTGTTACACCATTTAATGAATCATAAACATTACACTATTTAACCACTAGAGGGCAGCAGTGTTACACCATTTAATGAATCATGAACATTACACGATTTAACCACTAGAGGGCAGCAGTGTTACACCATTTAATGAATCATGAACATTACACGATTTAACCACTAGAGGGCAGCAGTGTTACACCATTTAATGAATCATGAACATTACATGATTTAACCACTGGAGGGCAGCAGTGTTACACCATTTAATGAATCATGAACATTACATGATTTAACCACTAGAGGGCAGCAGTGTTACACCATTTAATGAATCATGAACATCACACGATTTAACCATTAGAGTGCAGCAGTGTTACAACATTTAATGAATCATGAACATTACACGATTTAACCACTAGACGGCAGCAGTGTTACACCATTTAATGAATCATGAACATTACACGATTTAACCACGAGAGGGCAGCAGTGTTACACCATTTAATGAATCATGGACATGACACGATTTAACCACTAGACGGCAGCAGTGTTACACCATTTAATGAATCATAAACATTACACGATTTAACCACTAGAGGGCAGCAGTGTTACACCATTTAATGAATCATGAACATTACACAATTTAACCACGAGAGGGCAGCAGTGTTACACCATTTAATGAATCATGAACATTACACAATTTAACCACTAGAGGGCAGCAGTGTTACACCATTTAATGAATCATAAACATTACACGATTTAACCACTAGAGGGCAGCAGTGTTACACCATTTAATGAATCATGAACATTACATGATTTAACCACTGGAGGGCAGCAGTGTTACACCATTTAATGAATCATGAACATTACATGATTTAACCACTAGAGGGCAGCAGTGTTACACCATTTAATGAATCATGAACATCACACGATTTAACCATTAGAGTGCAGCAGTGTTACAACATTTAATGAATCATGAACATTACACGATTTAACCACTAGACGGCAGCAGTGTTACACCATTTAATGAATCATGAACATTACACGATTTAACCACGAGAGGGCAGCAGTGTTACACCATTTAATGAATCATGGACATGACACGATTTAACCACTAGACGGCAGCAGTGTTACACCATTTAATGAATCATAAACATTACACGATTTAACCACTAGAGGGCAGCAGTGTTACACCATTTAATGAATCATGAACATTACACAATTTAACCACGAGAGGGCAGCAGTGTTACACCATTTAATGAATCATGAACATTACACAATTTAACCACTAGAGGGCAGCAGTGTTACACCATTTAATGAATCATAAACATTACACGATTTAACCACTAGAGGGCAGCAGTGTTACACCATTTAATGAATCATGGACATTACATGATTTAACCACTAGAGGGCAGCAGTGTTACACCATTTAATGATTCATGAACATTACATGATTTAACCACTAGAGGGCAGCAGTGTTACACCATTTAATGAATCATGGGCATTACATGATTTAACCACTAGAGGGCAGCAGTGTTACACCATTTAATGAATCATGAAAGATTACATGATTTAACCACTGGAGGGCAGCAGTGTTACACCATTTAATGAATCATGGACATTACATGATTTAACCACTAGAGGGCAGCAGTGTTACACCATTTAATGAATCATGAAAGATTACATGATTTAACCACTGGAGGGCAGCAGTGTTACACCATTTAATGAATCATCAACATTACACGATTTAACCACTAGAGGGCAGCAGTGTTACACCATTTAATGAATCATGAACATTACATGATTTAACCACTGGAGGGCAGCAGTGTTACACCATTTAATGAATCATGAACATTACATGATTTAACCACTAGAGGGCAGCAGTGTTACACCATTTAATGAATCATGAACATCACACGATTTAACCATTAGAGTGCAGCAGTGTTACAACATTTAATGAATCATGAACATTACACGATTTAACCACTAGACGGCAGCAGTGTTACACCATTTAATGAATCATGAACATTACACGATTTAACCACGAGAGGGCAGCAGTGTTACACCATTTAATGAATCATGGACATGACACGATTTAACCACTAGACGGCAGCAGTGTTACACCATTTAATGAATCATAAACATTACATGATTTAACCACTAGAGGGCAGCAGTGTTACACCATTTAATGAATCATGAACATTACACAATTTAACCACGAGAGGGCAGCAGTGTTACACCATTTAATGAATCATGAACATTACACAATTTAACCACTAGAGGGCAGCAGTGTTACACCATTTAATGAATCATAAACATTACACGATTTAACCACTAGAGGGCAGCAGTGTTACACCATTTAATGAATCATGGACATTACATGATTTAACCACTAGAGGGCAGCAGTGTTACACCATTTAATGATTCATGAACATTACATGATTTAACCACTAGAGGGCAGCAGTGTTACACCATTTAATGAATCATGGGCATTACATGATTTAACCACTAGAGGGCAGCAGTGTTACACCATTTAATGAATCATGAACATCACACGATTTAACCATTAGAGTGCAGCAGTGTTACACCATTTAATGAATCATGAACATTACACGATTTAACCACTAGACGGCAGCAGTGTTACACCATTTAATGAATCATAAACATTACACGATTTAACCACTAGAAGGCAGCAGTGTTACACCATTTAATGAATCATGAACATTACACGATTTAACCACGAGAGGGCAGCAGTGTTACACCATTTAATGAATCATGAACATTACACGATTTAACCACTAGAGGGCAGCAGTGTTACACCATTTAATGAATCATAAACATTACACGATTTAACCACTAGAGGGCAGCAGTGTTACACCATTTTATGAATCATGGACATTACATGATTTAACCACTAGAGGGCAGCAGTGTTACACCATTTAATGAATCATGAAAAATTACATGATTTAACCACTAGAGGGCAGCAGTGTTACACCATTTAATGAATAATAACCATTACATGATTTAACCACTAGAGGGCAGCAGTGTTATACCATTTAATGAATCATGGATATTACATGATTTAACCACTAGAGGGCAGCAGTGTTACACCATTTAATGAATCATGAAATATTACATGATTTAACCACTGGAGGGCAGCAGTGTTACACCATTTAATGAATCATAAACATTACACGATTTAACCACTAGAGGGCAGCAGTGTTACACCATTTAATGAATCATAAACATTACATGATTTAACCACTAGAGCGCAGCAGTGTTACACCATTTAAAGAATCATGAACATTACACGATTTAACCACTACAGGGCAGCAGTGTTACACCATTTAATGATTCATGATCATTACATGATTTAACCACTAGAGGGCAGCAGTGTTACACCATTTAATGAATCATGAACATTACACGATTTAACCACTAGAAGGCAGCAGTGTTACACCATTTAATGAATCATGGACATTACATGATTTAACCACTAGAGGGCAGCAGTGTTACACCATTTAATGAATCATGAAAAATGTCATGATTTAACCACTAGAGGGCAACAGTGTTACACCATTTAATGAATCATAAACATTACATGATTTAACCACTTGAGGGCAGCAGTGTTACACCATTTAATGAATCATGAACATTGCACGATTTAACCACTAGAGGGCAGCAGTGTTACACCATTTAATGAATCATGAACATTACACGATTTAACCACTAGAGGGCAGCAGTGTTACACCATTTAATGAATCATAAACATTACACTATTTAACCACTAGAGGGCAGCAGTGTTACACCATTTAATGAATCATGAACATCACATGATTTAACCACTGGAGGGCAGCAGTGTTACACCATTTAATGAATCATCAACATTACATGATTTAACCACTAGAGGGCAGCAGTGTTACACCATTTAATGAATCATGAACATTACACGATTTAACCACTAGAGGGCAGCAGTGTTACACCATTTAATGATTCATGAACATTACACGATTTAACCACTAGAGGGCAGCAGTGTTACACCATTTAATGAATCATGAACATTACACGATTTAACCACTAGAGGGCAGCAGTGTTACACCATTTAATGAATCATGAACATTACATGATTTAACCACGAGAGGGCAGCAGTGTTACACCATTTAATGAATCATGGACATGACATAATTTAACCACTAGAGGGCAGCAGTGTTTCACCATTTAATGAATCATGAAAGATTACATGATTTAACCACTGGAGGGCAGCAGTGTTACACCATTTAATGAATCATGAACATTACACGATTTAACCACTAGAGGGCAGCAGTGTTACACCATTTAATGAATCATGAACATTACATGATTTAACCACTAGAGGGCAGCAGTGTTACACCATTTAATGAATCATGAACATCACACGATTTAACCATTAGAGTGCAGCAGTGTTACACCATTTAATGAATCATGAACATTACACGATTTAACAACTAGACGGCAGCAGTGTTACACCATTTAATGAATCATAAACATTACACGATTTAACCACTAGAGGGCAGCAGTGTTACACCATTTAATGAATCATGAACATTACACGATTTAACCACGAGAGGGCAGCAGTGTTACACCATTTAATGAATCATAAACATTACATGATTTAACCACTAGAGCGCAGCAGTGTTACACCATTTAATGAATCATGAACATTACACGATTTAACCACTAGAGGGCAGCAGTGTTACACCATTTAATGATTCATGATCATTACATGATTTAACCACTAGAGGGCAGCAGTGTTACACCATTTAATGAATCATGAACATTACACGATTTAACCACTAGAGGGCAGCAGTGTTACACCATTTAATGAATCATGGACATTACATGATTTAACCACTAGAGGGCAGCAGTGTTACACCATTTAATGAATCATGAAAAATGTCATGATTTAACCACTAGAGGGCAACAGTGTTACACCATTTAATGAATCATAAACATTACATGATTTAACCACTTGAGGGCAGCAGTGTTACACCATTTAATGAATCATGAACATTGCACGATTTAACCACTAGAGGGCAGCAGTGTTACACCATTTAATGAATCATGAACATTACACGATTTAACCACTAGAGGGCAGCAGTGTTACACCATTTAATGAATCATAAACATTACACTATTTAACCACTAGAGGGCAGCAGTGTTACACCATTTAATGAATCATGAACATCACATGATTTAACAACTAGAGAGCAGCAGTGTTACACCATTTAATGAATCATGGACATTACATGATTTAACCACTAGAGGGCAGCAGTGTTACACCATTTAATGAATCATGAAAAATGTCATGATTTAACCACTAGAGGGCAACAGTGTTACACCATTTAATGAATCATAAACATTACACTATTTAACCACTAGAGGGCAGCAGTGTTACACCATTTAATGAATCATGAACATCACATGATTTAACCACAAGAGTGCAGCAGTGTTACACCATTTAATGATTCATGAACATTACATGATTTAACCACTAGAGGGCAGCAGTGTTACACCATTTAATGAATCATGAAAGATTACATGATTTAACCACTGGAGGGCAGCAGTGTTACACCATTTAATGAATCATGGACATTACATGATTTAACCACTAGAGGGCAGCAGTGTTACACCATTTAATGAATCATGAAAGATTACATGATTTAACCACTGGAGGGCAGCAGTGTTACACCATTTAATGAATCATCAACATTACATGATTTAACCACTAGAGGGCAGCAGTGTTACACCATTTAATGAATCATGAACATTACACGATTTAACCACTAGAGGGCAGCAGTGTTACACCATTTAATGATTCATGAACATTACACGATTTAACCACTAGAGGGCAGCAGTGTTACACCATTTAATGAATCATGAACATTACACGATTTAACCACTAGAGGGCAGCAGTGTTACACCATTTAATGAATCATGAAAGATTACACGATTTATCCACTGGAGGGCAGCAGTGTTACACCATTTAATGAATCATAAACATTACATGATTTAACCACTAGAGGGCAGCAGTGTTACACCATTTAATGAATCATGAACATTACATGATTTAACCACTAGAGGGCAGCAGTGTTACACCATTTAATGAATCATGAACATTACATGATTTAACCACTAGAGGGCAGCAGTGTTACACCATTTAATGAATCATGAACATTACATGATTTAACCACTAGAGGGCAGCAGTGTTACACCATTTAATGAATCATAAACATTACATGATTTAACCACTAGAGCGCAGCAGTGTTACACCATTTAATGAATCATGAACATTACATGATTTAACCACTAGAGGGCATCAGTGTTACACCATTTAATGATTCATGAACATTACATGATCTAACCACTAGAGGGCAACAGTGTTACACCATTTAATGAATCATGAGCATTACATGACTTAACCACTAGAGGGCAGCAGTGTTACACCATTTAATGAATCATGGACATGACATAATTTAACCACTAGAGGGCAGCAGTGTTTCACCATTTAATGAATCATGAAAGATTACATGATTTAACCACTGGAGGGCAGCAGTGTTACACCATTTAATGAATCATGAACATTACATGATTTAACCACTAGAGGGCAGCAGTGTTACACCATTTAATGAATCATGAACATCACACGATTTAACCATTAGAGTGCAGCAGTGTTACACCATTTAATGAATCATGAACATTACACAATTTAACCACTAGACGGCAGCAGTGTTACACCATTTAATGAATCATAAACATTACACGATTTAACCACTAGAGGGCAGCAGTGTTACACCATTTAATGAATCATGAACATTACACGATTTAACCACGAGAGGGCAGCAGTGTTACACCATTTAATGAATCATGGACATGACATAATTTAACCACTAGAGGGCAGCAGTGTTTCACCATTTAATGAATCATGAAAGATTACATGATTTAACCACTGGAGGGCAGCAGTGTTACACCATTTAATGAATCATGAACATTACACGATTTAACCACTAGAGGGCAGCAGTGTTACACCATTTAATGAATCATGAACATTACATGATTTAACCACTAGAGGGCAGCAGTGTTACACCATTTAATGAATCATGAACATCACACGATTTAACCATTAGAGTGCAGCAGTGTTACACCATTTAATGAATCATGAACATTACACGATTTAACCACTAGACGGCAGCAGTGTTACACCATTTAATGAATCATAAACATTACACGATTTAACCACTAGAGGGCAGCAGTGTTACACCATTTAATGAATCATGAACATTACACGATTTAACCACGAGAGGGCAGCAGTGTTACACCATTTAATGAATCATGAACATTACACGATTTAACCACTAGAGGGCAGCAGTGTTACACCATTTAATGAATCATAAACATTACACGATTTAACCACTAGAGGGCAGCAGTGTTACACCATTTAATGAATCATGGACATTACATGATTTAACCACTAGAGGGCAGCAGTGTTACACCATTTAATGAATCATGAAAAATTACATGATTTAACCACTAGAGGGCAGCAGTGTTACACCATTTAATGAATCATAAACATTACATGATTTAACCACTAGAGGGCAGCAGTGTTATACCATTTAATGAATCATGGATATTACATGATTTAACCACTAGAGGGCAGCAGTGTTACACCATTTAATGAATCATGAAATATTACATGATTTAACCACTGGAGGGCAGCAGTGTTACACGATTTAATGAATCATAAACATTCCACGATTTAACCACTAGAGGGCAGCAGTGTTACACCATTTAATGAATCATAAACATTACACGATTTAACTACTAGAGGGCAGCAGTGTTACACCATTTAATGAATCATGAACATTACACGATTTAACCACTAGCGGGCAGCAGTGTTACACCATTTAATGAATCATGAACATTACACGATTTAACCACTAGAGGGCAGCAGTGTTACACCATTTAATGATTCATGATCATTACATGATTTAACCACTAGAGGGCAGCAGTGTTACACCATTTAATGAATCATGAAAAATTACATGATTTAACCACTAGAGGGCAGCAGTGTTACACCATTTAATGAATCATGAACATTACACGATTTAACCACTAGAGGGCAGCAGTGTTACACCATTTAATGAATCATGGACATTACATGATTTAACCACTAGAGGGCAGCAGTGTTACACCATTTAATGAATCATGAAAAATGTCATGATTTAACCACTAGAGGGCAACAGTGTTACACCATTTAATGAATCATAAACATTACATGATTTAACCACTTGAGGGCAGCAGTGTTACACCATTTAATGAATCATGAACATTACACGATTTAGCCACTAGAGGGCAGCAGTGTTACACCATTTAATGAATCATGAAAGATTACATGATTTAACCACTGCAGGGCAGCAGTGTTACACCATTTAATGAATCATGGACATTACATGATTTAACCACTAGAGGGCAGCAGTGTTACACCGTTTAATCAATCATGAAAGATTACATGATTTAACCACTGGAGGGCAGCAGTGTTACACCATTTAATGAATCATCAACATTACATGATTTAACCACTAGAGGGCATCAGTGTTACACCATTTAATGATTCATGAACATTACATGATTTAACCACTAGAGGGCAACAGTGTTACACCATTTAATGAATCATGAGCATTACATGATTTAACCACTAGAGGGCAGCAGTGTTACACCATTTAATGAATCATAAACATTACACGATTTAACCACTAGAGGGCAGCAGTGTTACACCATTTAATGAATCATGGACATGACATAATTTAACCACTAGAGGGCAGCAGTGTTTCACCATTTAATGAATCATGAAAGATTACATGATTTAACCACTGGAGGGCAGCAGTGTTACACCATTTAATGAATCATGAACATTACATGATTTAACCACTAGAGGGCAGCAGTGTTACACCATTTAATGAATCATGAACATCACACGATTTAACCATTAGAGTGCAGCAGTGTTACACCATTTAATGAATCATGAACATTACACGATTTAACCACGAGAGGGCAGCAGTGTTACACCATTTAATGAATCATGGACATGACATAATTTAACCACTAGAGGGCAGCAGTGTTACACCATTTAATGAATCATGAACATCACACGATTTAACCATTAGAGTGCAGCAGTGTTACACCATTTAATGAATCATGAACATTACACGATTTAACCACTAGACGGCAGCAGTGTTACACCATTTAATGAATCATAAACATTACACGATTTAACCACTAGAGGGCAGCAGTGTTACACCATTTAATGAATCATGAACATTACACGATTTAACCACGAGAGGGCAGCAGTGTTACACCATTTAATGAATCATGAACATTACACGATTTAACCACTAGAGGGCAGCAGTGTTACACCATTTAATGAATCATAAACATTACACGATTTAACCACTAGAGGGCAGCAGTGTTACACCATTTAATGAATCATAAACATTACACGATTTAACCACTAGAGGGCAGCAGTGTTACACCATTTAATGTATCATGAACATTACACGATTTAACTACTAGAGGGCAGCAGTGTCACACCATTTAATGAATCATGAACATTACACGATTTAACCACTAGAGGGCAGCAGTGTTACACCATTTAATGAATCATAAACATTACATGATTTAACCACTAGAGCGCAGCAGTGTTACACCATTTAATGAATCATGAACATTACACGATTTAACCACTAGAGGGCAGCAGTGTTACACCATTTAATGATTCATGATCATTACATGATTTAACCACTAGAGGGCAGCAGTGTTACACCATTTAATGAATCATGAAAAATTACATGATTTAACCACTAGAGGGCAGCAGTGTTACACCATTTAATGAATCATGAACATTACACGATTTAACCACTAGAGGGCAGCAGTGTTACACCATTTAATGAATCATGGACATTACATGATTTAACCACTAGAGGGCAGCAGTGTTACACCATTTAATGAATCATGAAAAATGTCATGATTTAACCACTAGAGGGCAACAGTGTTACACCATTTAATGAATCATAAACATTACATGATTTAACCACTTGAGGGCAGCAGTGTTACACCATTTAATGAATCATGAACATTACACGATTTAACCACTAGAGGGCAGCAGTGTTACACCATTTAATGAATCATGAACATTACACGATTTAACCACTAGAGGGCAGCAGTGTTACACCATTTAATGTATCATAAACATTACACTATTTAACAACTAGAGGGCAGCAGTGTTACACCATTTAATGAATCATGAACATCACATGATTTAACCACTAGAGGGCAGCAGTGTTACACCATTTAATGAATCATGGACATTACATGATTTAACCACTAGAGGGCAGCAGTGTTACACCATTTAATGAATCATGAAAAATGCCATGATTTAACCACTAGAGGGCAACAGTGTTACACCATTTAATGATTCATGAACATTACATGATTTAACCACTAGAGGGCAGCAGTGTTACACCATTTAATGAATCATGAACATCACACGATTTAACCATTAGAGGGCAGCAGTGTTACACCATTATAATGAATCATGGACATGACATAATTTAACCACTAGAGGGCAGCAGTGTTTCACCATTTAATGAATCATGAAAGATTACATGATTTAACCACTGGAGGGCAGCAGTGTTACACCATTTAATGAATCATGAACATTACACAATTTAACCACTAGAGGGCAGCAGTGTTACACCATTTAATGAATCATGAACATTACATGATTTAACCACTAGAGGGCAGCAGTGTTACACCATTTAATGAATCATGAACATCACACGATTTAACCATTAGAGTGCAGCAGTGTTACACCATTTAATGAATCATGAACATTACACGATTTAACCACTAGACGGCAGCAGTGTTACACCATTTAATGAATCATAAACATTACACGATTTAACCACTAGAGGGCAGCAGTGTTACACCATTTAATGAATCATGAACATTACACGATTTAACCACGAGAGGGCAGCAGTGTTACACCATTTAATGAATCATGAACATTACACAATTTAACCACTAGAGGGCAGCAGTGTTACACCATTTAATGAATCATAAACATTACACGATTTAACCACTAGAGGGCAGCAGTGTTACACCATTTAATGAATCATAAACATTACACGATTTAACCACTAGAGGGCAGCAGTGTTACACCATTTAATGAATCATGAACATTACACGATTTAACTACTAGAGGGCAGCAGTGTTACACCATTTAATGAATCATGAACATTACACGATTTAACCACTAGAGGGCAGCAGTGTTACACCATTTAATGAATCATAAACATTACATGATTTAACCACTAGAGCGCAGCAGTGTTACACCATTTAATGAATCATGAACATTACACGATTTAACCACTAGAGGGCAGCAGTGTTACACCATTTAATGATTCATGATCATTACATGATTTAAACACTAGAGGGCAGCAGTGTTACACCATTTAATGAATCATGAAAAATTACATGATTTAACCACTAGAGGGCAGCAGTGTTACACCATTTAATGAATCATGAACATTACACGATTTAACCACTAGAGGGCAGCAGTGTTACACCATTTAATGAATCATGGACATTACATGATTTAACCACTAGAGGGCAGCAGTGTTACACCATTTAATGAATCATGAAAAATGTCATGATTTAACCACTAGAGGGCAACAGTGTTACACCATTTAATGAATCATAAACATTACATGATTTAACCACTTGAGGGCAGCAGTGTTACACCATTTAATGAATCATGAACATTACACGATTTAACCACTAGAGAGCAGCAGTGTTACACCATTTAATGAATCATGAACATTACACGATTTAACCACTAGAGGGCAGCAGTGTTACACCATTTAATGTATCATAAACATTACACTATTTAACAACTAGAGGGCAGCAGTGTTACACCATTTAATGAATCATGAACATCACATGATTTAACCACTAGAGGGCAGCAGTGTTACACCATTTAATGAATCATGGACATTACATGATTTAACCACTAGAGGGCAGCAGTGTTACACCATTTACTGAATCATGAAAAATGTCATGATTTAACCACTAGAGGGCAACAGTGTTACACCATTTAATGATTCATGAACATTACATGATTTAACCACTAGAGGGCAGCAGTGTTACACCATTTAATGAATCATGAACATCACACGATTTAACCATTAGAGGGCAGCAGTGTTACACCATTTAATGAATCATGGACATGACATAATTTAACCACTAGAGGGCAGCAGTGTTTCACCATTTAATGAATCATGAAAGATTACATGATTTAACCACTGGAGGGCAGCAGTGTTACACCATTTAATGAATCATGAACATTACACAATTTAACCACTAGAGGGCAGCAGTGTTACACCATTTAATGAATCATGAATATTACATGATTTAACCACTAGAGGGCAGCAGTGTTACACCATTTAATGAATCATGAACATCACACGATTTAACCATTAGAGTGCAGCAGTGTTACACCATTTAATGAATCATGAACATTACACGATTTAACCACTAGACGGCAGCAGTGTTACACCATTTAATGAATCATAAACATTACACGATTTAACCACTAGAGGGCAGCAGTGTTACACCATTTAATGAATCATGAACATTACACGATTTAACCACGAGAGGGCAGCAGTGTTACACCATTTAATGAATCATGAACATTACACAATTTAACCACTAGAGGGCAGCAGTGTTACACCATTTAATGAATCATAAACATTACACGATTTAACCACTAGAGGACAGCAGTGTTACACCATTTAATGAATCATAAACATTACACGATTTAACCACTAGAGGGCAGCAGTGTTACACCATTTAATGAATCATGAACATTACACGATTTAACTACTAGAGGGCAGCAGTGTTACACCATTTAATGAATCATGAACATTACACGATTTAACCACTAGAGGGCAGCAGTGTTACACCATTTAATGAATCATAAACATTACATGATTTAACCACTAGAGCGCAGCAGTGTTACACCATTTAATGAATCATGAACATTACACGATTTAACCACTAGAGGGCAGCAGTGTTACACCATTTAATGATTCATGATCATTACATGATTTAACCACTAGAGGGCAGCAGTGTTACACCATTTAATGAATCATGAAAAATTACATGATTTAACCACTAGAGGGCAGCAGTGTTACACCATTTAATGAATCATGAACATTACACGATTTAACCACTAGAGGGCAGCAGTGTTACACCATTTAATGAATCATGGACATTACATGATTTAACCACTAGAGGGCAGCAGTGTTACACCATTTAATGAATCATGAAAAATGTCATGATTTAACCACTAGAGGGCAACAGTGTTACACCATTTAATGAATCATGAAAGATTACATGATTTAACCACTGGAGGGCAGCAGTGTTACACCATTTAATGAATCATGAACATTACACAATTTAACCACTAGAGGGCAGCAGTGTTACACCATTTAATGAATCATGAACATTACATGATTTAACCACTAGAGGGCAGCAGTGTTACACCATTTAATGAATCATGAACATCACACGATTTAACCATTAGAGTGCAGCAGTGTTACACCATTTAATGAATCATGAACATTACACGATTTAACCACTAGACGGCAGCAGTGTTACACCATTTAATGAATCATAAACATTACACGATTTAACCACTAGAGGGCAGCAGTGTTACACCATTTAATGAATCATGAACATTACACGATTTAACCACGAGAGGGCAGCAGTGTTACACCATTTAATGAATCATGAACATTACACAATTTAACCACTAGAGGGCAGCAGTGTTACACCATTTAATGAATCATAAACATTACACGATTTAACCACTAGAGGGCAGCAGTGTTACACCATTTAATGAATCATAAACATTACACGATTTAACCACTAGAGGGCAGCAGTGTTACACCATTTAATGAATCATGAACATTACACGATTTAACTACTAGAGGGCAGCAGTGTTACACCATTTAATGAATCATGAACATTACACGATTTAACCACTAGAGGGCAGCAGTGTTACACCATTTAATGAATCATAAACATTACATGATTTAACCACTAGAGCGCAGCAGTGTTCAAAGTTCAAAGTTCAAAGTTCAAAGTAGCTTTTATTGTCAATTCTTGCATGTCAGGACATATAAGGAATCGAAATAACGTTTCCCACTCTCCCACGGTGGAACATAAAGTGCAGCACAACACATAAAACATAAAACACTTCCTAGGCTAAGTGAAGACAGATATCCTAGTTAAAACATATACTATACTACAATAAAACATTCAATACACATAAAAACGGGAAAAGTGGGCAATTAATGTAATAAATAATTAATAATGTAGGGGCAGGTGGGCAATTGATATAATAATGATGGGAAAATGGGCAATTAATATAATACTGTGTGTGTATGTGTGTGTGTGAAAAGTGGGCAATAAATATAATATAAATATAAATATGAGTACATATTTACAGTACTTCTGTACTTTCAGCTTCAGCTTCCCTCAGGCTGGAGGATATGATTGGGGGGAGTGAGGGGAGAGAGTTCAGTGTCCTGACAGCTTGGTGGGTAAAACTGTTCTTTAGTCTGGTGGTGCGGCAGCGGAGGCTCCTGTACCTTCTTCCAGAGGGTAGGAGGCTGAACAGACTATGTGCAGGGTGACTGGTGTCGCTTGCAATTTGAATGGCTTTCCGGGTGAGGCGGGTGGTGTATATTTCCTGTAACGAGGAGAGTGGGGCACCGATGATCTGTCCGGCTGTCTTTACAATGCGTTGGAGTGCTTTCCTGCTGTGTTGGGTGCAGCTACCACCCCACACAGTGATGCAGCTGGATAGGATGCTTTCAATGGTGCCCCTGTAAAATGATGTCAGCACTGATGTGGGGGCTTTTACTCTCTTCAGCTTGCGAAGGAAGTAGAGGCGCCGCTGGGCTGTCTTTGCCAGTGATGCGCAGTTGGTGGCCCAGGAGAGGTCGTCAGTGATGTGCACCCCCAGGAATTTGGTGCTTTCTACTTGCTCCACAGCAGCACCATCGATGGTCAGTGGCAGGTGTACAGTGTGGCGTCTCCTGAAGTCAACAACAATCTCCATTTAATGAATCATGAACATTACACGATTTAACCACTAGAGGGCAGCAGTGTTACACCATTTAATGATTCATGATCATTACATGATTTAACCACTAGAGGGCAGCAGTGTTACACCATTTAATGAATCATGAAAAATTACATGATTTAACCACTAGAGGGCAGCAGTGTTACACCATTTAATGAATCATGAACATTACACGATTTAACCACTAGAGGGCAGCAGTGTTACACCATTTAATGAATCATGGACATTACATGATTTAACCACTAGAGGGCAGCAGTGTTACACCATTTAATGAATCATGAAAAATGTCATGATTTAACCACTAGAGGGCAACAGTGTTACACCATTTAATGAATCATAAACATTACATGATTTAACCACTTGAGGGCAGCAGTGTTACACCATTTAATGAATCATGAACATTACACGATTTAACCACTAGAGAGCAGCAGTGTTACACCATTTAATGAATCATGAACATTACACGATTTAACCACTAGAGGGCAGCAGTGTTACACCATTTAATGTATCATAAACATTACACTATTTAACAACTAGAGGGCAGCAGTGTTACACCATTTAATGAATCATGAACATCACATGTTTTAACCACTAGAGGGCAGCAGTGTTACACCATTTAATGAATCATGGACATTACATGATTTAACCACTAGACGGCAGCAGTGTTACACCATTTAATGAATCATGAAAAATGTCATGATTTAACCACTAGAGGGCAACAGTGTTACACCATTTAATGAATCATAAACATTACACTATTTAACCACTAGAGGGCAGCAGTGTTACACCATTTAATGAATCATGAACATCACATGATTTAACCACAAGAGTGCAGCAGTGTTACACCATTTAATGATTCATGGACATTACATGATTTAACCACTAGAGGGCAGCAGTGTTACACCATTTAATGAATCATGAAAGATTACATGATTTAACCACTGGAGGGCAGCAGTGTTACACCATTTAATGAATCATGAAAGATTACATGATTTAACCACTGGAGGGCAGCAGTGTTACACCATTTAATGAATCATCAACATTACATGATTTAACCACTAGAGGGCAGCAGTGTTACACCATTTAATGAATCATGAACATTACAAGATTTAACCACTAGAGGGCAGCAGTGTTACACCATTTAATGAATCATAAACATTACACGATTTAACTACTAGAGGGCAGCAGTGTTACACCATTTAATGAATCATGAACATTACACGATTTAACCACTAGAGGGCAGCAGTGTTACACCATTTAATGAATCATAAACATTACATGATTTAACCACTAGAGCGCAGCAGTGTTACACCATTTAATGAATCATGAACATTACATGATTTAACCACTAGAGGGCAGCAGTGTTACACCATTTAATGAATCATGAACATTACATGATTTAACCACTAGAGCGCAGCAGTGTTACACCATTTAATGAATCATGAACATTACATGATTTAACCACTAGAGGGCATCAGTGTTACACCATTTAATGATTCATGAACATTACATGATTTAACCACTAGAGGGCAACAGTGTTACACCATTTAATGAATCATGAGCATTACATGATTTAACCACTAGAGGGCAGCAGTGTTACACCATTTAATGAATCATAAACATTACACGATTTAACCACTAGAGGGCAGCAGTGTTACACCATTTAATGAATCATGGACATGACATAATTTAACCACTAGAGGGCAGCAGTGTTTCACCATTTAATGAATCATGAAAGATTACATGATTTAACCACTGGAGGGCAGCAGTGTTGCACCATTTAATGAATCATGAACATTACATGATTTAACCACTAGAGGGCAGCAGTGTTACACCATTTAATGAATCATGAACATCACACGATTTAACCATTAGAGTGCAGCAGTGTTACACCATTTAATGAATCATAAACATTACACGATTTAACCACTAGAGGGCAGCAGTGTTACACCATTTAATGAATCATGAACATTACACAATTTAACCACGAGAGGGCAGCAGTGTTACACCATTTAATGAATCATGGACATGACATAATTTAACCACTAGAGGGCAGCAGTGTTTCACCATTTAATGAATCATGAAAGATTACATGATTTAACCACTGGAGGGCAGCAGTGTTACACCATTTAATGAATCATGAACATTACACGATTTAACCACTAGAGGGCAGCAGTGTTACACCATTTAATGAATCATGAACATCACACGATTTAACCATTAGAGTGCAGCAGTGTTACACCATTTAATGAATCATGAACATTACACGATTTAACCACTAGACGGCAGCAGTGTTACACCATTTAATGAATCATAAACATTACACGATTTAACCACTAGAGGGCAGCAGTGTTACACCATTTAATGAATCATGAACATTACACGATTTAACCACGAGAGGGCAGCAGTGTTACACCATTTAATGAATCATGAACATTACACGATTTAACCACTAGAGGGCAGCAGTGTTACACCATTTAATGAATCATAAACATTACACGATTTAACCACTAGAGGGCAGCAGTGTTACACCATTTAATGAATCATGGACATTACATGATTTAACCACTAGAGGGCAGCAGTGTTAGGGTTAGGGTTAGGGTTAGGTGTTAGGGGATTGTGATAACCATGCTGGAAGCCAGCATAGCTATCTGTGCACTGTCCATCGCCGCCTCAGCCTCCGAAGCACCTACCTCTCATTCAAGCCCTTAGGCTGTCTTGTATCCAGTCTGGCAATCCAGATCCTTTCAGCCCTTTTCCTCTGGGCGATGTTCCACCTGGGGTTACACTCAATGACAGTCGTTAAAACAGATTTCCATTCATGTAATAAAAAGTGTTTCACCAAAGATGTCTCCATCTTTTTCCTCTTCAGTATATTGTGTTTGTGTTGCATGAAACGAATAGATATGGTGTTGCCTGTTTCACCCACATACTGTAAATCACACTTTTTACAATAAATGAGATATATACAATTTTTTGACTTCAGACTGCCCCGGGTCATTGTCTGAAAGACCTCTTTTGTGTACCGATTAGTGAACCAGTTTTGGTGTTTAAAATACTGGCCCTGTACTCTGGATTTAGGATCCGAGAGGGGTTTAATCTTCGCTTTTACCAGGAGATCCTGTAAATTCTTATTTTTCCTGAATGCAGCAATAACACTGTAGTTTTGTAATGTTGAGGTTCCTGTAATATGTTTGTGAAAGTTCCTCCTACTTTCTCTAATTAGTTCAACCGTTGACGGGGAAAATGTCGTCACAAATGGAAGGTTACAAGTTACTGCTAGTACTTTAGTTTGCTGAAATGACCTCCTGCATTTTCTAAGAAAGTACTCCAATGTTTAACTGTAATCGTACTTGCATCAGTGGAATTAAATTCCTTATAATTGTAAACCAGTTTTGGTAGCGTTATTATTGCAGCGTGTCGTCTGCACAAAGCAGCGGACACACGTGTGCTCCAGCCTTCTCTCTGTGGGGGTTGAGATTCAGCCTCGAGGGAAGACTAAAATGTGAAGTAAGAGAAGTAGAACGCATCAGAAAAGATTTGCAACAGCAGATAGAGGAAAGGCTAGCAGAAAGTAAAGAAGACGAGGATATAAAGAGAATGCAGCGGCGACTGCTGAAACTGCAAGTAGCAGAGGTCGACAGAGAAATCAATAGAAAATTTCCAGCAGTACCAGCCCCCACCACGATGCAGAAGTGGTGCATCCAACAGAGGGAGAGGTAACGATAAAGGGGGGCATGAAGGTCTTGTAAGTAAAGGAGTGTGCTACGTATGTGGGAGAGAAGGTCATGGGGTGAGAGATTGCCCACATAAAAGAAGAGGAAGACAGCCCAATGCACCACCACAACATGCTCCGTTCCCACCACAACATCAGCAGTACCTACGACCAGGTCCATCTGGACCTCCTCCCGTGAGACATCAACAGATGCCCATGCTGTCACCAGGACTATGGGGAGGTTCAGTGTATAGCCAAGATACATAGATGATTGCCATGTGATCTCTTACAGCAGAGATATCGTGGTGAAGGGGAGATATGGTAAGGTGTCAAACAATTGGAAAAGGCTCCTCCACCAATAAAGTGCGAGGATCGTGTAAGGACTTATGCAGCTCAGTTTTAAAAAAAAGAAACCTTTTATTTTTCAGGAGAGGGTGAACAAATAAGTGTTTCTAAACACAATAAAATGGACTGAGACTGATCTCTGGTCTGAGAGAATCAGTGGGACTAATACAGTTTTAAAATGGAGCTCCTAACGTTTCGGCAAGTTGTGCCTTCCTCAGAGGAGAATAAAAAATGAAAGAAAGACTGGAGGTATTTATACCTTCCCTAGGCGGAGCAACCAGGGAGCTTCTGATAGGCTGGAACTCCCTCTAATCAGATGGCTAAGCCGTCTCAGCTGTCTAATTGAACACCTGGCAATCAGGAGGAAACCTGTCTTAATCGGCACCAAAGGCCTGCTGGGTGTAAAACCACCAGTTAAGGGCCATCATCTCCACCCAATGAGTTTCTAATACAAGTCAAGGTACACTTTGTGGCACTGGCAGGTTAGGTTCAGGGGAAAAAAAGGGTCTGGCTGCCTTTAGGCAGTCAGAGGGCACGGGCACACAAAGTATAGGCCTTAATACCTGTAATTCTCAAGAGGGGTTTGTAAGTTTTTTTCATATTTTGCAGATGTCCTGGCGGGTCTCCAAAAGGAGGTGTCCCCGCCCTCATCAGAGGAGGTAAGTCCATCATTTAGACACTCTAGGTCCCCCTAGTCTCAGTTTAACTGTGACCTCTGTTGAGAAAATTATTTTATATCCAGTTTAATTAGCAACTAGTTTATATACAGTTTAATTAGCAACTAGCTTATATGCAGCTTTAATTAATCACTAGCTTATTTGTAGTTTTAATAACCATTAGCTTATGCAGCTTTATTAACCACTAATACAATACACACAGTACACGCTAGGGCAAGGGAGAAACAGTGGAAGATTACTGGCTTAACTGCGCCACAAGGAATAGGCCGCCATCTTTAAATAGATAAGGGAGGAACAATAGATAGTGAGATACAGGGACATCGCCCCAGCAGACTCCCCTCTTCACACAACCTCTCGCCTCAAAATCTCACTACACACTGATAGAAGAAGACGCCTTCTGGGAGGGGCCAAGGTGGACGGACGTCCACGGCCTCCACCCAGGTGCCATAACGTACAAACGTGCCACGCCTGCATCTTTGACTTTGACCAATGTACATCAAGGGGAGGAGCCCTATATTAAGCTTCACACTGCCGTGTCAAAGTGTGACTCATGGTGAATCTCTGCGAAGTTCAACCATTAGCACCCAAGCTTGTTTGATTGCTGGGCTGAATAACTCTGTTGATAAATAAATCTATTGCTTTGATATAACTATACGCCTCTTGAGAGCTTTTGTTATCCTCTTAAATCCGCTCTGAGTGAAATATAACTTTATTTTTCACAACAGATGGTGGAGGATGCGGGCATAAACGATACAGAGCTTCGGATTAGAGAAATAATGAACCTCTCTTTATCTTTTCAGAACCACAAGGCGTTGTTCCCTCTGAGGCTGGGATTGCTGGTAATTGCCACCGGTAGCCGTGCGAGCAGTTCGGGAACAGTCTGATAGTGCCGGCACAACAACAATACACAGGTGAGCAGAGCCTATTTAACTGAAGTCTGCATATTGTATTTATAGTCATAAATCCAAATTTTATCAGACTGACCGAACTGTGACTATGGCATAGTCATAGAGTACTTGTAAAGAGTAATCACACAGCAGCAGGGTTGTTCAGCCCAGCATTTGGGGTTTTGTTTTGTACACATGAGTGAATGAGTCCAGCAGAAAACGTATGATAAAAGGCGAAAGATAACGCACCTGTGGCCTTGTAGATGTGAAGTAGGGTGAAACGCACACACGCGTGGATCACGAAGCACTCGAATCCATGCCACAAATAGCGTGATCTTTAACGTAATTTATAAGACGTTTTGGACTACGAAGAAACTGTATAACATGACGGGGATATATGTGTGTTAAAGGTCATTGATAAACTGTAAATTGTATTGAGAGAATTGACCGTGAAATATTACCGTATCAAGACATCAAGTGTGTTACGTGTGGTGTAAAAACCAAGTTAACTCTGCTTAGAGTAACCCTTAGATAGTTTCTGCACGGGAGCACAGGTTTTAAGTTAACAGATGCATCGTTGATAGCGGACGAAGAGAAAAATTACCTTATCAAGACCATCAAATCCCAGGACACTGAATTCGTGAGTGGCGTGCAGTGTAAAAACATGATATCTCTGCTTAGAGTATCCTAGACGTAGTTTCTGTACGAGAGCGCAGAATTGAAGTTAATCGATGTGTCGTTGATAACGGACGTTGTGTAATAAAGTAACCAGAAGCGAAAAGGACCCGCAGAGTCCTAGGTTACTTAAAGTGTATTAAAGTGTGTTGTTGATGTACTGCTGGTAGTGTGATGCTTAGCACAGCGGCCTTCCACGCGGGAGGCCCGTTATCGAGCCCCAGCCAAAGCAGATATTGTACTTGTGTTTTATGATACGCAGCGGCCGTTGTGATGCATTAAAGTAGCGCTGTTTGTTTTGTGTGTTGGTTAGGGAAAGAATTGTTTATCATTTGACTGTGTTTGTTTGCTGAGAAGCAGTTTGTCATTTGTGCGGTGGCCAAGAGGTCAGTCAGCACAGCAGTCGGTTTGCTGAGTTTGGAGAAAGTGGATTAACTGTCGAGTGTTCAGAGACGGCAGCGTGTGATTTTGATTATTTGGTATGAATGAGAGTTGATGTTTGAAGCGTACATATGAGAGAGAGACAGCTGAGAGCTGAGAGCTGAAGCTGAGTTGATGTGTGGCAACAAGTTCGTGTGTGATTTCAAAGTTGATGGTCAGTTGAGCAGAAAAAAACACGCATTACACACGGGCGTTGCAATCACACACAAACATAAAAAACATTAGAATAGACTGAGAGACAGCTGAGGGTTAATATAAGTGTCAGTTTTACTGGCGTAGTTAAAAAACTACTGATTTATTGGAAAATTGTGTTCCCTAGGGACCGTTAGCAAAGTTTAGTGCGGAAACACAGCGAGCATTCATTCAGCCAGACAGGCGCTGGGAAAAAAGGAGGAAAGCTTTCCTGATAACAAAACAGGTGCCGTAGGGAGTGTATCGGCTCCAAGGACAGAGAGCTGAAGAAAATTATAATGGAACTAGACAAAACACTCCACCAACTTCTGATCTAGACGATTCAGATGACCTAAACATCGAGTTACAGCCATTAAATTAGTAATTCCAAAACATAGAAGTTCACACCTAGCAGGGGTGAAAAGGGGGATTTGTAAATAAAATATATTCATTCACTGTTAAATAATATGCGTTATACTTGTAAAGCTTAGATTGCGGAGTTGTGAGGTCACTGTAAGTAGGTCAAAAACGCCGAATGGGGCATTCCGTCGCCCGTTCGCACGATAGGAACAGATAACAGTGGCCCTGAAAGTAACGGCTTGCTTAAACCATCAGATTAGGGCAGAAAATGGCCATCTTAGTATAGAGGACAAGAGCTCTTTTCTATTCACACAGAGACTCCGAAATGAGTTTAGAACTGTATTCAATTCATTTTCTGGTGTTAATAATAAAGTAGATCAACATTTCACACACAGACGTTCCAGAGAAGGCAGGGTTCGGACGTGAGACAGTGTGGAGGAAGCTGTCCAGAGCTGTCCATCAGGCCATTTGAATTGAACAGCACAAGAAAAGTTGGGAGAAGCTTTGGCTTTGGTACTTCACGAACTGGGAAAAGGAACATTTGACAGGAGGTTTGGCTCTTTCTGTGGCCACTTCAGGAACTGCAACAAGAACAGTGGACAGGAGCTTTGGCTCCATCTGGTGGACATTTGGGAATACTGCATTCAGACTTTTTATATTGCAGATTAGTGCAGAAACTGCAGACATGGCAGGCAAAGAACACACTTATGATAAGCACAGAGCAGCAGTAGAGGGATCAGATGTGGAGCTCAAAGCATGGCAAGTGTCACTAATGAAGAGACAGCTGGCAGAGCTTGACGCGGCTCAAAAGACTGCAAAAGACAAAAAGAACCAGGAAGGAGGAACTTTCTACTGCTACAACTGTGGAAAGCCAGGCCACTACGCACGTGACTGCCGCTCCCGCTCACGGGGTCAGCAACAACAACAAGGCTCACCACATGGAAGAAGAGGAAATTACCAGAGAGGGACAGGCAATCAGCATCCAAGAAGCCAGAATCAAGCTGAACAGCAATATCTTTCACCACAGGCCTGGCAACAACAGAGACACTGCTGCAACTATTAGCCTCAAAAGAAAACCAAGGTCCAAACATGGAGGAGACAAGTCACTTTCCTGGGCCGCACTCTCTCATCAAGCGGCCCACAGCCCACAGCCCACAGCCCACAGAGAAAGCATCCTCCATCATGAAACACCTCAGCCCCACTAGTTTGGACACAAGAAACAGAAGATGCGTTCACCACTCAGACTCTGTCACATGCATCGGCACTTCAAGAATTGACTATTCACTCCCTTTCCACCTAGATGTTTCTGAACAAAAATGAGGAATGGTAAATGCAGTTTTGTATCAGAAAAAAGGGGGAGAAAGAGACTCATCAAAGAATCCTCCTAAGCAAAGAATTCACGTTCAAAGCTGCAAGAAAATCGAATATTCAAAAAGAATGCACAAGAGCACACATTGTTTATGAAACAGGAGGAATCAATATGGCATCATCACTACAACAGGCCTTAGATGTGCAGCAAGTTGAAATGAAGGCATATATGACTGCATTAATCATTCTCACGGAGGCTCTCTCCAAACAGGTCCAGCGAACCAGTGCAGCTGACCAGGAGGAGGTAAAAAAAATCTCATCCGAGTGGGTGACTGGGTCAGGGTCAAAGTTCATAAGAGAAAGTGGACTGACCCCAGGTGGACAGGGCCGTACGAAGTGAAGGAGGTTACTTCACACTCGGTCCAAGTCATAGGTAAAGCAGGAGCACCTTGGCACCACCTGACACACTGTGCCCCAGCACCTGAGCCGTCCAGACCTCTAGCAGAGGTCCGAGGTAATCTGACGCAAAATGCAGAATTTGTTTTGTAATTTGACTTTTCAGCAACAACCAATCCCTTATCTCTGTCTCTGGACAACGTCACCAAGAGCAGCACAGGAAAAAACATAATATGGTTCGCCCTATTAGTGGAAGTCCCCGGCAAAGACCCGCGAGTAGGAATTCAGATAAACATAATTCCACCAGTAGTGAACAAAATCCTGACCCTAGAGAGACCACCGCCACCACCGCACCCACCAATTGTCTTATCAGAAGATTTCTCTAAATGGACTCCCCAACAGGTGATCCAATTAGCTACAGGACATGGAAACGACAATGTTTGGTTAAATTGGATTGTTGATAAAGCTATAAAAAACAAAATGAGTAGCTGTGTAGCTTGTGCTGCAGCTAGACCAGCTATGTTCACCGAACCAGCACCACTATATCCTGAATCTGACCCAACAGGATATGCATGCATGACAAATAGGACTAAAAGGGCTACTCCACCAAATTGCACGACTCTGGCATTCATATTTCCACCAATTGATAATGCAACTGCAGTAGGTTATTTCAAAGACAAAGGTCCAACCTACATAGATGCAATCGGAGTGCCCAGAGGAGTGCCTAATGAATACAACATGACCAAATTGCAGCAGGTTTTGAGAGTATCGTGAGTATAATTCCATGGATAACTGTGAATAAAAAATGTTGATCGTATCAATTATGTGCATTACAATGTTCTTCGCTTGGCTAGTTATACTAGGGATGCAATAGAGGGTCTGGCTGAGCAGCTGGCCCCAACTTCTTTGATTTCTATGCAAAACAGAATGGCTTTGGAGCTTTTGCTCAATGTTTGGAGACCTGTGTTGCACTGTCATCCCCAACAACACTGCGCCGGACGGTTCAGTCACAAAAGCACTGAATAGTCTGAAGGCACTGTCAAAAGAAATGCAGGAAGCATCAGGTGTAAACAATCCATTTGGAGATTGGATGGAAAACATGTTTGGAAAATGGAAGCACCTGATCTTGTCAATAGCAGTGTCAGCGGGAGTGTTCATTGCAATACTGGTGTCATGTGGATGTTGTATAATACCCTGTATTCATTCTTTGGTTGGCCGTCTCATCACCACTGCCCTCTCCAAGGAACCACCACCACCCCCTCCTTATGGAGCTTACCCAGTATGGGAAGAGCAGACCAGCCTGGTAGGGTCAGGTGAGGCAGAGCCAGACACAAGCGTGTGAACAGGGTAGGAAGGTAAAGAAAGTGACGTCCTTCAGACGTCAAGAGAGGGATTTGTTGAGAAAATTATTTTATATACAGTTTAATTAGCAACTAGTTTATATACAGTTTAATTAGCAACTAGCTTATATGCAGCTTTAATTAATCACTAGGTTATTTGTAGTTTTAATAACCATTAGCTTATGCAGCTTTATTAACCACTAATACAATACACACAGTACACGCTAGGGCAAGGGAGAAACAGTGGAAGATTACTGGCTTAACTGCGCCACAAGGAATAGGCCGCCATCTTTAAATAGATAAGGGAGGAACAATAGATAGTGAGATACAGGGACATCGCCCCAGCAGACTCCCCTCTTCACACAACCTCTCGCCTCAAAATCTCACTACACACTGATAGAAGAAGACGCCTTCTGGGAGGGGCCAAGGTGGACGGACGTCCACGGCCTCCACCCAGGTGCCATAACGTACAAACGTGCCACGCCTGCATCTTTGACTTTGACCAATGTACATCAAGGGGAGGAGCCCTATATTAAGCTTCACACTGCCGTGTCAAAGTGTGACTCATGGTGAATCTCTGCGAAGTTCAACCATTAGCACCCAAGCTTGTTTGATTGCTGGGCTGAATAACTGTTGATAAATAAATCTATTGCTTTGATATAACTATACGCCTCTTGAGAGCTTTCGTTATCCTCTTAAATCCGCTCTGAGTGAAAGATAACTTTATTTTTCACAACACCTCCAAGAATGGAGAATGGCTAGCTAACGCTAGCTACGTGTAGCTCCGGTTTTGCGGTACTCTGTATGTAAAATAAAAGTGCTTATAAAATAAAATAACCAGTAGAGTGTGAGAGGAGACAGAGGGCGTACCAGTGGAATTAAAGTGTGGGATTTTGGTGAAACTTGTGTGTGTGTATGCTTCATTAGAAGCTCCGTTTTTGTCGTTAGCATATCCGTTAGCATAACATCAGGATAACTTCCTGTCGGCGAAAAATAGTAGAAGAAATGCGAAACGCCAGAAAACCAACTAGCGGCCAGGAGGAGTAACTGCTAGATAATAGTAATAAGTGTTTAGAATCTGTGAATTTGTTAGAGCTTCATTGTCTAAGACCTGTAAGCTTACATCCTGACTTTAGTTTTAATTAAACATTATAACAAAGATTAATGGTTTCAGTTGTGCTTCTTCAATTCTTGAACTTAATTGTGATTCATTAGTAAATGAGATTCATTATTGTGCAGACCAGAGTGTAAGTGCAGTTCAACAGTTTGACTTGTATTGGTATTTCTGATTGAATATCTTTGAACACAGTTATTGATTTTTTTAAAGTTGAATTTAATATTTAATTGATTAATTATTCATTATTTTTTAATTTCATTTTACTTCCAATTTTAAACCTTTCGAATTCTGATTTGGAACTGGATTGTGATCTTGATTTTGACTCTGATTTAGATGTTGAGTTTGATTTAGGAATTCTAATTTCAATTTTGGATTCGAGATTCCTTCACATATCCAGTATTGACTAATTTTGGTACATTTACTATTTTACATCGTTCCTAAGAATCAATTTTGACACGGACGGCGCAAACATATTTGAGAGATCGTTGACCTCTCTTACACTACAGACGTATGCTAACATTTACTGCTGACCTTTGGGCAGTTTTGTGTTTGTTTTAGTCGAGGTGCGTGGTTGAGTGGATCCAGATCTGGGAAGTGAAGCAGTGGATCCCAGTTTTGGAGTCAACGACCGCACACAATACAGCACAGAGGGTGAGTTGACTTTGATTCATGTGATGACAAGCGTGCACATTCAATACACACATTTGAATACTCCTAGGCTGCATTAATTTACATTAAAGAAGCAGAGGAAGGAAGTAGGAGAACTGGTAAGTAAACTAAGCTGTGAAGTAAGGGAAGTAGGAGAACTGGTGGGAAGACTAAAATGTGAAGTAAGAGAAGTTCAGCTCAGTTTTTAAAAAAGAAACCTTTTATTTTTCAGGAGAGGGTGAACAAATAAGTGTTTCTAAACACAATAAAATGGACTGAGACTGATCTCTGGTCTGAGAGAATCAGTGGGACTAATACAGTTTTAAAATGGAGCTCCTAACGTTTCGGCAAGTTGTGCCTTCCTCAGAGGAGAATAAAAAATGAAAGAAAGACTGGAGATATTTATACCTTCCCTAGGCGGAGCAACTAGGGAGCTTCTGATAGGCTGGAACTCCCTCTAATCAGATGGCTAAGCCGTCTCAGCTGTCTAATTGAACACCTGGCAATCAGGAGGAAACCTGTCTTAATCGGCACCAAAGGCCTGCTGGGTGTAAAACCACCAGTTAAGGGCCATCATCTCCACCCAATGAGTTTCTAATACAAGTCAAGGTACACTTTGTGGCACTGGCAGGTTAGGTTCAGGGGAAAAAAAGGGTCTGGCTGCCTTTAGGCAGTCAGAGGGCACGGGCACACAAAGTATAGGCCTTAATACCTGTAATTCTCAAGAGGGGTTTGTAATTTTTTTTCATATTTTGCAGGTGTCCTGGCGGGTCTCCTAAAGGAGGTGTCCCCGCCCTCATCAGAGGAGGTAAGTCCATCATTTAGACACTCTAGGTCCCCCTAGTCTCAGTTTAACTGTGACCTCCAAGAATGGATAATAATACGTGTGACCAGTCTGTGTTTTAGCAGCGTGGAAATACGTTTAAAATGATGAATAACATTGCATAATCTGTAGCCGCGCTGTGAGGAGCTAACGCTAGCTACGCGTAGCTCCGGTTTTGCGGTACTCTGTATGTAAGATAAAAGTGCTTATAAAATAAAATAACCAGTAGAGTGTGAGAGGAGACAGAGGGCGTACCAGTGGAATTAAAGTGTGGGATTTTGGTGAAACTTGTGTGTGTGTGTATGCTTGATTAGAAGCTCCGTTTTTGTCGTTAGCATATCCGTTAGCATAACATCAGGATAACTTCCTGTCGGCGAAAAATAGTAGAAGAAATGCAAAACGCCAGAAAACCAACTAGCGGCCAGGAGGAGTAACTGCTAGATAATAGTAATGAGTGTTTAGAATCTGTGAATTTGTTAAAGCTTCATTGTCTAAGACCTGTAAGCTTACATCCTGACTTTAGTTTTAATTAAACATTATAACAAAGATTAATGGTTTCAGTTGTGCTTCTTCAATTCTTGAACTTAATTGTGATTCATTAGTAAATGAGATTCATTATTGTGCAGACCAGAGTGTAAGTGCAGTTCAACAGTTTGACTTGCATTGGTATTTCTGATTGAATATCTTTGAACACAGTTATTGATTTTTTTAAAGTTGAATTTAATATTTAATTGATTAATTATTCATTATTTTTTAATTTCATTTTACTTCCAATTTTAAACCTTTCGAATTCTGATTTGGAACTGGATTGTGATCTTGATTTTGACTCTGATTTAGATGTTGAGTTTGATTTAGGAATTCTAACTTCAATTTTGGATTCGAGATTCCTTCACATATCCAGTATTGACTAATTTTGGTACATTTACTATTTTACATCGTTCCTAAGAATCAATTTTGACACGGACGGCGCAAACATATTTGAGAGATCGTTGACCTCTCTTACACTACAGACGTATGCTAACATTTACTGCTGACCTTTGGGCAGTTTTGTGTTTGTTTTAGTCAAGGTGCGTGGTTGAGTGGATCCAGATCTGGGAAGTGAAGCAGTGGATCCCAGTTTTGGAGTCAACGACCGCACACAATACAGCACAGAGGGTGAGTTGACTTTGATTCATGTGATGACAAGCGTGCACATTCAATACACACATTTGAATACTCCTAGGCTGCATTAATTTACATTAAAGAAGCAGAGGAAGGAAGTAGGAGAACTGGTAAGTAAACTAAGCTGTGAAGTAAGGGAAGTAGGAGAACTGGTGGGAAGACTAAAATGTGAAGTAAGAGAAGTTCAGCTCAGTTTTTAAAAAAAGAAACCTTTTATTTTTCAGGAGAGGGTGAACAAATAAGTGTTTCTAAACACAATAAAATGGACTGAGACTGATCTCTGGTCTGAGAGAATCAGTGGGACTAATACAGTTTTAAAATGGAGCTCCTAACGTTTCGGCAAGTTGTGCCTTCCTCAGAGGAGAATAAAAAATGAAAGAAAGACTGGAGATATTTATACCTTCCCTAGGCGGAGCAACTAGGGAGCTTCTGATAGGCTGGAACTCCCTCTAATCAGATGGCTAAGCCGTCTCAGCTGTCTAATTGAACACCTGGCAATCAGGAGGAAACCTGTCTTAATCGGCACCAAAGGCCTGCTGGGTGTAAAACCACCAGTTAAGGGCCATCATCTCCACCCAATGAGTTTCTAATACAAGTCAAGGTACACTTTGTGGCACTGGCAGGTTAGGTTCAGGGGAAAAAAAGGGTCTGGCTGCCTTTAGGCAGTCAGAGGGCACGGGCACACAAAGTATAGGCCTTAATACCTGTAATTCTCAAGAGGGGTTTGTAATTTTCTTTCATATTTTGCAGGTGTCCTGGCGGGTCTCCTAAAGGAGGTGTCCCCGCCCTCATCAGAGGAGGTAAGTCCATCATTTAGACACTCTAGGTCCCCCTAGTCTCAGTTTAACTGTGACCTCCAAGAATGGATAATAATACGTGTGACCAGTCTGTGTTTTAGCAGCGTGGAAATACGTTTAAAATGATGAATAACATTGCATAATCTGTAGCCGCGCTGTGAGGAGCTAACGCTAGCTACGCGTAGCTCCGGTTTTGCGGTACTCTGTATGTAAGATAAAAGTGCTTATAAAATAAAATAACCAGTAGAGTGTGAGAGGAGACAGAGGGCGTACCAGTGGAATTAAAGTGTGGGATTTTGGTGAAACTTGTGTGTATGCTTGATTAGAAGCTCCGTTTTTGTCGTTAGCATATCCGTTAGCATAACATCAGGATAACTTCCTGTCGGCGAAAAATAGTAGAAGAAATGCAAAACGCCAGAAAACCAACTAGCGGCCAGGAGGAGTAACTGCTAGATAATAGTAATGAGTGTTTAGAATCTGTGAATTTGTTAGAGCTTCATTGTCTAAGACCTGTAAGCTTACATCCTGACTTTAGTTTTAATTAAACATTATAACAAAGATTAATGGTTTCAGTTGTGCTTCTTCAATTCTTGAACTTAATTGTGATTCACACCATTTAATGAATCATGAAAAATGTCATGATTTAACCACTAGAGGGCAGCAGTGTTACACCATTTAATGAATCATGAACATTACACGATTTAACCACTAGAGGGCAGCAGTGTTACACCATTTAATGAATCATAAACATTACACTATTTAACCACTAGAGGGCAGCAGTGTTACACCATTTAATGAATCATGAACATCACATGATTTAACCACTAGAGGGCAGCAGTGTTACACCATTTAATGAATCATGGACATTACATGATTTAATCACTAGAGGGCAGCAGTGTTACACCATTTAATGAATCATGGACATTACATGATTTAATCACTAGAGGGCAGCAGTGTTACACCATTTAATGAATCATGAAAAATGTCATTATTTAACCACTAGAGGGCAACAGTGTTACACCATTTAATGAATCATAAACATTACACTATTTAACCACTAGAGGGCAGCAGTGTTACACCATTTAATGAATCATGAACATCACATGATTTAACAACAAGAGTGCAGCAGTGTTACACCATTTAATGATTCATGAACATTACATGATTTAACCACTAGAGGGCAGCAGTGTTACACCATTTAATGGATCATGGACATTACATGATTTAACCACTAGAGGGCAGCAGTGTTACACCATTTAATGAATCATGAAAAATGTCATGATTTAACCACTAGAGGGCAACAGTGTTACACCATTTAATGAATCATAAACATTACATGATTTAACCACTTGAGGGCAGCAGTGTTACACCATTTAATGAATCATGAACATTACACGATTTAACCACTAGAGGGCAGCAGTGTTACACCATTTAATGAATCATGAACATTACATGATTTAACCACTAGAGGGCAGCAGTGTTACACCATTTAATGGATCATGGACATTACATGATTTAACCACTAGAGGGCAGCAGTGTTACACCATTTAATGAATCATGAAAAATGTCATGATTTAAACACTAGAGGGCAACAGTGTTACACCATTTAATGAATCATAAACATTACACTATTTAACCACTAGAGTGCAGCAGTGTTACACCATTTAATGATTCATGAACATTACATGATTTAACCACTAGAGGGCAGCAGTGTTACACCATTTAATGAATCATGAACATTACACGATTTAACCACTAGAGGGCAGCAATGTTACAACATTTAATGAATCATGGACATTACATGATTTAACCACTAGAGGGCAGCAGTGTTACACCATTTAATGAATCATGAAAAATGTCATGATTTAACCACTAGAGGGCAACAGTGTTACACCATTTAATGAATCATAAACATTACATGATTTAACCACTTGAGGGCAGCAGTGTTACACCATCTAATGAATCATGAACATTACACGATTTAACCACTAGAGGGCAGCAGTTTTACACCATTTAATGAATCATCAACATTACATGATTTAACCACTAGAGGGCAGCAGTGTTATACCATTTAATGAATCATGGCCATTACATGATTTAACCACTAGAGGGCAGCAGTGTTACACCATTTAATGAATCATGAAATATTACATGATTTAACCACTGGAGGGCAGCAGTGTTACACCATTTAATGAATCATAAACATTACACGATTTAACCACTAGAGGGCAGCAGTGTTACACCATTTAATGAATCATAAACATTACACGATTTAACTACTAGAGGGCAGCAGTGTTACACCATTTAATGAATCATGAACATTACACGATTTAACCACTAGAGGGCAGCAGTGTTACACCATTTAATGAATCATAAACATTACATGATTTAACCACTAGAGCGCAGCAGTGTTACACCATTTAATGAATCATGAACATTACACGATTTAACCACTAGAGGGCAGCAGTGTTACACCATTTAATGATTCATGAACATTACACGATTTAACCACTAGAGGGCAGCAGTGTTACACCATTTAATGAATCATGGACATTACATGATTTAACCACTAGAGGGCAGCAGTGTTACACCATTTAATGAATCATGAACATCACATGATTTAACCACTAGAGGGCAACAGTGTTACACCATTTAATGAATCATGGACATTACATGATTTAACCACTAGAGGGCAGCAGTATTACACCATTTAATGAATCATGAAAAATGTCATGATTTAACCACTAGAGGGCAGCAGTGTTACACCATTTAATGAATCATGAACATTACACGATTTAACCACTAGAGGGCAGCAGTGTTACACCATTTAATGAATCATAAACATTACACGATTTAACCACTAGAGGGCAGCAGTGTTACACCATTTAATGAATCATGAACATTACACGATTTAACCACGAGAGGGCAGCAGTGTTACACCATTTAATGAATCATGAACATTACACGATTTAACCACTAGAGGGCAGCAGTGTTACACCATTTAATGAATCATAAACATTACACGATTTAACCACTAGAGGGCAGCAGTGTTACACCATTTAATGAATCATAAACATTACACGATTTAACCACTAGAGGGCAGCAGTGTTACACCATTTAATGAATCATAAACATTACACGATTTAACTACTAGACGGCAGCAGTGTTACACCATTTAATGAATCATGAACATTACATGATTTAACCACTAGAGGGCAGCAGTGTTACACCATTTAATGAATCATGAACATTACACGATTTAACCACTAGAGGGCAGCAGTGTTACACCATTTAATGAATCATGAAAGATTACACGATTTAACCACTGGAGGGCAGCAGTGTTACACCATTTAATGAATCATAAACATTACACGATTTAACCACTAGAGGGCAGCAGTGTTACACCATTTAATGAATCATGAACATTACATGATTTAACCACTAGAGGGCAGCAGTGTTACACCATTTAATGAATCATTAACATTACATGATTTAACCACTAGAGGGCAGCAGTGTTACACCATTTAATGAATCATGAACATTACATGATTTAACCACTAGAGGGCAGCAGTGTTACACCATTTAATGAATCATGAACATTACATGATTTAACCACTAGAGGGCATCAGTGTTACAACATTTAATGAATCATGAACATTACACGATTTAACCACTAGAGGGCAGCAATGTTACATCATTTAATGAATCATGGACATTACATGATTTAACCACTAGAGGGCAGCAGTGTTACACCATTTAATGAATCATGAAAAATGTCATGATTTAACCACTAGAGGGCAACAGTGTTACACCATTTAATGAATCATAAACATTACATGATTTAACCACTTGAGGGCAGCAGTGTTACACCATTTAATGAATCATGAACATTACACGATTTAACCACTAGAGGGCAGCAGTGTTACACCATTTAATGAATCATGAACATTACACGATTTAACCACTAGAGGGCAGCAGTGTTACACCATTTAATGGATCATGGACATTACATGATTTAACCACTAGAGGGCAGCAGTGTTACACCATTTAATGAATAAAGAAAAATGTCATGATTTAACCACTAGAGGGCAACAGTGTTACACCATTTAATGAATCATAAACATTACATGATTTAACCACTAGAGGGCAGCAGTGTTACACCATTTAATGAATCATGGGCATTACATGATTTAACCACTAGAGGGCAGCAGTGTTACACCATTTAATGAATCATGAAAGATTACATGATTTAACCACTGGAGGGTAGCAGTGTTACACCATTTAATGAATCATGAACATTACACGATTTAAGCACTAGAGGGCAGCAGTGTTACACCATTTAATGATTCATGAACATTACACAATTTAACCACTAGAGGGCAGCAGTGTTACACCATTTAATGAATCATGAACATTACACGATTTAACCACTAGAGGGCAGCAGTGTTACACCATTTAATGAATCATGAAAGATTACACGATTTAACCACTGGAGGGCAGCAGTGTTACACCATTTAATGAATCATAAACATTACATGATTTAACCACTAGAGGGCAGCAGTGTTACACCATTTAATGAATCATGAACATTACATGATTTAACCACTAGAGGGCAGCAGTGTTACACCATTTAATGAATCATGAACATTACATGATTTAACCACTAGAGGGCAGCAGTGTTACACCATTTAATGAATCATGAACATTACATGATTTAACCACTAGAGGGCAGCAGTGTTACACCATTTAATGAATCATGAACATTACATGATTTAACCACTAGAGGGCAGCAGTGTTACACCATTTAATGAATCATAAACATTACATGATTTAACCACTAGAGCGCAGCAGTGTTACACCATTTAATGAATCATGAACATTACATGATTTAACCACTAGAGGGCATCAGTGTTACACCATTTAATGATTCATGAACATTACATGATCTAACCACTAGAGGGCAACAGTGTTACACCATTTAATGAATCATGAGCATTACATGATTTAACCACTAGAGGGCAGCAGTGTTACACCATTTCATGAATCATAAACATTACACGATTTAACCACTAGAGGGCAGCAGTGTTACACCATTTAATGAATCATGATCATTACATGATTTAACCACTAGAGGGCAGCAGTGTTACACCATTCAATGAATCATGAAAAATTACATGATTTAACCACTAGAGGGCAGCAGTGTTACACCATTTAATGAATCATGAACATTACACGATTTAACCACTAGAGGGCAGCAGTGTTACACCATTTAATGAATCATGGACATTACATGATTTAACCACTAGAGGGCAGCAGTGTTACACCATTTAATGAATCATGAAAAATGTCATGATTTAACCACTAGAGGGCAACAGTGTTACACCATTTAATGAATCATAAACATTACATGATTTAACCAGTTGAGGGCAGCAGTGTTACACCATTTAATGAATCATGAACATTACACGATTTAACCACTAGAGGGCAGCAGTGTTACACCATTTAATGAATCATGAACATTACACAATTTAACCACTAGAGGGCAGCAGTGTTACACCATTTAATGAATCATAAACATTACACGATTTAACCACTAGAGGGCAGCAGTGTTACACCATTTAATGAATCATGAACATTACACGATTTAACCACGAGAGGGCAGCAGTGTTACACCATTTAATGAATCATGAACATTACACGATTTAACCACTAGAGGGCAGCAGTGTTACACCATTTAATGAATCATAAACATTACACGATTTAACCACTAGAGGGCAGCAGTGTTACACCATTTAATGAATCATAAACATTACACGATTTAACCACTAGAGGGCAGCAGTGTTACACTATTTAATGAATCATAAACATTACACGATTTAACTACTAGAGGGCAGCAGTGTTACACCATTTAATGAATCATGAACATTACATGATTTAACCACTAGAGGGCAGCAGTGTTACACCATTTAATGAATCATAAACATTACATGATTTAACCACTAGAGCGCAGCAGTGTTACACCATTTAATGAATCATGAACATTACACGATTTAACCACTAGAGGGCAGCAGTGTTACACCATTTAATGATTCATGATCATTACATGATTTAACCACTAGAGGGCAGCAGTGTTACACCATTTAATGAATCATGAAAAATTACATGATTTAACCACTAGAGGGCAGCAGTGTTACACCATTTAATGAATCATGAACATTACACGATTTAACCACTAGAGGGCAGCAGTGTTACACCATTTAATGAATCATGGACATTACATGATTTAACCACTAGAGGGCAGCAGTGTTACACCATTTAATGAATCATGAACATTACACGATTTAACCACTAGAGGGCAGCAGTGTTACACCATTTAATGAATCATAAACATTACACGATTTAACCACTAGAGGGCAGCAGTGTTACACCATTTAATGAATCATGAACATTACACGATTTAACCACGAGAGGGCAGCAGTGTTACACCATTTAATGAATCATGAACATTACACGATTTAACCACTAGAGGGCAGCAGTGTTACACCATTTACTGAATCATAAACATTACACGATTTAACCACTAGAGGGCAGCAGTGTTACACCATTTAATGAATCATAAACATTACACGATTTAACCACTAGAGGGCAGCAGTGTTACACCATTTAATGAATCATAAACATTACACGATTTAACCACTAGAGGGCAGCAGTGTTACACCATTTAATGAATCATAAACATTACACGATTTAACCACTAGAGGGCAGCAGTGTTACACCATTTAATGAATCATAAACATTACACGATTTAACTACTAGAGGGCAGCAGTGTTACACCATTTAATGAATCATGAACATTACATGATTTAACCACTAGAGGGCAGCAGTGTTACACCATTTAATGAATCATAAACATTACATAATTTAACCACTAGAGCGCAGCAGTGTTACACCATTTAATGAATCATGAACATTACACGATTTAACCACTAGAGGGCAGCAGTGTTACACCATTTAATGATTCATGATCATTACATGATTTAACCACTAGAGGGCAGCAGTGTTACACCATTTAATGAATCATGAAAAATTACATGATTTAACCACTAGAGGGCAGCAGTGTTACACCATTTAATGAATCATGAACATTACACGATTTAACCACTAGAGGGCAGCAGTGTTACACCATTTAATGAATCATGGACATTACATGATTTAACCACTAGAGGGCAGCAGTGTTACACCATTTAATGAATCATGAAAAATGTCATGATTTAACCACTAGAGGGCAACAGTGTTAAACCATTTAATGAATCATAAACATTACACTATTTAACCACTAGAGGGCAGCAGTGTTACACCATTTAATGAATCATGAACATCACATGATTTAACCACAAGAGGGCAGCAGTGTTACACCATTTAATGATTCATGAACATTACATCATTTAACCACTAGATGGCAGCAGTGTTACACCATTTAATGAATCATAAACATTACATGATTTAACCACTAGAGGGCAGCAGTGTTACACCATTTAATGAATCATGGACATTACATGATTTAACCACTAGAGGGCAGCAGTGTTACACCATTTAATGAATCATGAAAAATGACATGATTTAACCACTAGAGGGCAACAGTGTTACACCATTTAATGAATCATAAACATTACATGATTTAACCACTGGAGGGCAGCAGTGTTACACCATTTAATGAATCATGAACATTACACGATTTAACCACTAGAGGGCAGCAGTGTTACACCATTTAATGAATCATGAACATTACATGATTTAACCACTAGAAGGCAGCAGTGTTACACCATTTAATGAATCATAAACATTACACGATTTAACCACTAGAGGGCAGCAGTGTTACACCATTTAATGAATCGTGAACATTACATGATTTAACCACTAGAGGGCAGCAGTGTTACACCATTTAATGAATCATGAACATCACACGATGTAACCACTAGAGGGCAGCAGGGTTACACCATTTAATGAATCATGAACATTACATGATTTAACCACTAGAGGGCAGCAGTGTTACACCATTTAATGAATCATAAACATTACACGATTTAACCACTAGAGGGCAGCAGTGTTACACCATTTAATGAATCATGAACATTACATGATTTAACCACTAGAGGGCAGCAGTGTTACACCATTTAATGATTCATGAACATTACATGATTTAACCACTAGAGGGCAGCAGTGTTACACCATTTAATGAATCATGAACATTACACGATTTAGCCACTAGAGGGCAGCAGTGTTACACCATTTAATGAATCATGAACATTACATGATTTAACCACTAGAAGGCAGCAGTGTTACACCATTTAATGAATCAAAGTTCAAAGTTCAAAGTTCAAAGTTCACTTTATTGTCAAATCATAAACATAAACATAAACATTACAAGATTTAACCACTAGAGGGCAGCAGTGTTACACCATTTAATGATTCATGAACATTACACGATTTAACCACTACAGGGCAGCAGTGTTACACCATTTAATGAATCATGAACATTACACGATTTAACCACTAGAGGGCAGCAGTGTTACACCATTTAATGAATCATGAACATTACATGATTTAACCACTAGAGGGCAGCAGTGTTACACCATTTAATGAATCATAAACATTACACGATTTAACCACTAGAGGGCAGCAGTGTTACACCATTTAATGAATCATGAACATTACACAATTTAACCACTAGAGGACAGCAGTGTTACACCATTTAATGAATCATGGACATTTCATGATTTAACCACTAGAGGGCAGCAGTGTTACACCATTTAATGAATCATGAAAAATTACATGATTTAACCACTAGAGGGCAGCAGTGTTACACCATTTAATGAATCATGAAAAATTACATGATTTAACCACTAGAGGGCAGCAGTGTTACAACATTTAATGAATCATGGACATTACATGATTTAACCACTAGAGGGCAGCAGTTTTACACCATTTAATGAATCATGAAAAAATACATGATTTAACCACTAGAGGGCAGCAGTGTTACACCATTTAATGAATCATAAACATTACATGATTTAACCACTAGAGGGCAGCAGTGTTACACCATTTAATGAATCATAAACATTACATGATTTAACCACTAGAGGGCAGCAGTGTTATACCATTTAATGAATCATGGATATTACATGATTTAACCACTAGAGGGCAGCAGTGTTACACCATTTAATGAATCATGAAATATTACATGATTTAACCACTGGAGGGCAGCAGTGTTACACCATTTAATGAATCATAAACATTACACGATTTAACCACTAGAGGGCAGCAGTGTTACACCATTTAATGAATCATAAACATTACACGATTTAACTACTAGAGGGCAGCAGTGTTACACCATTTAATGAATCATGAACATTACACGATTTAACCACTAGAGGGCAGCAGTGTTACACCATTTAATGAATCATAAACATTACATGATTTAACCACTAGAGGGCAGCAGTGTTACACCATTTAATGAATCATGAACATTACACGATTTAACCACTAGAGGGCAGCAGTGTTACACCATTTAATGATTCATGATCATTACATGATTTAACCACTAGAGGGCAGCAGTGTTACACCATTCAATGAATCATGAAAAATTACATGATTTAACCACTAGAGGGCAGCAGTGTTACACCATTTAATGAATCATGAACATTACACGATTTAACCACTAGAGGGCAGCAGTGTTACACCATTTAATGAATCATGGACATTACATGATTTAACCACTAGAGGGCAGCAGTGTTACACCATTTAATGAATCATGAAAAATGTCATGATTTAACCACTAGAGGGCAACAGTGTTACACCATTTAATGAATCATGAACATTACACGATTTAACCACTAGAGGGCAGCAGTGTTACACCATTTAATGAATCATGAACATTACACGATTTAACCACTAGAGGGCAGCAGTGTTACACCATTTAATGATTCATGATCATTACATGATTTAACCACTAGAGGGCAGCAGTGTTACACCATTCAATGAATCATGAAAAATTACATGATTTAACCACTAGAGGGCAGCAGTGTTACACCATTTAATGAATCATGATCATTACATGATTTAACCACTAGAGGGCAGCAGTGTTACACCATTCAATGAATCATGAAAAATTACATGATTTAACCACTAGAGGGCAGCAGTGTTACACCATTTAATGAATCATGAACATTACACGATTTAACCACTAGAGGGCAGCAGTGTTACACCATTTAATGAATCATGGACATTACATGATTTAACCACTAGAGGGCAGCAGTATTACACCATTTAATGAATCATGAAAAATGTCATGATTTAACCACTAGAGGGCAACAGTGTTACACCATTTAATGAATCATAAACATTACATGATTTAACCAGTTGAGGGCAGCAGTGTTACACCATTTAATGAATCATGAACATTACACGATTTAACCACTAGAGGGCAGCAGTGTTACACCATTTAATGAATCATGAACATTACACAATTTAACCACTAGAGGGCAGCAGTGTTACACCATTTAATGAATCATAAACATTACACGATTTAACCACTAGAGGGCAGCAGTGTTACACCATTTAATGAATCATGAACATTACACGATTTAACCACGAGAGGGCAGCAGTGTTACACCATTTAATGAATCATGAACATTACACGATTTAACCACTAGAGGGCAGCAGTGTTACACCATTTAATGAATCATAAACATTACACGATTTAACCACTAGAGGGCAGCAGTGTTACACCATTTAATGAATCATAAACATTACACGATTTAACCACTAGAGGGCAGCAGTGTTACACCATTTAATGAATCATAAACATTACACGATTTAACTACTAGAGGGCAGCAGTGTTACACCATTTAATGAATCATGAACATTACATGATTTAACCACTAGAGGGCAGCAGTGTTACACCATTTAATGAATCATAAACATTACATGATTTAACCACTAGAGCGCAGCAGTGTTACACCATTTAATGAATCATGAACATTACACGATTTAACCACTAGAGGGCAGCAGTGTTACACCATTTAATGATTCATGATCATTACATGATTTAACCACTAGAGGGCAGCAGTGTTACACCATTTAATGAATCATGAAAAATTACATGATTTAACCACTAGAGGGCAGCAGTGTTACACCATTTAATGAATCATGAACATTACACGATTTAACCACTAGAGGGCAGCAGTGTTACACCATTTAATGAATCATGGACATTACATGATTTAACCACTAGAGGGCAGCAGTGTTACACCATTTAATGAATCATGAACATTACACGATTTAACCACTAGAGGGCAGCAGTGTTACACCATTTAATGAATCATAAACATTACACGATTTAACCACTAGAGGGCAGCAGTGTTACACCATTTAATGAATCATGAACATTACACGATTTAACCACGAGAGGGCAGCAGTGTTACACCATTTAATGAATCATGAACATTACACGATTTAACCACTAGAGGGCAGCAGTGTTACACCATTTAATGAATCATAAACATTACACGATTTAACCACTAGAGGGCAGCAGTGTTACACCATTTAATGAATCATAAACATTACACGATTTAACCACTAGAGGGCAGCAGTGTTACACCATTTAATGAATCATAAACATTACACGATTTAACCACTAGAGGGCAGCAGTGTTACACCATTTAATGAATCATAAACATTACACGATTTAACCACTAGAGGGCAGCAGTGTTACACCATTTAATGAATCATAAACATTACACGATTTAACTACTAGAGGGCAGCAGTGTTACACCATTTAATGAATCATGAACATTACATGATTTAACCACTAGAGGGCAGCAGTGTTACACCATTTAATGAATCATAAACATTACATAATTTAACCACTAGAGCGCAGCAGTGTTACACCATTTAATGAATCATGAACATTACACGATTTAACCACTAGAGGGCAGCAGTGTTACACCATTTAATGATTCATGATCATTACATGATTTAACCACTAGAGGGCAGCAGTGTTACACCATTTAATGAATCATGAAAAATTACATGATTTAACCACTAGAGGGCAGCAGTGTTACACCATTTAATGAATCATGAACATTACACGATTTAACCACTAGAGGGCAGCAGTGTTACACCATTTAATGAATCATGGACATTACATGATTTAACCACTAGAGGGCAGCAGTGTTACACCATTTAATGAATCATGAAAAATGTCATGATTTAACCACTAGAGGGCAACAGTGTTAAACCATTTAATGAATCATAAACATTACACTATTTAACCACGAGAGGGCAGCAGTGTTACACCATTTAATGAATCATGAACATCACATGATTTAACCACAAGAGGGCAGCAGTGTTACACCATTTAATGATTCATGAACATTACATGATTTAACCACTAGATGGCAGCAGTGTTACACCATTTAATGAATCATAAACATTACATGATTTAACCACTAGAGGGCAGCAGTGTTACACCATTTAATGAATCATGGACATTACATGATTTAACCACTAGAGGGCAGCAGTGTTACACCATTTAATGAATCATGAAAAATGTCATGATTTAACCACTAGAGGGCAACAGTGTTCAACCATTTAATGAATCATAAACATTACACTATTTAACCACTAGAGGGCAGCAGTGTTACACCATTTAATGAATCATGAACATCACATGATTTAACCACAAGAGGGCAGCAGTGTTACACCATTTAATGATTCATGAACATTACATGATTTAACCACTAGATGGCAGAGTGTTACACCATTTAATGAATCATAAACATTACATGATTTAACCACTAGAGGGCAGCAGTGTTACACCATTTAATGAATCATGGACATTACATGATTTAACCACTAGAGGGCAGCAGTGTTACACCATTTAATGAATCATGAAAAATGACATGATTTAACCACTAGAGGGCAACAGTGTTACACCATTTAATGAATCATAAACATTACATGATTTAACCACTGGAGGGCAGCAGTGTTACACCATTTAATGAATCATGAACATTACACGATTTAACCACTAGAGGGCAGCAGTGTTACACCATTTAATGAATCATGAACATTACATGATTTAACCACTAGAAGGCAGCAGTGTTACACCATTTAATGAATCATAAACATTACACGATTTAACCACTAGAGGGCAGCAGTGTTACACCATTTAATGAATCGTGAACATTACATGATTTAACCACTAGAGGGCAGCAGTGTTACACCATTTAATGAATCATGAACATCACACGATGTAACCACTAGAGGGCAGCAGGGTTACACCATTTAATGAATCATGAACATTACATGATTTAACCACTAGAGGGCAGCAGTGTTACACCATTTAATGAATCATAAACATTACACGATTTAACCACTAGAGGGCAGCAGTGTTACACCATTTAATGAATCATGAACATTACATGATTTAACCACTAGAGGGCAGCAGTGTTACACCATTTAATGATTCATGAACATTACATGATTTAACCACTAGAGGGCAGCAGTGTTACACCATTTAATGAATCATGAACATTACACGATTTAGCCACTAGAGGGCAGCAGTGTTACACCATTTAATGAATCATGAACATTACATGATTTAACCACTAGAAGGCAGCAGTGTTACACCATTTAATGAATCAAAGTTCAAAGTTCAAAGTTCAAAGTTCAAAGTTCACTTTATTGTCAAATCATAAACATAAACATAAACATTACAAGATTTAACCACTAGAGGGCAGCAGTGTTACACCATTTAATGATTCATGAACATTACACGATTTAACCACTAGAGGGCAGCAGTGTTACACCATTTAATGAATCATGAACATTACACGATTTAACCACTAGAGGGCAGCAGTGTTACACCATTTAATGAATCATGAACATTACATGATTTAACCACTAGAGGGCAGCAGTGTTACACCATTTAATGAATCATAAACATTACACGATTTAACCACTAGAGGGCAGCAGTGTTACACCATTTAATGAATCATGAACATTACACAATTTAACCACTAGAGGACAGCAGTGTTACACCATTTAATGAATCATGGACATTTCATGATTTAACCACTAGAGGGCAGCAGTGTTACACCATTTAATGAATCATGAAAAATTACATGATTTAACCACTAGAGGGCAGCAGTGTTACACCATTTAATGAATCATGAAAAATTACATGATTTAACCACTAGAGGGCAGCAGTGTTACAACATTTAATGAATCATGGACATTACATGATTTAACCACTAGAGGGCAGCAGTTTTACACCATTTAATGAATCATGAAAAAATACATGATTTAACCACTAGAGGGCAGCAGTGTTACACCATTTAATGAATCATAAACATTACATGATTTAACCACTAGAGGGCAGCAGTGTTACACCATTTAATGAATCATAAACATTACATGATTTAACCACTAGAGGGCAGCAGTGTTATACCATTTAATGAATCATGGATATTACATGATTTAACCACTAGAGGGCAGCAGTGTTACACCATTTAATGAATCATGAAATATTACATGATTTAACCACTGGAGGGCAGCAGTGTTACACCATTTAATGAATCATAAACATTACACGATTTAACCACTAGAGGGCAGCAGTGTTACACCATTTAATGAATCATAAACATTACACGATTTAACTACTAGAGGGCAGCAGTGTTACACCATTTAATGAATCATGAACATTACACGATTTAACCACTAGAGGGCAGCAGTGTTACACCATTTAATGAATCATAAACATTACATGATTTAACCACTAGAGGGCAGCAGTGTTACACCATTTAATGAATCATGAACATTACACGATTTAACCACTAGAGGGCAGCAGTGTTACACCATTTAATGATTCATGATCATTACATGATTTAACCACTAGAGGGCAGCAGTGTTACACCATTCAATGAATCATGAAAAATTACATGATTTAACCACTAGAGGGCAGCAGTGTTACACCATTTAATGAATCATGAACATTACACGATTTAACCACTAGAGGGCAGCAGTGTTACACCATTTAATGAATCATGGACATTACATGATTTAACCACTAGAGGGCAGCAGTGTTACACCATTTAATGAATCATGAAAAATGTCATGATTTAACCACTAGAGGGCAACAGTGTTACACCATTTAATGAATCATGAACATTACACGATTTAACCACTAGAGGGCAGCAGTGTTACACCATTTAATGAATCATAAACATTACATGATTTAACCACTAGAGGGCAGCAGTGTTACACCATTTAATGAATCATGAACATTACACGATTTAACCACTAGAGGGCAGCAGTGTTACACCATTTAATGATTCATGATCATTACATGATTTAACCACTAGAGGGCAGCAGTGTTACACCATTCAATGAATCATGAAAAATTACATGATTTAACCACTAGAGGGCAGCAGTGTTACACCATTTAATGAATCATGAACATTACACGATTTAACCACTAGAGGGCAGCAGTGTTACACCATTTAATGAATCATGGACATTACATGATTTAACCACTAGAGGGCAGCAGTGTTACACCATTTAATGAATCATGAAAAATGTCATGATTTAACCACTAGAGGGCAACAGTGTTACACCATTTAATGAATCATGAACATTACACGATTTAACCACTAGAGGGCAGCAGTGTTACACCATTTAATGAATCATGAACATTACACGATTTAACCACTAGAGGGCAGCAGTGTTACACCATTTAATGAATCATAAACATTACACGATTTAACCACTAGAGGGCAGCAGTGTTACACCATTTAATGAATCATGAACATTACACGATTTAACCACGAGAGGGCAGCAGTGTTACACCATTTAATGAATCATGAACATTACACGATTTAACCACTAGAGGGCAGCAGTGTTACACCATTTAATGAATCATAAACATTACACGATTTAACCACTAGAGGGCAGCAGTGTTACACCATTTAATGAATCATAAACATTACACGATTTAACCACTAGAGGGCAGCAGTGTTACACCATTTAATGAATCATAAACATTAAACGATTTAACTACTAGAGGGCAGCAGTGTTACACCATTTAATGAATCATGAACATTACATGATTTAACCACTAGAGGGCAGCAGTGTTACACCATTTAATGAATCATAAACATTACATGATTTAACCACTAGAGCGCAGCAGTGTTACACCATTTAATGAATCATGAACATTACACAATTTAACCACTAGAGGGCAGCAGTGTTACACCATTTAATGATTCATGATCATTACATGATTTAACCACTAGAGGGCAGCAGTGTTACACCATTTAATGAATCATGAAAAATTACATGATTTAACCACTAGAGGGCAGCAGTGTTACACCATTTAATGAATCATAAACATTACATGATTTAACCACTAGAGGGCAGCAGTGTTACACCATTTAATGATTCATGAACATTACATGATTTAACCACTAGAGGGCAGCAGTGTTACACCATTTAATGAATCATGAACATTACACGATTTAACCACTAGAGGGCAGCAGTGTTACACCATTTAATGAATCATGAACATTACATGATTTAACCACTAGAAGGCAGCAGTGTTACACCATTTAATGAATCATAAACATTACAAGATTTAACCACTAGAGGGCAGCATTGTTACACCATTTAATGATTCATGAACATTACACGATTTAACCACTAGAGGGCAGCAGTGTTACACCATTTAATGAATCATGAACATTACACGATTTAACCACTAGAGGGCAGCAGTGTTACACCATTTAATGAATCATGAACATTACATGATTTAACCACTAGAGGGCAGCAGTGTTACACCATTTAATGAATCATAAACATTACACGATTTAACCACTAGAGGGCAGCAGTGTTACACCATTTAATGAATCATGAACATTACTCAATTTAACCACTAGAGGACAGCAGTGTTACACCATTTAATGAATCATGGACATTTCATGATTTAACCACTAGAGGGCAGCAGTGTTACACCATTTAATGAATCATGAAAAATTACATGATTTAACCACTAGAGGGCAGCAGTGTTACACCATTTAATGAATCATGAAAAATTACATGATTTAACCACTAGAGGGCAGCAGTGTTACAACATTTAATGAATCATGGACATTACATGATTTAACCACTAGAGGGCAGCAGTTTTACACCATTTAATGAATCATGAAAAAATACATGATTTAACCACTAGAGGGCAGCAGTGTTACACCATTTAATGAATCATAAACATTACATGATTTAACCACTAGAGGGCAGCAGTGTTACACCATTTAATGAATCATAAACATTACATGATTTAACCACTAGAGGGCAGCAGTGTTATACCATTTAATGAATCATGGATATTACATGATTTAACCACTAGAGGGCAGCAGTGTTACACCATTTAATGAATCATGAAATATTACATGATTTAACCACTGGAGGGCAGCAGTGTTACACCATTTAATGAATCATAAACATTACACGATTTAACCACTAGAGGGCAGCAGTGTTACACCATTTAATGAATCATAAACATTACACGATTTAACTACTAGAGGGCAGCAGTGTTACACCATTTAATGAATCATGAACATTACACGATTTAACCACTAGAGGGCAGCAGTGTTACACCATTTAATGAATCATAAATATTACATGATTTAACCACTAGAGGGCAGCAGTGTTACACCATTTAATGAATCATGAACATTACACGATTTAACCACTAGAGGGCAGCAGTGTTACACCATTTAATGATTCATGATCATTACATGATTTAACCACTTGAGGGCAGCAGTGTTACACCATTTAATGAATCATGAACATTACATGATTTAACCACTAGAGGGCAGCAGTGTTACACCATTTAATGAATCATGAACATTACACGATTTAACCACTAGAGGGCAGCAGTGTTACACCATTTAATGAATCATAAACATTACACGATTTAACCACTAGAGGGCAGCAGTGTTACACCATTTAATGAATCATGAACATTACACGATTTAACCACGAGAGGGCAGCAGTGTTACACCATTTAATGAATCATGAACATTACACGATTTAACCACTAGAGGGCAGCAGTGTTACACCATTTAATGAATCATAAACATTACACGATTTAACCACTAGAGGGCAGCAGTGTTACACCATTTAATGAATCATAAACATTACACGATTTAACCACTAGAGGGCAGCAGTGTTACACCATTTAATGGATCATAAACATTACACGATTTAACTACTAGAGGGCAGCAGTGTTACACCATTTAATGAATCATGAACATTACATGATTTAACCACTAGAGGGCAGCAGTGTTACACCATTTAATGAATCATAAACATTACATGATTTAACCACTAGAGCGCAGCAGTGTTACACCATTTAATGAATCATGAACATTACACAATTTAACCACTAGAGGGCAGCAGTGTTACACCATTTAATGATTCATGATCATTACATGATTTAACCACTAGAGGGCAGCAGTGTTACACCATTTAATGAATCATGAAAAATTACATGATTTAACCACTAGAGGGCAGCAGTGTTACACCATTTAATGAATCATAAACATTACATGATTTAACCACTAGAGGGCAGCAGTGTTATACCATTTAATGAATCATGGATATTACATGATTTAACCACTAGAGGGCAGCAGTGTTACATCATTTAATGAATCATGAAATATTACATGATTTAACCACTGGAGGGCAGCAGTGTTACACCATTTAATGAATCATAAACATTACACGATTTAACCACTAGAGGGCAGCAGTGTTACACCATTTAATGAATCATAAACATTACACGATTTAACTACTAGAGGGCAGCAGTGTTACACCATTTAATGAATCATGAACATTACACGATTTAACCACTAGAGGGCAGCAGTGTTACACCATTTAATGAATCATAAACATTACATGATTTAACCACTAGAGGGCAGCAGTGTTACACCATTTAATGAATCATGAACATTACACGATTTAACCACTAGAGGGCAGCAGTGTTACACCATTTAATGAATCATGAACATTACACAATTTAACCACTAGAGGGCAGCAGTGTTACACAATTTAATGAATCATAAACATTACACGATTTAACCACTAGAGGGCAGCAGTGTTACACCATTTAATGAATCATGAACATTACACGATTTAACCACGAGAGGGCAGCAGTGTTACACCATTTAATGAATCATGAACATTACACGATTTAACCACTAGAGGGCAGCAGTGTTACACCATTTAATGAATCATAAACATTACACGATTTAACCACTAGAGGGCAGCAGTGTTACACCATTTAATGAATCATAAACATTACACGATTTAACCACTAGAGGGCAGCAGTGTTACACCATTTAATGAATCATAAACATTACACGATTTAACTACTAGCGGGCAGCAGTGTTACACCATTTAATGAATCATGAACATTACATGATTTAACCACTAGAGGGCAGCAGTGTTACACCATTTAATGAATCATAAACATTACATGATTTAACCACTAGAGCGCAGCAGTGTTACACCATTTAATGAATCATGAACATTACACGATTTAACCACTAGAGGGCAGCAGTGTTACACCATTTAATGATTCATGATCATTACATGATTTAACCACTAGAGGGCAGCAGTGTTACACCATTTAATGAATCATGAAAAATTACATGATTTAACCACTAGAGGGCAGCAGTGTTACACCATTTAATGAATCATGAACATTACACGATTTAACCACTAGAGGGCAGCAGTGTTACACCATTTAATGAATCATGGACATTACATGATTTAACCACTAGAGGGCAGCAGTGTTACACCATTTAATGAATCATGAAAAATGTCATGATTTAACCACTAGAGGGCAACAGTGTTACACCATTTAATGAATCATAAACATTACATGATTTAACCACTTGAGGGCAGCAGTGTTACACCATTTAATGAATCATGACCATTACATGATTTAACCACTAGAGGGCAGCAGTGTTACATCATTTAATGAATCATGAACATTACACGATTTAACCACTAGAGGGCAGCAGTGTTACACCATTTAATGAATCATAAACATTACACGATTTAACCACTAGAGGGCAGCAGTGTTACACCATTTAATGAATCATGAACATTACACGATTTAACCACGAGAGGGCAGCAGTGTTACACCATTTAATGAATCATGAACATTACACAATTTAACCACTAGAGGGCAGCAGTGTTACACCATTTAATGAATCATAAACATTACACGATTTAACCACTAGAGGGCAGCAGTGTTACACCATTTAATGAATCATAAACATTACACGATTTAACCACTAGAGGGCAGCAGTGTTACACCATTTAATGAATCATAAACATTACACGATTTAACTACTAGAGGGCAGCAGTGTTACACCATTTAATGAATCATGAACATTACATGATTTAACCACTAGAGGGCAGCAGTGTTACACCATTTAATGAATCATAAACATTACATGATTTAACCACTAGAGCGCAGCAGTGTTACACCATTTAATGAATCATGAACATTACACAATTTAACCACTAGAGGGCAGCAGTGTTACACCATTTAATGATTCATGATCATTACATGATTTAACCACTAGAGGGCAGCAGTGTTACACCATTTAATGAATCATGAAAAATTACATGATTTAACCACTAGAGGGCAGCAGTGTTACACCATTTAATGAATCATAAACATTACATGATTTAACCACTAGAGGGCAGCAGTGTTATACCATTTAATGAATCATGGATATTACATGATTTAACCACTAGAGGGCAGCAGTGTTACATCATTTAATGAATCATGAAATATTACATGATTTAACCACTGGAGGGCAGCAGTGTTACACCATTTAATGAATCATAAACATTACACGATTTAACCACTAGAGGGCAGCAGTGTTACACCATTTAATGAATCATAAACATTACACGATTTAACTACTAGAGGGCAGCAGTGTTACACCATTTAATGAATCATGAACATTACACGATTTAACCACTAGAGGGCAGCAGTGTTACACCATTTAATGAATCATAAACATTACATGATTTAACCACTAGAGGGCAGCAGTGTTACACCATTTAATGAATCATGAACATTACACGATTTAACCACTAGAGGGCAGCAGTGTTACACCATTTAATGAATCATGAACATTACACGATTTAACCACTAGAGGGCAGCAGTGTTACACAATTTAATGAATCATAAACATTACACGATTTAACCACTAGAGGGCAGCAGTGTTACACCATTTAATGAATCATGAACATTACACGATTTAACCACGAGAGGGCAGCAGTGTTACACCATTTAATGAATCATGAACATTACACGATTTAACCACTAGAGGGCAGCAGTGTTACACCATTTAATGAATCATAAACATTACACGATTTAACCACTAGAGGGCAGCAGTGTTACACCATTTAATGAATCATAAACATTACACGATTTAACCACTAGAGGGCAGCAGTGTTACACCATTTAATGAATCATAAACATTACACGATTTAACTACTAGCGGGCAGCAGTGTTACACCATTTAATGAATCATGAACATTACATGATTTAACCACTAGAGGGCAGCAGTGTTACACCATTTAATGAATCATAAACATTACATGATTTAACCACTAGAGCGCAGCAGTGTTACACCATTTAATGAATCATGAACATTACACGATTTAACCACTAGAGGGCAGCAGTGTTACACCATTTAATGATTCATGATCATTACATGATTTAACCACTAGAGGGCAGCAGTGTTACACCATTTAATGAATCATGAAAAATTACATGATTTAACCACTAGAGGGCAGCAGTGTTACACCATTTAATGAATCATGAACATTACACGATTTAACCACTAGAGGGCAGCAGTGTTACACCATTTAATGAATCATGGACATTACATGATTTAACCACTAGAGGGCAGCAGTGTTACACCATTTAATTAATCATGAAAAATGTCATGATTTAACCACTAGAGGGCAAGTGTTACACCATTTAATGAATCATAAACATTACATGATTTAACCACTTGAGGGCAGCAGTGTTACACCATTTAATGAATCATGAACATTACACGATTTAACCACTAGAGGGCAGCAGTGTTACACCATTTAATGAATCATGAACATTACACGATTTAACCACTAGAGGGCAGCAGTGTTACACCATTTAATGAATCATAAACATTACACTATTTAACCACTAGAGGGCAGCAGTGTTACACCATTTAATGAATCATGAACATCACATGATTTAACCACTAGAGGGCAGCAGTGTTACACCATTTAATGAATCATGGACATTACATGATTTAACCACTAGAGGGCAGCAGTGTTACACCATTTAATGAATCATGAAAAATGTCATTATTTAACCACTAGAGGGCAACAGTGTTACACCATTTAATGAATCATAAACATTACACTATTTAACCACTAGAGGGCAGCAGTGTTACACCATTTAATGAATCATGAACATCACATGATTTAACCACAAGAGTGCAGCAGTGTTACACCATTTAATGATTCATGAACATTACATGATTTAACCACTAGAGGGCAGCAGTGTTACACCATTTAATGGATCATGGACATTACATGATTTAACCACTAGAGGGCAGCAGTGTTACACCATTTAATGAATCATGAAAAATGTCATGATTTAACCACTAGAGGGCAACAGTGTTACACCATTTAATGAATCATAAACATTACATGATTTAACCACTTGAGGGCAGCAGTGTTACACCATTTAATGAATCATGAACATTACACGATTTAACCACTAGAGGGCAGCAGTGTTACACCATTTAATGAATCATGAACATTACATGATTTAACCACTAGAGGGCAGCAGTGTTACACCATTTAATGGATCATGGACATTACATGATTTAACCACTAGAGGGCAGCAGTGTTACACCATTTAATGAATCATGAAAAATGTCATGATTTAAACACTAGAGGGCAACAGTGTTACACCATTTAATGAATCATAAACATTACACTATTTAACCACTAGAGTGCAGCAGTGTTACACCATTTAATGATTCATGAACATTACATGATTTAACCACTAGAGGGCAGCAGTGTTACACCATTTAATGAATCATGAACATTACACGATTTAACCACTAGAGGGCAGCAGTGTTACACCATTTAATGAATCATGAACATTACATGATTTAACCACTAGAGGGCAGCAGTGTTACACCATTTAATGAATCATAAACATTACATGATTTAACCACTAGAGGGCAGCAGTGTTACACCATTTAATGAATCATGAACATTACACGATTTAACCACTAGAGGACAGCAGTGTTACACCATTTAATGAATCATGGACATTTCATGATTTAACCACTAGAGGGCAGCAGTGTTACACCATTTAATGAATCATAAACATTACATGATTTAACCACTAGAGCGCAGCAGTGTTACACCATTTAATGAATCATGAACATTACACAATTTAACCACTAGAGGGCAGCAGTGTTACACCATTTAATGATTCATGATCATTACATGATTTAACCACTAGAGGGCAGCAGTGTTACACCATTTAATGAATCATGAAAAATTACATGATTTAACCACTAGAGGGCAGCAGTGTTACACCATTTAATGAATCATAAACATTACATGATTTAACCACTAGAGGGCAGCAGTGTTATACCATTTAATGAATCATGGATATTACATGATTTAACCACTAGAGGGCAGCAGTGTTACACCATTTAATGAATCATGAAATATTACATGATTTAACCACTGGAGGGCAGCAGTGTTACACCATTTAATGAATCATAAACATTACACGATTTAACCACTAGAGGGCAGCAGTGTTACACCATTTAATGAATCATAAACATTACACGATTTAACTACTAGAGGGCAGCAGTGTTACACCATTTAATGAATCATGAACATTACACGATTTAACCACTAGAGGGCAGCAGTGTTACACCATTTAATGAATCATAAACATTACATGATTTAACCACTAGAGGGCAGCAGTGTTACACCATTTAATGAATCATGAACATTACACGATTTAACCACTAGAGGGCAGCAGTGTTACACCATTTAATGAATCATGAACATTACACGATTTAACCACTAGAGGGCAGCAGTGTTACACAATTTAATGAATCATAAACATTACACGATTTAACCACTAGAGGGCAGCAGTGTTACACCATTTAATGAATCATGAACATTACACGATTTAACCACGAGAGGGCAGCAGTGTTACACCATTTAATGAATCATGAACATTACACGATTTAACCACTAGAGGGCAGCAGTGTTACACCATTTAATGAATCATAAACATTACACGATTTAACCACTAGAGGGCAGCAGTGTTACACCATTTAATGAATCATAAACATTACACGATTTAACTACTAGCGGGCAGCAGTGTTACACCATTTAATGAATTATGAACATTACATGATTTAACCACTAGAGGGCAGCAGTGTTACACCATTTAATGAATCATAAACATTACATGATTTAACCACTAGAGCGCAGCAGTGTTACACCATTTAATGAATCATGAACATTACACGATTTAACCACTAGAGGGCAGCAGTGTTACACCATTTAATGAATCATGAACATTACACGATTTAACCACTAGAGGGCAGCAGTGTTACACCATTTAATGAATCATGGATATTACATGATTTAACCACTAGAGGGCAGCAGTGTTACACCATTTAATTAATCATGAAAAATGTCATGATTTAACCACTAGAGGGCAAGTGTTACACCATTTAATGAATCATAAACATTACATGATTTAAACACTTGAGGGCAGCAGTGTTACACCATTTAATGAATCATGAACATTACACGATTTAACCACTAGAGGGCAGCAGTGTTACACCATTTAATGAATCATGAACATTACACGATTTAACCACTAGAGGGCAGCAGTGTTACACCATTTAATGAATCATAAACATTACACTATTTAACCACTAGAGGGCAGCAGTGTTACACCATTTAATGAATCATGAACATCACATGATTTAACCACTAGAGGGCAGCAGTGTTACACCATTTAATGAATCATGGACATTACATGATTTAACCACTAGAGGGCAGCAGTGTTACACCATTTAATGAATCATGAAAAATGTCATTATTTAACCACTAGAGGGCAACAGTGTTACACCATTTAATGAATCATAAACATTACACTATTTAACCACTAGAGGGCAGCAGTGTTACACCATTTAATGAATCATGAACATCACATGATTTAACCACAAGAGTGCAGCAGTGTTACACCATTTAATGATTCATGAACATTACATGATTTAACCACTAGAGGGCAGCAGTGTTACACCATTTAATGGATCATGGACATTACATGATTTAACCACTAGAGGGCAGCAGTGTTACACCATTTAATGAATCATGAAAAATGTCATGATTTAACCACTAGAGGGCAACAGTGTTACACCATTTAATGAATCATAAACATTACATGATTTAACCACTTGAGGGCAGCAGTGTTACACCATTTAATGAATCATGAACATTACACGATTTAACCACTAGAGGGCAGCAGTGTTACACCATTTAATGAATCATGAACATTACACGATTTAACCACTAGAGGGCAGCAGTGTTACACCATTCAATGAATCATGAAAAATTACATGATTTAACCACTAGAGGGCAGCAGTGTTACACCATTTAATGAATCATGAACATTACACGATTTAACCACTAGAGGGCAGCAATGTTACAACATTTAATGAATCATGGACATTACATGATTTAACCACTAGAGGGCAGCAGTGTTACACCATTTAATGAATCATGAAAAATGTCATGATTTAACCACTAGAGGGCAACAGTGTTACACCATTTAATGAATCATAAACATTACATGATTTAACCACTTGAGGGCAGCAGTGTTACACCATTTAATGAATCATGAACATTACACGATTTAACCACTAGAGGGCAGCAGTGTTACACCATTTAATGAATCATGAAAAATGTCATGATTTAACCACTAGAGGGCAACAGTGTTACACCATTTAATGAATCATAAACATTACATGATTTAACCACTTGAGGGCAGCAGTGTTACACCATTTAATGAATCATGAACATTACACGATTTAACCACTAGAGAGCAGCAGTGTTACACCATTTAATGAATCATGAACATTACACGATTTAACCACTAGAGGGCAGCAGTGTTACACCATTTAATGTATCATAAACATTACACTATTTAACAACTAGAGGGCAGCAGTGTTACACCATTTAATGAATCATGAACATCACATGTTTTAACCACTAGAGGGCAGCAGTGTTACACCATTTAATGAATCATGGACATTACATGATTTAACCACTAGACGGCAGCAGTGTTACACCATTTAATGAATCATGAAAAATGTCATGATTTAACCACTAGAGGGCAACAGTGTTACACCATTTAATGAATCATAAACATTACACTATTTAACCACTAGAGGGCAGCAGTGTTACACCATTTAATGAATCATGAACATCACATGATTTAACCACAAGAGTGCAGCAGTGTTACACCATTTAATGATTCATGGACATTACATGATTTAACCACTAGAGGGCAGCAGTGTTACACCATTTAATGAATCATGAAAGATTACATGATTTAACCACTGGAGGGCAGCAGTGTTACACCATTTAATGAATCATGAAAGATTACATGATTTAACCACTGGAGGGCAGCAGTGTTACACCATTTAATGAATCATCAACATTACATGATTTAACCACTAGAGGGCAGCAGTGTTACACCATTTAATGAATCATGAACATTACAAGATTTAACCACTAGAGGGCAGCAGTGTTACACCATTTAATGAATCATAAACATTACACGATTTAACTACTAGAGGGCAGCAGTGTTACACCATTTAATGAATCATGAACATTACACGATTTAACCACTAGAGGGCAGCAGTGTTACACCATTTAATGAATCATAAACATTACATGATTTAACCACTAGAGCGCAGCAGTGTTACACCATTTAATGAATCATGAACATTACATGATTTAACCACTAGAGGGCAGCAGTGTTACACCATTTAATGAATCATGAACATTACATGATTTAACCACTAGAGCGCAGCAGTGTTACACCATTTAATGAATCATGAACATTACATGATTTAACCACTAGAGGGCATCAGTGTTACACCATTTAATGATTCATGAACATTACATGATTTAACCACTAGAGGGCAACAGTGTTACACCATTTAATGAATCATGAGCATTACATGATTTAACCACTAGAGGGCAGCAGTGTTACACCATTTAATGAATCATAAACATTACACGATTTAACCACTAGAGGGCAGCAGTGTTACACCATTTAATGAATCATGGACATGACATAATTTAACCACTAGAGGGCAGCAGTGTTTCACCATTTAATGAATCATGAAAGATTACATGATTTAACCACTGGAGGGCAGCAGTGTTGCACCATTTAATGAATCATGAACATTACATGATTTAACCACTAGAGGGCAGCAGTGTTACACCATTTAATGAATCATGAACATCACACGATTTAACCATTAGAGTGCAGCAGTGTTACACCATTTAATGAATCATAAACATTACACGATTTAACCACTAGAGGGCAGCAGTGTTACACCATTTAATGAATCATGAACATTACACAATTTAACCACGAGAGGGCAGCAGTGTTACACCATTTAATGAATCATGGACATGACATAATTTAACCACTAGAGGGCAGCAGTGTTTCACCATTTAATGAATCATGAAAGATTACATGATTTAACCACTGGAGGGCAGCAGTGTTACACCATTTAATGAATCATGAACATTACACGATTTAACCACTAGAGGGCAGCAGTGTTACACCATTTAATGAATCATGAACATCACACGATTTAACCATTAGAGTGCAGCAGTGTTACACCATTTAATGAATCATGAACATTACACGATTTAACCACTAGACGGCAGCAGTGTTACACCATTTAATGAATCATAAACATTACACGATTTAACCACTAGAGGGCAGCAGTGTTACACCATTTAATGAATCATGAACATTACACGATTTAACCACGAGAGGGCAGCAGTGTTACACCATTTAATGAATCATGAACATTACACGATTTAACCACTAGAGGGCAGCAGTGTTACACCATTTAATGAATCATAAACATTACACGATTTAACCACTAGAGGGCAGCAGTGTTACACCATTTAATGAATCATGGACATTACATGATTTAACCACTAGAGGGCAGCAGTGTTAGGGTTAGGGTTAGGGTTAGGTGTTAGGGGATTGTGATAACCATGCTGGAAGCCAGCATAGCTATCTGTGCACTGTCCATCGCCGCCTCAGCCTCCGAAGCACCTACCTCTCATTCAAGCCCTTAGGCTGTCTTGTATCCAGTCTGGCAATCCAGATCCTTTCAGCCCTTTTCCTCTGGGCGATGTTCCACCTGGGGTTACACTCAATGACAGTCGTTAAAACAGATTTCCATTCATGTAATAAAAAGTGTTTCACCAAAGATGTCTCCATCTTTTTCCTCTTCAGTATATTGTGTTTGTGTTGCATGAAACGAATAGATATGGTGTTGCCTGTTTCACCCACATACTGTAAATCACACTTTTTACAATAAATGAGATATATACAATTTTTTGACTTCAGACTGCCCCGGGTCATTGTCTGAAAGACCTCTTTTGTGTACCGATTAGTGAACCAGTTTTGGTGTTTAAAATACTGGCCCTGTACTCTGGATTTAGGATCCGAGAGGGGTTTAATCTTCGCTTTTACCAGGAGATCCTGTAAATTCTTATTTTTCCTGAATGCAGCAATAACACTGTAGTTTTGTAATGTTGAGGTTCCTGTAATATGTTTGTGAAAGTTCCTCCTACTTTCTCTAATTAGTTCAACCGTTGACGGGGAAAATGTCGTCACAAATGGAAGGTTACAAGTTACTGCTAGTACTTTAGTTTGCTGAAATGACCTCCTGCATTTTCTAAGAAAGTACTCCAATGTTTAACTGTAATCGTACTTGCATCAGTGGAATTAAATTCCTTATAATTGTAAACCAGTTTTGGTAGCGTTATTATTGCAGCGTGTCGTCTGCACAAAGCAGCGGACACACGTGTGCTCCAGCCTTCTCTCTGTGGGGGTTGAGATTCAGCCTCGAGGGAAGACTAAAATGTGAAGTAAGAGAAGTAGAACGCATCAGAAAAGATTTGCAACAGCAGATAGAGGAAAGGCTAGCAGAAAGTAAAGAAGACGAGGATATAAAGAGAATGCAGCGGCGACTGCTGAAACTGCAAGTAGCAGAGGTCGACAGAGAAATCAATAGAAAATTTCCAGCAGTACCAGCCCCCACCACGATGCAGAAGTGGTGCATCCAACAGAGGGAGAGGTAACGATAAAGGGGGGCATGAAGGTCTTGTAAGTAAAGGAGTGTGCTACGTATGTGGGAGAGAAGGTCATGGGGTGAGAGATTGCCCACATAAAAGAAGAGGAAGACAGCCCAATGCACCACCACAACATGCTCCGTTCCCACCACAACATCAGCAGTACCTACGACCAGGTCCATCTGGACCTCCTCCCGTGAGACATCAACAGATGCCCATGCTGTCACCAGGACTATGGGGAGGTTCAGTGTATAGCCAAGATACATAGATGATTGCCATGTGATCTCTTACAGCAGAGATATCGTGGTGAAGGGGAGATATGGTAAGGTGTCAAACAATTGGAAAAGGCTCCTCCACCAATAAAGTGCGAGGATCGTGTAAGGACTTATGCAGCTCAGTTTTAAAAAAAAGAAACCTTTTATTTTTCAGGAGAGGGTGAACAAATAAGTGTTTCTAAACACAATAAAATGGACTGAGACTGATCTCTGGTCTGAGAGAATCAGTGGGACTAATACAGTTTTAAAATGGAGCTCCTAACGTTTCGGCAAGTTGTGCCTTCCTCAGAGGAGAATAAAAAATGAAAGAAAGACTGGAGGTATTTATACCTTCCCTAGGCGGAGCAACCAGGGAGCTTCTGATAGGCTGGAACTCCCTCTAATCAGATGGCTAAGCCGTCTCAGCTGTCTAATTGAACACCTGGCAATCAGGAGGAAACCTGTCTTAATCGGCACCAAAGGCCTGCTGGGTGTAAAACCACCAGTTAAGGGCCATCATCTCCACCCAATGAGTTTCTAATACAAGTCAAGGTACACTTTGTGGCACTGGCAGGTTAGGTTCAGGGGAAAAAAAGGGTCTGGCTGCCTTTAGGCAGTCAGAGGGCACGGGCACACAAAGTATAGGCCTTAATACCTGTAATTCTCAAGAGGGGTTTGTAAGTTTTTTTCATATTTTGCAGATGTCCTGGCGGGTCTCCAAAAGGAGGTGTCCCCGCCCTCATCAGAGGAGGTAAGTCCATCATTTAGACACTCTAGGTCCCCCTAGTCTCAGTTTAACTGTGACCTCTGTTGAGAAAATTATTTTATATCCAGTTTAATTAGCAACTAGTTTATATACAGTTTAATTAGCAACTAGCTTATATGCAGCTTTAATTAATCACTAGCTTATTTGTAGTTTTAATAACCATTAGCTTATGCAGCTTTATTAACCACTAATACAATACACACAGTACACGCTAGGGCAAGGGAGAAACAGTGGAAGATTACAGGCTTAACTGCGCCACAAGGAATAGGCCGCCATCTTTAAATAGATAAGGGAGGAACAATAGATAGTGAGATACAGGGACATCGCCCCAGCAGACTCCCCTCTTCACACAACCTCTCGCCTCAAAATCTCACTACACACTGATAGAAGAAGACGCCTTCTGGGAGGGGCCAAGGTGGACGGACGTCCACGGCCTCCACCCAGGTGCCATAACGTACAAACGTGCCACGCCTGCATCTTTGACTTTGACCAATGTACATCAAGGGGAGGAGCCCTATATTAAGCTTCACACTGCCGTGTCAAAGTGTGACTCATGGTGAATCTCTGCGAAGTTCAACCATTAGCACCCAAGCTTGTTTGATTGCTGGGCTGAATAACTCTGTTGATAAATAAATCTATTGCTTTGATATAACTATACGCCTCTTGAGAGCTTTTGTTATCCTCTTAAATCCGCTCTGAGTGAAATATAACTTTATTTTTCACAACAGATGGTGGAGGATGCGGGCATAAACGATACAGAGCTTCGGATTAGAGAAATAATGAACCTCTCTTTATCTTTTCAGAACCACAAGGCGTTGTTCCCTCTGAGGCTGGGATTGCTGGTAATTGCCACCGGTAGCCGTGCGAGCAGTTCGGGAACAGTCTGATAGTGCCGGCACAACAACAATACACAGGTGAGCAGAGCCTATTTAACTGAAGTCTGCATATTGTATTTATAGTCATAAATCCAAATTTTATCAGACTGACCGAACTGTGACTATGGCATAGTCATAGAGTACTTGTAAAGAGTAATCACACAGCAGCAGGGTTGTTCAGCCCAGCATTTGGGGTTTTGTTTTGTACACATGAGTGAATGAGTCCAGCAGAAAACGTATGATAAAAGGCGAAAGATAACGCACCTGTGGCCTTGTAGATGTGAAGTAGGGTGAAACGCACACACGCGTGGATCACGAAGCACTCGAATCCATGCCACAAATAGCGTGATCTTTAACGTAATTTATAAGACGTTTTGGACTACGAAGAAACTGTATAACATGACGGGGATATATGTGTGTTAAAGGTCATTGATAAACTGTAAATTGTATTGAGAGAATTGACCGTGAAATATTACCGTATCAAGACATCAAGTGTGTTACGTGTGGTGTAAAAACCAAGTTAACTCTGCTTAGAGTAACCCTTAGATAGTTTCTGCACGGGAGCACAGGTTTTAAGTTAACAGATGCATCGTTGATAGCGGACGAAGAGAAAAATTACCTTATCAAGACCATCAAATCCCAGGACACTGAATTCGTGAGTGGCGTGCAGTGTAAAAACATGATATCTCTGCTTAGAGTATCCTAGACGTAGTTTCTGTACGAGAGCGCAGAATTGAAGTTAATCGATGTGTCGTTGATAACGGACGTTGTGTAATAAAGTAACCAGAAGCGAAAAGGACCCGCAGAGTCCTAGGTTACTTAAAGTGTATTAAAGTGTGTTGTTGATGTACTGCTGGTAGTGTGATGCTTAGCACAGCGGCCTTCCACGCGGGAGGCCCGTTATCGAGCCCCAGCCAAAGCAGATATTGTACTTGTGTTTTATGATACGCAGCGGCCGTTGTGATGCATTAAAGTAGCGCTGTTTGTTTTGTGTGTTGGTTAGGGAAAGAATTGTTTATCATTTGACTGTGTTTGTTTGCTGAGAAGCAGTTTGTCATTTGTGCGGTGGCCAAGAGGTCAGTCAGCACAGCAGTCGGTTTGCTGAGTTTGGAGAAAGTGGATTAACTGTCGAGTGTTCAGAGACGGCAGCGTGTGATTTTGATTATTTGGTATGAATGAGAGTTGATGTTTGAAGCGTACATATGAGAGAGAGACAGCTGAGAGCTGAGAGCTGAAGCTGAGTTGATGTGTGGCAACAAGTTCGTGTGTGATTTCAAAGTTGATGGTCAGTTGAGCAGAAAAAAACACGCATTACACACGGGCGTTGCAATCACACACAAACATAAAAAACATTAGAATAGACTGAGAGACAGCTGAGGGTTAATATAAGTGTCAGTTTTACTGGCGTAGTTAAAAAACTACTGATTTATTGGAAAATTGTGTTCCCTAGGGACCGTTAGCAAAGTTTAGTGCGGAAACACAGCGAGCATTCATTCAGCCAGACAGGCGCTGGGAAAAAAGGAGGAAAGCTTTCCTGATAACAAAACAGGTGCCGTAGGGAGTGTATCGGCTCCAAGGACAGAGAGCTGAAGAAAATTATAATGGAACTAGACAAAACACTCCACCAACTTCTGATCTAGACGATTCAGATGACCTAAACATCGAGTTACAGCCATTAAATTAGTAATTCCAAAACATAGAAGTTCACACCTAGCAGGGGTGAAAAGGGGGATTTGTAAATAAAATATATTCATTCACTGTTAAATAATATGCGTTATACTTGTAAAGCTTAGATTGCGGAGTTGTGAGGTCACTGTAAGTAGGTCAAAAACGCCGAATGGGGCATTCCGTCGCCCGTTCGCACGATAGGAACAGATAACAGTGGCCCTGAAAGTAACGGCTTGCTTAAACCATCAGATTAGGGCAGAAAATGGCCATCTTAGTATAGAGGACAAGAGCTCTTTTCTATTCACACAGAGACTCCGAAATGAGTTTAGAACTGTATTCAATTCATTTTCTGGTGTTAATAATAAAGTAGATCAACATTTCACACACAGACGTTCCAGAGAAGGCAGGGTTCGGACGTGAGACAGTGTGGAGGAAGCTGTCCAGAGCTGTCCATCAGGCCATTTGAATTGAACAGCACAAGAAAAGTTGGGAGAAGCTTTGGCTTTGGTACTTCACGAACTGGGAAAAGGAACATTTGACAGGAGGTTTGGCTCTTTCTGTGGCCACTTCAGGAACTGCAACAAGAACAGTGGACAGGAGCTTTGGCTCCATCTGGTGGACATTTGGGAATACTGCATTCAGACTTTTTATATTGCAGATTAGTGCAGAAACTGCAGACATGGCAGGCAAAGAACACACTTATGATAAGCACAGAGCAGCAGTAGAGGGATCAGATGTGGAGCTCAAAGCATGGCAAGTGTCACTAATGAAGAGACAGCTGGCAGAGCTTGACGCGGCTCAAAAGACTGCAAAAGACAAAAAGAACCAGGAAGGAGGAACTTTCTACTGCTACAACTGTGGAAAGCCAGGCCACTACGCACGTGACTGCCGCTCCCGCTCACGGGGTCAGCAACAACAACAAGGCTCACCACATGGAAGAAGAGGAAATTACCAGAGAGGGACAGGCAATCAGCATCCAAGAAGCCAGAATCAAGCTGAACAGCAATATCTTTCACCACAGGCCTGGCAACAACAGAGACACTGCTGCAACTATTAGCCTCAAAAGAAAACCAAGGTCCAAACATGGAGGAGACAAGTCACTTTCCTGGGCCGCACTCTCTCATCAAGCGGCCCACAGCCCACAGCCCACAGCCCACAGAGAAAGCATCCTCCATCATGAAACACCTCAGCCCCACTAGTTTGGACACAAGAAACAGAAGATGCGTTCACCACTCAGACTCTGTCACATGCATCGGCACTTCAAGAATTGACTATTCACTCCCTTTCCACCTAGATGTTTCTGAACAAAAATGAGGAATGGTAAATGCAGTTTTGTATCAGAAAAAAGGGGGAGAAAGAGACTCATCAAAGAATCCTCCTAAGCAAAGAATTCACGTTCAAAGCTGCAAGAAAATCGAATATTCAAAAAGAATGCACAAGAGCACACATTGTTTATGAAACAGGAGGAATCAATATGGCATCATCACTACAACAGGCCTTAGATGTGCAGCAAGTTGAAATGAAGGCATATATGACTGCATTAATCATTCTCACGGAGGCTCTCTCCAAACAGGTCCAGCGAACCAGTGCAGCTGACCAGGAGGAGGTAAAAAAAATCTCATCCGAGTGGGTGACTGGGTCAGGGTCAAAGTTCATAAGAGAAAGTGGACTGACCCCAGGTGGACAGGGCCGTACGAAGTGAAGGAGGTTACTTCACACTCGGTCCAAGTCATAGGTAAAGCAGGAGCACCTTGGCACCACCTGACACACTGTGCCCCAGCACCTGAGCCGTCCAGACCTCTAGCAGAGGTCCGAGGTAATCTGACGCAAAATGCAGAATTTGTTTTGTAATTTGACTTTTCAGCAACAACCAATCCCTTATCTCTGTCTCTGGACAACGTCACCAAGAGCAGCACAGGAAAAAACATAATATGGTTCGCCCTATTAGTGGAAGTCCCCGGCAAAGACCCGCGAGTAGGAATTCAGATAAACATAATTCCACCAGTAGTGAACAAAATCCTGACCCTAGAGAGACCACCGCCACCACCGCACCCACCAATTGTCTTATCAGAAGATTTCTCTAAATGGACTCCCCAACAGGTGATCCAATTAGCTACAGGACATGGAAACGACAATGTTTGGTTAAATTGGATTGTTGATAAAGCTATAAAAAACAAAATGAGTAGCTGTGTAGCTTGTGCTGCAGCTAGACCAGCTATGTTCACCGAACCAGCACCACTATATCCTGAATCTGACCCAACAGGATATGCATGCATGACAAATAGGACTAAAAGGGCTACTCCACCAAATTGCACGACTCTGGCATTCATATTTCCACCAATTGATAATGCAACTGCAGTAGGTTATTTCAAAGACAAAGGTCCAACCTACATAGATGCAATCGGAGTGCCCAGAGGAGTGCCTAATGAATACAACATGACCAAATTGCAGCAGGTTTTGAGAGTATCGTGAGTATAATTCCATGGATAACTGTGAATAAAAAATGTTGATCGTATCAATTATGTGCATTACAATGTTCTTCGCTTGGCTAGTTATACTAGGGATGCAATAGAGGGTCTGGCTGAGCAGCTGGCCCCAACTTCTTTGATTTCTATGCAAAACAGAATGGCTTTGGAGCTTTTGCTCAATGTTTGGAGACCTGTGTTGCACTGTCATCCCCAACAACACTGCGCCGGACGGTTCAGTCACAAAAGCACTGAATAGTCTGAAGGCACTGTCAAAAGAAATGCAGGAAGCATCAGGTGTAAACAATCCATTTGGAGATTGGATGGAAAACATGTTTGGAAAATGGAAGCACCTGATCTTGTCAATAGCAGTGTCAGCGGGAGTGTTCATTGCAATACTGGTGTCATGTGGATGTTGTATAATACCCTGTATTCATTCTTTGGTTGGCCGTCTCATCACCACTGCCCTCTCCAAGGAACCACCACCACCCCCTCCTTATGGAGCTTACCCAGTATGGGAAGAGCAGACCAGCCTGGTAGGGTCAGGTGAGGCAGAGCCAGACACAAGCGTGTGAACAGGGTAGGAAGGTAAAGAAAGTGACGTCCTTCAGACGTCAAGAGAGGGATTTGTTGAGAAAATTATTTTATATACAGTTTAATTAGCAACTAGTTTATATACAGTTTAATTAGCAACTAGCTTATATGCAGCTTTAATTAATCACTAGGTTATTTGTAGTTTTAATAACCATTAGCTTATGCAGCTTTATTAACCACTAATACAATACACACAGTACACGCTAGGGCAAGGGAGAAACAGTGGAAGATTACTGGCTTAACTGCGCCACAAGGAATAGGCCGCCATCTTTAAATAGATAAGGGAGGAACAATAGATAGTGAGATACAGGGACATCGCCCCAGCAGACTCCCCTCTTCACACAACCTCTCGCCTCAAAATCTCACTACACACTGATAGAAGAAGACGCCTTCTGGGAGGGGCCAAGGTGGACGGACGTCCACGGCCTCCACCCAGGTGCCATAACGTACAAACGTGCCACGCCTGCATCTTTGACTTTGACCAATGTACATCAAGGGGAGGAGCCCTATATTAAGCTTCACACTGCCGTGTCAAAGTGTGACTCATGGTGAATCTCTGCGAAGTTCAACCATTAGCACCCAAGCTTGTTTGATTGCTGGGCTGAATAACTGTTGATAAATAAATCTATTGCTTTGATATAACTATACGCCTCTTGAGAGCTTTCGTTATCCTCTTAAATCCGCTCTGAGTGAAAGATAACTTTATTTTTCACAACACCTCCAAGAATGGAGAATGGCTAGCTAACGCTAGCTACGTGTAGCTCCGGTTTTGCGGTACTCTGTATGTAAAATAAAAGTGCTTATAAAATAAAATAACCAGTAGAGTGTGAGAGGAGACAGAGGGCGTACCAGTGGAATTAAAGTGTGGGATTTTGGTGAAACTTGTGTGTGTGTATGCTTCATTAGAAGCTCCGTTTTTGTCGTTAGCATATCCGTTAGCATAACATCAGGATAACTTCCTGTCGGCGAAAAATAGTAGAAGAAAATGCGAAACGCCAGAAAACCAACTAGCGGCCAGGAGGAGTAACTGCTAGATAATAGTAATAAGTGTTTAGAATCTGTGAATTTGTTAGAGCTTCATTGTCTAAGACCTGTAAGCTTACATCCTGACTTTAGTTTTAATTAAACATTATAACAAAGATTAATGGTTTCAGTTGTGCTTCTTCAATTCTTGAACTTAATTGTGATTCATTAGTAAATGAGATTCATTATTGTGCAGACCAGAGTGTAAGTGCAGTTCAACAGTTTGACTTGCATTGGTATTTCTGATTGAATATCTTTGAACACAGTTATTGATTTTTTTAAAGTTGAATTTAATATTTAATTGATTAATTATTCATTATTTTTTAATTTCATTTTACTTCCAATTTTAAACCTTTCGAATTCTGATTTGGAACTGGATTGTGATCTTGATTTTGACTCTGATTTAGATGTTGAGTTTGATTTAGGAATTCTAATTTCAATTTTGGATTCGAGATTCCTTCACATATCCAGTATTGACTAATTTTGGTACATTTACTATTTTACATCGTTCCTAAGAATCAATTTTGACACGGACGGCGCAAACATATTTGAGAGATCGTTGACCTCTCTTACACTACAGACGTATGCTAACATTTACTGCTGACCTTTGGGCAGTTTTGTGTTTGTTTTAGTCGAGGTGCGTGGTTGAGTGGATCCAGATCTGGGAAGTGAAGCAGTGGATCCCAGTTTTGGAGTCAACGACCGCACACAATACAGCACAGAGGGTGAGTTGACTTTGATTCATGTGATGACAAGCGTGCACATTCAATACACACATTTGAATACTCCTAGGCTGCATTAATTTACATTAAAGAAGCAGAGGAAGGAAGTAGGAGAACTGGTAAGTAAACTAAGCTGTGAAGTAAGGGAAGTAGGAGAACTGGTGGGAAGACTAAAATGTGAAGTAAGAGAAGTTCAGCTCAGTTTTTAAAAAAGAAACCTTTTATTTTTCAGGAGAGGGTGAACAAATAAGTGTTTCTAAACACAATAAAATGGACTGAGACTGATCTCTGGTCTGAGAGAATCAGTGGGACTAATACAGTTTTAAAATGGAGCTCCTAACGTTTCGGCAAGTTGTGCCTTCCTCAGAGGAGAATAAAAAATGAAAGAAAGACTGGAGATATTTATACCTTCCCTAGGCGGAGCAACTAGGGAGCTTCTGATAGGCTGGAACTCCCTCTAATCAGATGGCTAAGCCGTCTCAGCTGTCTAATTGAACACCTGGCAATCAGGAGGAAACCTGTCTTAATCGGCACCAAAGGCCTGCTGGGTGTAAAACCACCAGTTAAGGGCCATCATCTCCACCCAATGAGTTTCTAATACAAGTCAAGGTACACTTTGTGGCACTGGCAGGTTAGGTTCAGGGGAAAAAAAGGGTCTGGCTGCCTTTAGGCAGTCAGAGGGCACGGGCACACAAAGTATAGGCCTTAATACCTGTAATTCTCAAGAGGGGTTTGTAATTTTTTTTCATATTTTGCAGGTGTCCTGGCGGGTCTCCTAAAGGAGGTGTCCCCGCCCTCATCAGAGGAGGTAAGTCCATCATTTAGACACTCTAGGTCCCCCTAGTCTCAGTTTAACTGTGACCTCCAAGAATGGATAATAATACGTGTGACCAGTCTGTGTTTTAGCAGCGTGGAAATACGTTTAAAATGATGAATAACATTGCATAATCTGTAGCCGCGCTGTGAGGAGCTAACGCTAGCTACGCGTAGCTCCGGTTTTGCGGTACTCTGTATGTAAGATAAAAGTGCTTATAAAATAAAATAACCAGTAGAGTGTGAGAGGAGACAGAGGGCGTACCAGTGGAATTAAAGTGTGGGATTTTGGTGAAACTTGTGTGTGTGTGTATGCTTGATTAGAAGCTCCGTTTTTGTCGTTAGCATATCCGTTAGCATAACATCAGGATAACTTCCTGTCGGCGAAAAATAGTAGAAGAAATGCAAAACGCCAGAAAACCAACTAGCGGCCAGGAGGAGTAACTGCTAGATAATAGTAATGAGTGTTTAGAATCTGTGAATTTGTTAAAGCTTCATTGTCTAAGACCTGTAAGCTTACATCCTGACTTTAGTTTTAATTAAACATTATAACAAAGATTAATGGTTTCAGTTGTGCTTCTTCAATTCTTGAACTTAATTGTGATTCATTAGTAAATGAGATTCATTATTGTGCAGACCAGAGTGTAAGTGCAGTTCAACAGTTTGACTTGCATTGGTATTTCTGATTGAATATCTTTGAACACAGTTATTGATTTTTTTAAAGTTGAATTTAATATTTAATTGATTAATTATTCATTATTTTTTAATTTCATTTTACTTCCAATTTTAAACCTTTCGAATTCTGATTTGGAACTGGATTGTGATCTTGATTTTGACTCTGATTTAGATGTTGAGTTTGATTTAGGAATTCTAACTTCAATTTTGGATTCGAGATTCCTTCACATATCCAGTATTGACTAATTTTGGTACATTTACTATTTTACATCGTTCCTAAGAATCAATTTTGACACGGACGGCGCAAACATATTTGAGAGATCGTTGACCTCTCTTACACTACAGACGTATGCTAACATTTACTGCTGACCTTTGGGCAGTTTTGTGTTTGTTTTAGTCAAGGTGCGTGGTTGAGTGGATCCAGATCTGGGAAGTGAAGCAGTGGATCCCAGTTTTGGAGTCAACGACCGCACACAATACAGCACAGAGGGTGAGTTGACTTTGATTCATGTGATGACAAGCGTGCACATTCAATACACACATTTGAATACTCCTAGGCTGCATTAATTTACATTAAAGAAGCAGAGGAAGGAAGTAGGAGAACTGGTAAGTAAACTAAGCTGTGAAGTAAGGGAAGTAGGAGAACTGGTGGGAAGACTAAAATGTGAAGTAAGAGAAGTTCAGCTCAGTTTTTAAAAAAAGAAACCTTTTATTTTTCAGGAGAGGGTGAACAAATAAGTGTTTCTAAACACAATAAAATGGACTGAGACTGATCTCTGGTCTGAGAGAATCAGTGGGACTAATACAGTTTTAAAATGGAGCTCCTAACGTTTCGGCAAGTTGTGCCTTCCTCAGAGGAGAATAAAAAATGAAAGAAAGACTGGAGATATTTATACCTTCCCTAGGCGGAGCAACTAGGGAGCTTCTGATAGGCTGGAACTCCCTCTAATCAGATGGCTAAGCCGTCTCAGCTGTCTAATTGAACACCTGGCAATCAGGAGGAAACCTGTCTTAATCGGCACCAAAGGCCTGCTGGGTGTAAAACCACCAGTTAAGGGCCATCATCTCCACCCAATGAGTTTCTAATACAAGTCAAGGTACACTTTGTGGCACTGGCAGGTCAGGTTCAGGGGAAAAAAAGGGTCTGGCTGCCTTTAGGCAGTCAGAGGGCACGGGCACACAAAGTATAGGCCTTAATACCTGTAATTCTCAAGAGGGGTTTGTAATTTTCTTTCATATTTTGCAGGTGTCCTGGCGGGTCTCCTAAAGGAGGTGTCCCCGCCCTCATCAGAGGAGGTAAGTCCATCATTTAGACACTCTAGGTCCCCCTAGTCTCAGTTTAACTGTGACCTCCAAGAATGGATAATAATACGTGTGACCAGTCTGTGTTTTAGCAGCGTGGAAATACGTTTAAAATGATGAATAACATTGCATAATCTGTAGCCGCGCTGTGAGGAGCTAACGCTAGCTACGCGTAGCTCCGGTTTTGCGGTACTCTGTATGTAAGATAAAAGTGCTTATAAAATAAAATAACCAGTAGAGTGTGAGAGGAGACAGAGGGCGTACCAGTGGAATTAAAGTGTGGGATTTTGGTGAAACTTGTGTGTATGCTTGATTAGAAGCTCCGTTTTTGTCGTTAGCATATCCGTTAGCATAACATCAGGATAACTTCCTGTCGGCGAAAAATAGTAGAAGAAATGCAAAACGCCAGAAAACCAACTAGCGGCCAGGAGGAGTAACTGCTAGATAATAGTAATGAGTGTTTAGAATCTGTGAATTTGTTAGAGCTTCATTGTCTAAGACCTGTAAGCTTACATCCTGACTTTAGTTTTAATTAAACATTATAACAAAGATTAATGGTTTCAGTTGTGCTTCTTCAATTCTTGAACTTAATTGTGATTCACACCATTTAATGAATCATGAAAAATGTCATGATTTAACCACTAGAGGGCAGCAGTGTTACACCATTTAATGAATCATGAACATTACACGATTTAACCACTAGAGGGCAGCAGTGTTACACCATTTAATGAATCATAAACATTACACTATTTAACCACTAGAGGGCAGCAGTGTTACACCATTTAATGAATCATGAACATCACATGATTTAACCACTAGAGGGCAGCAGTGTTACACCATTTAATGAATCATGGACATTACATGATTTAATCACTAGAGGGCAGCAGTGTTACACCATTTAATGAATCATGGACATTACATGATTTAATCACTAGAGGGCAGCAGTGTTACACCATTTAATGAATCATGAAAAATGTCATTATTTAACCACTAGAGGGCAACAGTGTTACACCATTTAATGAATCATAAACATTACACTATTTAACCACTAGAGGGCAGCAGTGTTACACCATTTAATGAATCATGAACATCACATGATTTAACCACAAGAGTGCAGCAGTGTTACACCATTTAATGATTCATGAACATTACATGATTTAACCACTAGAGGGCAGCAGTGTTACACCATTTAATGGATCATGGACATTACATGATTTAACCACTAGAGGGCAGCAGTGTTACACCATTTAATGAATCATGAAAAATGTCATGATTTAACCACTAGAGGGCAACAGTGTTACACCATTTAATGAATCATAAACATTACATGATTTAACCACTTGAGGGCAGCAGTGTTACACCATTTAATGAATCATGAACATTACACGATTTAACCACTAGAGGGCAGCAGTGTTACACCATTTAATGAATCATGAACATTACATGATTTAACCACTAGAGGGCAGCAGTGTTACACCATTTAATGGATCATGGACATTACATGATTTAACCACTAGAGGGCAGCAGTGTTACACCATTTAATGAATCATGAAAAATGTCATGATTTAAACACTAGAGGGCAACAGTGTTACACCATTTAATGAATCATAAACATTACACTATTTAACCACTAGAGTGCAGCAGTGTTACACCATTTAATGATTCATGAACATTACATGATTTAACCACTAGAGGGCAGCAGTGTTACACCATTTAATGAATCATGAACATTACACGATTTAACCACTAGAGGGCAGCAATGTTACAACATTTAATGAATCATGGACATTACATGATTTAACCACTAGAGGGCAGCAGTGTTACACCATTTAATGAATCATGAAAAATGTCATGATTTAACCACTAGAGGGCAACAGTGTTACACCATTTAATGAATCATAAACATTACATGATTTAACCACTTGAGGGCAGCAGTGTTACACCATCTAATGAATCATGAACATTACACGATTTAACCACTAGAGGGCAGCAGTTTTACACCATTTAATGAATCATCAACATTACATGATTTAACCACTAGAGGGCAGCAGTGTTATACCATTTAATGAATCATGGCCATTACATGATTTAACCACTAGAGGGCAGCAGTGTTACACCATTTAATGAATCATGAAATATTACATGATTTAACCACTGGAGGGCAGCAGTGTTACACCATTTAATGAATCATAAACATTACACGATTTAACCACTAGAGGGCAGCAGTGTTACACCATTTAATGAATCATAAACATTACACGATTTAACTACTAGAGGGCAGCAGTGTTACACCATTTAATGAATCATGAACATTACACGATTTAACCACTAGAGGGCAGCAGTGTTACACCATTTAATGAATCATAAACATTACATGATTTAACCACTAGAGCGCAGCAGTGTTACACCATTTAATGAATCATGAACATTACACGATTTAACCACTAGAGGGCAGCAGTGTTACACCATTTAATGATTCATGAACATTACACGATTTAACCACTAGAGGGCAGCAGTGTTACACCATTTAATGAATCATGGACATTACATGATTTAACCACTAGAGGGCAGCAGTGTTACACCATTTAATGAATCATGAACATCACATGATTTAACCACTAGAGGGCAACAGTGTTACACCATTTAATGAATCATGGACATTACATGATTTAACCACTAGAGGGCAGCAGTATTACACCATTTAATGAATCATGAAAAATGTCATGATTTAACCACTAGAGGGCAGCAGTGTTACACCATTTAATGAATCATGAACATTACACGATTTAACCACTAGAGGGCAGCAGTGTTACACCATTTAATGAATCATAAACATTACACGATTTAACCACTAGAGGGCAGCAGTGTTACACCATTTAATGAATCATGAACATTACACGATTTAACCACGAGAGGGCAGCAGTGTTACACCATTTAATGAATCATGAACATTACACGATTTAACCACTAGAGGGCAGCAGTGTTACACCATTTAATGAATCATAAACATTACACGATTTAACCACTAGAGGGCAGCAGTGTTACACCATTTAATGAATCATAAACATTACACGATTTAACCACTAGAGGGCAGCAGTGTTACACCATTTAATGAATCATAAACATTACACGATTTAACTACTAGACGGCAGCAGTGTTACACCATTTAATGAATCATGAACATTACATGATTTAACCACTAGAGGGCAGCAGTGTTACACCATTTAATGAATCATGAACATTACACGATTTAACCACTAGAGGGCAGCAGTGTTACACCATTTAATGAATCATGAAAGATTACACGATTTAACCACTGGAGGGCAGCAGTGTTACACCATTTAATGAATCATAAACATTACACGATTTAACCACTAGAGGGCAGCAGTGTTACACCATTTAATGAATCATGAACATTACATGATTTAACCACTAGAGGGCAGCAGTGTTACACCATTTAATGAATCATTAACATTACATGATTTAACCACTAGAGGGCAGCAGTGTTACACCATTTAATGAATCATGAACATTACATGATTTAACCACTAGAGGGCAGCAGTGTTACACCATTTAATGAATCATGAACATTACATGATTTAACCACTAGAGGGCATCAGTGTTACAACATTTAATGAATCATGAACATTACACGATTTAACCACTAGAGGGCAGCAATGTTACATCATTTAATGAATCATGGACATTACATGATTTAACCACTAGAGGGCAGCAGTGTTACACCATTTAATGAATCATGAAAAATGTCATGATTTAACCACTAGAGGGCAACAGTGTTACACCATTTAATGAATCATAAACATTACATGATTTAACCACTTGAGGGCAGCAGTGTTACACCATTTAATGAATCATGAACATTACACGATTTAACCACTAGAGGGCAGCAGTGTTACACCATTTAATGAATCATGAACATTACACGATTTAACCACTAGAGGGCAGCAGTGTTACACCATTTAATGGATCATGGACATTACATGATTTAACCACTAGAGGGCAGCAGTGTTACACCATTTAATGAATAAAGAAAAATGTCATGATTTAACCACTAGAGGGCAACAGTGTTACACCATTTAATGAATCATAAACATTACATGATTTAACCACTAGAGGGCAGCAGTGTTACACCATTTAATGAATCATGGGCATTACATGATTTAACCACTAGAGGGCAGCAGTGTTACACCATTTAATGAATCATGAAAGATTACATGATTTAACCACTGGAGGGTAGCAGTGTTACACCATTTAATGAATCATGAACATTACACGATTTAAGCACTAGAGGGCAGCAGTGTTACACCATTTAATGATTCATGAACATTACACAATTTAACCACTAGAGGGCAGCAGTGTTACACCATTTAATGAATCATGAACATTACACGATTTAACCACTAGAGGGCAGCAGTGTTACACCATTTAATGAATCATGAAAGATTACACGATTTAACCACTGGAGGGCAGCAGTGTTACACCATTTAATGAATCATAAACATTACATGATTTAACCACTAGAGGGCAGCAGTGTTACACCATTTAATGAATCATGAACATTACATGATTTAACCACTAGAGGGCAGCAGTGTTACACCATTTAATGAATCATGAACATTACATGATTTAACCACTAGAGGGCAGCAGTGTTACACCATTTAATGAATCATGAACATTACATGATTTAACCACTAGAGGGCAGCAGTGTTACACCATTTAATGAATCATGAACATTACATGATTTAACCACTAGAGGGCAGCAGTGTTACACCATTTAATGAATCATAAACATTACATGATTTAACCACTAGAGCGCAGCAGTGTTACACCATTTAATGAATCATGAACATTACATGATTTAACCACTAGAGGGCATCAGTGTTACACCATTTAATGATTCATGAACATTACATGATCTAACCACTAGAGGGCAACAGTGTTACACCATTTAATGAATCATGAGCATTACATGATTTAACCACTAGAGGGCAGCAGTGTTACACCATTTCATGAATCATAAACATTACACGATTTAACCACTAGAGGGCAGCAGTGTTACACCATTTAATGAATCATGGACATGACATAATTTAACCACTAGAGGGCAGCAGTGTTTCACCATTTAATGAATCATGAAAGATTACATGATTTAACCACTGGAGGGCAGCAGTGTTACACCATTTAATGAATCATGAACATTACACGATTTAACCACTAGAGGGCAGCAGTGTTACACCATTTAATGATTCATGATCATTACATGATTTAACCACTAGAGGGCAGCAGTGTTACACCATTCAATGAATCATGAAAAATTACATGATTTAACCACTAGAGGGCAGCAGTGTTACACCATTTAATGAATCATGATCATTACATGATTTAACCACTAGAGGGCAGCAGTGTTACACCATTCAATGAATCATGAAAAATTACATGATTTAACCACTAGAGGGCAGCAGTGTTACACCATTTAATGAATCATGAACATTACACGATTTAACCACTAGAGGGCAGCAGTGTTACACCATTTAATGAATCATGGACATTACATGATTTAACCACTAGAGGGCAGCAGTGTTACACCATTTAATGAATCATGAAAAATGTCATGATTTAACCACTAGAGGGCAACAGTGTTACACCATTTAATGAATCATAAACATTACATGATTTAACCAGTTGAGGGCAGCAGTGTTACACCATTTAATGAATCATGAACATTACACGATTTAACCACTAGAGGGCAGCAGTGTTACACCATTTAATGAATCATGAACATTACACAATTTAACCACTAGAGGGCAGCAGTGTTACACCATTTAATGAATCATAAACATTACACGATTTAACCACTAGAGGGCAGCAGTGTTACACCATTTAATGAATCATGAACATTACACGATTTAACCACGAGAGGGCAGCAGTGTTACACCATTTAATGAATCATGAACATTACACGATTTAACCACTAGAGGGCAGCAGTGTTACACCATTTAATGAATCATAAACATTACACGATTTAACCACTAGAGGGCAGCAGTGTTACACCATTTAATGAATCATAAACATTACACGATTTAACCACTAGAGGGCAGCAGTGTTACACTATTTAATGAATCATAAACATTACACGATTTAACTACTAGAGGGCAGCAGTGTTACACCATTTAATGAATCATGAACATTACATGATTTAACCACTAGAGGGCAGCAGTGTTACACCATTTAATGAATCATAAACATTACATGATTTAACCACTAGAGCGCAGCAGTGTTACACCATTTAATGAATCATGAACATTACACGATTTAACCACTAGAGGGCAGCAGTGTTACACCATTTAATGATTCATGATCATTACATGATTTAACCACTAGAGGGCAGCAGTGTTACACCATTTAATGAATCATGAAAAATTACATGATTTAACCACTAGAGGGCAGCAGTGTTACACCATTTAATGAATCATGAACATTACACGATTTAACCACTAGAGGGCAGCAGTGTTACACCATTTAATGAATCATGGACATTACATGATTTAACCACTAGAGGGCAGCAGTGTTACACCATTTAATGAATCATGAACATTACACGATTTAACCACTAGAGGGCAGCAGTGTTACACCATTTAATGAATCATAAACATTACACGATTTAACCACTAGAGGGCAGCAGTGTTACACCATTTAATGAATCATGAACATTACACGATTTAACCACGAGAGGGCAGCAGTGTTACACCATTTAATGAATCATGAACATTACACGATTTAACCACTAGAGGGCAGCAGTGTTACACCATTTACTGAATCATAAACATTACACGATTTAACCACTAGAGGGCAGCAGTGTTACACCATTTAATGAATCATAAACATTACACGATTTAACCACTAGAGGGCAGCAGTGTTACACCATTTAATGAATCATAAACATTACACGATTTAACCACTAGAGGGCAGCAGTGTTACACCATTTAATGAATCATAAACATTACACGATTTAACCACTAGAGGGCAGCAGTGTTACACCATTTAATGAATCATAAACATTACACGATTTAACTACTAGAGGGCAGCAGTGTTACACCATTTAATGAATCATGAACATTACATGATTTAACCACTAGAGGGCAGCAGTGTTACACCATTTAATGAATCATAAACATTACATAATTTAACCACTAGAGCGCAGCAGTGTTACACCATTTAATGAATCATGAACATTACACGATTTAACCACTAGAGGGCAGCAGTGTTACACCATTTAATGATTCATGATCATTACATGATTTAACCACTAGAGGGCAGCAGTGTTACACCATTTAATGAATCATGAAAAATTACATGATTTAACCACTAGAGGGCAGCAGTGTTACACCATTTAATGAATCATGAACATTACACGATTTAACCACTAGAGGGCAGCAGTGTTACACCATTTAATGAATCATGGACATTACATGATTTAACCACTAGAGGGCAGCAGTGTTACACCATTTAATGAATCATGAAAAATGTCATGATTTAACCACTAGAGGGCAACAGTGTTAAACCATTTAATGAATCATAAACATTACACTATTTAACCACTAGAGGGCAGCAGTGTTACACCATTTAATGAATCATGAACATCACATGATTTAACCACAAGAGGGCAGCAGTGTTACACCATTTAATGATTCATGAACATTACATGATTTAACCACTAGATGGCAGCAGTGTTACACCATTTAATGAATCATAAACATTACATGATTTAACCACTAGAGGGCAGCAGTGTTACACCATTTAATGAATCATGGACATTACATGATTTAACCACTAGAGGGCAGCAGTGTTACACCATTTAATGAATCATGAAAAATGACATGATTTAACCACTAGAGGGCAACAGTGTTACACCATTTAATGAATCATAAACATTACATGATTTAACCACTGGAGGGCAGCAGTGTTACACCATTTAATGAATCATGAACATTACACGATTTAACCACTAGAGGGCAGCAGTGTTACACCATTTAATGAATCATGAACATTACATGATTTAACCACTAGAAGGCAGCAGTGTTACACCATTTAATGAATCATAAACATTACACGATTTAACCACTAGAGGGCAGCAGTGTTACACCATTTAATGAATCGTGAACATTACATGATTTAACCACTAGAGGGCAGCAGTGTTACACCATTTAATGAATCATGAACATCACACGATGTAACCACTAGAGGGCAGCAGGGTTACACCATTTAATGAATCATGAACATTACATGATTTAACCACTAGAGGGCAGCAGTGTTACACCATTTAATGAATCATAAACATTACACGATTTAACCACTAGAGGGCAGCAGTGTTACACCATTTAATGAATCATGAACATTACATGATTTAACCACTAGAGGGCAGCAGTGTTACACCATTTAATGATTCATGAACATTACATGATTTAACCACTAGAGGGCAGCAGTGTTACACCATTTAATGAATCATGAACATTACACGATTTAGCCACTAGAGGGCAGCAGTGTTACACCATTTAATGAATCATGAACATTACATGATTTAACCACTAGAAGGCAGCAGTGTTACACCATTTAATGAATCAAAGTTCAAAGTTCAAAGTTCAAAGTTCACTTTATTGTCAAATCATAAACATAAACATAAACATTACAAGATTTAACCACTAGAGGGCAGCAGTGTTACACCATTTAATGATTCATGAACATTACACGATTTAACCACTAGAGGGCAGCAGTGTTACACCATTTAATGATTCATGAACATTACACGATTTAACCACTACAGGGCAGCAGTGTTACACCATTTAATGAATCATGAACATTACACGATTTAACCACTAGAGGGCAGCAGTGTTACACCATTTAATGAATCATGAACATTACATGATTTAACCACTAGAGGGCAGCAGTGTTACACCATTTAATGAATCATAAACATTACACGATTTAACCACTAGAGGGCAGCAGTGTTACACCATTTAATGAATCATGAACATTACACAATTTAACCACTAGAGGACAGCAGTGTTACACCATTTAATGAATCATGGACATTTCATGATTTAACCACTAGAGGGCAGCAGTGTTACACCATTTAATGAATCATGAAAAATTACATGATTTAACCACTAGAGGGCAGCAGTGTTACACCATTTAATGAATCATGAAAAATTACATGATTTAACCACTAGAGGGCAGCAGTGTTACAACATTTAATGAATCATGGACATTACATGATTTAACCACTAGAGGGCAGCAGTTTTACACCATTTAATGAATCATGAAAAAATACATGATTTAACCACTAGAGGGCAGCAGTGTTACACCATTTAATGAATCATAAACATTACATGATTTAACCACTAGAGGGCAGCAGTGTTACACCATTTAATGAATCATAAACATTACATGATTTAACCACTAGAGGGCAGCAGTGTTATACCATTTAATGAATCATGGATATTACATGATTTAACCACTAGAGGGCAGCAGTGTTACACCATTTAATGAATCATGAAATATTACATGATTTAACCACTGGAGGGCAGCAGTGTTACACCATTTAATGAATCATAAACATTACACGATTTAACCACTAGAGGGCAGCAGTGTTACACCATTTAATGAATCATAAACATTACACGATTTAACTACTAGAGGGCAGCAGTGTTACACCATTTAATGAATCATGAACATTACACGATTTAACCACTAGAGGGCAGCAGTGTTACACCATTTAATGAATCATAAACATTACATGATTTAACCACTAGAGGGCAGCAGTGTTACACCATTTAATGAATCATGAACATTACACGATTTAACCACTAGAGGGCAGCAGTGTTACACCATTTAATGATTCATGATCATTACATGATTTAACCACTAGAGGGCAGCAGTGTTACACCATTCAATGAATCATGAAAAATTACATGATTTAACCACTAGAGGGCAGCAGTGTTACACCATTTAATGAATCATGAACATTACACGATTTAACCACTAGAGGGCAGCAGTGTTACACCATTTAATGAATCATGAACATTACATGATTTAACCACTAGAGGGCAGCAGTGTTACACCATTTAATGAATCATAAACATTACACGATTTAACCACTAGAGGGCAGCAGTGTTACACCATTTAATGAATCATGAACATTACACAATTTAACCACTAGAGGACAGCAGTGTTACACCATTTAATGAATCATGGACATTTCATGATTTAACCACTAGAGGGCAGCAGTGTTACACCATTTAATGAATCATGAAAAATTACATGATTTAACCACTAGAGGGCAGCAGTGTTACACCATTTAATGAATCATGAAAAATTACATGATTTAACCACTAGAGGGCAGCAGTGTTACAACATTTAATGAATCATGGACATTACATGATTTAACCACTAGAGGGCAGCAGTTTTACACCATTTAATGAATCATGAAAAAATACATGATTTAACCACTAGAGGGCAGCAGTGTTACACCATTTAATGAATCATAAACATTACATGATTTAACCACTAGAGGGCAGCAGTGTTACACCATTTAATGAATCATAAACATTACATGATTTAACCACTAGAGGGCAGCAGTGTTATACCATTTAATGAATCATGGATATTACATGATTTAACCACTAGAGGGCAGCAGTGTTACACCATTTAATGAATCATGAAATATTACATGATTTAACCACTGGAGGGCAGCAGTGTTACACCATTTAATGAATCATAAACATTACACGATTTAACCACTAGAGGGCAGCAGTGTTACACCATTTAATGAATCATAAACATTACACGATTTAACTACTAGAGGGCAGCAGTGTTACACCATTTAATGAATCATGAACATTACACGATTTAACCACTAGAGGGCAGCAGTGTTACACCATTTAATGAATCATAAACATTACATGATTTAACCACTAGAGGGCAGCAGTGTTACACCATTTAATGAATCATGAACATTACACGATTTAACCACTAGAGGGCAGCAGTGTTACACCATTTAATGATTCATGATCATTACATGATTTAACCACTAGAGGGCAGCAGTGTTACACCATTCAATGAATCATGAAAAATTACATGATTTAACCACTAGAGGGCAGCAGTGTTACACCATTTAATGAATCATGAACATTACACGATTTAACCACTAGAGGGCAGCAGTGTTACACCATTTAATGAATCATGGACATTACATGATTTAACCACTAGAGGGCAGCAGTGTTACACCATTTAATGAATCATGAAAAATGTCATGATTTAACCACTAGAGGGCAACAGTGTTACACCATTTAATGAATCATGAACATTACACGATTTAACCACTAGAGGGCAGCAGTGTTACACCATTTAATGAATCATGAACATTACACGATTTAACCACTAGAGGGCAGCAGTGTTACACCATTCAATGAATCATGAAAAATTACATGATTTAACCACTAGAGGGCAGCAGTGTTACACCATTTAATGAATCATGATCATTACATGATTTAACCACTAGAGGGCAGCAGTGTTACACCATTCAATGAATCATGAAAAATTACATGATTTAACCACTAGAGGGCAGCAGTGTTACACCATTTAATGAATCATGAACATTACACGATTTAACCACTAGAGGGCAGCAGTGTTACACCATTTAATGAATCATGGACATTACATGATTTAACCACTAGAGGGCAGCAGTATTACACCATTTAATGAATCATGAAAAATGTCATGATTTAACCACTAGAGGGCAACAGTGTTACACCATTTAATGAATCATAAACATTACATGATTTAACCAGTTGAGGGCAGCAGTGTTACACCATTTAATGAATCATGAACATTACACGATGTAACCACTAGAGGGCAGCAGTGTTACACCATTTAATGAATCATGAACATTACACAATTTAACCACTAGAGGGCAGCAGTGTTACACCATTTAATGAATCATAAACATTACACGATTTAACCACTAGAGGGCAGCAGTGTTACACCATTTAATGAATCATGAACATTACACGATTTAACCACGAGAGGGCAGCAGTGTTACACCATTTAATGAATCATGAACATTACACGATTTAACCACTAGAGGGCAGCAGTGTTACACCATTTAATGAATCATAAACATTACACGATTTAACCACTAGAGGGCAGCAGTGTTACACCATTTAATGAATCATAAACATTACACGATTTAACCACTAGAGGGCAGCAGTGTTACACCATTTAATGAATCATAAACATTACACGATTTAACTACTAGAGGGCAGCAGTGTTACACCATTTAATGAATCATGAACATTACATGATTTAACCACTAGAGGGCAGCAGTGTTACACCATTTAATGAATCATAAACATTACATGATTTAACCACTAGAGCGCAGCAGTGTTACACCATTTAATGAATCATGAACATTACACGATTTAACCACTAGAGGGCAGCAGTGTTACACCATTTAATGATTCATGATCATTACATGATTTAACCACTAGAGGGCAGCAGTGTTACACCATTTAATGAATCATGAAAAATTACATGATTTAACCACTAGAGGGCAGCAGTGTTACACCATTTAATGAATCATGAACATTACACGATTTAACCACTAGAGGGCAGCAGTGTTACACCATTTAATGAATCATGGACATTACATGATTTAACCACTACAGGGCAGCAGTGTTACACCATTTAATGAATCATGAACATTACACGATTTAACCACTAGAGGGCAGCAGTGTTACACCATTTAATGAATCATAAACATTACACGATTTAACCACTAGAGGGCAGCAGTGTTACACCATTTAATGAATCATGAACATTACACGATTTAACCACGAGAGGGCAGCAGTGTTACACCATTTAATGAATCATGAACATTACACGATTTAACCACTAGAGGGCAGCAGTGTTACACCATTTAATGAATCATAAACATTACACGATTTAACCACTAGAGGGCAGCAGTGTTACACCATTTAATGAATCATAAACATTACACGATTTAACCACTAGAGGGCAGCAGTGTTACACCATTTAATGAATCATAAACATTACACGATTTAACCACTAGAGGGCAGCAGTGTTACACCATTTAATGAATCATAAACATTACACGATTTAACCACTAGAGGGCAGCAGTGTTACACCATTTAATGAATCATGAACATTACACGATTTAACCACGAGAGGGCAGCAGTGTTACACCATTTAATGAATCATGAACATTACACGATTTAACCACTAGAGGGCAGCAGTGTTACACCATTTAATGAATCATAAACATTACACGATTTAACCACTAGAGGGCAGCAGTGTTACACCATTTAATGAATCATAAACATTACACGATTTAACCACTAGAGGGCAGCAGTGTTACACCATTTAATGAATCATAAACATTACACGATTTAACCACTAGAGGGCAGCAGTGTTACACCATTTAATGAATCATAAACATTACACGATTTAACCACTAGAGGGCAGCAGTGTTACACCATTTAATGAATCATAAACATTACACGATTTAACTACTAGAGGGCAGCAGTGTTACACCATTTAATGAATCATGAACATTACATGATTTAACCACTAGAGGGCAGCAGTGTTACACCATTTAATGAATCATAAACATTACATAATTTAACCACTAGAGCGCAGCAGTGTTACACCATTTAATGAATCATGAACATTACACGATTTAACCACTAGAGGGCAGCAGTGTTACACCATTTAATGATTCATGATCATTACATGATTTAACCACTAGAGGGCAGCAGTGTTACACCATTTAATGAATCATGAAAAATTACATGATTTAACCACTAGAGGGCAGCAGTGTTACACCATTTAATGAATCATGAACATTACACGATTTAACCACTAGAGGGCAGCAGTGTTACACCATTTAATGAATCATGGACATTACATGATTTAACCACTAGAGGGCAGCAGTGTTACACCATTTAATGAATCATGAAAAATGTCATGATTTAACCACTAGAGGGCAACAGTGTTAAACCATTTAATGAATCATAAACATTACACTATTTAACCACGAGAGGGCAGCAGTGTTACACCATTTAATGAATCATGAACATCACATGATTTAACCACAAGAGGGCAGCAGTGTTACACCATTTAATGATTCATGAACATTACATGATTTAACCACTAGATGGCAGCAGTGTTACACCATTTAATGAATCATAAACATTACATGATTTAACCACTAGAGGGCAGCAGTGTTACACCATTTAATGAATCATGGACATTACATGATTTAACCACTAGAGGGCAGCAGTGTTACACCATTTAATGAATCATGAAAAATGTCATGATTTAACCACTAGAGGGCAACAGTGTTCAACCATTTAATGAATCATAAACATTACACTATTTAACCACTAGAGGGCAGCAGTGTTACACCATTTAATGAATCATGAACATCACATGATTTAACCACAAGAGGGCAGCAGTGTTACACCATTTAATGATTCATGAACATTACATGATTTAACCACTAGATGGCAGAGTGTTACACCATTTAATGAATCATAAACATTACATGATTTAACCACTAGAGGGCAGCAGTGTTACACCATTTAATGAATCATGGACATTACATGATTTAACCACTAGAGGGCAGCAGTGTTACACCATTTAATGAATCATGAAAAATGACATGATTTAACCACTAGAGGGCAACAGTGTTACACCATTTAATGAATCATAAACATTACATGATTTAACCACTGGAGGGCAGCAGTGTTACACCATTTAATGAATCATGAACATTACACGATTTAACCACTAGAGGGCAGCAGTGTTACACCATTTAATGAATCATGAACATTACATGATTTAACCACTAGAAGGCAGCAGTGTTACACCATTTAATGAATCATAAACATTACACGATTTAACCACTAGAGGGCAGCAGTGTTACACCATTTAATGAATCGTGAACATTACATGATTTAACCACTAGAGGGCAGCAGTGTTACACCATTTAATGAATCATGAACATCACACGATGTAACCACTAGAGGGCAGCAGGGTTACACCATTTAATGAATCATGAACATTACATGATTTAACCACTAGAGGGCAGCAGTGTTACACCATTTAATGAATCATAAACATTACACGATTTAACCACTAGAGGGCAGCAGTGTTACACCATTTAATGAATCATGAACATTACATGATTTAACCACTAGAGGGCAGCAGTGTTACACCATTTAATGATTCATGAACATTACATGATTTAACCACTAGAGGGCAGCAGTGTTACACCATTTAATGAATCATGAACATTACACGATTTAGCCACTAGAGGGCAGCAGTGTTACACCATTTAATGAATCATGAACATTACATGATTTAACCACTAGAAGGCAGCAGTGTTACACCATTTAATGAATCAAAGTTCAAAGTTCAAAGTTCAAAGTTCAAAGTTCACTTTATTGTCAAATCATAAACATAAACATAAACATTACAAGATTTAACCACTAGAGGGCAGCAGTGTTACACCATTTAATGATTCATGAACATTACACGATTTAACCACTAGAGGGCAGCAGTGTTACACCATTTAATGAATCATGAACATTACACGATTTAACCACTAGAGGGCAGCAGTGTTACACCATTTAATGAATCATGAACATTACATGATTTAACCACTAGAGGGCAGCAGTGTTACACCATTTAATGAATCATAAACATTACACGATTTAACCACTAGAGGGCAGCAGTGTTACACCATTTAATGAATCATGAACATTACACAATTTAACCACTAGAGGACAGCAGTGTTACACCATTTAATGAATCATGGACATTTCATGATTTAACCACTAGAGGGCAGCAGTGTTACACCATTTAATGAATCATGAAAAATTACATGATTTAACCACTAGAGGGCAGCAGTGTTACACCATTTAATGAATCATGAAAAATTACATGATTTAACCACTAGAGGGCAGCAGTGTTACAACATTTAATGAATCATGGACATTACATGATTTAACCACTAGAGGGCAGCAGTTTTACACCATTTAATGAATCATGAAAAAATAACTGATTTAACCACTAGAGGGCAGCAGTGTTACACCATTTAATGAATCATAAACATTACATGATTTAACCACTAGAGGGCAGCAGTGTTACACCATTTAATGAATCATAAACATTACATGATTTAACCACTAGAGGGCAGCAGTGTTATACCATTTAATGAATCATGGATATTACATGATTTAACCACTAGAGGGCAGCAGTGTTACACCATTTAATGAATCATGAAATATTACATGATTTAACCACTGGAGGGCAGCAGTGTTACACCATTTAATGAATCATAAACATTACACGATTTAACCACTAGAGGGCAGCAGTGTTACACCATTTAATGAATCATAAACATTACACGATTTAACTACTAGAGGGCAGCAGTGTTACACCATTTAATGAATCATGAACATTACACGATTTAACCACTAGAGGGCAGCAGTGTTACACCATTTAATGAATCATAAACATTACATGATTTAACCACTAGAGGGCAGCAGTGTTACACCATTTAATGAATCATGAACATTACACGATTTAACCACTAGAGGGCAGCAGTGTTACACCATTTAATGATTCATGATCATTACATGATTTAACCACTAGAGGGCAGCAGTGTTACACCATTCAATGAATCATGAAAAATTACATGATTTAACCACTAGAGGGCAGCAGTGTTACACCATTTAATGAATCATGAACATTACACGATTTAACCACTAGAGGGCAGCAGTGTTACACCATTTAATGAATCATGGACATTACATGATTTAACCACTAGAGGGCAGCAGTGTTACACCATTTAATGAATCATGAAAAATGTCATGATTTAACCACTAGAGGGCAACAGTGTTACACCATTTAATGAATCATGAACATTACACGATTTAACCACTAGAGGGCAGCAGTGTTACACCATTTAATGAATCATAAACATTACATGATTTAACCACTAGAGGGCAGCAGTGTTACACCATTTAATGAATCATGAACATTACACGATTTAACCACTAGAGGGCAGCAGTGTTACACCATTTAATGATTCATGATCATTACATGATTTAACCACTAGAGGGCAGCAGTGTTACACCATTCAATGAATCATGAAAAATTACATGATTTAACCACTAGAGGGCAGCAGTGTTACACCATTTAATGAATCATGAACATTACACGATTTAACCACTAGAGGGCAGCAGTGTTACACCATTTAATGAATCATGGACATTACATGATTTAACCACTAGAGGGCAGCAGTGTTACACCATTTAATGAATCATGAAAAATGTCATGATTTAACCACTAGAGGGCAACAGTGTTACACCATTTAATGAATCATGAACATTACACGATTTAACCACTAGAGGGCAGCAGTGTTACACCATTTAATGAATCATGAACATTACACGATTTAACCACTAGAGGGCAGCAGTGTTACACCATTTAATGAATCATAAACATTACACGATTTAACCACTAGAGGGCAGCAGTGTTACACCATTTAATGAATCATAAACATTACACGATTTAACCACTAGAGGGCAGCAGTGTTACACCATTTAATGAATCATAAACATTACACGATTTAACCACTAGAGGGCAGCAGTGTTACACCATTTAATGAATCATAAACATTAAACGATTTAACTACTAGAGGGCAGCAGTGTTACACCATTTAATGAATCATGAACATTACATGATTTAACCACTAGAGGGCAGCAGTGTTACACCATTTAATGAATCATAAACATTACATGATTTAACCACTAGAGCGCAGCAGTGTTACACCATTTAATGAATCATGAACATTACACAATTTAACCACTAGAGGGCAGCAGTGTTACACCATTTAATGATTCATGATCATTACATGATTTAACCACTAGAGGGCAGCAGTGTTACACCATTTAATGAATCATGAAAAATTACATGATTTAACCACTAGAGGGCAGCAGTGTTACACCATTTAATGAATCATAAACATTACATGATTTAACCACTAGAGGGCAGCAGTGTTACACCATTTAATGATTCATGAACATTACATGATTTAACCACTAGAGGGCAGCAGTGTTACACCATTTAATGAATCATGAACATTACACGATTTAACCACTAGAGGGCAGCAGTGTTACACCATTTAATGAATCATGAACATTACATGATTTAACCACTAGAAGGCAGCAGTGTTACACCATTTAATGAATCATAAACATTACAAGATTTAACCACTAGAGGGCAGCATTGTTACACCATTTAATGATTCATGAACATTACACGATTTAACCACTAGAGGGCAGCAGTGTTACACCATTTAATGAATCATGAACATTACACGATTTAACCACTAGAGGGCAGCAGTGTTACACCATTTAATGAATCATGAACATTACATGATTTAACCACTAGAGGGCAGCAGTGTTACACCATTTAATGAATCATAAACATTACACGATTTAACCACTAGAGGGCAGCAGTGTTACACCATTTAATGAATCATGAACATTACTCAATTTAACCACTAGAGGACAGCAGTGTTACACCATTTAATGAATCATGGACATTTCATGATTTAACCACTAGAGGGCAGCAGTGTTACACCATTTAATGAATCATGAAAAATTACATGATTTAACCACTAGAGGGCAGCAGTGTTACACCATTTAATGAATCATGAAAAATTACATGATTTAACCACTAGAGGGCAGCAGTGTTACAACATTTAATGAATCATGGACATTACATGATTTAACCACTAGAGGGCAGCAGTTTTACACCATTTAATGAATCATGAAAAAATACATGATTTAACCACTAGAGGGCAGCAGTGTTACACCATTTAATGAATCATAAACATTACATGATTTAACCACTAGAGGGCAGCAGTGTTACACCATTTAATGAATCATAAACATTACATGATTTAACCACTAGAGGGCAGCAGTGTTATACCATTTAATGAATCATGGATATTACATGATTTAACCACTAGAGGGCAGCAGTGTTACACCATTTAATGAATCATGAAATATTACATGATTTAACCACTGGAGGGCAGCAGTGTTACACCATTTAATGAATCATAAACATTACACGATTTAACCACTAGAGGGCAGCAGTGTTACACCATTTAATGAATCATAAACATTACACGATTTAACTACTAGAGGGCAGCAGTGTTACACCATTTAATGAATCATGAACATTACACGATTTAACCACTAGAGGGCAGCAGTGTTACACCATTTAATGAATCATAAATATTACATGATTTAACCACTAGAGGGCAGCAGTGTTACACCATTTAATGAATCATGAACATTACACGATTTAACCACTAGAGGGCAGCAGTGTTACACCATTTAATGATTCATGATCATTACATGATTGAACCACTTGAGGGCAGCAGTGTTACACCATTTAATGAATCATGAACATTACATGATTTAACCACTAGAGGGCAGCAGTGTTACACCATTTAATGAATCATGAACATTACACGATTTAACCACTAGAGGGCAGCAGTGTTACACCATTTAATGAATCATAAACATTACACGATTTAACCACTAGAGGGCAGCAGTGTTACACCATTTAATGAATCATGAACATTACACGATTTAACCACGAGAGGGCAGCAGTGTTACACCATTTAATGAATCATGAACATTACACGATTTAACCACTAGAGGGCAGCAGTGTTACACCATTTAATGAATCATAAACATTACACGATTTAACCACTAGAGGGCAGCAGTGTTACACCATTTAATGAATCATAAACATTACACGATTTAACCACTAGAGGGCAGCAGTGTTACACCATTTAATGGATCATAAACATTACACGATTTAACTACTAGAGGGCAGCAGTGTTACACCATTTAATGAATCATGAACATTACATGATTTAACCACTAGAGGGCAGCAGTGTTACACCATTTAATGAATCATAAACATTACATGATTTAACCACTAGAGCGCAGCAGTGTTACACCATTTAATGAATCATGAACATTACACAATTTAACCACTAGAGGGCAGCAGTGTTACACCATTTAATGATTCATGATCATTACATGATTTAACCACTAGAGGGCAGCAGTGTTACACCATTTAATGAATCATGAAAAATTACATGATTTAACCACTAGAGGGCAGCAGTGTTACACCATTTAATGAATCATAAACATTACATGATTTAACCACTAGAGGGCAGCAGTGTTATACCATTTAATGAATCATGGATATTACATGATTTAACCACTAGAGGGCAGCAGTGTTACATCATTTAATGAATCATGAAATATTACATGATTTAACCACTGGAGGGCAGCAGTGTTACACCATTTAATGAATCATAAACATTACACGATTTAACCACTAGAGGGCAGCAGTGTTACACCATTTAATGAATCATAAACATTACACGATTTAACTACTAGAGGGCAGCAGTGTTACACCATTTAATGAATCATGAACATTACACGATTTAACCACTAGAGGGCAGCAGTGTTACACCATTTAATGAATCATAAACATTACATGATTTAACCACTAGAGGGCAGCAGTGTTACACCATTTAATGAATCATGAACATTACACGATTTAACCACTAGAGGGCAGCAGTGTTACACCATTTAATGAATCATGAACATTACACAATTTAACCACTAGAGGGCAGCAGTGTTACACAATTTAATGAATCATAAACATTACACGATTTAACCACTAGAGGGCAGCAGTGTTACACCATTTAATGAATCATGAACATTACACGATTTAACCACGAGAGGGCAGCAGTGTTACACCATTTAATGAATCATGAACATTACACGATTTAACCACTAGAGGGCAGCAGTGTTACACCATTTAATGAATCATAAACATTACACGATTTAACCACTAGAGGGCAGCAGTGTTACACCATTTAATGAATCATAAACATTACACGATTTAACCACTAGAGGGCAGCAGTGTTACACCATTTAATGAATCATAAACATTACACGATTTAACTACTAGCGGGCAGCAGTGTTACACCATTTAATGAATCATGAACATTACATGATTTAACCACTAGAGGGCAGCAGTGTTACACCATTTAATGAATCATAAACATTACATGATTTAACCACTAGAGCGCAGCAGTGTTACACCATTTAATGAATCATGAACATTACACGATTTAACCACTAGAGGGCAGCAGTGTTACACCATTTAATGATTCATGATCATTACATGATTTAACCACTAGAGGGCAGCAGTGTTACACCATTTAATGAATCATGAAAAATTACATGATTTAACCACTAGAGGGCAGCAGTGTTACACCATTTAATGAATCATGAACATTACACGATTTAACCACTAGAGGGCAGCAGTGTTACACCATTTAATGAATCATGGACATTACATGATTTAACCACTAGAGGGCAGCAGTGTTACACCATTTAATGAATCATGAAAAATGTCATGATTTAACCACTAGAGGGCAACAGTGTTACACCATTTAATGAATCATAAACATTACATGATTTAACCACTTGAGGGCAGCAGTGTTACACCATTTAATGAATCATGACCATTACATGATTTAACCACTAGAGGGCAGCAGTGTTACACCATTTAATGAATCATGAACATTACACGATTTAACCACTAGAGGGCAGCAGTGTTACACCATTTAATGAATCATAAACATTACACGATTTAACCACTAGAGGGCAGCAGTGTTACACCATTTAATGAATCATGAACATTACACGATTTAACCACGAGAGGGCAGCAGTGTTACACCATTTAATGAATCATGAACATTACACGATTTAACCACTAGAGGGCAGCAGTGTTACACCATTTAATGAATCATAAACATTACACGATTTAACCACTAGAGGGCAGCAGTGTTACACCATTTAATGAATCATAAACATTACACGATTTAACCACTAGAGGGCAGCAGTGTTACACCATTTAATGAATCATAAACATTACACGATTTAACTACTAGAGGGCAGCAGTGTTACACCATTTAATGAATCATGAACATTACATGATTTAACCACTAGAGGGCAGCAGTGTTACACCATTTAATGAATCATAAACATTACATGATTTAACCACTAGAGCGCAGCAGTGTTACACCATTTAATGAATCATGAACATTACACAATTTAACCACTAGAGGGCAGCAGTGTTACACCATTTAATGATTCATGATCATTACATGATTTAACCACTAGAGGGCAGCAGTGTTACACCATTTAATGAATCATGAAAAATTACATGATTTAACCACTAGAGGGCAGCAGTGTTACACCATTTAATGAATCATAAACATTACATGATTTAACCACTAGAGGGCAGCAGTGTTATACCATTTAATGAATCATGGATATTACATGATTTAACCACTAGAGGGCAGCAGTGTTACATCATTTAATGAATCATGAAATATTACATGATTTAACCACTGGAGGGCAGCAGTGTTACACCATTTAATGAATCATAAACATTACACGATTTAACCACTAGAGGGCAGCAGTGTTACACCATTTAATGAATCATAAACATTACACGATTTAACTACTAGAGGGCAGCAGTGTTACACCATTTAATGAATCATGAACATTACACGATTTAACCACTAGAGGGCAGCAGTGTTACACCATTTAATGAATCATAAACATTACATGATTTAACCACTAGAGGGCAGCAGTGTTACACCATTTAATGAATCATGAACATTACACGATTTAACCACTAGAGGGCAGCAGTGTTACACCATTTAATGAATCATGAACATTACACGATTTAACCACTAGAGGGCAGCAGTGTTACACAATTTAATGAATCATAAACATTACACGATTTAACCACTAGAGGGCAGCAGTGTTACACCATTTAATGAATCATGAACATTACACGATTTAACCACGAGAGGGCAGCAGTGTTACACCATTTAATGAATCATGAACATTACACGATTTAACCACTAGAGGGCAGCAGTGTTACACCATTTAATGAATCATAAACATTACACGATTTAACCACTAGAGGGCAGCAGTGTTACACCATTTAATGAATCATAAACATTACACGATTTAACCACTAGAGGGCAGCAGTGTTACACCATTTAATGAATCATAAACATTACACGATTTAACTACTAGCGGGCAGCAGTGTTACACCATTTAATGAATCATGAACATTACATGATTTAACCACTAGAGGGCAGCAGTGTTACACCATTTAATGAATCATAAACATTACATGATTTAACCACTAGAGCGCAGCAGTGTTACACCATTTAATGAATCATGAACATTACACGATTTAACCACTAGAGGGCAGCAGTGTTACACCATTTAATGATTCATGATCATTACATGATTTAACCACTAGAGGGCAGCAGTGTTACACCATTTAATGAATCATGAAAAATTACATGATTTAACCACTAGAGGGCAGCAGTGTTACACCATTTAATGAATCATGAACATTACACGATTTAACCACTAGAGGGCAGCAGTGTTACACCATTTAATGAATCATGGACATTACATGATTTAACCACTAGAGGGCAGCAGTGTTACACCATTTAATTAATCATGAAAAATGTCATGATTTAACCACTAGAGGGCAAGTGTTACACCATTTAATGAATCATAAACATTACATGATTTAACCACTTGAGGGCAGCAGTGTTACACCATTTAATGAATCATGAACATTACACGATTTAACCACTAGAGGGCAGCAGTGTTACACCATTTAATGAATCATGAACATTACACGATTTAACCACTAGAGGGCAGCAGTGTTACACCATTTAATGAATCATAAACATTACACTATTTAACCACTAGAGGGCAGCAGTGTTACACCATTTAATGAATCATGAACATCACATGATTTAACCACTAGAGGGCAGCAGTGTTACACCATTTAATGAATCATGGACATTACATGATTTAACCACTAGAGGGCAGCAGTGTTACACCATTTAATGAATCATGAAAAATGTCATTATTTAACCACTAGAGGGCAACAGTGTTACACCATTTAATGAATCATAAACATTACACTATTTAACCACTAGAGGGCAGCAGTGTTACACCATTTAATGAATCATGAACATCACATGATTTAACCACAAGAGTGCAGCAGTGTTACACCATTTAATGATTCATGAACATTACATGATTTAACCACTAGAGGGCAGCAGTGTTACACCATTTAATGGATCATGGACATTACATGATTTAACCACTAGAGGGCAGCAGTGTTACACCATTTAATGAATCATGAAAAATGTCATGATTTAACCACTAGAGGGCAACAGTGTTACACCATTTAATGAATCATAAACATTACATGATTTAACCACTTGAGGGCAGCAGTGTTACACCATTTAATGAATCATGAACATTACACGATTTAACCACTAGAGGGCAGCAGTGTTACACCATTTAATGAATCATGAACATTACATGATTTAACCACTAGAGGGCAGCAGTGTTACACCATTTAATGGATCATGGACATTACATGATTTAACCACTAGAGGGCAGCAGTGTTACACCATTTAATGAATCATGAAAAATGTCATGATTTAAACACTAGAGGGCAACAGTGTTACACCATTTAATGAATCATAAACATTACACTATTTAACCACTAGAGTGCAGCAGTGTTACACCATTTAATGATTCATGAACATTACATGATTTAACCACTAGAGGGCAGCAGTGTTACACCATTTAATGAATCATGAACATTACACGATTTAACCACTAGAGGGCAGCAGTGTTACACCATTTAATGAATCATGAACATTACATGATTTAACCACTAGAGGGCAGCAGTGTTACACCATTTAATGAATCATAAACATTACATGATTTAACCACTAGAGGGCAGCAGTGTTACACCATTTAATGAATCATGAACATTACACGATTTAACCACTAGAGGACAGCAGTGTTACACCATTTAATGAATCATGGACATTTCATGATTTAACCACTAGAGGGCAGCAGTGTTACACCATTTAATGAATCATAAACATTACATGATTTAACCACTAGAGCGCAGCAGTGTTACACCATTTAATGAATCATGAACATTACACAATTTAACCACTAGAGGGCAGCAGTGTTACACCATTTAATGATTCATGATCATTACATGATTTAACCACTAGAGGGCAGCAGTGTTACACCATTTAATGAATCATGAAAAATTACATGATTTAACCACTAGAGGGCAGCAGTGTTACACCATTTAATGAATCATAAACATTACATGATTTAACCACTAGAGGGCAGCAGTGTTATACCATTTAATGAATCATGGATATTACATGATTTAACCACTAGAGGGCAGCAGTGTTACACCATTTAATGAATCATGAAATATTACATGATTTAACCACTGGAGGGCAGCAGTGTTACACCATTTAATGAATCATAAACATTACACGATTTAACCACTAGAGGGCAGCAGTGTTACACCATTTAATGAATCATAAACATTACACGATTTAACTACTAGAGGGCAGCAGTGTTACACCATTTAATGAATCATGAACATTACACGATTTAACCACTAGAGGGCAGCAGTGTTACACCATTTAATGAATCATAAACATTACATGATTTAACCACTAGAGGGCAGCAGTGTTACACCATTTAATGAATCATGAACATTACACGATTTAACCACTAGAGGGCAGCAGTGTTACACCATTTAATGAATCATGAACATTACACGATTTAACCACTAGAGGGCAGCAGTGTTACACAATTTAATGAATCATAAACATTACACGATTTAACCACTAGAGGGCAGCAGTGTTACACCATTTAATGAATCATGAACATTACACGATTTAACCACGAGAGGGCAGCAGTGTTACACCATTTAATGAATCATGAACATTACACGATTTAACCACTAGAGGGCAGCAGTGTTACACCATTTAATGAATCATAAACATTACACGATTTAACCACTAGAGGGCAGCAGTGTTACACCATTTAATGAATCATAAACATTACACGATTTAACTACTAGCGGGCAGCAGTGTTACACCATTTAATGAATTATGAACATTACATGATTTAACCACTAGAGGGCAGCAGTGTTACACCATTTAATGAATCATAAACATTACATGATTTAACCACTAGAGCGCAGCAGTGTTACACCATTTAATGAATCATGAACATTACACGATTTAACCACTAGAGGGCAGCAGTGTTACACCATTTAATGAATCATGAACATTACACGATTTAACCACTAGAGGGCAGCAGTGTTACACCATTTAATGAATCATGGATATTACATGATTTAACCACTAGAGGGCAGCAGTGTTACACCATTTAATTAATCATGAAAAATGTCATGATTTAACCACTAGAGGGCAAGTGTTACACCATTTAATGAATCATAAACATTACATGATTTAAACACTTGAGGGCAGCAGTGTTACACCATTTAATGAATCATGAACATTACACGATTTAACCACTAGAGGGCAGCAGTGTTACACCATTTAATGAATCATGAACATTACACGATTTAACCACTAGAGGGCAGCAGTGTTACACCATTTAATGAATCATAAACATTACACTATTTAACCACTAGAGGGCAGCAGTGTTACACCATTTAATGAATCATGAACATCACATGATTTAACCACTAGAGGGCAGCAGTGTTACACCATTTAATGAATCATGGACATTACATGATTTAACCACTAGAGGGCAGCAGTGTTACACCATTTAATGAATCATGAAAAATGTCATTATTTAACCACTAGAGGGCAACAGTGTTACACCATTTAATGAATCATAAACATTACACTATTTAACCACTAGAGGGCAGCAGTGTTACACCATTTAATGAATCATGAACATCACATGATTTAACCACAAGAGTGCAGCAGTGTTACACCATTTAATGATTCATGAACATTACATGATTTAACCACTAGAGGGCAGCAGTGTTACACCATTTAATGGATCATGGACATTACATGATTTAACCACTAGAGGGCAGCAGTGTTACACCATTTAATGAATCATGAAAAATGTCATGATTTAACCACTAGAGGGCAACAGTGTTACACCATTTAATGAATCATAAACATTACATGATTTAACCACTTGAGGGCAGCAGTGTTACACCATTTAATGAATCATGAACATTACACGATTTAACCACTAGAGGGCAGCAGTGTTACACCATTTAATGAATCATGAACATTACACGATTTAACCACTAGAGGGCAGCAGTGTTACACCATTCAATGAATCATGAAAAATTACATGATTTAACCACTAGAGGGCAGCAGTGTTACACCATTTAATGAATCATGAACATTACACGATTTAACCACTAGAGGGCAGCAATGTTACAACATTTAATGAATCATGGACATTACATGATTTAACCACTAGAGGGCAGCAGTGTTACACCATTTAATGAATCATGAAAAATGTCATGATTTAACCACTAGAGGGCAACAGTGTTACACCATTTAATGAATCATAAACATTACATGATTTAACCACTTGAGGGCAGCAGTGTTACACCATTTAATGAATCATGAACATTACACGATTTAACCACTAGAGGGCAGCAGTGTTACACCATTTAATGAATCATGAACATTACATGATTTAACCACTAGAGGGCAGCAGTGTTACACCATTTAATGGATCATGGACATTACATGATTTAACCACTAGAGGGCAGCAGTGTTACACCATTTAATGAATCATGAAAAATGTCATGATTTAAACACTAGAGGGCAACAGTGTTACACCATTTAATGAATCATAAACATTACACTATTTAACCACTAGAGTGCAGCAGTGTTACACCATTTAATGATTCATGAACATTACATGATTTAACCACTAGAGGGCAGCAGTGTTACACCATTTAATGAATCATGGGCATTACATGATTTAACCACTAGAGGGCAGCAGTGTTACACCATTTAATGATTCATGAACATTACACAATTTAACCACTAGAGGGCAGCAGTGTTACACCATTTAATGAATCATGAACATTACACGATTTAACCACTAGAGGGCAGCAGTGTTACACCATTTAATGAATCATAAACATTACATGATTTAACCACTAGAGGGCAGCAGTGTTACACCATTTAATGAATCATGAACATTACACGATTTAACCACTAGAGGGCAGCAGTGTTACACCATTTAATGAATCATGAACATTACACGATTTAACCACTAGAGGGCAGCAGTGTTACACAATTTAATGAATCATAAACATTACACGATTTAACCACTAGAGGGCAGCAGTGTTACACCATTTAATGAATCATGAACATTACACGATTTAACCACGAGAGGGCAGCAGTGTTACACCATTTAATGAATCATGAACATTACACGATTTAACCACTAGAGGGCAGCAGTGTTACACCATTTAATGAATCATAAACATTACACGATTTAACCACTAGAGGGCAGCAGTGTTACACCATTTAATGAATCATAAACATTACACGATTTAACTACTAGCGGGCAGCAGTGTTACACCATTTAATGAATTATGAACATTACATGATTTAACCACTAGAGGGCAGCAGTGTTACACCATTTAATGAATCATAAACATTACATGATTTAACCACTAGAGCGCAGCAGTGTTACACCATTTAATGAATCATGAACATTACACGATTTAACCACTAGAGGGCAGCAGTGTTACACCATTTAATGAATCATGAACATTACACGATTTAACCACTAGAGGGCAGCAGTGTTACACCATTTAATGAATCATGGACATTACATGATTTAACCACTAGAGGGCAGCAGTGTTACACCATTTAATTAATCATGAAAAATGTCATGATTTAACCACTAGAGGGCAAGTGTTACACCATTTAATGAATCATAAACATTACATGATTTAAACACTTGAGGGCAGCAGTGTTACACCATTTAATGAATCATGAACATTACACGATTTAACCACTAGAGGGCAGCAGTGTTACACCATTTAATGAATCATGAACATTACACGATTTAACCACTAGAGGGCAGCAGTGTTACACCATTTAATGAATCATAAACATTACACTATTTAACCACTAGAGGGCAGCAGTGTTACACCATTTAATGAATCATGAACATCACATGATTTAACCACTAGAGGGCAGCAGTGTTACACCATTTAATGAATCATGGACATTACATGATTTAACCACTAGAGGGCAGCAGTGTTACACCATTTAATGAATCATGAAAAATGTCATTATTTAACCACTAGAGGGCAACAGTGTTACACCATTTAATGAATCATAAACATTACACTATTTAACCACTAGAGGGCAGCAGTGTTACACCATTTAATGAATCATGAACATCACATGATTTAACCACAAGAGTGCAGCAGTGTTACACCATTTAATGATTCATGAACATTACATGATTTAACCACTAGAGGGCAGCAGTGTTACACCATTTAATGGATCATGGACATTACATGATTTAACCACTAGAGGGCAGCAGTGTTACACCATTTAATGAATCATGAAAAATGTCATGATTTAACCACTAGAGGGCAACAGTGTTACACCATTTAATGAATCATAAACATTACATGATTTAACCACTTGAGGGCAGCAGTGTTACACCATTTAATGAATCATGAACATTACACGATTTAACCACTAGAGGGCAGCAGTGTTACACCATTTAATGAATCATGAACATTACACGATTTAACCACTAGAGGGCAGCAGTGTTACACCATTCAATGAATCATGAAAAATTACATGATTTAACCACTAGAGGGCAGCAGTGTTACACCATTTAATGAATCATGAACATTACACGATTTAACCACTAGAGGGCAGCAATGTTACAACATTTAATGAATCATGGACATTACATGATTTAACCACTAGAGGGCAGCAGTGTTACACCATTTAATGAATCATGAAAAATGTCATGATTTAACCACTAGAGGGCAACAGTGTTACACCATTTAATGAATCATAAACATTACATGATTTAACCACTTGAGGGCAGCAGTGTTACACCATTTAATGAATCATGAACATTACACGATTTAACCACTAGAGGGCAGCAGTGTTACACCATTTAATGAATCATGAACATTACATGATTTAACCACTAGAGGGCAGCAGTGTTACACCATTTAATGGATCATGGACATTACATGATTTAACCACTAGAGGGCAGCAGTGTTACACCATTTAATGAATCATGAAAAATGTCATGATTTAAACACTAGAGGGCAACAGTGTTACACCATTTAATGAATCATAAACATTACACTATTTAACCACTAGAGTGCAGCAGTGTTACACCATTTAATGATTCATGAACATTACATGATTTAACCACTAGAGGGCAGCAGTGTTACACCATTTAATGAATCATGGGCATTACATGATTTAACCACTAGAGGGCAGCAGTGTTACACCATTTAATGATTCATGAACATTACACAATTTAACCACTAGAGGGCAGCAGTGTTACACCATTTAATGAATCATGAACATTACACGATTTAACCACTAGAGGGCAGCAGTGTTACACCATTTAATGAATCGTGAAAGATTACACGATTTAACCACTGGAGGGCAGCAGTGTTACACCATTTAATGAATCATAAACATTACATGATTTAACCACTAGAGGGCAGCAGTGTTACACCATTTAATGAATCATGAACATTACACGATTTAACCACTAGAGGGCAGCAGTGTTACACCATTTAATGAATCATGAACATTACACGATTTAACCACTAGAGGGCAGCAGTGTTACACCATTTAATGAATCATGAACATTACATGATTTAACCACTAGAGGGCAGCAGTGTTACACCATTTAATGGATCATGGACATTACATGATTTAACCACTAGAGGGCAGCAGTGTTACACCATTTAATGAATCATGAACAATGTCATGATATAAACACTAGAGGGCAACAGTGTTACACCATTTAATGAATCATAAACATTACACGATTTAACCACTAGAGGGCAGCAGTGTTACACCATTTAATGAATCATGAAAGATTACACGATTTAACCACTGGAGGGCAGCAGTGTTACACCATTTAATGAATCATGAAAGATTACACGATTTAACCACTGGAGGGCAGCAGTGTTACACCATTTAATGAATCATAAACATTACATGATTTAACCACTAGAGGGCAGCAGTGTTACACCATTTAATGAATCATGAACATTACACGATTTAACCACTAGAGGGCAGCAGTGTTACACCATTTAATGAATCATGAACATTACACGATTTAACCACTAGAGGGCAGCAGTGTTACACAATTTAATGAATCATAAACATTACACGATTTAACCACTAGAGGGCAGCAGTGTTACACCATTTAATGAATCATGAACATTACACGATTTAACCACGAGAGGGCAGCAGTGTTACACCATTTAATGAATCATGAACATTACACGATTTAACCACTAGAGGGCAGCAGTGTTACACCATTTAATGAATCATGAACATTACATGATTTAACCACTAGAGGGCAGCAGTGTTACACCATTTAATGAATCATGAACATTACATGATTTAACCACTAGAGGGCAGCAGTGTTACACCATTTAATGAATCATAAACATTACATGATTTAACCACTAGAGCGCAGCAGTGTTACACCATTTAATGAATCATGAACATTACATGATTTAACCACTAGAGGGCATCAGTGTTACACCATTTAATGATTCATGAACATTACATGATCTACCCACTAGAGGGCAACAGTGTTACACCATTTTATGAATCATGAGCATTACATGATTTAACCACTAGAGGGCAGCAGTGTTACACCATTTCATGAATCATAAACATTACACGATTTAACCACAAGAGGGCAGCAGTGTTACACCATTTAATGAATCATGGACATGACATAATTTAACCACTAGAGGGCAGCAGTGTTTCACCATTTAATGAATCATGAAAGATTACATGATTTAACCACTGGAGGGCAGCAGTGTTACACCATTTAATGAATCATGAACATTACACGATTTAACCACTAGAGGGCAGCAGTGTTACACCATTTAATGAATCATAAACATTACATGATTTAACCACTAGAGGGCAGCATTGTTACACCATTTAATGAATCATGAACATTACACGATTTAACCACTAGAGGGCAGCAGTGTTACACCATTTAATGATTCATGATCATTACATGATTTAACCACTAGAGGGCAGCAGTGTTACACCATTCAATGAATCATGAACATTACATGATTTAACCACTAGAGGGCAGCAGTGTTACACCATTTAATGGATCATGGACATTACATGATTTAACCACTAGAGGGCAGCAGTGTTACACCATTTAATGAATCATGAAAAATGTCATGATTTAACCACTAGAGGGCAACAGTGTTACACCATTTAATGAATCATAAACATTACACTATTTAACCACTAGAGTGCAGCAGTGTTATACCATTTAATGATTCATGAACATTACACAATTTAACCACTAGAGGGCAGCAGTGTTACACCATTTAATGAATCATGAACATTACACGATTTAACCACTAGAGGGCAGCAGTGTTACACCATTTAATGAATCATGAAAGATTACACGATTTAACCACTGGAGGGCAGCAGTGTTACACCATTTAATGAATCATAAACATTACATGATTTAACCAGTAGAGGGCAGCAGTGTTACACCATTTAATGAATCATGAACATTACATGATTTAACCACTAGAGGGCAGCAGTGTTACACCATTTAATGAATCATGAACATTACATGATTTAACCACTAGAGGGCAGCAGTGTTACACCATTTAATGAATCATGAACATTACATGATTTAACCACTAGAGGGCAGCAGTGTTACACCATTTAATGAATCGTAAACATTACATGATTTAACCACTAGAGCGCAGCAGTGTTACACCATTTAATGAATCATGAACATTACATGATTTAACCACTAGAGGGCATCAGTGTTACACCATTTAATGATTCATGAACATTACATGATCTAACCACTAGAGGGCAACAGTGTTACACCATTTAATGAATCATGAGCATTACATGATTTAACCACTAGAGGGCAGCAGTATTACACCATTTAATGAATCATGAACATTACACGATTTACCCACTAGAGGGCAGCAGTGTTACACTATTTAATGATTCATGATCATTACATGATTTAACCACTAGAGGGCAGCAGTGTTACACCATTCAATGAATCATGAAAAATTACATGATTTAACCACTAGAGGGCAGCAGTGTTACACCATTTAATGAATCATGAACATTACACGATTTAACCACTAGAGGGCAGCAGTGTTACACCATTTAATGAATCATGAAAAATGTCATGATTTAACCACTAGAGGGCAACAGTGTTACACCATTTAATGAATCATAAATATTACATGATTTAACCACTTGAGGGCAGCAGTGTTACACCATTTAATGAATCATGAACATTACACGATTTAACCACTAGAGGGCAGCAGTGTTACACCATTTAATGAATCATGAACATTACACGATTTAACCACTAGAGGGCAGCAGTGTTACACCATTTAATGAATCATAAACATTACACGATTTAACCACTAGAGGGCAGCAGTGTTACACCATTTAATGAATCATGAACATTACACGATTTAACCACGAGAGGGCAGCAGTGTTACACCATTTAATGAATCATGAACATTACACGATTTAACCACTAGAGGGCAGCAGTGTTACACCATTTAATGAATCATAAACATTACACGATTTAACCACTAGAGGGCAGCAGTGTTACACCATTTAATGAATCATAAACATTACACGATTTAACCACTAGAGGGCAGCAGTGTTACACCATTTAATGAATCATGGACATGACATAATTTAACCACTAGAGGGCAGCAGTGTTTCACCATTTAATGAATCATGAAAGATTACATGATTTAACCACTGGAGGGCAGCAGTGTTACACCATTTAATGAATCATGAACATTACACGATTTAACCACTAGAGGGCAGCAGTGTTACACCATTTAATGAATCATAAACATTACATGATTTAACCACTAGAGGGCAGCAGTGTTACACCATTTAATGAATCATGAACATTACACGATTTAACCACTAGAGGGCAGCAGTGTTACACCATTTAATGATTCATGATCATTACATGATTTAACCACTAGAGGGCAGCAGTGTTACACCATTCAATGAATCATGAACATTACATGATTTAACCACTAGAGGGCAGCAGTGTTACACCATTTAATGGATCATGGACATTACATGATTTAACCACTAGAGGGCAGCAGTGTTACACCATTTAATGAATCATGAAAAATGTCATGATTTAACCACTAGAGGGCAACAGTGTTACACCATTTAATGAATCATAAACATTACACTATTTAACCACTAGAGTGCAGCAGTGTTACACCATTTAATGATTCATGAACATTACATGATTTAAGCACTAGAGGGCAGCAGTGTTACACCATTTAATGAATCATGGGCATTACATGATTTAACCACTACAGGGCAGCAGTGTTACACCATTTAATGATTCATGAACATTACACAATTTAACCACTAGAGGGCAGCAGTGTTACACCATTTAATGAATCATGAACATTACACGATTTAACCACTAGAGGGCAGCAGTGTTACACCATTTAATGAATCATGAAAGATTACACGATTTAACCACTGGAGGGCAGCAGTGTTGCACCATTTAATGAATCATAAACATTACATGATTTAACCAGTAGAGGGCAGCAGTGTTACACCATTTAATGAATCATGAACATTACATGATTTAACCACTAGAGGGCAGCAGTGTTACACCATTTAATGAATCATGAACATTACATGATTTAACCACTAGAGGGCAGCAGTGTTACACCATTTAATGAATCATGAACATTACATGATTTAACCACTAGAGGGCAGCAGTGTTACACCATTTAATGAATCGTAAACATTACATGATTTAACCACTAGAGCGCAGCAGTGTTACACCATTTAATGAATCATGAACATTACATGATTTAACCACTAGAGGGCATCAGTGTTACACCATTTAATGATTCATGAACATTACATGATCTAACCACTAGAGGGCAACAGTGTTACACCATTTAATGAATCATGAGCATTACATGATTTAACCACTAGAGGGCAGCAGTGTTACACCATTTCATGAATCATAAACATTACACGATTTAACCACTAGAGGGCAGCAGTGTTACACCATTTAATGAATCATGGACATGACATAATTTAACCACTAGAGGGCAGCAGTGTTACACCATTTAATGAATCATGAACATTACACGATTTAACCACTAGAGGGCAGCAGTGTTACACCATTTAATGAATCATAAACATTACATGATTTAACCACTAGAGGGCAGCAGTATTACACCATTTAATGAATCATGAACATTACACGATTTAACCACTAGAGGGCAGCAGTGTTACACTATTTAATGATTCATGATCATTACATGATTTAACCACTAGAGGGCACCAGTGTTACACCATTCAATGAATCATGAAAAATTACATGATTTAACCACTAGAGGGCAGCAGTGTTACACCATTTAATGAATCATGAACATTACACGATTTAACCACTAGAGGGCAGCAGTGTTACACCATTTAATGAATCATGAAAAATGTCATGATTTAACCACTAGAGGGCAACAGTGTTACACCATTTAATGAATCATAAATATTACATGATTTAACCACTTGAGGGCAGCAGTGTTACACCATTTAATGAATCATGAACATTACACGATTTAACCACTAGAGGGCAGCAGTGTTACACCATTTAATGAATCATGAACATTACACGATTTAACCACTAGAGGGCAGCAGTGTTACACCATTTAATGAATCATAAACATTACACGATTTAACCACTAGAGGGCAGCAGTGTTACACCATTTAATGAATCATAAACATTACACGATTTAACCACTAGAGGGCAGCAGTGTTACACCATTTAATGAATCATGGACATGACATAATTTAACCACTAGAGGGCAGCAGTGTTTCACCATTTAATGAATCATGAAAGATTACATGATTTAACCACTGGAGGGCAGCAGTGTTACACCATTTAATGAATCATGAACATTACACGATTTAACCACTAGAGGGCAGCAGTGTTACACCATTTAATGAATCATAAACATTACATGATTTAACCACTAGAGGGCAGCAGTGTTACACCATTTAATGAATCATGAACATTACACGATTTAACCACTAGAGGGCAGCAGTGTTACACCATTTAATGATTCATGATCATTACATGATTTAACCACTAGAGGGCAGCAGTGTTACACCATTCAATGAATCATGAACATTACATGATTTAACCACTAGAGGGCAGCAGTGTTACACCATTTAATGGATCATGGACATTACATGATTTAACCACTAGAGGGCAGCAGTGTTACACCATTTAATGAATCATGAAAAATGTCATGATTTAACCACTAGAGGGCAACAGTGTTACACCATTTAATGAATCATAAACATTACACTATTTAACCACTAGAGTGCAGCAGTGTTACACCATTTAATGATTCATGAACATTACATGATTTAACCACTAGAGGGCAGCAGTGTTACACCATTTAATGAATCATGGGCATTACATGATTTAACCACTACAGGGCAGCAGTGTTACACCATTTAATGATTCATGAACATTACACAATTTAACCACTAGAGGGCAGCAGTGTTACACCATTTAATGAATCATGAACATTACACGATTTAACCACTAGAGGGCAGCAGTGTTACACCATTTAATGAATCATGAAAGATTACACGATTTAACCACTGGAGGGCAGCAGTGTTACACCATTTAATGAATCATAAACATTACATGATTTAACCAGTAGAGGGCAGCAGTGTTACACCATTTAATGAATCATGAACATTACATGATTTAACCACTAGAGGGCAGCAGTGTTACACCATTTAATGAATCATGAACATTACATGATTTAACCACTAGAGGGCAGCAGTGTTACACCATTTAATGAATCATGAACATTACATGATTTAACCACTAGAGGGCAGCAGTGTTACACCATTTAATGAATCGTAAACATTACATGATTTAACCACTAGAGCGCAGCAGTGTTACACCATTTAATGAATCATGAACATTACATGATTTAACCACTAGAGGGCATCAGTGTTACACCATTTAATGATTCATGAACATTACATGATCTAACCACTAGAGGGCAACAGTGTTACACCATTTAATGAATCATGAGCATTACATGATTTAACCACTAGAGGGCAGCAGTGTTACACCATTTCATGAATCATAAACATTACACGATTTAACCACTAGAGGGCAGCAGTGTTACACCATTTAATGAATCATGGACATGACATAATTTAACCACTAGAGGGCAGCAGTGTTACACCATTTAATGAATCATGAACATTACACGATTTAACCACTAGAGGGCAGCATTGTTACACCATTTAATGAATCATAAACATTACATGATTTAACCACTAGAGGGCAGCAGTATTACACCATTTAATGAATCATGAACATTACACGATTTAACCACTAGAGGGCAGCAGTGTTACACTATTTAATGATTCATGATCATTACATGATTTAACCACTAGAGGGCAGCAGTGTTACACCATTCAATGAATCATGAAAAATTACATGATTTAACCACTAGAGGGCAGCAGTGTTACACCATTTAATGAATCATGAACATTACACGATTTAACCACTAGAGGGCAGCAGTGTTACACCATTTAATGAATCATGAAAAATGTCATGATTTAACCACTAGAGGGCAACAGTGTTACACCATTTAATGAATCATAAATATTACATGATTTAACCACTTGAGGGCAGCAGTGTTACACCATTTAATGAATCATGAACATTACACGATTTAACCACTAGAGGGCAGCAGTGTCACACCATTTAATGAATCATGAACATTACACGATTTAACCACTAGAGGGCAGCAGTGTTACACCATTTAATGAATCATAAACATTACACGATTTAACCACTAGAGGGCAGCAGTGTTACACCATTTAATGAATCATGAACATTACACGATTTAACCACGAGAGGGCAGCAGTGTTACACCATTTAATGAATCATGAACATTACACGATTTAACCACTAGAGAGCAGCAGTGTTACACCATTTAATGAATCATAAACATTACACGATTTAACCACTAGAGGGCAGCAGTGTTACACCATTTAATGAATCATAAACATTACATGATTTAACCACTAGAGGGCAGCAGTGTTACACCATTTAATGAATCATAAACATTACATGATTTAACTACTAGAGGGCAGCAGTGTTACACCATTTAATGAATCATGAACATTACATGATTTAACCACTAGAGGGCAGCAGTGTTACACCATTTAATGAATCATAAACATTACATGATTTAACCACTAGAGCGCAGCAGTGTTACACCATTTAATGAATCATGAACATTACACGATTTAACCACTAGAGGGCAGCAGTGTTACACCATTTAATGATTCATGATCATTACATGATTTAACCACTAGAGGGCAGCAGTGTTACACCATTTAATGAATCATGAAAAATTACATGATTTAACCACTAGAGGGCAGCAGTGTTACACCATTTAATGAATCATGAACATTACACGATTTAACCACTAGAGGGCAGCAGTGTTACACCATTTAATGAATCATGGACATTACATGATTTAACCACTAGAGGGCAGCAGTGTTACACCATTTAATTAATCATGAAAAATGTCATGATTTAACCACTAGAGGGCAACAGTGTTACACCATTTAATGAATCATAAACATTACATGATTTAACCACTTGAGGGCAGCAGTGTTACACCATTTAATGAATCATGAACATTACACGATTTAACCACTAGAGGGCAGCAGTGTTACACCATTTAATGAATCATGAACATTACACGATTTAATCACTAGAGGGCAGCAGTGTTACACCATTTAATGAATCATAAACATTACACTATTTAACCACTAGAGGGCAGCAGTGTTACACCATTTAATGAATCATGAACATCACATGATTTAACCACTAGAGGGCAGCAGTGTTACACCATTTAATGAATCATGGACATTACATGATTTAACCACTAGAGGGCAGCAGTGTTACACCATTAAATGAATCATGAAAAATGACATGATTTAACCACTAGAGGGCAACAGTGTTACACCATTTAATGAATCATAAACATTACATGATTTAACCACTTGAGGGCAGCAGTGTTACACCATTTAATGAATCATGAACATTACACGATTTAACCACTAGAGGGCAGCAGTGTTACACCATTTAATGGATCATGGACATTACATGATTTAACCACTAGAGGGCAGCAGTGTTACACCATTTAATGAATCATGAAAAATGTCATGATTTAAACACTAGAGGGCAACAGTGTTACACCATTTAATGAATCATAAACATTACACTATTTAACCACTAGAGTGCAGCAGTGTTACACCATTTAATGATTCATGAACATTACATGATTTAACCACTAGAGGGCAGCAGTGTTACACCATTTAATGAATCATGGGCATTACACGATTTAACCACTAGAGGGCAGCAGTGTTACACCATTTAATGAATCATGAACATTACACGATTTAACCACTAGAGGACAGCAGTGTTACACCATTTAATGAATCATGGACATTTCATGATTTAACCACTAGAGGGCAGCAGTGTTACACCATTTAATGAATCATGAAAAATTACATGATTTAACCACTAGAGGGCATCAGTGTTACACCATTTAATGAATCATGAAAAATTACATGATTTAACCACTAGAGGGCAGCAGTGTTACACCATTTAATGAATCATGGACATTACATGATTTAACCACTAGAGGGCAGCAGTGTTACACCATTTAATGAATCATAAACATTACATGATTTAACCACTAGAGGGCAGCAGTGTTACACCATTTAATGAATCATGGACATTACATGATTTAACCACTAGAGGGCAGCAGCGTTACACCATTAAATGAATCATGAAAAATGACATGATTTAACCACTAGAGGGCAACAGTGTTACACCATTTAATGAATCATAAACATTACATGATTTAACCACTTGAGGGCAGCAGTGTTACACCATTTAATGAATCATGAACATTACACGATTTAACCACTAGAGGGCAGCAGTGTTACACCATTTAATGGATCATGGACATTACATGATTTAACCACTAGAGGGCAGCAGTGTTACACCATTTAATGAATCATGAACATTACACTATTTAACCACTAGAGTGCAGCAGTGTTACACCATTTAATGATTCATGAACATTACATGATTTAACCACTAGAGGGCAGCAGTGTTACACCATTTAATGAATCATGGGCATTACACGATTTAACCACTAGAGGGCAGCAGTGTTACACCATTTAATGAATCATGAACATTACACGATTTAACCACTAGAGGACAGCAGTGTTACACCATTTAATGAATCATGGACATTTCATGATTTAACCACTAGAGGGCAGCAGTGTTACACCATTTAATGAATCATGAAAAATTACATGATTTAACCACTAGAGGGCATCAGTGTTACACCATTTAATGAATCATGAAAAATTACATGATTTAACCACTAGAGGGCAGCAGTGTTACACCATTTAATGAATCATGGACATTACATGATTTAACCACTAGAGGGCAGCAGTTTTACACCATTTAATGAATCATGAAAAAATACATGATTTAACCACTAGAGGGCAGCAGTGTTACACTATTTAATGAATCATGGACATTACATGATTTAACCACTAGAGGGCAGCAGTGTTACACCATTTAATGAATCATGAACATTACATGATTTAACCACTAGAGGGCAGCAGTGTTACACCATTTAATGAATCATGAACATCACACGATTTAACCATTAGAGTGCAGCAGTGTTACACCATTTAATGAATCATGAACATTACACGATTTAACCACTAGACGGCAGCAGTGTTACACCATTTAATGAATCATAAACATTACACGATTTAACCACTAGAGGGCAGCAGTGTTACACCATTTAATGAATCATGAACATTACACGATTTAACCACGAGAGGGCAGCAGTGTTACACCATTTAATGAATCATGAACATTACACGATTTAACCACTAGAGGGCAGCAGTGTTACACCATTTAATGAATCATAAACATTACACAATTTAACCACTAGAGGGCAGCAGTGTTACACCATTTAATGAATCATGGACATTACATGATTTAACCACTAGAGGGCAGCAGTGTTACACCATTTAATGAATCATGAAAAATTACATGATTTAACCACTAGAGGGCAGCAGTGTTACACCATTTAATGAATCATAAACATTACATGATTTAACCACTAGAGGGCAGCAGTGTTATACCATTTAATGAATCATGGCCATTACATGATTTAACCACTAGAGGGCAGCAGTGTTACACCATTTAATGAATCATGAAATATTACATGATTTAACCACTGGAGGGCAGCAGTGTTACACCATTTAATGAATCATAAACATTACACGATTTAACCACTAGAGGGCAGCAGTGTTACACCATTTAATGAATCATAAACATTACACGATTTAACTACTAGAGGGCAGCAGTGTTACACCATTTAATGAATCATGAACATTACACGATTTAACCACTAGAGGGCAGCAGTGTTACACCATTTAATGAATCATAAACATTACATGATTTAACCACTAGAGCGCAGCAGTGTTACACCATTTAATGAATCATGAACATTACACGATTTAACCACTAGAGGGCAGCAGTGTTACACCATTTAATGATTCATGAACATTACACGATTTAACCACTAGAGGGCAGCAGTATTACACCATTTAATGAATCATAAACATTACACTATTTAACCACTAGAGGGCAGCAGTGTTACACCATTTAATGAATCATGGACATTACATGATTTAACCACTAGAGGGCAGCAGTGTTACACCATTTAATGAATAATGAAAAATGTCATGATTTAACCACTAGAGGGCAACAGTGTTACACCATTTAATGAATCATAAACATTACACTATTTAACCACTAGAGGGCAGCAGTGTTACACCATTTAATGAATCATGAACATCACATGATTTAACCACAAGAGTGCAGCAGTGTTACACCATTTAATGATTCATGAACATTACATGATTTAACCACTAGAGGGCAGCAGTGTTACACCATTTAATGAATCATGGGCATTACATGATTTAACCACTAGAGGGCAGCAGTGTTACACCATTTAATGAATCATGAAAGATTTCATGATTTAACCACTAGAGGGCAGCAGTGTTACACCATTTAATGAATCATAAACATTACATGATTTAACCACTAGAGGGCAGCAGTGTTATACCATTTAATGAATCATGGATATTACATGATTTAACCACTAGAGGGCAGCAGTGTTACACCATTTAATGAATCATGAAATATTACATGATTTAACCACTGGAGGGCAGCAGTGTTACACCATTTAATGAATCATAAACATTACACGATTTAACCACTAGAGGGCAGCAGTGTTACACCATTTAATGAATCATAAACATTACACGATTTAACTACTAGAGGGCAGCAGTGTTACACCATTTAATAAACATGAACATTACACGATTTAACCACTAGAGGGCAGCAGTGTTACACCATTTAATGAATCATAAACATTACATGATTTAACCACTAGAGGGCAGCAGTGTTACACCATTTAATGAATCATGAACATTACACGATTTAACCACTAGAGGGCAGCAGTGTTACACCATTCAATGATTCATGAAAAATTACATGATTTAACCACTAGAGGGCAGCAGTGTTACACCATTTAATGAATCATGAACATTACACAATTTAACCACTAGAGGGCAGCAGTGTTACACCATTTAATGAATCATGGACATTACATGATTTAACCACTAGAGGGCAGCAGTGTTACACCATTTAATGAATCATGAAAAATGTCATGATTTCACCACTAGAGGGCAACAGTGTTACACCATTTAATGAATCATGAACATTACACAATTTAACCACTAGAGGGCAGCAGTGTTACACCATTTAATGAATCATGGACATTACATGATTTAACCACTAGAGGGCAGCAGTGTTACACCATTTAATGAATCATGAAAAATGTCATGATTTCACCACTAGAGGGCAACAGTGTTACACCATTTAATGAATCATAAACATTACATGATTTAACCACTTGAGGGCAGCAGTGTTACACCATTTAATGAATCATGAACATTACACAATTTAACCACTAGAGGGCAGCATTGTTACACCATTTAATGAATCATGAACATTACACGATTTAACCACTAGAGGGCAGCAGTGTTACACCATTTAATGAATCATAAACATTACACGATTTAACCACTAGAGGGCAGCAGTGTTACACCATTTAATGAATCATGAACATTACACGATTTAACCACGAGAGGGCAGCAGTGTTACACCATTTAATGAATCATGAACATTACACAATTTAACCACTAGAGGGCAGCAGTGTTACACCATTTAATGAATCATAAACATTACACGATTTAACCACTAGAGGGCAGCAGTGTTACACCATTTAATGAATCATAAACATTACACGATTTAACCACTAGAGGGCAGCAGTGTTACACCATTTAATGAATCATAAACATTACACGATTTAACTACTAGAGGGCAGCAGTGTTACACCATTTAATGAATCATGAACATTACATGATTTAACCACTAGAGGGCAGCAGTGTTACACCATTTAATGAATCATAAACATTACATGATTTAACCACTAGAGTGCAGCAGTGTTACACCATTTAATGAATCATGAACATTACATGATTTAACCACTAGAGGGCAGCAGTGTTACACCATTTAATGAATCATGAAAAATTACATGATTTAACCACTAGAGGGCAGCAGTGTTACACCATTTAATGAATCATGAACATTACACGATTTAACCACTAGAGGGCAGCAGTGTTACACCATTTAATGAATCATGGACATTACATGATTTAACCACTAGAGGGCAGCAGTATTACACCATTTAATGAATCATAAACATTACACTATTTAACCACTAGAGGGCAGCAGTGTTACACCATTTAATGAATCATGGACATTACATGATTTAACCACTAGAGGGCAGCAGTGTTACACCATTTAATGAATAATGAAAAATGTCATGATTTAACCACTAGAGGGCAACAGTGTTACACCATTTAATGAATCATAAACATTACACTATTTAACCACTAGAGGGCAGCAGTGTTACACCATTTAATGAATCATGAACATCACATGATTTAACCACAAGAGTGCAGCAGTGTTACACCATTTAATGATTCATGAACATTACATGATTTAACCACTAGAGGGCAGCAGTGTTACACCATTTAATGAATCATGGGCATTACATGATTTAACCACTAGAGGGCAGCAGTGTTACACCATTTAATGAATCATGAAAGATTTCATGATTTAACCACTAGAGGGCAGCAGTGTTACACCATTTAATGAATCATAAACATTACATGATTTAACCACTAGAGGGCAGCAGTGTTATACCATTTAATGAATCATGGATATTACATGATTTAACCACTAGAGGGCAGCAGTGTTACACCATTTAATGAATCATGAAATATTACATGATTTAACCACTGGAGGGCAGCAGTGTTACACCATTTAATGAATCATAAACATTACACGATTTAACCACTAGAGGGCAGCAGTGTTACACCATTTAATGAATCATAAACATTACACGATTTAACTACTAGAGGGCAGCAGTGTTACACCATTTAATAAACATGAACATTACACGATTTAACCACTAGAGGGCAGCAGTGTTACACCATTTAATGAATCATAAACATTACATGATTTAACCACTAGAGGGCAGCAGTGTTACACCATTTAATGAATCATGAACATTACACGATTTAACCACTAGAGGGCAGCAGTGTTACACCATTTAATGATTCATGATCATTACATGATTTAACCACTAGAGGGCAGCAGTGTTACACCATTCAATGATTCATGAAAAATTACATGATTTAACCACTAGAGGGCAGCAGTGTTACACCATTTAATGAATCATGAACATTACACGATTTAACCACTAGAGGGCAGCAGTGTTACACCATTTAATGAATCATGGACATTACATGATTTAACCACTAGAGGGCAGCAGTGTTACACCATTTAATGAATCATGAAAAATGTCATGATTTAACCACTAGAGGGCAACAGTGTTACACCATTTAATGAATCATAAACATTACATGATTTAACCACTTGAGGGCAGCAGTGTTACACCATTTAATGAATCATGAACATTACACAATTTAACCACTAGAGGGCAGCATTGTTACACCATTTAATGAATCATGAACATTACACGATTTAACCACTAGAGGGCAGCAGTGTTACACCATTTAATGAATCATAAACATTACACGATTTAACCACTAGAGGGCAGCAGTGTTACACCATTTAATGAATCATGAACATTACACGATTTAACCACGAGAGGGCAGCAGTGTTACACCATTTAATGAATCATGAACATTACACGATTTAACCACTAGAGGGCAGCAGTGTTACACCATTTAATGAATCATAAACATTACACGATTTAACCACTAGAGGGCAGCAGTGTTACACCATTTAATGAATCATAAACATTACACGATTTAACCACTAGAGGGCAGCAGTGTTACACCATTTAATGAATCATAAACATTACACGATTTAACTACTAGAGGGCAGCAGTGTTACACCATTTAATGAATCATGAACATTACATGATTTAACCACTAGAGGGCAGCAGTGTTACACCATTTAATGAATCATAAACATTACATGATTTAACCACTAGAGTGCAGCAGTGTTACACCATTTAATGAATCATGAACATTACATGATTTAACCACTAGAGGGCAGCAGTGTTACACCATTTAATGAATCATGAAAAATTACATGATTTAACCACTAGAGGGCAGCAGTGTTACACCATTTAATGAATCATGAACATTACACGATTTAACCACTAGAGGGCAGCAGTGTTACACCATTTAATGAATCATGGACATTACATGATTTAACCACTAGAGGGCAGCAGTGTTACACCATTTAATTAATCATGAAAAATGTCATGATTTAACCACTAGAGGGCAACAGTCTTACACCATTTAATGAATCATAAACATTACATGATTTAACCACTTGAGGGCAGCAGTGTTACACCATTTAATGAATCATGAACATTACACGATTTAACCACTAGAGGGCAGCAGTGTTAAACCATTTAATGAATCATGAACATTACACGATTTAACCACTAGAGGGCAGCAGTGTTAAACCATTTAATGAATCATGAACATTACACGATTTAACCACTAGAGGGCAGCAGTGTTACACCATTTAATGAATCATAAACATTACACTATTTAACCACTAGAGGGCAGCAGTGTTACACCATTTAATGAATCATGAACATCACATGATTTAACCACTAGAGGGCAGCAGTGTTACACCATTTAATGAATCATGGACATTACATGATTTAACCACTAGAGGGCAGCAGTGTTACACCATTTAATGAATCATGAAAAATGTCATGATTTAACCACTAGAGGGCAACAGTGTTACACCATTTAATGAATCATAAACATTACACTATTTAACCACTAGAGGGCAGCAGTGTTACACCATTTAATGAATCATGAACATCACATGATTTAACCACAAGAGTGCAGCAGTGTTACACCATTTAATGATTCATGAACATTACATGATTTAACCACTAGAGGGCAGCAGTGTTACACCATTTAATGAATCATGAACATTACACGATTTAACCACTAGAGGGCAGCAGTGTTACACCATTTAATGATTCATGAACATTACACAATTTAACCACTAGAGGGCAGCAGTGTTACACCATTTAATGAATCATGAACATTACACGATTTAACCACTAGAGGGCAGCAGTGTTACACCATTTAATGAATCATGAAAGATTACACGATTTAACCACTGGAGGGCAGCAGTGTTACACCATTTAATGAATCATGAACATTACATGATTTAACCACTAGAGGGCAGCAGTGTTACACCATTTAATGAATCATGAACATTACATGATTTAACCACTAGAGGGCAGCAGTGTTACACCATTTAATGAATCATGAACATTACATGATTTAACCACTAGAGGGCAGCAGTGTTACACCATTTAATGAATCATAAACATTACATGATTTAACCACTAGAGCGCAGCAGTGTTACACCATTTAATGAATCATGAACATTACATGATTTAACCACTAGAGGGCATCAGTGTTACACCATTTAATGATTCATGAACATTACATGATCTAACCACTAGAGGGCAACAGTGTTACACCATTTAATGAATCATGAGCATTACATGATTTAACCACTAGAGGGCAGCAGTGTTACACCATTTCATGAATCATAAACATTACACGATTTAACCACTAGAGGGCAGCAGTGTTACACCATTTAATGAATCATGGACATGACATAATTTAACCACTAGAGGGCAGCAGTGTTTCACCATTTAATGAATCATGAAAGATTACATGATTTAACCACTGGAGGGCAGCAGTGTTACACCATTTAATGAATCATGAACATTACACGATTTAACCACTAGAGGGCAGCATTGTTACACCATTTAATGAATCATAAACATTACATGATTTAACCACTAGAGGGCAGCAGTGTTACACCATTTAATGAATCATGAACATTACACGATTTAACCACTAGAGGGCAGCAGTGTTACACCATTTAATGATTCATGATCATTACATGATTTAACCACTAGAGGGCAGCAGTGTTACACCATTCAATGAATCATGAAAAATTACATGATTTAACCACTAGAGGGCAGCAGTGTTACATCATTTAATGAATCATGAACATTACACGATTTAACCACTAGAGGGCAGCAGTGTTACACCATTTAATGAATCATGGACATTACATGATTTAACCACTAGAGGGCAGCAGTGTTACAATATTTAATGAATGATGAAAAATGTCATGATTTAACCACTAGAGGGCAACAGTGTTACACCATTTAATGAATCATAAACATTACATGATTTAACCAATTGAGGGCAGCAGTGTTACACCATTTAATGAATCATGAACATTACACGATTTAACCACTAGAGGGCAGCAGTGTTACACCATTTAATGAATCATAAACATTACACGATTTAACCACTAGAGGGCAGCAGTGTTACACCATTTAATGAATCATGAACATTACACGATTTAACCACGAGAGGGCAGCAGTGTTACACCATTTAATGAATCATGAACATTACACGATTTAACCACTAGAGGGCAGCAGTGTTACACCATTTAATGAATCATAAACATTACACGATTTAACCACTAGAGGGCAGCAGTGTTACACCATTTAATGAATCATAAACATTACACGATTTAACCACTAGAGGGCAGCAGTGTTACACCATTTAATGAATCATAAACATTACACGATTTAACTACTAGAGGGCAGCAGTGTTACACCATTTAATGAATCATGAACATTACATGATTTAACCACTAGAGGGCAGCAGTGTTACACCATTTAATGAATCATGAACATTACATGATTTAACCACTAGAGGGCAGCAGTGTTACACCATTTAATGAATCATGAACATTACATGATTTAACCACTAGAGCGCAGCAGTGTTACACCATTTAATGAATCATGAACATTACATGATTTAACCACTAGAGGGCAGCAGTGTTACACCATTTAATGAATCATGAAAAATTACATGATTTAACCACTAGAGGGCAGCAGTGTTACACCATTTAATGAATCATGAACATTACACGATTTAACCACTAGAGGGCAGCAGTGTTACACCATTTAATGAATCATGGACATTACATGATTTAACCACTAGAGGGCAGCAGTGTTACACCATTTAATTAATCATGAAAAATGTCATGATTTAACCACTAGAGGGCAACAGTCTTACACCATTTAATGAATCATAAACATTACATGATTTAACCACTAGAGGGCAGCAGTGTTACACCATTTAATGAATCATAAACATTACATGATTTAACCACTAGAGCGCAGCAGTGTTACACCATTTAATGAATCATGAACATTACATGATTTAACCACTAGAGGGCAGCAGTGTTACACCATTTAATGAATCATGAACATTACACGATTTAACCACTAGAGGGCAGCAGTGTTACACCATTTAATGAATCATAAACATTACACTATTTAACCACTAGAGGGCAGCAGTGTTACACCATTTAATGAATCATGAACATCACATGATTTAACCACTAGAGGGCAGCAGTGTTACACCATTTAATGAATCATGGACATTACATGATTTAACCACTAGAGGGCAGCAGTGTTACACCATTTAATGAATCATGAAAAATGTCATGATTTAACCACTAGAGGGCAACAGTGTTACACCATTTAATGAATCATAAACATTACACTATTTAACCACTAGAGGGCAGCAGTGTTACACCATTTAATGAATCATGAACATCACATGATTTAACCACAAGAGTGCAGCAGTGTTACACCATTTAATGATTCATGAACATTACATGATTTAACCACTAGAGGGCAGCAGTGTTACACCATTTAATGAATCATGAACATTACACGATTTAACCACTAGAGGGCAGCAGTGTTACACCATTTAATGATTCATGAACATTACACAATTTAACCACTAGAGGGCAGCAGTGTTACACCATTTAATGAATCATGAACATTACACGATTTAACCACTAGAGGGCAGCAGTGTTACACCATTTAATGAATCATGAAAGATTACACGATTTAACCACTGGAGGGCAGCAGTGTTACACCATTTAATGAATCATGAACATTACATGATTTAACCACTAGAGGGCAGCAGTGTTACACCATTTAATGAATCATGAACATTACATGATTTAACCACTAGAGGGCAGCAGTGTTACACCATTTAATGAATCATGAACATTACATGATTTAACCACTACAGGGCAGCAGTGTTACACCATTTAATGAATCATAAACATTACATGATTTAACCACTAGAGCGCAGCAGTGTTACACCATTTAATGAATCATGAACATTACATGATTTAACCACTAGAGGGCATCAGTGTTACACCATTTAATGATTCATGAACATTACATGATCTAACCACTAGAGGGCAACAGTGTTACACCATTTAATGAATCATGAGCATTACATGATTTAACCACTAGAGGGCAGCAGTGTTACACCATTTCATGAATCATAAACATTACACGATTTAACCACTAGAGGGCAGCAGTGTTACACCATTTAATGAATCATGGACATGACATAATTTAACCACTAGAGGGCAGCAGTGTTTCACCATTTAATGAATCATGAAAGATTACATGATTTAACCACTGGAGGGCAGCAGTGTTACACCATTTAATGAATCATGAACATTACACGATTTAACCACTAGAGGGCAGCATTGTTACACCATTTAATGAATCATAAACATTACATGATTTAACCACTAGAGGGCAGCAGTGTTACACCATTTAATGAATCATGAACATTACACGATTTAACCACTAGAGGGCAGCAGTGTTACACCATTTAATGATTCATGATCATTACATGATTTAACCACTAGAGGGCAGCAGTGTTACACCATTCAATGAATCATGAAAAATTACATGATTTAACCACTAGAGGGCAGCAGTGTTACACCATTTAATGAATCATGAACATTACACGATTTAACCACTAGAGGGCAGCAGTGTTACACCATTTAATGAATCATGGACATTACATGATTTAACCACTAGAGGGCAGCAGTGTTACACCATTTAATGAATCATAAACATTACACTATTTAACCACTAGAGGGCAGCAGTGTTACACCATTTAATGAATCATGAACATCACATGATTTAACCACAAGAGTGCAGCAGTGTTACACCATTTAATGATTCATGAACATTACATGATTTAACCACTAGAGGGCAGCAGTGTTACACCATTTAATGAATCATGAACATTACACGATTTAACCACTAGAGGGCAGCAGTGTTACACCATTTAATGATTCATGAACATTACACAATTTAACCACTAGAGGGCAGCAGTGTTACACCATTTAATGAATCATGAACATTACACGATTTAACCACTAGAGGGCAGCAGTGTTACACCATTTAATGAATCATGAAAGATTACACGATTTAACCACTGGAGGGCAGCAGTGTTACACCATTTATTGAATCATGAACATTACATGATTTAACCACTAGAGGGCAGCAGTGTTACACCATTTAATGAATCATGAACATTACATGATTTAACCACTAGAGGGCAGCAGTGTTACACCATTTAATGAATCATGAACATTACATGATTTAACAACTACAGGGCAGCAGTGTTACACCATTTAATGAATCATAAACATTACATGATTTAACCACTAGAGCGCAGCAGTGTTACACCATTTAATGAATCATGAACATTACATGATTTAACCACTAGAGGGCATCAGTGTTACACCATTTAATGATTCATGAACATTACATGATCTAACCACTAGAGGGCAACAGTGTTACACCATTTAATGAATCATGAGCATTACATGATTTAACCACTAGAGGGCAGCAGTGTTACACCATTTCATGAATCATAAACATTACACGATTTAACCACTAGAGGGCAGCAGTGTTACACCATTTAATGAATCATGGACATGACATAATTTAACCACTAGAGGGCAGCAGTGTTTCACCATTTAATGAATCATGAAAGATTACATGATTTAACCACTGGAGGGCAGCAGTGTTACACCATTTAATGAATCATGAACATTACACAATTTAACCACTAGAGGGCAGCATTGTTACACCATTTAATGAATCATAAACATTACATGATTTAACCACTAGAGGGCAGCAGTGTTACACCATTTAATGAATCATGAACATTACACGATTTAACCACTAGAGGGCAGCAGTGTTACACCATTTAATGATTCATGATCATTACATGATTTAACCACTAGAGGGCAGCAGTGTTACACCATTCAATGAATCATGAAAAATTACATGATTTAACCACTAGAGGGCAGCAGTGTTACACCATTTAATGAATCATGAACATTACACGATTTAACCACTAGAGGGCAGCAGTGTTACACCATTTAATGAATCATGGACATTACATGATTTAACCACTAGAGGGCAGCAGTGTTACACCATTTAATGAATCATGAAAAATGTCATGATTTAACCACTAGAGGGCAACAGTGTTACACCATTTAATGAATCATAAACATTACATGATTTAACCAATTGAGGGCAGCAGTGTTACACCATTTAATGAATCATGAACATTACGCGATTTAACCACTAGAGGGCAGCAGTGTTACACCATTTAATGAATCATAAACATTACACGATTTAACCACTAGAGGGCAGCAGTGTTACACCATTTAATGAATCATGAACATTACACGATTTAACCACGAGAGGGCAGCAGTGTTACACCATTTAATGAATCATGAACATTACACGATTTAACCACTAGAGGGCAGCAGTGTTACACCATTTAATGAATCATAAACATTACACGATTTAACCACTAGAGGGCAGCAGTGTTACACCATTTAATGAATCATAAACATTACACGATTTAACCACTAGAGGGCAGCAGTGTTACACCATTTAATGAATCATAAACATTACACGATTTAACTACTAGAGGGCAGCAGTGTTACACCATTTAATGAATCATGAACATTACATGATTTAACCACTAGAGGGCAGCAGTGTTACACCATTTAATGAATCATAAACATTACATGATTTAACCACTAGAGCGCAGCAGTGTTACACCATTTAATGAATCATGAACATTTCACGATTTAACCACTAGAGGGCAGCAGTGTTACACCATTTAATGATTCATGATCATTACATGATTTAACCACTAGAGGGCAGCAGTGTTACACCATTTAATGAATCATGAAAAATTACATGATTTAACCACTAGAGGGCAGCAGTGTTACACCATTTAATGAATCATGAACATTACACGATTTAACCACTAGAGGGCAGCAGTGTTACACCATTTAATGAATCATGGACATTACATGATTTAACCACTAGAGGGCAGCAGTGTTACACCATTTAATTAATCATGAAAAATGTCATGATTTAACCACTAGAGGGCAGCAGTGTTACACCATTCAATGAATCATAAACATTACATGATTTAACCACTAGAGGGCAGCAGTGTTATACCATTTAATGAATCATGGCCATTACATGATTTAACCACTAGAGGGCAGCAGTGTTACACCATTTAATGAATCATGAAATATTACATGATTTAACCACTGGAGGGCAGCAGTGTTACACCATTTAATGAATCATAAACATTACACTATTTAACCACTAGAGGGCAGCAGTGTTACACCATTTAATGAATCATGAACATCACATGATTTAACCACTAGAGGGCAGCAGTGTTACACCATTTAATGAATCATGGACATTACATGATTTAACCACTAGAGGGCAGCAGTGTTACACCATTTAATGATTCATGAACATTACACGATTTAACCACTAGAGGGCAGCAGTGTTACACCATTTAATGAATCATAAACATTACACTATTTAACCACTAGAGGGCAGCAGTGTTACACCATTTAATGAATCATGAACATCACATGATTTAACCACTAGAGGGCAGCAGTGTTACACCATTTAATGAATCATGGACATTACATGATTTAACCACTAGAGGGCAGCAGTGTTACACCATTTAATGAATCATGAAAAATGTCATGATTTAACCACTAGAGGGCAACAGTGTTACACCATTTAATGAATCATAAACATTACACTATTTAACCACTAGAGGGCAGCAGTGTTACACCATTTAATGAATCATGAACATCACATGATTTAACCACAAGAGTGCAGCAGTGTTACACCATTTAATGATTCATGAACATTACATGATTTAACCACTAGAGGGCAGCAGTGTTACACCATTTAATGAATCATGGGCATTACATGATTTAACCACTAGAGGGCAGCAGTGTTACACCATTTAATGAATCATGAAAGATTACATGATTTAACCACTGGAGGGCAGCAGTGTTACACCATTTAATGAATCATGGACATTACATGATTTAACCACTAAAGGGCAGCAGTGTTACACCATTTAATGAATCATGAAAGATTACATGATTTAACCACTGGAGGGCAGCAGTGTTACACCATTTAATGAATCATCAACATTACAGGATTTAACCACTAGAGGGCAGCAGTGTTACACCATTTAATGAATCATGAACATTACACGATTTAACCACTAGAGGGCAGCAGTGTTACACCATTTAATGATTCATGAACATTACACGATTTAACCACTAGAGGGCAGCAGTGTTACACCATTTAATGAATCATGAACATTAAACGATTTAACCACTGGAGGGCAGCAGTGTTACACCATTTAATGAATCATGAGCATTACATGATTTAACCACTAGAGGGCAGCAGTGTTACACCATTTAATGAATCATAAACATTACACGATTTAACCACTAGAGGGCAGCAGTGTTACACCATTTAATGAATCATGGACATGACATAATTTAACCACTAGAGGGCAGCAGTGTTTCACCATTTAATGAATCATGAAAGATTACATGATTTAACCACTGGAGGGCAGCAGTGTTACACCATTTAATGAATCATGAACATTACATGATTTAACCACTAGAGGGCAGCAGTGTTACACCATTTAATGAATCATGAACATCACACGATTTAACCATTAGAGTGCAGCAGTGTTACACCATTTAATGAATCATGAACATTACACGATTTAACCACTAGACGGCAGCAGTGTTACACCATTTAATGAATCATAAACATTACACGATTTAACCACTAGAGGGCAGCAGTGTTTCACCATTTAATGAATCATGAAAGATTACATGATTTAACCACTGGAGGGCAGCAGTGTTACACCATTTAATGAATCATGAACATTACACGATTTAACCACTAGAGGGCAGCAGTGTTACACCATTTAATGAATCATGAACATTACATGATTTAACCACTAGAGGGCAGCAGTGTTACACCATTTAATGAATCATAAACATTACATGATTTAACCACTAGAGGGCAGCAGTGTTATACCATTTAATGAATCATGGATATTACATGATTTAACCACTAGAGGGCAGCAGTGTTACACCATTTAATGAATCATGAAATATTACATGATTTAACCACTGGAGGGCAGCAGTGTTACACCATTTAATGAATCATAAACATTACACGATTTAACCACTAGAGGGCAGCAGTGTTACACCATTTAATGAATCATAAACATTACACGATTTAACTACTAGAGGGCAGCAGTGTTACACCATTTAATGAATCATGAACATTACACGATTTAACCACTAGAGGGCAGCAGTGTTACACCATTTAATGAATCATAAACATTACATGATTTAACCACTAGAGCGCAGCAGTGTTACACCATTTAATGAATCATGAACATTACACGATTTAACCACTAGAGGGCAGCAGTGTTACACCATTTAATGATTCATGATCATTACATGATTTAACCACTAGAGGGCAGCAGTGTTACACCATTTAATGAATCATGAAAGATTACACGATTTAACCACTGGAGGGCAGCAGTGTTACACCATTTAATGAATCATAAACATTACATGATTTAACCACTAGAGGGCAGCAGTGTTACACCATTTAATGAATCATGAACATTACATGATTTAACCACTGGAGGGCAGCAGTGTTACACCATTTAATGAATCATGAACATTACATGATTTAACCACTAGAGGGCAGCAGTGTTACACCATTTAATGAATCATGAACATTACATGATTTAACCACTAGAGGGCAGCAGTGTTACACCATTTAATGAATCATAAACATTACATGATTTAACCACTGGAGCGCAGCAGTGTTACACCATTTAATGAATCATGAACATTACATGATTTAACCACTAGAGGGCATCAGTGGTACACCATTTAATGATTCATGAACATTACATGATCTAACCACTAGAGGGCAACAGTGTTACACCATTTAATGAATCATGAGCATTACATGACTTAACCACTAGAGGGCAGCAGTGTTACACCATTTAATGAATCATAAACATTACACGATTTAACCACTAGAGGGCAGCAGTGTTACACCATTTAATGAATCATGGACATGACATAATTTAACCACTAGAGGGCAGCAGTGTTTCACCATTTAATGAATCATGAAAGATTACATGATTTAACCACTGGAGGGCAGCAGTGTTACACCATTTAATGAATCATGAACATTACATGATTTAACCACTAGAGGGCAGCAGTGTTACACCATTTAATGAATCATGAACATCACACGATTTAACCATTAGAGTGCAGCAGTGTTACACCATTTAATGAATCATGAACATTACACAATTTAACCACTAGACGGCAGCAGTGTTACACCATTTAATGAATCATAAACATTACACGATTTAACCACTAGAGGGAAGCAGTGTTACACCATTTAATGAATCATGAACATTACACGATTTAACCACGAGAGGGCAGCAGTGTTACACCATTTAATGAATCATGGACATGACATAATATAACCACTAGAGGGCAGCAGTGTTTCACCATTTAATGAATCATGAAAGATTACATGATTTAACCACTGGAGGGCAGCAGTATTACACCATTTAATGAATCATGAACATTACACGATTTAACCACTAGAGGGCAGCAGTGTTACACCATTTAATGAATCATGAACATTACATGATTTAACCACTAGAGGGCAGCAGTGTTACACCATTTAATGAATCATGAACATTACACGATTTAACCACTAGAGGGCAGCAGTGTTACACCATTTAATGAATCATAAACATTACACGATTTAACCACTAGAGGGCAGCAGTGTTACACCATTTAATGAATCATGGACATTACATGATTTAACCACTAGAGGGCAGCAGTGTTACACCATTTAATGAATCATGAAAAATTACATGATTTAACCACTAGAGGGCAGCAGTGTTACACCATTTAATGAATCATAAACATTACATGATTTAACCACTAGAGGGCAGCAGTGTTACACCATTTAATGAATCATGAAAGATTACATGATTTAACCACTGGAGGGCAGCAGTGTTACACCATTTAATGAATCATCAACATTACATGATTTAACCACTAGAGGGCAGCAGTGTTACACCATTTAATGAATCATGAACATTACACGATTTAACCACTAGAGGGCAGCAGTGTTACACCATTTAATGAATCATAAACATTACACGATTTAACTACTAGAGGGCAGCAGTGTTACACCATTTAATGAATCATGAACATTACACGATTTAACCACTAGAGGGCAGCAGTGTTACACCATTTAATGAATCATAAACATTACATGATTTAACCACTAGAGCGCAGCAGTGTTACACCATTTAATGAATCATGAACATTACACGATTTAACCACTAGAGGGCAGCAGTGTTACACCATTTAATGATTCATGATCATTACATGATTTAACCACTAGAGGGCAGCAGTGTTACACCATTTAATGAATCATGAAAAATTACATGATTTAACCACTAGAGGGCAGCAGTGTTACACCATTTAATGAATCATGAACATTACACGATTTAACCACTAGAGGGCAGCAGTGTTACACCATTTAATGAATCATGGACATTACATGATTTAACCACTAGAGGGCAGCAGTGTTACACCATTTAATGAATCATGAAAAATGTCATGATTTAACCACTAGAGGGCAACAGTGTTACACCATTTAATGAATCATAAACATTACATGATTTAACCACTTGAGGGCAGCAGTGTTACACCATTTAATGAATCATGAACATTGCACGATTTAACCACTAGAGGGCAGCAGTGTTACACCATTTAATGAATCATAAACATTACACTATTTAACCACTAGAGGGCAGCAGTGTTACACCATTTAATGAATCATGAACATCACATGATTTAACCACTAGAGAGCAGCAGTGTTACACCATTTAATGAATCATGGACATTACATGATTTAACCACTAGAGGGCAGCAGTGTTACACCATTTAATGAATCATGAAAAATGTCATGATTTAACCACTAGAGGGCAACAGTGTTACACCATTTAATGAATCATAAACATTACACTATTTAACCACTAGAGGGCAGCAGTGTTACACCATTTAATGAATCATGAACATCACATGATTTAACCACAAGAGTGCAGCAGTGTTACACCATTTAATGATTCATGAACATTACATGATTTAACCACTAGAGGGCAGCAGTGTTACACCATTTAATGAATCATGGACATTACATGATTTAACCACTAGAGGGCAGCAGTGTTACACCATTTAATGAATCATGAAAGATTACATGATTTAACCACTGTAGGGCAGCAGTGTTACACCATTTAATGAATCATGGACATTACATGATTTAACCACTAGAGGGCAGCAGTGTTACACCATTTAATGAATCATGAAAGATTACATGATTTAACCACTGGAGGGCAGCAGTGTTACACCATTTAATGAATCATCAACATTACATGATTTAACCACTAGAGGGCAGCAGTGTTACACCATTTAATGAATCATGAACATTACACGATTTAACCACTAGAGGGCAGCAGTGTTACACCATTTAATGATTCATGAACATTACACGATTTAACCACTAGAGGGCAGCAGTGTTACACCATTTAATGAATCATGAACATTACACGATTTAACCACTAGAGGGCAGCAGTGTTACACCATTTAATGAATCATGAAAGATTACACGATTTAACCACTGGAGGGCAGCAGTGTTACACCATTTAATGAATCATAAACATTACATGATTTAACCACTAGAGGGCAGCAGTGTTACACCATTTAATGAATCATGAACATTACATGATTTAACCACTAGAGGGCAGCAGTGTTACACCATTTAATGAATCATGAAAAATGTCATGATTTAACCACTAGAGGGCAACAGTGTTACACCATTTAATGAATCATAAACATTACATGATTTAACCACTTGAGGGCAGCAGTGTTACACCATTTAATGAATCATGAACATTGCACGATTTAACCACTAGAGGGCAGCAGTGTTACACCATTTAATGAATCATAAACATTACACTATTTAACCACTAGAGGGCAGCAGTGTTACACCATTTAATGAATCATGAACATCACATGATTTAACCACTAGAGAGCAGCAGTGTTACACCATTTAATGAATCATGGACATTACATGATTTAACCACTAGAGGGCAGCAGTGTTACACCATTTAATGAATCATGAAAAATGTCATGATTTAACCACTAGAGGGCAACAGTGTTACACCATTTAATGAATCATAAACATTACACTATTTAACCACTAGAGGGCAGCAGTGTTACACCATTTAATGAATCATGAACATCACATGATTTAACCACAAGAGTGCAGCAGTGTTACACCATTTAATGAATCATGGACATTACATGATTTAACCACTAGAGGGCAGCAGTGTTACACCATTTAATGAATCATGAAAGATTACATGATTTAACCACTGGAGGGCAGCAGTGTTACACCATTTAATGAATCATGGACATTACATGATTTAACCACTAGAGGGCAGCAGTGTTACACCATTTAATGAATCATGAAAGATTACATGATTTAACCACTGGAGGGCAGCAGTGTTACACCATTTAATGAATCATCAACATTACATGATTTAACCACTAGAGGGCAGCAGTGTTACACCATTTAATGAATCATGAACATTACACGATTTAACCACTAGAGGGCAGCAGTGTTACACCATTTAATGATTCATGAACATTACACGATTTAACCACTAGAGGGAAGCAGTGTTACACCATTTAATGAATCATGAACATTACACGATTTAACCACTAGAGGGCAGCAGTGTTACACCATTTAATGAATCATGAAAGATTACACGATTTAACCACTGGAGGGCAGCAGTGTTACACCATTTAATGAATCATAAACATTACATGATTTAACCACTGGAGGGCAGCAGTGTTACACCATTTAATGAATCATAAACATTACATGATTTAACCACTAGAGGGCAGCAGTGTTACACCATTTAATGAATCATGAACATTACATGATTTAACCACTAGAGGGCAGCAGTGTTACACCATTTAATGAATCATGAACATTACATGATTTAACCACTAGAGGGCAGCAGTGTTACACCATTTAATGAATCATGAACATTACATGATTTAACCACTAGAGGGCAGCAGTGTTACACCATTTAATGAATCATGAACATTACACGATTTAACCACTAGAGGGCAGTAGTGTTACACCATTTAATGAATCATAAACATTACACGATTTAACCACTAGAGGGCAGCAGTGTTACACCATTTAATGAATCATGGACATTACATGATTTAACCACTAGAGGGCAGCAGTGTTACACCATTTAATGAATCATGAAAAATTACATGATTTAACCACTAGAGGGCAGCAGTGTTACACCATTTAATGAATCATAAACATTACATGATTTAACCACTAGAGGGCAGCAGTGTTACACCATTTAGTGAATCATGAAAGATTACATGATTTAACCACTGGAGGGCAGCAGTGTTACACCATTTAATGAATCATCAACATTACATGATTTAACCACTAGAGGGCAGCAGTGTTACACCATTTAATGAATCATGAACATTACACGATTTAACCACTAGAGGGCAGCAGTGTTACACCATTTAATGAATCATAAACATTACACGATTTAACTACTAGAGGGCAGCAGTGTTACACCATTTAATGAATCATGAATATTACACGATTTAACCACTAGAGGGCAGCAGTGTTACACCATTTAATGAATCATAAACATTACATGATTTAACCACTAGAGCGCAGCAGTGTTACACCATTTAATGAATCATGAACATTACACGATTTAACCACTAGAGGGCAGCAGTGTTACACCATTTAATGAATCATGGACATTACATGATTTAACCACTAGAGGGCAGCAGTGTTACACCATTTAATGAATCATGAAAAATGTCATGATTTAACCACTAGAGGGCAACAGTGTTACACCATTTAATGAATCATAAACATTACATGATTTAACCACTTGAGGGCAGCAGTGTTACACCATTTAATGAATCATGAACATTGCACGATTTAACCACTAGAGGGCAGCAGTGTTACACCATTTAATGAATCATAAACATTACACTATTTAACCACTAGAGGGCAGCAGTGTTACACCATTTAATGAATCATGAACATCACATGATTTAACCACTAGAGAGCAGCAGTGTTACACCATTTAATGAATCATGGACATTACATGATTTAACCACTAGAGGGCAGCAGTGTTACACCATTTAATGAATCATGAAAAATGTCATGATTTAACCACTAGAGGGCAACAGTGTTACACCATTTAATGAATCATAAACATTACACTATTTAACCACTAGAGGGCAGCAGTGTTACACCATTTAATGAATCATGAACATCACATGATTTAACCACAAGAGTGCAGCAGTGTTACACCATTTAATGATTCATGAACATTACATGATTTAACCACTAGAGGGCAGCAGTGTTACACCATTTAATGAATCATGGACATTACATGATTTAACCACTAGAGGGCAGCAGTGTTACACCATTTAATGAATCATGAAAGATTACATGATTTAACCACTGTAGGGCAGCAGTGTTACACCATTTAATGAATGATGGACATTACATGATTTAACCACTAGAGGGCAGCAGTGTTACACCATTTAATGAATCATGAAAGATTACATGATTTAATCACTGGAGGGCAGCAGTGTTACACCATTTAATGAATCATCAACATTACATGATTTAACCACTAGAGGGCAGCAGTGTTACACCATTTAATGAATCATGAACATTACACGATTTAACCACTAGAGGGCAGCAGTGTTACACCATTTAATGATTCATGAACATTACACGATTTAACCACTAGAGGGCAGCAGTGTTACACCATTTAATGAATCATGAACATTACACGATTTAACCACTAGAGGGCAGCAGTGTTACACCATTTAATGAATCATGAAAGATTACACGATTTAACCACTGGAGGGCAGCAGTGTTACACCATTTAATGAATCATAAACATTACATGATTTAACCACTAGAGGGCAGCAGTGTTACACCATTTAATGAATCATGAACATTACATGATTTAACCACTAGAGGGCAGCAGTGTTACACCATTTAATGAATCATGAACATTACATGATTTAACCAATAGAGGGCAGCAGTGTTACACCATTTAATGAATCATGAACATTACACGATTTAACCACTAGAGGGCAGCAGTGTTACACCATTTAATGAATCATAAACATTACATGATTTAACCACTAGAGCGCAGCAGTGTTACACCATTTAATTCATCATGAACATTACACGATTTAACCACTAGAGGGCAGCAGTGTTACACCATTTAATGAATCATGGACATTACATGATTTAACCACTAGAGGGCAGCAGTGTTACACCATTTAATGAATCATGAAAAATGTCATGATTTAACCACTAGAGGGCAACAGTGTTACACCATTTAATGAATCATAAACATTACATGATTTAACCACTTGAGGGCAGCAGTGTTACACCATTTAATGAATCATGAACATTGCACGATTTAACCACTAGAGGGCAGCAGTGTTACACCATTTAATGAATCATAAACATTACACTATTTAACCACTAGAGGGCAGCAGTGTTACACCATTTAATGAATCATGAACATCACATGATTTAACCACTAGAGAGCAGCAGTGTTACACCATTTAATGAATCATGAAAAATGTCATGATTTAACCACTAGAGGGCAACAGTGTTACACCATTTAATGAATCATAAACATTACACTATTTAACCACTAGAGGGCAGCAGTGTTACACCATTTAATGAATCATGAACATCACATGATTTAACCACAAGAGTGCAGCAGTGTTACACCATTTAATGAATCATGGACATTACATGATTTAACCACTAGAGGGCAGCAGTGTTACACCATTTAATGAATCATGAAAGATTACATGATTTAACCACTGGAGGGCAGCAGTGTTACACCATTTAATGAATCATGGACATTACATGATTTAACCACTAGAGGGCAGCAGTGTTACACCATTTAATGAATCATGAAAGATTACATGATTTAACCACTGGAGGGCAGCAGTGTTACACCATTTAATGAATCATAAACATTACATGATTTAACCACTAGAGGGCAGCAGTGTTACACCATTTAATGAATCATGAACATTACATGATTTAACCACTAGAGGGCAGCAGTGTTACACCATTTAATGAATCATGAACATTACATGATTTAACCAATAGAGGGCAGCAGTGTTACACCATTTAATGAATCATGAACATTACACGATTTAACCACTAGAGGGCAGCAGTGTTACACCATTTAATGAATCATAAACATTACATGATTTAACCACTAGAGCGCAGCAGTGTTACACCATTTAATTCATCATGAACATTACACGATTTAACCACTAGAGGGCAGCAGTGTTACACCATTTAATGAATCATGGACATTACATGATTTAACCACTAGAGGGCAGCAGTGTTACACCATTTAATGAATCATGAAAAATGTCATGATTTAACCACTAGAGGGCAACAGTGTTACACCATTTAATGAATCATAAACATTACATGATTTAACCACTTGAGGGCAGCAGTGTTACACCATTTAATGAATCATGAACATTGCACGATTTAACCACTAGAGGGCAGCAGTGTTACACCATTTAATGAATCATAAACATTACACTATTTAACCACTAGAGGGCAGCAGTGTTACACCATTTAATGAATCATGAACATCACATGATTTAACCACTAGAGAGCAGCAGTGTTACACCATTTAATGAATCATGAAAAATGTCATGATTTAACCACTAGAGGGCAACAGTGTTACACCATTTAATGAATCATAAACATTACACTATTTAACCACTAGAGGGCAGCAGTGTTACACCATTTAATGAATCATGAACATCACATGATTTAACCACAAGAGTGCAGCAGTGTTACACCATTTAATGAATCATGGACATTACATGATTTAACCACTAGAGGGCAGCAGTGTTACACCATTTAATGAATCATGAAAGATTACATGATTTAACCACTGGAGGGCAGCAGTGTTACACCATTTAATGAATCATGGACATTACATGATTTAACCACTAGAGGGCAGCAGTGTTACACCATTTAATGAATCATGAAAGATTACATGATTTAACCACTGGAGGGCAGCAGTGTTACACCATTTAATGAATCATCAACATTACATGATTTAACCACTAGAGGGCAGCAGTGTTACACCATTTAATGAATCATGAACATTACACGATTTAACCACTAGAGGGCAGCAGTGTTACACCATTTAATGATTCATGAACATTACACGATTTAACCACTAGAGGGCAGCAGTGTTACACCATTTAATGAATCATGAACATTACACGATTTAACCACTAGAGGGCAGCAGTGTTACACCATTTAATGAATCATGAAAGATTACACGATTTAACCACTGGAGGGCAGCAGTGTTACACCATTTAATGAATCATAAACATTACATGATTTAACCACTAGAGGGCAGCAGTGTTACACCATTTAATGAATCATGAACATTACATGATTTAACCACTAGAGGGCAGCAGTGTTACACCATTTAATGAATCATGAACATTACATGATTTAACCACTAGAGGGCAGCAGTGTTACACCATTTAATGAATCATGAACATTACATGATTTAACCACTAGAGGGCAGCAGTGTTACACCATTTAATGAATCATAAACATTACATGATTTAACCACTAGAGCGCAGCAGTGTTACACCATTTAATGAATCATGAACATTACATGATTTAACCACTAGAGGGCATCAGTGTTACACCATTTAATGATTCATGAACATTACATGATCTAACCACTAGAGGGCAACAGTGTTACACCATTTAATGAATCATGAGCATTACATGACTTAACCACTAGAGGGCAGCAGTGTTACACCATTTAATGAATCATAAACATTACACGATTTAACCACTAGAGGGCAGCAGTGTTACACCATTTAATGAATCATGGACATGACATAATTTAACCACTAGAGGGCAGCAGTGTTACACCATTTAATGAATCATGGACATTACATGATTTAACCACTAGAGGGCAGCAGTGTTACACCATTTAATGAATCATGAAAGATTACATGATTTAACCACTGGAGGGCAGCAGTGTTACACCATTTAATGAATCATGAACATTACATGATTTAACCACTAGAGGGCATCAGTGTTACACCATTTAATGATTCATGAACATTACATGATCTAACCACTAGAGGGCAGCAGTGTTACACCATTTAATGATTCATGATCATTACATGATTTAACCACTAGAGGGCAGCAGTGTTACACCATTTAATGAATCATAAACATTACATGGTTTAACCACTAGAGCGCAGCAGTGTTACACCATTTAATGAATCATGAACATTACACGATTTAACCACTAGAGGGCAGCAGTGTTACACCATTTAATGATTCATGATCATTACATGATTTAACCACTAGAGGGCAGCAGTGTTACACCATTTAATGAATCATGAACATTACACGATTTAACCACTAGAGGGCAGCAGTGTTACACCATTTAATGAATCATAAACATTACATGATTTAACCACTAGAGCGCAGCAGTGTTACACCATTTAATGAATCATGAACATTACACGATTTAACCACTAGAGGGCAGCAGTGTTACACCATTTAATGATTCATGATCATTACATGATTTAACCACTAGAGGGCAGCAGTGTTACACCATTTAATGAATCATGAAAAATTACATGATTTAACCACTAGAGGGCAGCAGTGTTACACCATTTAATGAATCATGAACATTACACGATTTAACCACTAGAGGGCAGCAGTGTTACACCATTTAATGAATCATGGACATTACATGATTTAACCACTAGAGGGCAGCAGTGTTACACCATTTAATGAATCATGAAAAATGTCATGATTTAACCACTAGAGGGCAACAGTGTTACACCATTTAATGAATCATAAACATTACATGATTTAACCACTTGAGGGCAGCAGTGTTACACCATTTAATGAATCATGAACATTGCACGATTTAACCACTAGAGGGCAGCAGTGTTACACCATTTAATGAATCATAAACATTACACTATTTAACCACTAGAGGGCAGCAGTGTTACACCATTTAATGAATCATGAACATCACATGATTTAACCACTAGAGAGCAGCAGTGTTACACCATTTAATGAATCATGGACATTACATGATTTAACCACTAGAGGGCAGCAGTGTTACACCATTTAATGAATCATGAAAAATGTCATGATTTAACCACTAGAGGGCAACAGTGTTACACCATTTAATGAATCATAAACATTACACTATTTAACCACTAGAGGGCAGCAGTGTTACACCATTTAATGAATCATGAACATCACATGATTTAACCACAAGAGTGCAGCAGTGTTACACCATTTAATGATTCATGAACATTACATGATTTAACCACTAGAGGGCAGCAGTGTTACACCATTTAATGAATCATGGACATTACATGATTTAACCACTAGAGGGCAGCAGTGTTACACCATTTAATGAATCATGAAAGATTACATGATTTAACCACTGTAGGGCAGCAGTGTTACACCATTTAATGAATCATGGACATTACATGATTTAACCACTAGAGGGCAGCAGTGTTACACCATTTAATGAATCATGAAAGATTACATGATTTAACCACTGGAGGGCAGCAGTGTTACACCATTTAATGAATCATCAACATTACATGATTTAACCACTAGAGGGCAGCAGTGTTACACCATTTAATGAATCATGAACATTACACGATTTAACCACTAGAGGGCAGCAGTGTTACACCATTTAATGATTCATGAACATTACACGATTTAACCACTAGAGGGCAGCAGTGTTACACCATTTAATGAATCATGAACATTACACGATTTAACCACTAGAGGGCAGCAGTGTTACACCATTTAATGAATCATGAAAGATTACACGATTTAACCACTGGAGGGCAGCAGTGTTACACCATTTAATGAATCATAAACATTACATGATTTAACCACTAGAGGGCAGCAGTGTTACACCATTTAATGAATCATGAACATTACATGATTTAACCACTAGAGGGCAGCAGTGTTACACCATTTAATGAATCATGAACATTACATGATTTAACCAATAGAGGGCAGCAGTGTTACACCATTTAATGAATCATGAACATTACACGATTTAACCACTAGAGGGCAGCAGTGTTACACCATTTAATGAATCATAAACATTACATGATTTAACCACTAGAGCGCAGCAGTGTTACACCATTTAATTAATCATGAACATTACAGGATTTAACCACTAGAGGGCAGCAGTGTTACACCATTTAATGAATCATGGACATTACATGATTTAACCACTAGAGGGCAGCAGTGTTACACCATTTAATGAATCATGAAAAATGTCATGATTTAACCACTAGAGGGCAACAGTGTTACACCATTTAATGAATCATAAACATTACATGATTTAACCACTTGAGGGCAGCAGTGTTACACCATTTAATGAATCATGAACATTGCACGATTTAACCACTAGAGGGCAGCAGTGTTACACCATTTAATGAATCATAAACATTACACTATTTAACCACTAGAGGGCAGCAGTGTTACACCATTTAATGAATCATGAACATCACATGATTTAACCACTAGAGAGCAGCAGTGTTACACCATTTAATGAATCATGGACATTACATGATTTAACCACTAGAGGGCAGCAGTGTTACACCATTTAATGAATCATGAAAAATGTCATGATTTAACCACTAGAGGGCAACAGTGTTACACCATTTAATGAATCATAAACATTACACTATTTAACCACTAGAGGGCAGCAGTGTTACACCATTTAATGAATCATGAACATCACATGATTTAACCACAAGAGTGCAGCAGTGTTACACCATTTAATGATTCATGAACATTACATGATTTAACCACTAGAGGGCAGCAGTGTTACACCATTTAATGAATCATGGACATTACATGATTTAACCACTAGAGGGCAGCAGTGTTACACCATTTAATGAATCATGAAAGATTACATGATTTAACCACTGTAGGGCAGCAGTGTTACACCATTTAATGAATCATGGACATTACATGATTTAACCACTAGAGGGCAGCAGTGTTACACCATTTAATGAATCATGAAAGATTACATGATTTAACCACTGGAGGGCAGCAGTGTTACACCATTTAATGAATCATCAACATTACATGATTTAACCACTAGAGGGCAGCAGTGTTACACCATTTAATGAATCATGAACATTACACGATTTAACCACTAGAGGGCAGCAGTGTTACACCATTTAATGATTCATGAACATTACACGATTTAACCACTAGAGGGCAGCAGTGTTACACCATTTAATGAATCATGAACATTACACGATTTAACCACTAGAGGGCAGCAGTGTTACACCATTTAATGAATCATGAAAGATTACACGATTTAACCACTGGAGGGCAGCAGTGTTACACCATTTAATGAATCATAAACATTACATGATTTAACCACTAGAGGGCAGCAGTGTTACACCATTTAATGAATCATGAACATTACATGATTTAACCACTAGAGGGCAGCAGTGTTACACCATTTAATGAATCATGAACATTACATGATTTAACCAATAGAGGGCAGCAGTGTTACACCATTTAATGAATCATGAACATTACACGATTTAACCACTAGAGGGCAGCAGTGTTACACCATTTAATGAATCATAAACATTACATGATTTAACCACTAGAGCGCAGCAGTGTTACACCATTTAATTAATCATGAACATTACACGATTTAACCACTAGAGGGCAGCAGTGTTACACCATTTAATGAATCATGGACATTACATGATTTAACCACTAGAGGGCAGCAGTGTTACACCATTTAATGAATCATGAAAAATGTCATGATTTAACCACTAGAGGGCAACAGTGTTACACCATTTAATGAATCATAAACATTACATGATTTAACCACTTGAGGGCAGCAGTGTTACACCATTTAATGAATCATGAACATTGCACGATTTAACCACTAGAGGGCAGCAGTGTTACACCATTTAATGAATCATAAACATTACACTATTTAACCACTAGAGGGCAGCAGTGTTACACCATTTAATGAATCATGAACATCACATGATTTAACCACTAGAGAGCAGCAGTGTTACACCATTTAATGAATCATGGACATTACATGATTTAACCACTAGAGGGCAGCAGTGTTACACCATTTAATGAATCATGAAAAATGTCATGATTTAACCACTAGAGGGCAACAGTGTTACACCATTTAATGAATCATAAACATTACACTATTTAACCACTAGAGGGCAGCAGTGTTACACCATTTAATGAATCATGAACATCACATGATTTAACCACAAGAGTGCAGCAGTGTTACACCATTTAATGAATCATGGACATTACATGATTTAACCACTAGAGGGCAGCAGTGTTACACCATTTAATGAATCATGAAAGATTACATGATTTAACCACTGGAGGGCAGCAGTGTTACACCATTTAATGAATCATGGACATTACATGATTTAACCACTAGAGGGCAGCAGTGTTACACCATTTAATGAATCATGAAAGATTACATGATTTAACCACTGGAGGGCAGCAGTGTTACACCATTTAATGAATCATCAACATCACATGATTTAACCACTAGAGGGCAGCAGTGTTACACCATTTAATGAATCATGAACATTACACGATTTAACCACTAGAGGGCAGCAGTGTTACACCATTTAATGATTCATGAACATTACACGATTTAACCACTAGAGGGCAGCAGTGTTACACCATTTAATGAATCATGAACATTACACGATTTAACCACTAGAGGGCAGCAGTGTTACACCATTTAATGAATCATGAAAGATTACACGATTTAACCACTGGAGGGCAGCAGTGTTACACCATTTAATGAATCATAAACATTACATGATTTAACCACTAGAGGGCAGCAGTGTTACACCATTTAATGAATCATGAACATTACATGATTTAACCACTAGAGGGCAGCAGTGTTACACCATTTAATGAATCATGAACATTACATGATTTAACCACTAGAGGGCAGCAGTGTTACACCATTTAATGAATCATGAACATTACATGATTTAACCACTAGAGGGCAGCAGTGTTACACCATTTAATGAATCATGAACATTACACGATTTAACCACTAGAGGGCAGCAGTGTTACACCATTTAATGAATCATAAACATTACACGATTTAACCACTAGAGGGCAGCAGTGTTACACCATTTAATGAATCATGGACATTACATGATTTAACCACTAGAGGGCAGCAGTGTTACACCATTTAATGAATCATGAAAAATTACATGATTTAACCACTAGAGGGCAGCAGTTTTACACCATTTAATGAATCATAAACATTACATGATTTAACCACTAGAGGGCAGCAGTGTTACACCATTTAATGAATCATGAAAGATTACATGATTTAACCACTGGAGGGCAGCAGTGTTACACCATTTAATGAATCATCAACATTACATGATTTAACCACTAGAGGGCAGCAGTGTTACACCATTTAATGAATCATGAACATTACACGATTTAACCACTAGAGGGCAGCAGTGTTACACCATTTAATGAATCATAAACATTACACGATTTAACTACTAGAGGGCAGCAGTGTTACACCATTTAATGAATCATGAACATTACACGATTTAACCACTAGAGGGCAGCAGTGTTACACCATTTAATGAATCATAAACATTACATGATTTAACCACTAGAGCGCAGCAGTGTTACACCATTTAATGAATCATGAACATTACACGATTTAACCACTAGAGGGCAGCAGTGTTACACCATTTAATGATTCATGATCATTACATGATTTAACCACTAGAGGGCAGCAGTGTTACACCATTTAATGAATCATGAAAAATTACATGATTTAACCACTAGAGGGCAGCAGTGTTACACCATTTAATGAATCATGAACATTACACGATTTAACCACTAGAGGGCAGCAGTGTTACACCATTTAATGAATCATGGACATTACATGATTTAACCACTAGAGGGCAGCAGTGTTACACCATTTAATGAATCATGAAAAATGTCATGATTTAACCACTAGAGGGCAACAGTGTTACACCATTTAATGAATCATAAACATTACATGATTTAACCACTTGAGGGCAGCAGTGTTACACCATTTAATGAATCATGAACATTGCACGATTTAACCACTAGAGGGCAGCAGTGTTACACCATTTAATGAATCATAAACATTACACTATTTAACCACTAGAGGGCAGCAGTGTTACACCATTTAATGAATCATGAACATCACATGATTTAACCACTAGAGAGCAGCAGTGTTACACCATTTAATGAATCATGGACATTACACGATTTAACCACTAGAGGGCAGCAGTGTTACACCATTTAATGAATCATGAAAGATTACATGATTTAACCACTGTAGGGCAGCAGTGTTACACCATTTAATGAATCATGGACATTACATGATTTAACCACTAGAGGGCAGCAGTGTTACACCATTTAATGAATCATGAAAGATTACATGATTTAACCACTGGAGGGCAGCAGTGTTACACCATTTAATGAATCATCAACATTACATGATTTAACCACTAGAGGGCAGCAGTGTTACACCATTTAATGAATCATGAACATTACACGATTTAACCACTAGAGGGCAGCAGTGTTACACCATTTAATGATTCATGAACATTACACGATTTAACCACTAGAGGGCAGCAGTGTTACACCATTTAATGAATCATGAACATTACACGATTTAACCACTAGAGGGCAGCAGTGTTACACCATTTAATGAATCATGAAAGATTACACGATTTAACCACTGGAGGGCAGCAGTGTTACACCATTTAATGAATCATAAACATTACATGATTTAACCACTAGAGGGCAGCAGTGTTACACCATTTAATGAATCATGAACATTACATGATTTAACCACTAGAGGGCAGCAGTGTTACACCATTTAATGAATCATGAACATTACATGATTTAACCAATAGAGGGCAGCAGTGTTACACCATTTAATGAATCATGAACATTACACGATTTAACCACTAGAGGGCAGCAGTGTTACACCATTTAATGAATCATAAACATTACATGATTTAACCACTAGAGCGCAGCAGTGTTACACCATTTAATTAATCATGAACATTACACGATTTAACCACTAGAGGGCAGCAGTGTTACACCATTTAATGAATCATGAAAAATGTCATGATTTAACCACTAGAGGGCAACAGTGTTACACCATTTAATGAATCATAAACATTACATGATTTAACCACTTGAGGGCAGCAGTGTTACACCATTTAATGAATCATGAACATTGCACGATTTAACCACTAGAGGGCAGCAGTGTTACACCATTTAATGAATCATAAACATTACACTATTTAACCACTAGAGGGCAGCAGTGTTACACCATTTAATGAATCATGAACATCACATGATTTAACCACTAGAGAGCAGCAGTGTTACACCATTTAATGAATCATGGACATTACATGATTTAACCACTAGAGGGCAGCAGTGTTACACCATTTAATGAATCATGAAAAATGTCATGATTTAACCACTAGAGGGCAACAGTGTTACACCATTTAATGAATCATAAACATTACACTATTTAACCACTAGAGGGCAGCAGTGTTACACCATTTAATGAATCATGAACATCACATGATTTAACCACAAGAGTGCAGCAGTGTTACACCATTTAATGAATCATGGACATTACATGATTTAACCACTAGAGGGCAGCAGTGTTACACCATTTAATGAATCATGAAAGATTACATGATTTAACCACTGGAGGGCAGCAGTGTTACACCATTTAATGAATCATGGACATTACATGATTTAACCACTAGAGGGCAGCAGTGTTACACCATTTAATGAATCATGAAAGATTACATGATTTAACCACTGGAGGGCAGCAGTGTTACACCATTTAATGAATCATCAACATTACATGATTTAACCACTAGAGGGCAGCAGTGTTACACCATTTAATGAATCATGAACATTACACGATTTAGCCACTAGAGGGCAGCAGTGTTACACCATTTAATGATTCATGAACATTACACGATTTAACCACTAGAGGGCAGCAGTGTTACACCATTTAATGAATCATGAACATTACACGATTTAACCACTAGAGGGCAGCAGTGTTACACCATTTAATGAATCATGAAAGATTACACGATTTAACCACTGGAGGGCAGCAGTGTTACACCATTTAATGAATCATAAACATTACATGATTTAACCACTAGAGGGCAGCAGTGTTACACCATTTAATGAATCATGAACATTACATGATTTAACCACTAGAGGGCAGCAGTGTTACACCATTTAATGAATCATGAACATTACATGATTTAACCACTAGAGGGCAGCAGTGTTACACCATTTAATGAATCATGAACATTACATGATTTAACCACTAGAGGGCAGCAGTGTTACACCATTTAATGAATCATAAACATTACATGATTTAACCACTAGAGCGCAGCAGTGTTACACCATTTAATGAATCATGAACATTACATGATTTAACCACTAGAGGGCATCAGTGTTACACCATTTAATGAATCATAAACATTACATGATTTAACCACTAGAGGGCAGCAGTGTTACACCATTTAATGAATCATGAACATTACATGATTTAACCACTAGAGGGCAGCAGTGTTACACCATTTAATGAATCATGAACATTACATGGTTAACCACTAGAGGGCAGCAGTGTTACACCATTTAAGGAATCATAAACATTACATGATTTAACCACTAGAGCGCAGCAGTGTTACACCATTTAATGAATCATGAACATTACATGATTTAACCACTAGAGGGCATCAGTGTTACACCATTTAATGATTCATGAACATTACATGATCTAACCACTAGAGGGCAACAGTGTTACACCATTTAATGAATCATGAGCATTACATGATTTAACCACTAGAGGGCAGCAGTGTTACACCATTTCATGAATCATAAACATTACACGATTTAACCACTAGAGGGCAGCAGTGTTACACCATTTAATGAATCATGGACATGACATAATTTAACCACTAGAGGGCAACAGTGTTTCACCATTTAATGAATCATGAAAGATTACATGATTTAACCACTGGAGGGCAGCAGTGTTACACCATTTAATGAATCATGAACATTACATGATTTAACCATTAGAGTGCAGCAGTGTTACAACATTTAATGAATCATGAACATTACACGATTTAACCACTAGACGGCAGCAGTGTTACACCATTTAATGAATCATGAACATTACACGATTTAACCACGAGAGGGCAGCAGTGTTACACCATTTAATGAATCATGGACATGACATAATTTAACCACTAGAGGGCAGCAGTGTTTCACCATTTAATGAATCATGAAAGATTACATGATTTAACCACTGGAGGGCAGCAGTGTTACACCATTTAATGAATCATGAACATTACACGATTTAACCACTAGAGGGCAGCAGTGTTACACCATTTAATGAATCATAAACATTACACGATTTAACCACTAGAGGGCAGCAGTGTTACACCATTTAATGAATCATGGACATGACATAATTTAACCACTAGAGGGCAGCTGTGTTTCACCATTTAATGAATCATGAAAGATTACATGATTTAACCACTGGAGGGCAGCAGTGTTACACCATTTAATGAATCATGAACATTACATGATTTAACCACTAGAGGGCAGCAGTGTTACACCATTTAATGAATCATGAACATTACACGATTTAACCACTAGAGGGCAGCAGTGTTACACCATTTAATGAATCATGGACATTACATGATTTAACCACTAGAGGGCAGCAGTGTTACACCATTTCATGAATCATAAACATTACACGATTTAACCACTAGAGGGCAGCAGTGTTACACCATTTAATGAATCATGGACATGACATAATTTAACCACTAGAGGGCAACAGTGTTTCACCATTTAATGAATCATGAAAGATTACATGATTTAACCACTGGAGGGCAGCAGTGTTACACCATTTAATGAATCATGAACATTACATGATTTAACCACTAGAGGGCAGCAGTGTTACACCATTTAATGAATCATGAACATCACACGATTTAACCATTAGAGTGCAGCAGTGTTACAACATTTAATGAATCATGAACATTACACGATTTAACCACTAGACGGCAGCAGTGTTACACCATTTAATGAATCATGAACATTACACGATTTAACCACGAGAGGGCAGCAGTGTTACACCATTTAATGAATCATGGACATGACATAATTTAACCACTAGAGGGCAGCAGTGTTTCACCATTTAATGAATCATGAAAGATTACATGATTTAACCACTGGAGGGCAGCAGTGTTACACCATTTAATGAATCATGAACATTACACGATTTAACCACTAGAGGGCAGCAGTGTTACACCATTTAATGAATCATAAACATTACACGATTTAACCACTAGAGGGCAGCAGTGTTACACCATTTAATGAATCATGGACATGACATAATTTAACCACTAGAGGGCAGCTGTGTTTCACCATTTAATGAATCATGAAAGATTACATGATTTAACCACTGGAGGGCAGCAGTGTTACACCATTTAATGAATCATGAACATTACACGATTTAACCACTAGAGGGCAGCAGTGTTACACCATTTAATGACTCATGAACATTACATGATTTAACCACTAGAGGGCAGCAGTGTTACACCATTTAATGAATCATGAACATCACACGATTTAACCATTAGAGTGCAGCAGTGTTACACCATTTAATGAATCATGAACATTACACGATTTAACCACTAGACGGCAGCAGTGTTACACCATTTAATGAATCATAAACATTACACGATTTAACCACTAGAGGGCAGCAGTGTTACACCATTTAATGAATCATGAACATTACACGATTTAACCACGAGAGGGCAGCAGTGTTACACCATTTAATGAATCATGAACATTACACAATTTAACCACTAGAGGGCAGCAGTGTTACACCATTTAATGAATCATAAACATTACACGATTTAACCACTAGAGGGCAGCAGTGTTACACCATTTAATGAATCATGGACATTACATGATTTAACCACTAGAGGGCAGCAGTGTTACACCATTTAATGAATCATGAACATCACATGATTTAACCACAAGAGTGCAGCAGTGTTACACCATTTAATGATTCATGAACATTACATGATTTAACCACTAGAGGGCAGCAGTGTTACACCATTTAATGAATCATGGGCATTACATGATTTAACCACAAGAGGGCAGCAGTGTTACACCATTTAATGAATCATGAAAGATTACATGATTTAACCACTGGAGGGCAGCAGTGTTACACCATTTAATGAATCATGGACATTACATGATTTAACCACTAGAGGGCAGCAGTGTTACACCATTTAATGAATCATGAAAGATTACATGATTTAACCACTGGAGGGCAGCAGTGTTACACCATTTAATGAATCATCAACATTACATGATTTAACCACTAGAGGGCAGCAGTGTTACACCATTTAATGAATCATGAACATTACACGATTTAACCACTAGAGGGCAGCAGTGTTACACCATTTAATGATTCATGAACATTACACGATTTAACCACTAGAGGGCAGCAGTGTTACACCATTTAATGAATCATGAACATTACACGATTTAACCACTGGAGGGCAGCAGTGTTACACCATTTAATGAATCATGAGCATTACATGATTTAACCACTAGAGGGCAGCAGTGTTACACCATTTAATGAATCATAAACATTACACGATTTAACCACTAGAGGGCAGCAGTGTTACACCATTTAATGAATCATGGACATGACATAATTTAACCACTAGAGGGCAGCAGTGTTTCACCATTTAATGAATCATGAAAGATTACATGATTTAACCACTGGAGGGCAGCAGTGTTACACCATTTAATGAATCATGAACATTACACGATTTAACCACTAGAGGGCAGCAGTGTTACACCATTTAATGAATCATGAACATTACATGATTTAACCACTAGAGGGCAGCAGTGTTACACCATTTAATGAATCATGAACATCACACGATTTAACCATTAGAGTGCAGCAGTGTTACACCATTTAATGAATCATGAACATTACACGATTTAACCACTAGACGGCAGCAGTGTTACACCATTTAATGAATCATGAACATTACACGATTTAACCACTAGAGGGCAGCAGTGTTACACCATTTAATGAATCATAAACATTACACTATTTAACCACTAGAGGGCAGCAGTGTTACACCATTTAATGAATCATGAACATCACATGATTTAACCACTAAAGGGCAGCAGTGTTACACCATTTAATGAATCATGGACATTACATGATTTAACCACTAGAGGGCAGCAGTGTTACACCATTTAATGAATTATGAAAAATGTCATGATTTAACCACTAGAGGGCAACAGTGTTACACCATTTAATGAATCATAAACATTACACTATTTAACCACTAGAGGGCAGCAGTGTTACACCATTTAATGAATCATGAACATCACATGATTTAACCACAAGAGTGCAGCAGTGTTACACCATTTAATGATTCATGAACATTACATGATTTAACCACTAGAGGGCAGCAGTGTTACACCATTTAATGAATCATGGGCATTACATGATTTAACCACTAGAGGGCAGCAGTGTTACACCATTTAATGAATCATGAAAGATTACATGATTTAACCACTGGAGAGCAGCAGTGTTACACCATTTAATGAATCATCAACATTACATGATTTAACCACTAGAGGGCAGCAGTGTTACACCATTTAATGAATCATGAACATTACACGATTTAACCACTAGAGGGCAGCAGTGTTACACCATTTAATGAATCATGAACATTACACGATTTAACCACTAGAGGGCAGCAGTGTTACACCATTTAATGAATCATGAAAGATTACACGATTTAACCACTGGAGGGCAGCAGTGTTACACCATTTAATGAATCATAAACATTACATGATTTAACCACTAGAGGGCAGCAGTGTTACACCATTTAATGAATCATGAACATTACATGATTTAACCACTAGAGGGCAGCAGTGTTACACCATTTAATGAATCATGAACATTACATGATTTAACCACTAGAGGGCAGCAGTGTTACACCATTTAATGAATCATGAACATTACATGATTTAACCACTAGAGGGCAGCAGTGTTACACCATTTAATGAATCATAAACATTACATGATTTAACCACTAGAGCGCAGCAGTGTTACACCATTTAATGAATCATGAACATTACATGATTTAACCACTAGAGGGCATCAGTGTTACACCATTTAATGATTCATGAACATTACATGATCTAACCACTAGAGGGCAAGTGTGTTACACCATTTAATGAATCATGAGCATTACATGATTTAACCACTAGAGGGCAGCAGTGTTACACCATTTCATGAATCATAAACATTACACGATTTAACCACTAGAGGGCAGCAGTGTTACACCATTTAATGAATCATGGACATGACATAATTTAACCACTAGAGGGCAACAGTGTTTCACCATTTAATGAATCATGAAAGATTACATGATTTAACCACTGGAGGGCAGCAGTGTTACACCATTTAATGAATCATGAACATTACATGATTTAACCACTAGAGGGCAGCAGTGTTACACCATTTAATGAATCATGAACATCACACGATTTAACCATTAGAGTGCAGCAGTGTTACAACATTTAATGAATCATGAACATTACACGATTTAACCACTAGACGGCAGCAGTGTTACACCATTTAATGAATCATGAACATTACACGATTTAACCACGAGAGGGCAGCAGTGTTACACCATTTAATGAATCATGGACATGACATAATTTAACCACTAGAGGGCAGCAGTGTTTCACCATTTAATGAATCATGAAAGATTACATGATTTAACCACTGGAGGGCAGCAGTGTTACACCATTTAATGAATCATGAACATTACACGATTTAACCACTAGAGGGCAGCAGTGTTACACCATTTAATGAATCATGAACATTACATGATTTAACCACTAGAGGGCAGCAGTGTTACACCATTTAATGAATCATGAACATCACACGATTTAACCATTAGAGTGCAGCAGTGTTACACCATTTAATGAATCATGAACATTACACGATTTAACCACTAGACGGCAGCAGTGTTACACCATTTAATGAATCATGAACATTACACGATTTAACCACTAGAGGGCAGCAGTGTTACACCATTTAATGAATCATAAACATTACACTATTTAACCACTAGAGGGCAGCAGTGTTACACCATTTAATGAATCATGAACATCACATGATTTAACCACTAAAGGGCAGCAGTGTTACACCATTTAATGAATCATGGACATTACATGATTTAACCACTAGAGGGCAGCAGTGTTACACCATTTAATGAATTATGAAAAATGTCATGATTTAACCACTAGAGGGCAACAGTGTTACACCATTTAATGAATCATAAACATTACACTATTTAACCACTAGAGGGCAGCAGTGTTACACCATTTAATGAATCATGAACATCACATGATTTAACCACAAGAGTGCAGCAGTGTTACACCATTTAATGAATCATGGGCATTACATGATTTAACCACTAGAGGGCAGCAGTGTTACACCATTTAATGAATCATGAAAGATTACATGATTTAACCACTGGAGAGCAGCAGTGTTACACCATTTAATGAATCATCAACATTACATGATTTAACCACTAGAGGGCAGCAGTGTTACACCATTTAATGAATCATGAACATTACACGATTTAACCACTAGAGGGCAGCAGTGTTACACCATTTAATGAATCATGAACATTACACGATTTAACCACTAGAGGGCAGCAGTGTTACACCATTTAATGAATCATGAAAGATTACACGATTTAACCACTGGAGGGCAGCAGTGTTACACCATTTAATGAATCATAAACATTACATGATTTAACCACTAGAGGGCAGCAGTGTTACACCATTTAATGAATCATGAACATTACATGATTTAACCACTAGAGGGCAGCAGTGTTACACCATTTAATGAATCATGAACATTACATGATTTAACCACTAGAGGGCAGCAGTGTTACACCATTTAATGAATCATGAACATTACATGATTTAACCACTAGAGGGCAGCAGTGTTACACCATTTAATGAATCATAAACATTACATGATTTAACCACTAGAGCGCAGCAGTGTTACACCATTTAATGAATCATGAACATTACATGATTTAACCACTAGAGGGCATCAGTGTTACACCATTTAATGATTCATGAACATTACATGATCTAACCACTAGAGGGCAAGTGTGTTACACCATTTAATGAATCATGAGCATTACATGATTTAACCACTAGAGGGCAGCAGTGTTACACCATTTCATGAATCATAAACATTACACGATTTAACCACTAGAGGGCAGCAGTGTTACACCATTTAATGAATCATGGACATGACATAATTTAACCACTAGAGGGCAACAGTGTTTCACCATTTAATGAATCATGAAAGATTACATGATTTAACCACTGGAGGGCAGCAGTGTTACACCATTTAATGAATCATGAACATTACATGATTTAACCACTAGAGGGCAGCAGTGTTACACCATTTAATGAATCATGAACATCACACGATTTAACCATTAGAGTGCAGCAGTGTTACAACATTTAATGAATCATGAACATTACACGATTTAACCACTAGACGGCAGCAGTGTTACACCATTTAATGAATCATGAACATTACACGATTTAACCACGAGAGGGCAGCAGTGTTACACCATTTAATGAATCATGGACATGACATAATTTAACCACTAGAGGGCAGCAGTGTTTCACCATTTAATGAATCATGAAAGATTACATGATTTAACCACTGGAGGGCAGCAGTGTTACACCATTTAATGAATCATGAACATTACACGATTTAACCACTAGAGGGCAGCAGTGTTACACCATTTAATGAATCATGAACATTACATGATTTAACCACTAGAGGGCAGCAGTGTTACACCATTTAATGAATCATGAACATTACATGATTTAACCACTAGACGGCAGCAGTGTTACACCATTTAATGAATCATAAACATTACACGATTTAACCACTAGAGGGCAGCAGTGTTACACCATTTAATGAATCATGAACATTACACGATTTAACCACGAGAGGGCAGCAGTGTTACACCATTTAATGAATCATGAACATTACACAATTTAACCACTAGAGGGCAGCAGTGTTACACCATTTAATGAATCATAAACATTACACGATTTAACCACTAGAGGGCAGCAGTGTTACACCATTTAATGAATCATGGACATTACATGATTTAACCACTAGAGGGCAGCAGTGTTACACCATTTAATGATTCATGAACATTACATGATTTAACCACTAGAGGGCAGCAGTGTTACACCATTTAATGAATCATGGGCATTACATGATTTAACCACTAGAGGGCAGCAGTGTTACACCATTTAATGAATCATGAAAGATTACATGATTTAACCACTGGAGGGCAGCAGTGTTACACCATTTAATGAATCATGGACATTACATGATTTAACCACTAGAGGGCAGCAGTGTTACACCATTTAATGAATCATGAAAGATTACATGATTTAACCACTGGAGGGCAGCAGTGTTACACCATTTAATGAATCATCAACATTACATGATTTAACCACTAGAGGGCAGCAGTGTTACACCATTTAATGAATCATGAACATTACACGATTTAACCACTAGAGGGCAGCAGTGTTACACCATTTAATGATTCATGAACATTACACGATTTAACCACTAGAGGGCAGCAGTGTTACACCATTTAATGAATCATGAACATTACACGATTTAACCACTGGAGGGTAGCAGTGTTACACCATTTAATGAATCATGAGCATTACATGATTTAACCACTAGAGGGCAGCAGTGTTACACCATTTAATGAATCATAAACATTACACGATTTAACCACTAGAGGGCAGCAGTGTTACACCATTTAATGAATCATGGACATGACATAATTTAACCACTAGAGGGCAGCAGTGTTTCACCATTTAATGAATCATGAAAGATTACATGATTTAACCACTGGAGGGCAGCAGTGTTACACCATTTAATGAATCATGAACATTACATGATTTAACCACTAGAGGGCAGCAGTGTTACACCATTTAATGAATCATGAACATCACACGATTTAACCATTAGAGTGCAGCAGTGTTACACCATTTAATGAATCATGAACATTACACGATTTAACCACTAGACGGCAGCAGTGTTACACCATTTAATGAATCATAAACATTACACGATTTAACCACTAGAGGGCAGCAGTGTTACACCATTTAATGAATCATGAACATTACATGATTTAACCACGAGAGGGCAGCAGTGTTACACCATTTAATGAATCATGGACATGACATAATTGAACCACTAGAGGGCAGCAGTGTTTCACCATTTAATGAATCATGAAAGATTACATGATTTAACCACTGGAGGGCAGCAGTGTTACACCATTTAATGAATCATGAACATTACATGATTTAACCACTAGAGGGCAGCAGTGTTACACCATTTAATGAATCATGAACATTACATGATTTAACCACTAGAGGGCAGCAGTGTTACACCATTTAATGAATCATGAACATCACACGATTTAACCATTAGAGTGCAGCAGTGTTACACCATTTAATGAATCATGAACATTACACGATTTAACCACTAGACGGCAGCAGTGTTACACCATTTAATGAATCATAAACATTACACGATTTAACCACTAGAGGGCAGCAGTGTTACACCATTTAATGAATCATGAACATTACACGATTTAACCACGAGAGGGCAGCAGTGTTACACCATTTAATGAATCATGAACATTACACGATTTAACCACTAGAGGGCAGCAGTGTTACACCATTTAATGAATCATAAACATTACACGATTTAACCACTAGAGGGCAGCAGTGTTACACCATTTTATGAATCATGGACATTACATGATTTAACCACTAGAGGGCAGCAGTGTTACACCATTTAATGAATCATGAAAAATTACATGATTTAACCACTAGAGGGCAGCAGTGTTACACCATTTAATGAATCATAAACATTACATGATTTAACCACTAGAGGGCAGCAGTGTTATACCATTTAATGAATCATGGATATTACATGATTTAACCACTAGAGGGCAGCAGTGTTACACCATTTAATGAATCATGAAATATTACATGATTTAACCACTGGAGGGCAGCAGTGTTACACCATTTAATGAATCATAAACATTACACGATTTAACCACTAGAGGGCAGCAGTGTTACACCATTTAATGAATCATAAACATTACACGATTTAACTACTAGAGGGCAGCAGTGTTACACCATTGAATGAATCATGAACATTACATGATTTAACCACTAGAGGGCAGCAGTGTTACACCATTTAATGAATCATAAACATTACATGATTTAACCACTAGAGCGCAGCAGTGTTACACCATTTAAAGAATCATGAACATTACACGATTTAACCACTACAGGGCAGCAGTGTTACACCATTTAATGATTCATGATCATTACATGATTTAACCACTAGAGGGCAGCAGTGTTACACCATTTAATGAATCATGAACATTACACGATTTAACCACTAGAGGGCAGCAGTGTTACACCATTCAATGAATCATGGACATTACATGATTTAACCACTAGAGGGCAGCAGTGTTACACCATTTAATGAATCATGAAAAATGTCATGATTTAACCACTAGAGGGCAACAGTGTTACACCATTTAATGAATCATAAACATTACATGATTTAACCACTTGAGGGCAGCAGTGTTACACCATTTAATGAATCATGAACATTGCACGATTTAACCACTAGAGGGCAGCAGTGTTACACCATTTAATGAATCATGAACATTACACGATTTAACCACTAGAGGGCAGCAGTGTTACACCATTTAATGAATCATAAACATTACACTATTTAACCACTAGAGGGCAGCAGTGTTACACCATTTAATGAATCATGAACATCACATGATTTAACCACTGGAGGGCAGCAGTGTTACACCATTTAATGAATCATCAACATTACATGATTTAACCACTAGAGGGCAGCAGTGTTACACCATTTAATGAATCATGAACATTACACGATTTAACCACTAGAGGGCAGCAGTGTTACACCATTTAATGATTCATGAACATTACACGATTTAACCACTAGAGGGCAGCAGTGTTACACCATTTAATGAATCATGAACATTACACGATTTAACCACTAGAGGGCAGCAGTGTTACACCATTTAATGAATCATGAACATTACATGATTTAACCACTGGAGGGCAGCAGTGTTACACCATTTAATGAATCATGAACATTACATGATTTAACCACTAGAGGGCAGCAGTGTTACACCATTTAATGAATCATGAACATCACACGATTTAACCATTAGAGTGCAGCAGTGTTACAACATTTAATGAATCATGAACATTACACGATTTAACCACTAGACGGCAGCAGTGTTACACCATTTAATGAATCATGAACATTACACGATTTAACCACGAGAGGGCAGCAGTGTTACACCATTTAATGAATCATGGACATGACACGATTTAACCACTAGACGGCAGCAGTGTTACACCATTTAATGAATCATAAACATTACACGATTTAACCACTAGAGGGCAGCAGTGTTACACCATTTAATGAATCATGAACATTACACAATTTAACCACGAGAGGGCAGCAGTGTTACACCATTTAATGAATCATGAACATTACACAATTTAACCACTAGAGGGCAGCAGTGTTACACCATTTAATGAATCATAAACATTACACGATTTAACCACTAGAGGGCAGCAGTGTTACACCATTTAATGAATCATGGACATTACATGATTTAACCACTAGAGGGCAGCAGTGTTACACCATTTAATGATTCATGAACATTACATGATTTAACCACTAGAGGGCAGCAGTGTTACACCATTTAATGAATCATGGGCATTACATGATTTAACCACTAGAGGGCAGCAGTGTTACACCATTTAATGAATCATGAACATCACACGATTTAACCATTAGAGTGCAGCAGTGTTACACCATTTAATGAATCATGAACATTACACGATTTAACCACTAGACGGCAGCAGTGTTACACCATTTAATGAATCATAAACATTACACGATTTAACCACTAGAGGGCAGCAGTGTTACACCATTTAATGAATCATGAACATTACACGATTTAACCACGAGAGGGCAGCAGTGTTACACCATTTAATGAATCATGAACATTACACGATTTAACCACTAGAGGGCAGCAGTGTTACACCATTTAATGAATCATAAACATTACACGATTTAACCACTAGAGGGCAGCAGTGTTACACCATTTTATGAATCATGGACATTACATGATTTAACCACTAGAGGGCAGCAGTGTTACACCATTTAATGAATCATGAAAAATTACATGATTTAACCACTAGAGGGCAGCAGTGTTACACCATTTAATGAATCATAAACATTACATGATTTAACCACTAGAGGGCAGCAGTGTTATACCATTTAATGAATCATGGATATTACATGATTTAACCACTAGAGGGCAGCAGTGTTACACCATTTAATGAATCATGAAATATTACATGATTTAACCACTGGAGGGCAGCAGTGTTACACCATTTAATGAATCATAAACATTACACGATTTAACCACTAGAGGGCAGCAGTGTTACACCATTTAATGAATCATAAACATTACACGATTTAACTACTAGAGGGCAGCAGTGTTACACCATTTAATGAATCATGAACATTACACGATTTAACCACTAGAGGGCAGCAGTGTTACACCATTTAATGAATCATAAACATTACATGATTTAACCACTAGAGCGCAGCAGTGTTACACCATTTAAAGAATCATGAACATTACACGATTTAACCACTACAGGGCAGCAGTGTTACACCATTTAATGATTCATGATCATTACATGATTTAACCACTAGAGGGCAGCAGTGTTACACCATTTAATGAATCATGAACATTACACGATTTAACCACTAGAAGGCAGCAGTGTTACACCATTTAATGAATCATGGACATTACATGATTTAACCACTAGAGGGCAGCAGTGTTACACCATTTAATGAATCATGAAAAATGTCATGATTTAACCACTAGAGGGCAACAGTGTTACACCATTTAATGAATCATAAACATTACATGATTTAACCACTTGAGGGCAGCAGTGTTACACCATTTAATGAATCATGAACATTGCACGATTTAACCACTAGAGGGCAGCAGTGTTACACCATTTAATGAATCATGAACATTACATGATTTAACCACTGGAGGGCAGCAGTGTTACACCATTTAATGAATCATGAACATTACATGATTTAACCACTAGAGGGCAGCAGTGTTACACCATTTAATGAATCATGAACATCACACGATTTAACCATTAGAGTGCAGCAGTGTTACAACATTTAATGAATCATGAACATTACACGATTTAACCACTAGACGGCAGCAGTGTTACACCATTTAATGAATCATGAACATTACACGATTTAACCACGAGAGGGCAGCAGTGTTACACCATTTAATGAATCATGGACATGACACGATTTAACCACTAGACGGCAGCAGTGTTACACCATTTAATGAATCATAAACATTACACGATTTAACCACTAGAGGGCAGCAGTGTTACACCATTTAATGAATCATGAACATTACACAATTTAACCACGAGAGGGCAGCAGTGTTACACCATTTAATGAATCATGAACATTACACAATTTAACCACTAGAGGGCAGCAGTGTTACACCATTTAATGAATCATAAACATTACACGATTTAACCACTAGAGGGCAGCAGTGTTACACCATTTAATGAATCATGGACATTACATGATTTAACCACTAGAGGGCAGCAGTGTTACACCATTTAATGATTCATGAACATTACATGATTTAACCACTAGAGGGCAGCAGTGTTACACCATTTAATGAATCATGGGCATTACATGATTTAACCACTAGAGGGCAGCAGTGTTACACCATTTAATGAATCATGAACATCACACGATTTAACCATTAGAGTGCAGCAGTGTTACACCATTTAATGAATCATGAACATTACACGATTTAACCACTAGACGGCAGCAGTGTTACACCATTTAATGAATCATAAACATTACACGATTTAACCACTAGAGGGCAGCAGTGTTACACCATTTAATGAATCATGAACATTACACGATTTAACCACGAGAGGGCAGCAGTGTTACACCATTTAATGAATCATGAACATTACACGATTTAACCACTAGAGGGCAGCAGTGTTACACCATTTAATGAATCATGAACATTACATGATTTAACCACTAGAGGGCAGCAGTGTTACACCATTTAATGAATCATGAACATCACACGATTTAACCATTAGAGTGCAGCAGTGTTACACCATTTAATGAATCATGAACATTACACGATTTAACAACTAGACGGCAGCAGTGTTACACCATTTAATGAATCATAAACATTACACGATTTAACCACTAGAGGGCAGCAGTGTTACACCATTTAATGAATCATGAACATTACACGATTTAACCACGAGAGGGCAGCAGTGTTACACCATTTAATGAATCATAAACATTACATGATTTAACCACTAGAGCGCAGCAGTGTTACACCATTTAATGAATCATGAACATTACACGATTTAACCACTAGAGGGCAGCAGTGTTACACCATTTAATGATTCATGATCATTACATGATTTAACCACTAGAGGGCAGCAGTGTTACACCATTTAATGAATCATGAACATTACACGATTTAACCACTAGAGGGCAGCAGTGTTACACCATTTAATGAATCATGGACATTACATGATTTAACCACTAGAGGGCAGCAGTGTTACACCATTTAATGAATCATGAAAAATGTCATGATTTAACCACTAGAGGGCAACAGTGTTACACCATTTAATGAATCATAAACATTACATGATTTAACCACTTGAGGGCAGCAGTGTTACACCATTTAATGAATCATGAACATTGCACGATTTAACCACTAGAGGGCAGCAGTGTTACACCATTTAATGAATCATGAACATTACACGATTTAACCACTAGAGGGCAGCAGTGTTACACCATTTAATGAATCATAAACATTACACTATTTAACCACTAGAGGGCAGCAGTGTTACACCATTTAATGAATCATGAACATCACATGATTTAACAACTAGAGAGCAGCAGTGTTACACCATTTAATGAATCATGGACATTACATGATTTAACCACTAGAGGGCAGCAGTGTTACACCATTTAATGAATCATGAAAAATGTCATGATTTAACCACTAGAGGGCAACAGTGTTACACCATTTAATGAATCATAAACATTACACTATTTAACCACTAGAGGGCAGCAGTGTTACACCATTTAATGAATCATGAACATCACATGATTTAACCACAAGAGTGCAGCAGTGTTACACCATTTAATGATTCATGAACATTACATGATTTAACCACTAGAGGGCAGCAGTGTTACACCATTTAATGAATCATGAAAGATTACATGATTTAACCACTGGAGGGCAGCAGTGTTACACCATTTAATGAATCATGGACATTACATGATTTAACCACTAGAGGGCAGCAGTGTTACACCATTTAATGAATCATGAAAGATTACATGATTTAACCACTGGAGGGCAGCAGTGTTACACCATTTAATGAATCATCAACATTACATGATTTAACCACTAGAGGGCAGCAGTGTTACACCATTTAATGAATCATGAACATTACACGATTTAACCACTAGAGGGCAGCAGTGTTACACCATTTAATGATTCATGAACATTACACGATTTAACCACTAGAGGGCAGCAGTGTTACACCATTTAATGAATCATGAACATTACACGATTTAACCACTAGAGGGCAGCAGTGTTACACCATTTAATGAATCATGAAAGATTACACGATTTATCCACTGGAGGGCAGCAGTGTTACACCATTTAATGAATCATAAACATTACATGATTTAACCACTAGAGGGCAGCAGTGTTACACCATTTAATGAATCATGAACATTACATGATTTAACCACTAGAGGGCAGCAGTGTTACACCATTTAATGAATCATGAACATTACATGATTTAACCACTAGAGGGCAGCAGTGTTACACCATTTAATGAATCATGAACATTACATGATTTAACCACTAGAGGGCAGCAGTGTTACACCATTTAATGAATCATAAACATTACATGATTTAACCACTAGAGCGCAGCAGTGTTACACCATTTAATGAATCATGAACATTACATGATTTAACCACTAGAGGGCATCAGTGTTACACCATTTAATGATTCATGAACATTACATGATCTAACCACTAGAGGGCAACAGTGTTACACCATTTAATGAATCATGAGCATTACATGACTTAACCACTAGAGGGCAGCAGTGTTACACCATTTAATGAATCATGGACATGACATAATTTAACCACTAGAGGGCAGCAGTGTTTCACCATTTAATGAATCATGAAAGATTACATGATTTAACCACTGGAGGGCAGCAGTGTTACACCATTTAATGAATCATGAACATTACATGATTTAACCACTAGAGGGCAGCAGTGTTACACCATTTAATGAATCATGAACATCACACGATTTAACCATTAGAGTGCAGCAGTGTTACACCATTTAATGAATCATGAACATTACACAATTTAACCACTAGACGGCAGCAGTGTTACACCATTTAATGAATCATAAACATTACACGATTTAACCACTAGAGGGCAGCAGTGTTACACCATTTAATGAATCATGAACATTACATGATTTAACCACTAGAGGGCAGCAGTGTTACACCATTTAATGAATCATGAACATCACACGATTTAACCATTAGAGTGCAGCAGTGTTACACCATTTAATGAATCATGAACATTACACGATTTAACCACTAGACGGCAGCAGTGTTACCCCATTTAATGAATCATAAACATTACACGATTTAACCACTAGAGGGCAGCAGTGTTACACCATTTAATGAATCATGAACATTACACGATTTAACCACGAGAGGGCAGCAGTGTTACACCATTTAATGAATCATGAACATTACACGATTTAACCACTAGAGGGCAGCAGTGTTACACCATTTAATGAATCATAAACATTACACGATTTAACCACTAGAGGGCAGCAGTGTTACACCATTTAATGAATCATGGACATTACATGATTTAACCACTAGAGGGCAGCAGTGTTACACCATTTAATGAATCATGAAAAATTACATGATTTAACCACTAGAGGGCAGCAGTGTTACACCATTTAATGAATCATAAACATTACATGATTTAACCACTAGAGGGCAGCAGTGTTATACCATTTAATGAATCATGGATATTACATGATTTAACCACTAGAGGGCAGCAGTGTTACACCATTTAATGAATCATGAAATATTACATGATTTAACCACTGGAGGGCAGCAGTGTTACACGATTTAATGAATCATAAACATTCCACGATTTAACCACTAGAGGGCAGCAGTGTTACACCATTTAATGAATCATAAACATTACACGATTTAACTACTAGAGGGCAGCAGTGTTGCACCATTTAATGAATCATGAACATTACACGATTTAACCACTAGCGGGCAGCAGTGTTACACCATTTAATGATTCATGAACATTACACGATTTAACCACTAGAGGGCAGCAGTGTTACACCATTTAATGAATCATGAAAGATTACACGATTTATCCACTGGAGGGCAGCAGTGTTACACCATTTAATGAATCATAAACATTACATGATTTAACCACTAGAGGGCAGCAGTGTTACACCATTTAATGAATCATGAACATTACACGATTTAACCACTAGAGGGCAGCAGTGTTACACCATTTAATGATTCATGAACATTACACGATTTAACCACTAGAGGGCAGCAGTGTTACACCATTTAATGAATCATGAAAGATTACATGATTTAACCACTGGAGGGCAGCAGTGTTACACCATTTAATGAATCATCAACATTACATGATTTAACCACTAGAGGGCAGCAGTGTTACACCATTTAATGAATCATGAACATTACACGATTTAACCACTAGAGGGCAGCAGTGTTACACCATTTAATGATTCATGAACATTACACGATTTAACCACTAGAGGGCAGCAGTGTTACACCATTTAATGAATCATGAACATTACACGATTTAACCACTAGAGGGCAGCAGTGTTACACCATTTAATGAATCATGAAAGATTACACGATTTATCCACTGGAGGGCAGCAGTGTTACACCATTTAATGAATCATAAACATTACATGATTTAACCACTAGAGGGCAGCAGTGTTACACCATTTAATGAATCATGAACATTACATGATTTAACCACTAGAGGGCAGCAGTGTTACACCATTTAATGAATCATGAACATTACATGATTTAACCACTAGAGGGCAGCAGTGTTACACCATTTAATGAATCATGAACATTACATGATTTAACCACTAGAGGGCAGCAGTGTTACACCATTTAATGAATCATAAACATTACATGATTTAACCACTAGAGCGCAGCAGTGTTACACCATTTAATGAATCATGAACATTACATGATTTAACCACTAGAGGGCATCAGTGTTACACCATTTAATGATTCATGAACATTACATGATCTAACCACTAGAGGGCAACAGTGTTACACCATTTAATGAATCATGAGCATTACATGACTTAACCACTAGAGGGCAGCAGTGTTACACCATTTAATGAATCATGGACATGACATAATTTAACCACTAGAGGGCAGCAGTGTTTCACCATTTAATGAATCATGAAAGATTACATGATTTAACCACTGGAGGGCAGCAGTGTTACACCATTTAATGAATCATGAACATTACATGATTTAACCACTAGAGGGCAGCAGTGTTACACCATTTAATGAATCATGAACATCACACGATTTAACCATTAGAGTGCAGCAGTGTTACACCATTTAATGAATCATGAACATTACACAATTTAACCACTAGACGGCAGCAGTGTTACACCATTTAATGAATCATAAACATTACACGATTTAACCACTAGAGGGCAGCAGTGTTACACCATTTAATGAATCATGAACATTACACGATTTAACCACGAGAGGGCAGCAGTGTTACACCATTTAATGAATCATGGACATGACATAATTTAACCACTAGAGGGCAGCAGTGTTTCACCATTTAATGAATCATGAAAGATTACATGATTTAACCACTGGAGGGCAGCAGTGTTACACCATTTAATGAATCATGAACATTACACGATTTAACCACTAGAGGGCAGCAGTGTTACACCATTTAATGAATCATGAACATTACATGATTTAACCACTAGAGGGCAGCAGTGTTACACCATTTAATGAATCATGAACATCACACGATTTAACCATTAGAGTGCAGCAGTGTTACACCATTTAATGAATCATGAACATTACACGATTTAACCACTAGACGGCAGCAGTGTTACCCCATTTAATGAATCATAAACATTACACGATTTAACCACTAGAGGGCAGCAGTGTTACACCATTTAATGAATCATGAACATTACACGATTTAACCACGAGAGGGCAGCAGTGTTACACCATTTAATGAATCATGAACATTACACGATTTAACCACTAGAGGGCAGCAGTGTTACACCATTTAATGAATCATAAACATTACACGATTTAACCACTAGAGGGCAGCAGTGTTACACCATTTAATGAATCATGGACATTACATGATTTAACCACTAGAGGGCAGCAGTGTTACACCATTTAATGAATCATGAAAAATTACATGATTTAACCACTAGAGGGCAGCAGTGTTACACCATTTAATGAATCATAAACATTACATGATTTAACCACTAGAGGGCAGCAGTGTTATACCATTTAATGAATCATGGATATTACATGATTTAACCACTAGAGGGCAGCAGTGTTACACCATTTAATGAATCATGAAATATTACATGATTTAACCACTGGAGGGCAGCAGTGTTACACGATTTAATGAATCATAAACATTCCACGATTTAACCACTAGAGGGCAGCAGTGTTACACCATTTAATGAATCATAAACATTACACGATTTAACTACTAGAGGGCAGCAGTGTTGCACCATTTAATGAATCATGAACATTACACGATTTAACCACTAGCGGGCAGCAGTGTTACACCATTTAATGAATCATGAACATTACACGATTTAACCACTAGAGGGCAGCAGTGTTACACCATTTAATGATTCATGATCATTACATGATTTAACCACTAGAGGGCAGCAGTGTTACACCATTTAATGAATCATGAAAAATTACATGATTTAACCACTAGAGGGCAGCAGTGTTACACCATTTAATGAATCATGAACATTACATGATTTAACCACTAGAGGGCATCAGTGTTACACCATTTAATGATTCATGAACATTACATGATCTAACCACTAGAGGGCAACAGTGTTACACCATTTAATGAATCATGAGCATTACATGACTTAACCACTAGAGGGCAGCAGTGTTACACCATTTAATGAATCATGGACATGACATAATTTAACCACTAGAGGGCAGCAGTGTTTCACCATTTAATGAATCATGAAAGATTACATGATTTAACCACTGGAGGGCAGCAGTGTTACACCATTTAATGAATCATGAACATTACATGATTTAACCACTAGAGGGCAGCAGTGTTACACCATTTAATGAATCATGAACATCACACGATTTAACCATTAGAGTGCAGCAGTGTTACACCATTTAATGAATCATGAACATTACACAATTTAACCACTAGACGGCAGCAGTGTTACACCATTTAATGAATCATAAACATTACACGATTTAACCACTAGAGGGCAGCAGTGTTACACCATTTAATGAATCATGAACATTACACGATTTAACCACGAGAGGGCAGCAGTGTTACACCATTTAATGAATCATGGACATGACATAATTTAACCACTAGAGGGCAGCAGTGTTTCACCATTTAATGAATCATGAAAGATTACATGATTTAACCACTGGAGGGCAGCAGTGTTACACCATTTAATGAATCATGAACATTACACGATTTAACCACTAGAGGGCAGCAGTGTTACACCATTTAATGAATCATGAACATTACATGATTTAACCACTAGAGGGCAGCAGTGTTACACCATTTAATGAATCATGAACATCACACGATTTAACCATTAGAGTGCAGCAGTGTTACACCATTTAATGAATCATGAACATTACACGATTTAACCACTAGACGGCAGCAGTGTTACCCCATTTAATGAATCATAAACATTACACGATTTAACCACTAGAGGGCAGCAGTGTTACACCATTTAATGAATCATGAACATTACACGATTTAACCACGAGAGGGCAGCAGTGTTACACCATTTAATGAATCATGAACATTACACGATTTAACCACTAGAGGGCAGCAGTGTTACACCATTTAATGAATCATAAACATTACACGATTTAACCACTAGAGGGCAGCAGTGTTACACCATTTAATGAATCATGGACATTACATGATTTAACCACTAGAGGGCAGCAGTGTTACACCATTTAATGTATCATGAAAAATTACATGATTTAACCACTAGAGGGCAGCAGTGTTACACCATTTAATGAATCATAAACATTACATGATTTAACCACTAGAGGGCAGCAGTGTTATACCATTTAATGAATCATGGATATTACATGATTTAACCACTAGAGGGCAGCAGTGTTACACCATTTAATGAATCATGAAATATTACATGATTTAACCACTGGAGGGCAGCAGTGTTACACGATTTAATGAATCATAAACATTCCACGATTTAACCACTAGAGGGCAGCAGTGTTACACCATTTAATGAATCATAAACATTACACGATTTAACTACTAGAGGGCAGCAGTGTTGCACCATTTAATGAATCATGAACATTACACGATTTAACCACTAGCGGGCAGCAGTGTTACACCATTTAATGAATCATGAACATTACACGATTTAACCACTAGAGGGCAGCAGTGTTACACCATTTAATGATTCATGATCATTACATGATTTAACCACTAGAGGGCAGCAGTGTTACACCATTTAATGAATCATGAAAAATTACATGATTTAACCACTAGAGGGCAGCAGTGTTACACCATTTAATGAATCATGAACATTACACGATTTAACCACTAGAGGGCAGCAGTGTTACACCATTTAATGAATCATGGACATTACATGATTTAACCACTAGAGGGCAGCAGTGTTACACCATTTAATGAATCATGAAAAATGTCATGATTTAACCACTAGAGGGCAACAGTGTTACACCATTTAATGAATCATAAACATTACATGATTTAACCACTTGAGGGCAGCAGTGTTACACCATTTAATGAATCATGAACATTACACGATTTAGCCACTAGAGGGCAGCAGTGTTACACCATTTAATGAATCATGAACATTAAACGATTTAACCACTAGAGGGCAGCAGTATTACACCATTTAATGAATCATAAACATTACACTATTTAACCACTAGAGGGCAGCAGTGTTACACCATTTAATGAATCATGAACATCACATGATTTAACCACTAGAGGGCAGCAGTGTTACACCATTTAATGAATCATGGACATTACATGATTTAACCACTAGAGGGCAGCAGTGTTACACCATTTAATGAATCATGAAAAATGTCATGATTTAACCACTAGAGGGCAACACTGTTACACCATTTAATGAATCATAAACATTACACTATTTAACCACTAGAGGGCAGCAGTGTTACACCATTTAATGAATCATAAACATTACATGATTTAACCACTAGAGCGCAGCAGTGTTACACCATTTAATGAATCATGAACATTACATGATTTAACCACTAGAAGGCACCAGTGTTACACCATTTAATGATTCATGAACATTACATGATTTAACCACTAGAGGGCAACAGTGTTACACCATTTAATGAATCATGAGCATTACATGATTTAACCACTAGAGGGCAGCAGTGTTACACCATTTAATGAATCATAAACATTACACGATTTAACCACTAGAGGGCAGCAGTGTTATACCATTTAATGAATCATGGATATTACATGATTTAACCACTAGAGGGCAGCAGTGTTACACCATTTAATGAATCATGAAAGATTACATGATTTAACCACTGGAGGGCAGCAGTGTTACACCATTTAATGAATCATAAACATTACATGATTTAACCACTAGAGGGCAGCAGTGTTATACCATTTAATGAATCATGGATATTACATGATTTAACCACTAGAGGGCAGCAGTGTTACACCATTTAATGAATCATGAAATATTACATGATTTAACCACTGGAGGGCAGCAGTGTTACACCATTTAATGAATCATAAACATTACACGATTTAACCACTAGAGGGCAGCAGTGTTACACCATTTAATGAATCATAAACATTACACGATTTAACTACTAGAGGGCAGCAGTGTTACACCATTTAATGAATCATAAACATTACACGATTTAACCACTAGAGCAGTGATTCTTGACCATAGGGCCGCGGCCCATGATTGGACCGCGAGCGCCACCTAGAGGGCCGCGAAAAACTTTCAGTTTTGCACCTGTGGGCCGCGAGGGCCGCGGGACCGCATAGGTTATCAATCGAAGACACCAGAGATATCACTGTTATCCATGAGACGCTCAGTTACAATACAGCTTCCCACCACCTGGTGGCGGTAATGCGTCAGTCAGTTGTTTAACAAGCTGCAATAAGCAGAAGAAGACACTCAGCTAGCCGCTAGCCTGTAGCCAAAGTTATGGATAAGTTATTAAAAAGAAAAAATGAAGACGACAGTGGTGCCATACCCCCCAAAAGCCTAAATGTGTGCGCAAGTACAACCCTGACTTTCTTAAATACGGCTTTGTGAACGGAGGCAACGAGGCAGAGCCGAGGGCTCAGTGTGTGGAATGTGAGCTAATGCTATCAAACGAAGCTCTGAAGCCTTCAGAAATAAAGCGACACGTAGCGACGAAACATCCAACGCTCGTGGGAAAGTCTGTTGGGCTTCTTGTTGTGTATGCAGGTTTCCATACACATGATAATAAATGTCTTTGTGATCATCACATTCTATCATCTCATTTATTTAACAAGGGTTTTGCCTGTTCAACACCGGCATCCTCGATCCCCTCCCCTTCCGGTCCTACGGCTTGTTTGCGCAAATACGTCACAAAACATGTCCGTGTTTGGTATCCCAGCATGCCCAAAATCCTCATCTTTGCAAAGAAATCATCGGTTTTCTTTCATTTCTTATGGTTTCTCCACAAAAGGAGCCCACACACACACTGTCCAAAGTCGCCATAACCGCTGCAAGTCGTATCTTGCAGCATTTCGACGGAAAAAGACACATTACAGACCCGACAACGTGCTAGCGGATGTTACCATGGAGCTACTGCCTTCAGAAAACGCTAGTACTTATAGTACAAACCTTATCCTCCTCTTCCATAAGCCGTCAACCAACGTTTGCGTAACTGAGCTATTCTCATACTCGTTCGTGCGCTCGGTCGCAGCCATTAAGCACAGCAAGTCCGCTACTCACACACCATGTCTTCCACCATATATACATAGTTTTTGCAATTTGCAAAAGCTAAAAATAAAAGGAAAATAATATAAAATCACAATATAAAGGGAGAAACACCTTTAGTGTGTCAGAATATCATTTGGTTACCATGTGTCCATTTGGGTCTCCAAATGTCCTTTTAGAGCTCCGCCTGGATCTCTTCATGGAAGAAACACAGTAGAATGGTCATACTTTGTCCAATCTTCTTCAAATTTGAGGCAGTTGTTCACTGATAGTGTAGTTACAGCCCTATACTGTCCTTTACCTGTACAGATACAGCCACCGGCAGTTATTTATGCTGAAAGATACTTTTTTATTTTATGCGGACAAAAATCTTAAATTTTTACTGACTCCAAAGGCCCACTGCTCTGTTTCTGTATGACCTACAGGTTGTCTGACACTTTTGATGCATATAGTCAGAGTGGGCCCCGGGACACTTTGTCCTTGAACAGTTGGGCCCCGAAGTCAAAAAGGTTAAGAACCCCTGCACTAGAGGGCAGCAGTGTTACACCATTTAATGAATCATGAACATTACATGATTTAACCACTAGAGGGCAGCAGTGTTACACCATTTAATGAATCATGAACATTACATGATTTAACCACTAGAGGGCAGCAGTGTTGCACCATTTAATGAATCATAAACATTACACTATTTAACCACTAGAGGGCAGCAGTGTTACACCATTTAATGAATCATGAACATCACATGATTTAACCACAAGAGTGCAGCAGTGTTACACCATTTAATGATTCATGAACATTACATGAATTAACCACTAGAGGGCAGCAGTGTTACACCATTTAATGAATCATGGACATTACATGATTTAACCACTAGAGGGCAGCAGTGTTACACCATTTAATGAATCATGAAAGATTACATGATTTAACCACTGCAGGGCAGCAGTGTTACACCATTTAATGAATCATGGACATTACATGATTTAACCACTAGAGGGCAGCAGTGTTACACCGTTTAATCAATCATGAAAGATTACATGATTTAACCACTGGAGGGCAGCAGTGTTACACCATTTAATGAATCATCAACATTACATGATTTAACCACTAGAGGGCATCAGTGTTACACCATTTAATGATTCATGAACATTACATGATTTAACCACTAGAGGGCAACAGTGTTACACCATTTAATGAATCATGAGCATTACATGATTTAACCACTAGAGGGCAGCAGTGTTACACCATTTAATGAATCATAAACATTACACGATTTAACCACTAGAGGGCAGCAGTGTTACACCATTTAATGAATCATGGACATGACATAATTTAACCACTAGAGGGCAGCAGTGTTTCACCATTTAATGAATCATGAAAGATTACATGATTTAACCACTGGAGGGCAGCAGTGTTACACCATTTAATGAATCATGAACATTACATGATTTAACCACTAGAGGGCAGCAGTGTTACACCATTTAATGAATCATGAACATCACACGATTTAACCATTAGAGTGCAGCAGTGTTACACCATTTAATGAATCATGAACATTACACGATTTAACCACTAGACGGCAGCAGTGTTACACCATTTAATGAATCATAAACATTACACGATTTAACCACTAGAGGGCAGCAGTGTTACACCATTTAATGAATCATGAACATTACACGATTTAACCACGAGAGGGCAGCAGTGTTACACCATTTAATGAATCATGGACATGACATAATTTAACCACTAGAGGGCAGCAGTGTTTCACCATTTAATGAATCATGAACATTACATGATTTAACCACTAGAGGGCAGCAGTGTTACACCATTTAATGAATCATGAACATCACACGATTTAACCATTAGAGTGCAGCAGTGTTACACCATTTAATGAATCATGAACATTACACGATTTAACCACTAGACGGCAGCAGTGTTACACCATTTAATGAATCATAAACATTACACGATTTAACCACTAGAGGGCAGCAGTGTTACACCATTTAATGAATCATGAACATTACACGATTTAACCACGAGAGGGCAGCAGTGTTACACCATTTAATGAATCATGAACATTACACGATTTAACCACTAGAGGGCAGCAGTGTTACACCATTTAATGAATCATAAACATTACACGATTTAACCACTAGAGGGCAGCAGTGTTACACCATTTAATGAATCATAAACATTACACGATTTAACCACTAGAGGGCAGCAGTGTTACACCATTTAATGTATCATGAACATTACACGATTTAACTACTAGAGGGCAGCAGTGTCACACCATTTAATGAATCATGAACATTACACGATTTAACCACTAGAGGGCAGCAGTGTTACACCATTTAATGAATCATAAACATTACATGATTTAACCACTAGAGCGCAGCAGTGTTACACCATTTAATGAATCATGAACATTACACGATTTAACCACTAGAGGGCAGCAGTGTTACACCATTTAATGATTCATGATCATTACATGATTTAACCACTAGAGGGCAGCAGTGTTACACCATTTAATGAATCATGAAAAATTACATGATTTAACCACTAGAGGGCAGCAGTGTTACACCATTTAATGAATCATGAACATTACACGATTTAACCACTAGAGGGCAGCAGTGTTACACCATTTAATGAATCATGGACATTACATGATTTAACCACTAGAGGGCAGCAGTGTTACACCATTTAATGAATCATGAAAAATGTCATGATTTAACCACTAGAGGGCAACAGTGTTACACCATTTAATGAATCATAAACATTACATGATTTAACCACTTGAGGGCAGCAGTGTTACACCATTTAATGAATCATGAACATTACACGATTTAACCACTAGAGGGCAGCAGTGTTACACCATTTAATGAATCATGAACATTACACGATTTAACCACTAGAGGGCAGCAGTGTTACACCATTTAATGTATCATAAACATTACACTATTTAACAACTAGAGGGCAGCAGTGTTACACCATTTAATGAATCATGAACATCACATGATTTAACCACTAGAGGGCAGCAGTGTTACACCATTTAATGAATCATGGACATTACATGATTTAACCACTAGAGGGCAGCAGTGTTACACCATTTAATGAATCATGAAAAATGTCATGATTTAACCACTAGAGGGCAACAGTGTTACACCATTTAATGATTCATGAACATTACATGATTTAACCACTAGAGGGCAGCAGTGTTACACCATTTAATGAATCATGAACATCACACGATTTAACCATTAGAGGGCAGCAGTGTTACACCATTTAATGAATCATGGACATGACATAATTTAACCACTAGAGGGCAGCAGTGTTTCACCATTTAATGAATCATGAAAGATTACATGATTTAACCACTGGAGGGCAGCAGTGTTACACCATTTAATGAATCATGAACATTACACAATTTAACCACTAGAGGGCAGCAGTGTTACACCATTTAATGAATCATGAACATTACATGATTTAACCACTAGAGGGCAGCAGTGTTACACCATTTAATGAATCATGAACATCACACGATTTAACCATTAGAGTGCAGCAGTGTTACACCATTTAATGAATCATGAACATTACACTATTTAACCACGAGAGGGCAGCAGTGTTACACCATTTAATGAATCATGAACATTACACAATTTAACCACTAGAGGGCAGCAGTGTTACACCATTTAATGAATCATAAACATTACACGATTTAACCACTAGAGGGCAGCAGTGTTACACCATTTAATGAATCATAAACATTACACGATTTAACCACTAGAGGGCAGCAGTGTTACACCATTTAATGAATCATGAACATTACACGATTTAACTACTAGAGGGCAGCAGTGTTACACCATTTAATGAATCATGAACATTACACGATTTAACCACTAGAGGGCAGCAGTGTTACACCATTTAATGAATCATAAACATTACAAGATTTAACCACTAGAGCGCAGCAGTGTTACACCATTTAATGAATCATGAACATTACACGATTTAACCACTAGAGGGCAGCAGTGTTACACCATTTAATGATTCATGATCATTACATGATTTAACCACTAGAGGGCAGCAGTGTTACACCATTTAATGAATCATGAAAAATTACATGATTTAACCACTAGAGGGCAGCAGTGTTACACCATTTAATGAATCATGAACATTACACGATTTAACCACTAGAGGGCAGCAGTGTTACACCATTTAATGAATCATGGACATTACATGATTTAACCACTAGAGGGCAGCAGTGTTACACCATTTAATGAATCATGAAAAATGTCATGATTTAACCACTAGAGGGCAACAGTGTTACACCATTTAATGAATCATAAACATTACATGATTTAACCACTTGAGGGCAGCAGTGTTACACCATTTAATGAATCATGAACATTACACGATTTAACCACTAGAGAGCAGCAGTGTTACACCATTTAATGAATCATGAATATTACACGATTTAACCACTAGAGGGCAGCAGTATTACACCATTTAATGTATCATAAACATTACACTATTTAACAACTAGAGGGCAGCAGTGTTACACCATTTAATGAATCATGAACATCACATGATTTAACCACTAGAGGGCAGCAGTGTTACACCATTTAATGAATCATGGACATTACATGATTTAACCACTAGAGGGCAGCAGTGTTACACCATTTAATGAATCATGAAAAATGTCATGATTTAACCACTAGAGGGCAACAGTGTTACACCATTTAATGATTCATGAACATTACATGATTTAACCACTAGAGGGCAGCAGTGTTACACCATTTAATGAATCATGAACATCACACGATTTAACCATTAGAGGGCAGCAGTGTTACACCATTTAATGAATCATGGACATGACATAATTTAACCACTAGAGGGCAGCAGTGTTTCACCATTTAATGAATCATGAAAGATTACATGATTTAACCACTGGAGGGCAGCAGTGTTACACCATTTAATGAATCATAAACATTACACGATTTAACCACTAGAGGGCAGCAGTGTTACACCATTTAATGAATCATGAACATTACACGATTTAACCACTAGAGGGCAGCAGTGTTTCACCATTTAATGAATCATGAAAGATTACATGATTTAACCACTGGAGGGCAGCAGTGTTACACCATTTAATGAATCATGAACATTACACGATTTAACCACTAGAGGGCAGCAGTGTTACACCATTTAATGAATCATGAACATTACATGATTTAACCACTAGAGGGCAGCAGTGTTACACCATTTAATGAATCATGAACATCACACGATTTAACCATTAGAGTGCAGCAGTGTTACACCATTTAATGAATCATGAACATTACACGATTTAACCACTAGACGGCAGCAGTGTTACACCATTTAATGAATCATAAACATTACACGATTTAACCACTAGAGGGCAGCAGTGTTACACCATTTAATGAATCATGAACATTACACGATTTAACCACGAGAGGGCAGCAGTGTTACACCATTTAATGAATCATGAACATTACACGATTTAACCACTAGAGGGCAGCAGTGTTACACCATTTAATGAATCATAAACATTACACGATTTAACCACTAGAGGGCAGCAGTGTTACACCATTTAATGAATCATAAACATTACACGATTTAACCACTAGAGGGCAGCAGTGTTACACCATTTAATGTATCATGAACATTACACGATTTAACTACTAGAGGGCAGCAGTGTCACACCATTTAATGAATCATGAACATTACACGATTTAACCACTAGAGGGCAGCAGTGTTACACCATTTAATGAATCATAAACATTACATGATTTAACCACTAGAGCGCAGCAGTGTTACACCATTTAATGAATCATGAACATTACACGATTTAACCACTAGAGGGCAGCAGTGTTACACCATTTAATGATTCATGATCATTACATGATTTAACCACTAGAGGGCAGCAGTGTTACACCATTTAATGAATCATGAAAAATTACATGATTTAACCACTAGAGGGCAGCAGTGTTACACCATTTAATGAATCATGAACATTACACGATTTAACCACTAGAGGGCAGCAGTGTTACACCATTTAATGAATCATGGACATTACATGATTTAACCACTAGAGGGCAGCAGTGTTACACCATTTAATGAATCATGAAAAATGTCATGATTTAACCACTAGAGGGCAACAGTGTTACACCATTTAATGAATCATAAACATTACATGATTTAACCACTTGAGGGCAGCAGTGTTACACCATTTAATGAATCATGAACATTACACGATTTAACCACTAGAGGGCAGCAGTGTTACACCATTTAATGAATCATGAACATTACACGATTTAACCACTAGAGGGCAGCAGTGTTACACCATTTAATGTATCATAAACATTACACTATTTAACAACTAGAGGGCAGCAGTGTTACACCATTTAATGAATCATGAACATCACATGATTTAACCACTAGAGGGCAGCAGTGTTACACCATTTAATGAATCATGGACATTACATGATTTAACCACTAGAGGGCAGCAGTGTTACACCATTTAATGAATCATGAAAAATGTCATGATTTAACCACTAGAGGGCAACAGTGTTACACCATTTAATGATTCATGAACATTACATGATTTAACCACTAGAGGGCAGCAGTGTTACACCATTTAATGAATCATGAACATCACACGATTTAACCATTAGAGGGCAGCAGTGTTACACCATTTAATGAATCATGGACATGACATAATTTAACCACTAGAGGGCAGCAGTGTTTCACCATTTAATGAATCATGAAAGATTACATGATTTAACCACTGGAGGGCAGCAGTGTTACACCATTTAATGAATCATGAACATTACACAATTTAACCACTAGAGGGCAGCAGTGTTACACCATTTAATGAATCATGAACATTACATGATTTAACCACTAGAGGGCAGCAGTGTTACACCATTTAATGAATCATGAACATCACACGATTTAACCATTAGAGTGCAGCAGTGTTACACCATTTAATGAATCATGAACATTACACTATTTAACCACGAGAGGGCAGCAGTGTTACACCATTTAATGAATCATGAACATTACACAATTTAACCACTAGAGGGCAGCAGTGTTACACCATTTAATGAATCATAAACATTACACGATTTAACCACTAGAGGGCAGCAGTGTTACACCATTTAATGAATCATAAACATTACACGATTTAACCACTAGAGGGCAGCAGTGTTACACCATTTAATGAATCATGAACATTACACGATTTAACTACTAGAGGGCAGCAGTGTTACACCATTTAATGAATCATGAACATTACACGATTTAACCACTAGAGGGCAGCAGTGTTACACCATTTAATGAATCATAAACATTACATGATTTAACCACTAGAGCGCAGCAGTGTTACACCATTTAATGAATCATGAACATTACACGATTTAACCACTAGAGGGCAGCAGTGTTACACCATTTAATGATTCATGATCATTACATGATTTAACCACTAGAGGGCAGCAGTGTTACACCATTTAATGAATCATGAAAAATTACATGATTTAACCACTAGAGGGCAGCAGTGTTACACCATTTAATGAATCATGAACATTACACGATTTAACCACTAGAGGGCAGCAGTGTTACACCATTTAATGAATCATGGACATTACATGATTTAACCACTAGAGGGCAGCAGTGTTACACCATTTAATGAATCATGAAAAATGTCATGATTTAACCACTAGAGGGCAACAGTGTTACACCATTTAATGAATCATAAACATTACATGATTTAACCACTTGAGGGCAGCAGTGTTACACCATTTAATGAATCATGAACATCACATGATTTAACCACTAGAGGGCAGCAGTGTTACACCATTTAATGAATCATGGACATTACATGATTTAACCACTAGAGGGCAGCAGTGTTACACCATTTAATGAATCATGAAAAATGTCATGATTTAACCACTAGAGGGCAACAGTGTTACACCATTTAATGATTCATGAACATTACATGATTTAACCACTAGAGGGCAGCAGTGTTACACCATTTAATGAATCATGAACATCACACGATTTAACCATTAGAGGGCAGCAGTGTTACACCATTTAATGAATCATGGACATGACATAATTTAACCACTAGAGGGCAGCAGTGTTTCACCATTTAATGAATCATGAAAGATTACATGATTTAACCACTGGAGGGCAGCAGTGTTACACCATTTAATGAATCATGAACATTACACAATTTAACCACTAGAGGGCAGCAGTGTTACACCATTTAATGAATCATGAACATTACATGATTTAACCACTAGAGGGCAGCAGTGTTACACCATTTAATGAATCATGAACATCACACGATTTAACCATTAGAGTGCAGCAGTGTTACACCATTTAATGAATCATGAACATTACACGATTTAACCACTAGACGGCAGCAGTGTTACACCATTTAATGAATCATAAACATTACAAGATTTAACCACTAGAGGGCAGCAGTGTTACACCATTTAATGAATCATGAACATTACACGATTTAACCACGAGAGGGCAGCAGTGTTACACCATTTAATGAATCATGAACATTACACAATTTAACCACTAGAGGGCAGCAGTGTTACACCATTTAATGAATCATAAACATTACACGATTTAACCACTAGAGGGCAGCAGTGTTACACCATTTAATGAATCATAAACATTACACGATTTAACCACTAGAGGGCAGCAGTGTTACACCATTTAATGAATCATGAACATTACACGATTTAACTACTAGAGGGCAGCAGTGTTACACCATTTAATGAATCATGAACATTACACGATTTAACCACTAGAGGGCAGCAGTGTTACACCATTTAATGAATCATAAACATTACATGATTTAACCACTAGAGCGCAGCAGTGTTACACCATTTAATGAATCATGAACATTACACGATTTAACCACTAGAGGGCAGCAGTGTTACACCATTTAATGATTCATGATCATTACATGATTTAACCACTAGAGGGCAGCAGTGTTACACCATTTAATGAATCATGAAAAATTACATGATTTAACCACTAGAGGGCAGCAGTGTTACACCATTTAATGAATCATGAACATTACACGATTTAACCACTAGAGGGCAGCAGTGTTACACCATTTAATGAATCATGGACATTACATGATTTAACCACTAGAGGGCAGCAGTGTTACACCATTTAATGAATCATGAAAAATGTCATGATTTAACCACTAGAGGGCAACAGTGTTACACCATTTAATGAATCATAAACATTACATGATTTAACCACTTGAGGGCAGCAGTGTTACACCATTTAATGAATCATGAACATTACACGATTTAACCACTAGAGAGCAGCAGTGTTACACCATTTAATGAATCATGAACATTACACGATTTAACCACTAGAGGGCAGCAGTGTTACACCATTTAATGTATCATAAACATTACACTATTTAACAACTAGAGGGCAGCAGTGTTACACCATTTAATGAATCATGAACATCACATGTTTTAACCACTAGAGGGCAGCAGTGTTACACCATTTAATGAATCATGGACATTACATGATTTAACCACTAGACGGCAGCAGTGTTACACCATTTAATGAATCATGAAAAATGTCATGATTTAACCACTAGAGGGCAACAGTGTTACACCATTTAATGAATCATAAACATTACACTATTTAACCACTAGAGGGCAGCAGTGTTACACCATTTAATGAATCATGAACATTACACGATTTAACCACTAGAGGGCAGCAGTGTTACACCATTTAATGAATCATGAACATCACACGATTTAACCATTAGAGGGCAGCAGTGTTACACCATTTAATGAATCATGAAAGATTACATGATTTAACCACTGGAGGGCAGCAGTGTTACACCATTTAATGAATCATGAAAGATTACATGATTTAACCACTGGAGGGCAGCAGTGTTACACCATTTAATGAATCATCAACATTACATGATTTAACCACTAGAGGGCAGCAGTGTTACACCATTTAATGAATCATGAAAGATTACATGATTTAACCACTGGAGGGCAGCAGTGTTGCACCATTTAATGAATCATGAACATTACATGATTTAACCACTAGAGGGCAGCAGTGTTACACCATTTAATGTATCATAAACATTACACTATTTAACAACTAGAGGGCAGCAGTGTTACACCATTTAATGAATCATGAACATCACATGTTTTAACCACTAGAGGGCAGCAGTGTTACACCATTTAATGAATCATGGACATTACATGATTTAACCACTAGACGGCAGCAGTGTTACACCATTTAATGAATCATGAAAAATGTCATGATTTAACCACTAGAGGGCAACAGTGTTACACCATTTAATGAATCATAAACATTACACTATTTAACCACTAGAGGGCAGCAGTGTTACACCATTTAATGAATCATGAACATTACACGATTTAACCACTAGAGGGCAGCAGTGTTACACCATTTAATGAATCATGAACATCACACGATTTAACCATTAGAGGGCAGCAGTGTTACACCATTTAATGAATCATGAAAGATTACATGATTTAACCACTGGAGGGCAGCAGTGTTACACCATTTAATGAATCATGAAAGATTACATGATTTAACCACTGGAGGGCAGCAGTGTTACACCATTTAATGAATCATCAACATTACATGATTTAACCACTAGAGGGCAGCAGTGTTACACCATTTAATGAATCATGAAAGATTACATGATTTAACCACTGGAGGGCAGCAGTGTTGCACCATTTAATGAATCATGAACATTACATGATTTAACCACTAGAGGGCAGCAGTGTTACACCATTTAATGAATCATGAACATCACACGATTTAACCATTAGAGTGCAGCAGTGTTACACCATTTAATGAATCATAAACATTACACGATTTAACCACTAGAGGGCAGCAGTGTTACACCATTTAATGAATCATGAACATTACACAATTTAACCACGAGAGGGCAGCAGTGTTACACCATTTAATGAATCATGGACATGACATAATTTAACCACTAGAGGGCAGCAGTGTTTCACCATTTAATGAATCATGAAAGATTACATGATTTAACCACTGGAGGGCAGCAGTGTTACACCATTTAATGAATCATGAACATTACACGATTTAACCACTAGAGGGCAGCAGTGTTACACCATTTAATGAATCATGAACATCACACGATTTAACCATTAGAGTGCAGCAGTGTTACACCATTTAATGAATCATGAACATTACACGATTTAACCACTAGACGGCAGCAGTGTTACACCATTTAATGAATCATAAACATTACACGATTTAACCACTAGAGGGCAGCAGTGTTACACCATTTAATGAATCATTAACATTACACGATTTAACCACGAGAGGGCAGCAGTGTTACACCATTTAATGAATCATGAACATTACACGATTTAACCACTAGAGGGCAGCAGTGTTACACCATTTAATGAATCATAAACATTACACGATTTAACCACTAGAGGGCAGCAGTGTTACACCATTTAATGAATCATGGACATTACATGATTTAACCACTAGAGGGCAGCAGTGTTAGGGTTAGGGTTAGGGTTAGGTGTTAGGGGATTGTGATAACCATGCTGGAAGCCAGCATAGCTATCTGTGCACTGTCCATCGCCGCCTCAGCCTCCGAAGCACCTACCTCTCATTCAAGCCCTTAGGCTGTCTTGTATCCAGTCTGGCAATCCAGATCCTTTCAGCCCTTTTCCTCTGGGCGATGTTCCACCTGGGGTTACACTCAATGACAGTCGTTAAAACAGATTTCCATTCATGTAATAAAAAGTGTTTCACCAAAGATGTCTCCATCTTTTTCCTCTTCAGTATATTGTGTTTGTGTTGCATGAAACGAATAGATATGGTGTTGCCTGTTTCACCCACATACTGTAAATCACACTTTTTACAATAAATGAGATATATACAATTTTTTTACTTCAGACTGCCCCGGGTCATTGTCTGAAAGACCTCTTTTGTGTACCGATTAGTGAACCAGTTTTGGTGTTTAAAATACTGGCCCTGTACTCTGGATTTAGGATCCGAGAGGGGTTTAATCTTCGCTTTTACCAGGAGATCCTGTAAATTCTTATTTTTCCTGAATGCAGCAATAACACTGTAGTTTTGTAATGTTGAGGTTCCTGTAATATGTTTGTGAAAGTTCCTCCTACTTTCTCTAATTAGTTCAACCGTTGACGGGGAAAATGTCGTCACAAATGGAAGGTTACAAGTTACTGCTAGTACTTTAGTTTGCTGAAATTACCTCCTGCATTTTCTAAGAAAGTACTCCAATGTTTAACTGTAATCGTACTTGCATCAGTGGAATTAAATTCCTTATAATTGTAAACCAGTTTTGGTAGCGTTATTATTGCAGCGTGTCGTCTGCACAAAGCAGCGGACACACGTGTGCTCCAGCCTTCTCTCTGTGGGGGTTGAGATTCAGCCTCGAGGGAAGACTAAAATGTGAAGTAAGAGAAGTAGAACGCATCAGAAAAGATTTGCAACAGCAGATAGAGGAAAGGCTAGCAGAAAGTAAAGAAGACGAGGATATAAAGAGAATGCAGCGGCGACTGCTGAAACTGCAAGTAGCAGAGGTCGACAGAGAAATCAATAGAAAATTTCCAGCAGTACCAGCCCCCACCACGATGCAGAAGTGGTGCATCCAACAGAGGGAGAGGTAACGATAAAGGGGGGCATGAAGGTCTTGTAAGTAAAGGAGTGTGCTACGTATGTGGGAGAGAAGGTCATGGGGTGAGAGATTGCCCACATAAAAGAAGAGGAAGACAGCCCAATGCACCACCACAACATGCTCCGTTCCCACCACAACATCAGCAGTACCTACGACCAGGTCCATCTGGACCTCCTCCCGTGAGACATCAACAGATGCCCATGCTGTCACCAGGACTATGGGGAGGTTCAGTGTATAGCCAAGATACATAGATGATTGCCATGTGATCTCTTACAGCAGAGATATCGTGGTGAAGGGGAGATATGGTAAGGTGTCAAACAATTGGAAAAGGCTCCTCCACCAATAAAGTGCGAGGATCGTGTAAGGACTTATGCAGCTCAGTTTTAAAAAAAAGAAACCTTTTATTTTTCAGGAGAGGGTGAACAAATAAGTGTTTCTAAACACAATAAAATGGACTGAGACTGATCTCTGGTCTGAGAGAATCAGTGGGACTAATACAGTTTTAAAATGGAGCTCCTAACGTTTCGGCAAGTTGTGCCTTCCTCAGAGGAGAATAAAAAATGAAAGAAAGACTGGAGGTATTTATACCTTCCCTAGGCGGAGCAACCAGGGAGCTTCTGATAGGCTGGAACTCCCTCTAATCAGATGGCTAAGCCGTCTCAGCTGTCTAATTGAACACCTGGCAATCAGGAGGAAACCTGTCTTAATCGGCACCAAAGGCCTGCTGGGTGTAAAACCACCAGTTAAGGGCCATCATCTCCACCCAATGAGTTTCTAATACAAGTCAAGGTACACTTTGTGGCACTGGCAGGTTAGGTTCAGGGGAAAAAAAGGGTCTGGCTGCCTTTAGGCAGTCAGAGGGCACGGGCACACAAAGTATAGGCCTTAATACCTGTAATTCTCAAGAGGGGTTTGTAAGTTTTTTTCATATTTTGCAGATGTCCTGGCGGGTCTCCAAAAGGAGGTGTCCCCGCCCTCATCAGAGGAGGTAAGTCCATCATTTAGACACTCTAGGTCCCCCTAGTCTCAGTTTAACTGTGACCTCTGTTGAGAAAATTATTTTATATACAGTTTAATTAGCAACTAGTTTATATACAGTTTAATTAGCAACTAGCTTATATGCAGCTTTAATTAATCACTAGCTTATTTGTAGTTTTAATAACCATTAGCTTATGCAGCTTTATTAACCACTAATACAATACACACAGTACACGCTAGGGCAAGGGAGAAACAGTGGAAGATTACTGGCTTAACTGCGCCACAAGGAATAGGCCGCCATCTTTAAATAGATAAGGGAGGAACAATAGATAGTGAGATACAGGGACATCGCCCCAGCAGACTCCCCTCTTCACACAACCTCTCGCCTCAAAATCTCACTACACACTGATAGAAGAAGACGCCTTCTGGGAGGGGCCAAGGTGGACGGACGTCCACGGCCTCCACCCAGGTGCCATAACGTACAAACGTGCCACGCCTGCATCTTTGACTTTGACCAATGTACATCAAGGGGAGGAGCCCTATATTAAGCTTCACACTGCCGTGTCAAAGTGTGACTCATGGTGAATCTCTGCGAAGTTCAACCATTAGCACCCAAGCTTGTTTGATTGCTGGGCTGAATAACTCTGTTGATAAATAAATCTATTGCTTTGATATAACTATACGCCTCTTGAGAGCTTTTGTTATCCTCTTAAATCCGCTCTGAGTGAAAGATAACTTTATTTTTCACAACAGATGGTGGAGGATGCGGGCATAAACGATACAGAGCTTCGGATTAGAGAAATAATGAACCTCTCTTTATCTTTTCAGAACCACAAGGCGTTGTTCCCTCTGAGGCTGGGATTGCTGGTAATTGCCACCGGTAGCCGTGCGAGCAGTTCGGGAACAGTCTGATAGTGCCGGCACAACAACAATACACAGGTGAGCAGAGCCTATTTAACTGAAGTCTGCATATTGTATTTATAGTCATAAATCCAAATTTTATCAGACTGACCGAACTGTGACTATGGCATAGTCATAGAGTACTTGTAAAGAGTAATCACACAGCAGCAGGGTTGTTCAGCCCAGCATTTGGGGTTTTGTTTTGTACACATGAGTGAATGAGTCCAGCAGAAAACGTATGATAAAAGGCGAAAGATAACGCACCTGTGGCCTTGTAGATGTGAAGTAGGGTGAAACGCACACACGCGTGGATCACGAAGCACTCGAATCCATGCCACAAATAGCGTGATCTTTAACGTAATTTATAATAGTCCTGCGGCATAGCAGACCAATTGTTCAAATTGTTCTAAAAGCACCAAAATTGGCACACATGTAGATTAATATATTCTAAACATTTTTGGATATGGAGGCATTCAAGATTAGCCATGTGGAAGATATGGCGGCCATTGTTCAAAATGGCCGCCATTTACCATATCTTTTTTTACATAATTCCTTTTTTTACATCAGAATTAACATCAATAAGTGTTTAACAGATATTTAGATGAATCTTCTCAAAAATGGCTCCCAAACTTGCCGCCATTTTGTTTGCAGACATTTGATGAAGATTTCAATACTTTATTTCAAAATTCAATTTTTTTTTCAAATTGCTGGCAAAATTGCAATGGAATGGTAGTCAAAATAATACACAGAGTACGGGGAGTTTACAGTATGGTCAAATTGTAGTTATATAGTCGACCAGAAGCCGTCTCTAGGCACAGTACTTACAGTTATACATTTATGGATAGATCTAATATAAATGAACAAATCTAAGTGGACACAATAAACAGTTGCCAATACAATAACTTTCAGTATTGTGTAATCCTGCAGTACATACATGTAATACAATAACGTAGATTTTGCCACACTATGATTCTGAACTTTTCAAATCTGGTCACCAGGATTATGAATGTCTACAGATCATAATGTTGGCTAACAAGTTTTCTGTCCTAATCTACTGGCATTCGCCTTCACAGAAACACAGACCAGTGCATTGCAGTGAAGCGTTCTTGCACTTGCAGCGTTTTCTGCAGCCTTTCTTGCATCCGCAAGACACCAGCTCATAGCAGGTCTTGGATGCCTCAGGGAGTGTGGTCCAGAGTGGTGTGTAGGTTGGAAGGGGAGTTTCTTGAGACGAACTGTGTCTGACAGATGGAGGCTCCTGTGTCTTGGTTGCTCCCTGCTTCCGACTTTGTTTGACACTGTTGAACTTGAGAAGCTGCGCAATGGAAAGAGCTGCTTGTGTCGAAGAGGAATGGCTTTGGTTCTTGATGTTGGGGCCATCCAGCACCATATTTACCATTGCAACTAGTACGTTTGGCACAGAGTCCTCCTGACAACCGCCCGGGAATGATCCACGGAATCGGCCAGTGTCTTCAAACATATATCGACGAACTATCTGTGCAGCACGCGCAAGGTGAACTGCCTCAGTGTCACAGTCTTGCTCACAGGCTTTGCCTAGCGCTTCAGCAATGTCTTCATCAAACGCTAGTAGAACATCCCGGCCTTTGCTCTGGGATCTCAGGCCTGGTAACTGGGCTAACAGGCGCTCTTTCAGCCTTGTGCTATTAACTTTCTTGCACAAAGCAACCCCGAGCTGTTCCATTCTTGTCGTGTATAGCTTTGCAAGATCTGCGAGTCTGAAGACTGGGGCGGTGCCCTCTTCTAGGTGGGTTTCCTCGATATACAGGACCAGTTCAGCCAGTACGATTCTTGACATCACACCTTCATGGTCAGTTTTCTGCTCGGCTTCTACAGTGGTCTTTGCACGATAGTAAAGAGCCAACAAACACTTGGAATGGTACTTGGCCTCCAGAGCCACCATATCACCCATGCTGAGCCTGGCCATGAGTTCATTGTCCCCAACTTGCGCTGCACACTTCCGTACGCGTGTGTCCACCTGGAAGGTTGCTACTTCATGTAGGGTCTCTGTGCCAGACTTTCCACAGAAAAAGCAGGAGGTGTCGCTGGTAGTAGCTTCTGAAGAGTGTGTTCTGGCGCGCTTGCCTGGGACATTGTCAGTACTACCAAATGCTGAGCTGCTTGCGATGAGTCTCTTCTCTGCTCTTCGTAGCATTGTGTTATTGTATTTGAGCATACATGTTTTATGCCACTTGGCCTGGTGGGCAACCATTGTCGCCTCAACACCTTGTCCTTCATCTAGTCTCTGTAACTGAACAGTTCTTGGCAGTTTTCCTAGTTCATCAAACTTGACCAAGTTTGCAGCCATTGTCGTGTATCCACTCCCAGGGTCTTGGCGTTTAGACAGTACTGGGCAGACAAGTGACTCTGATGTCTCCTCTTGACATACAAGACACAGCTTCCAGTTTGTCTCAGTAGGTGTTGTGGGAGTACGTCGCTCAAAAGTATCGACCAGTTGGAACTTCTTTGCCATGGCTGCAGTCTGGAACAACGCGTCTCTGATGTCAGGTGGTGGTGCTGCTGCTGCTGTAAGGTGGTGCTGCTGCTGCTGCTGTATCAACGCCTCACCTGCAAAGACACAAAACAACACCATGTTAACACAAGCTACTACTACAAGTACCATGACTATCAACACTCAACACTATACTATTACTGCAGCCGCCGTCACTGCCACCACCGCTGCCGCTGCAAAGTAAAACTCATTTTTCTTGTAAAATGGTAGCCATTCTATTTGGTAAGCACACAAGTATGTGTAATTGTACAATACTTATCACCTCTAGCACACTTATCACCTCTAGCATCCACAAAAAGACAAATTATGGTACATATTCAATGACGCTAATGGTAAATAGCGGCCATTTTGAAAAATGGCCGCCAAATGTGCTACGGGGAGAATCTTGAATGCCTCCATATCCAAAATTGTTCAGAATGTATTAATCTACATGTGTGCCAATTTTGGTGCTTTTAGAACAATTTGAACAATTGGTTTCGTATTTTTTACTATGCCGCTGGACTATAAGACGTTTTGGACTACGAAGAAACTGTATAACATGACGGGGATATATGTGTGTTAAAGGTCATTGATAAACTGTAAATTGTATTGAGAGAATTGACCGTGAAATATTACCGTATCAAGACATCAAGTGTGTTACGTGTGGTGTAAAAACCAAGTTAACTCTGCTTAGAGTAACCCTTAGATAGTTTCTGCACGGGAGCACAGGTTTTAAGTTAACAGATGCATCGTTGATAGCGGACGAAGAGAAAAATGACCTTATCAAGACCATCAAATCCCAGGACACTGAATTCGTGAGTGGCGTGCAGTGTAAAAACATGATATCTCTGCTTAGAGTATCCTAGACGTAGTTTCTGTACGAGAGCGCAGAATTGAAGTTAATCGATGTGTCGTTGATAACGGACGTTGTGTAATAAAGTAACCAGAAGCGAAAAGGACCCGCAGAGTCCTAGGTTACTTAAAGTGTATTAAAGTGTGTTGTTGATGTACTGCTGGTAGTGTGATGCTTAGCACAGCGGCCTTCCACGCGGGAGGCCCGTTATCGAGCCCCAGCCAAAGCAGATATTGTACTTGTGTTTTATGATACGCAGCGGCCGTTGTGATGCATTAAAGTAGCGCTGTTTGTTTTGTGTGTTGGTTAGGGAAAGAATTGTTTATCATTTGACTGTGTTTGTTTGCTGAGAAGCAGTTTGTCATTTGTGCGGTGGCCAAGAGGTCAGTCAGCACAGCAGTCGGTTTGCTGAGTTTGGAGAAAGTGGATTAACTGTCGAGTGTTCAGAGACGGCAGCGTGTGATTTTGATTATTTGGTATGAATGAGAGTTGATGTTTGAAGCGTACATATGAGAGAGAGACAGCTGAGAGCTGAGAGCTGAAGCTGAGTTGATGTGTGGCAACAAGTTCGTGTGTGATTTCAAAGTTGATGGTCAGTTGAGCAGAAAAAAACACGCATTACACACGGGCGTTGCAATCACACACAAACATAAAAAACATTAGAATAGACTGAGAGACAGCTGAGGGTTAATATAAGTGTCAGTTTTACTGGCGTAGTTAAAAAACTACTGATTTATTGGAAAATTGTGTTCCCTAGGGACCGTTAGCAAAGTTTAGTGCGGAAACACAGCGAGCATTCATTCAGCCAGACAGGCGCTGGGAAAAAAGGAGGAAAGCTTTCCTGATAACAAAACAGGTGCCGTAGGGAGTGTATCGGCTCCAAGGACAGAGAGCTGAAGAAAATTATAATGGAACTAGACAAAACACTCCACCAACTTCTGATCTAGACGATTCAGATGACCTAAACATCGAGTTACAGCCATTAAATTAGTAATTCCAAAACATAGAAGTTCACACCTAGCAGGGGTGAAAAGGGGGATTTGTAAATAAAATATATTCATTCACTGTTAAATAATATGCGTTATACTTGTAAAGCTTAGATTGCGGAGTTGTGAGGTCACTGTAAGTAGGTCAAAAACGCCGAATGGGGCATTCCGTCGCCCGTTCGCACGATAGGAACAGATAACAGTGGCCCTGAAAGTAACGTCTTGCTTAAACCATCAGATTAGGGCAGAAAATGGCCATCTTAGTATAGAGGACAAGAGCTCTTTTCTATTCACACAGAGACTCCGAAATGAGTTTAGAACTGTATTCAATTCATTTTCTGCACCTTAGGTGTTAATAATAAAGTAGATCAACATTTCACACACAGACGTTCCAGAGAAGGCAGGGTTCGGACGTGAGACAGTGTGGAGGAAGCTGTCCAGAGCTGTCCATCAGGCCATTTGAATTGAACAGCACAAGAAAAGTTGGGAGAAGCTTTGGCTTTGGTACTTCACGAACTGGGAAAAGGAACATTTGACAGGAGGTTTGGCTCTTTCTGTGGCCACTTCAGGAACTGCAACAAGAACAGTGGACAGGAGCTTTGGCTCCATCTGGTGGACATTTGGGAATACTGCATTCAGACTTTTTATATTGCAGATTAGTGCAGAAACTGCAGACATGGCAGGCAAAGAACACACTTATGATAAGCACAGAGCAGCAGTAGAGGGATCAGATGTGGAGCTCAAAGCATGGCAAGTGTCACTAATGAAGAGACAGCTGGCAGAGCTTGACGCGGCTCAAAAGACTGCAAAAGACAAAAAGAACCAGGAAGGAGGAACTTTCTACTGCTACAACTGTGGAAAGCCAGGCCACTACGCACGTGACTGCCGCTCCCGCTCACGGGGTCAGCAACAACAACAAGGCTCACCACATGGAAGAAGAGGAAATTACCAGAGAGGGACAGGCAATCAGCATCCAAGAAGCCAGAATCAAGCTGAACAGCAATATCTTTCACCACAGGCCTGGCAACAACAGAGACACTGCTGCAACTATTAGCCTCAAAAGAAAACCAAGGTCCAAACATGGAGGAGACAAGTCACTTTCCTGGGCCGCACTCTCTCATCAAGCGGCCCACAGCCCACAGCCCACAGCCCACAGAGAAAGCATCCTCCATCATGAAACACCTCAGCCCCACTAGTTTGGACACAAGAAACAGAAGATGCGTTCACCACTCAGACTCTGTCACATGCATCGGCACTTCAAGAATTGACTATTCACTCCCTTTCCACCTAGATGTTTCTGAACAAAAATGAGGAATGGTAAATGCAGTTTTGTATCAGAAAAAAGGGGGAGAAAGAGACTCATCAAAGAATCCTCCTAAGCAAAGAATTCACGTTCGAAGCTGCAAGAAAATCGAATATTCAAAAAGAATGCACAAGAGCACACATTGTTTATGAAACAGGAGGAATCAATATGGCATCATCACTACAACAGGCCTTAGATGTGCAGCAAGTTGAAATGAAGGCATATATGACTGCATTAATCATTCTCACGGAGGCTCTCTCCAAACAGGTCCAGCGAACCAGTGCAGCTGACCAGGAGGAGGTAAAAAAAATCTCATCCGAGTGGGTGACTGGGTCAGGGTCAAAGTTCATAAGAGAAAGTGGACTGACCCCAGGTGGACAGGGCCGTACGAAGTGAAGGAGGTTACTTCACACTCGGTCCAAGTTATAGGTAAAGCAGGAGCACCTTGGCACCACCTGACACACTGTGCCCCAGCACCTGAGCCGTCCAGACCTCTAGCAGAGGTCCGAGGTAATCTGACGCAAAATGCAGAATTTGTTTTGTAATTTGTAATTTGACTTTTCAGCAACAACCAATCCCTTATCTCTGTCTCTGGACAACGTCACCAAGAGCAGCACAGGAAAAAACATAATATGGTTCGCCCTATTAGTGGAAGTCCCCGGCAAAGACCCGCAAGTAGGAATTCAGATAAACATAATTCCACCAGTAGTGAACAAAATCCTGACCCTAGAGAGACCACCGCCACCACCGCACCCACCAATTGTCTTATCAGAAGATTTCTCTAAATGGACTCCCCAACAGGTGATCCAATTAGCTACAGGACATGGAAACGACAATGTTTGGTTAAATTGGATTGTTGATAAAGCTATAAAAAACAAAATGAGTAGCTGTGTAGCTTGTGCTGCAGCTAGACCAGCTATGTTCACCGAACCAGCACCACTATATCCTGAATCTGACCCAACAGGATATGCATGCATGACAAATAGGACTAAAAGGGCTACTCCACCAAATTGCACGACTCTGGCATTCATATTTCCACCAATTGATAATGCAACTGCAGTAGGTTATTTCAAAGACAAAGGTCCAACCTACATAGATGCAATCGGAGTGCCCAGAGGAGTGCCTAATGAATACAACATGACCAAATTGCAGCAGGTTTTGAGAGTATCGTGAGTATAATTCCATGGATAACTGTGAATAAAAAATGTTGATCGTATCAATTATGTGCATTACAATGTTCTTCGCTTGGCTAGTTATACTAGGGATGCAATAGAGGGTCTGGCTGAGCAGCTGGCCCCAACTTCTTTGATTTCTATGCAAAACAGAATGGCTTTGGAGCTTTTGCTCAATGTTTGGAGACCTGTGTTGCACTGTCATCCCCAACAACACTGCGCCGGACGGTTCAGTCACAAAAGCACTGAATAGTCTGAAGGCACTGTCAAAAGAAATGCAGGAAGCATCAGGTGTAAACAATCCATTTGGAGATTGGATGGAAAACATGTTTGGAAAATGGAAGCACCTGATCTTGTCAATAGCAGTGTCAGCGGGAGTGTTCATTGCAATACTGGTGTCATGTGGATGTTGTATAATACCCTGTATTCATTCTTTGGTTGGCCGTCTCATCACCACTGCCCTCTCCAAGGAACCACCACCACCCCCTCCTTATGGAGCTTACCCAGTATGGGAAGAGCAGACCAGCCTGGTAGGGTCAGGTGAGGCAGAGCCAGACACAAGCGTGTGAACAGGGTAGGAAGGTAAAGAAAGTGATGTCCTTCAGACGTCAAGAGAGGGATTTGTTGAGAAAATTATTTTATATACAGTTTAATTAGCAACTAGTTTATATACAGTTTAATTAGCAACTAGCTTATATGCAGCTTTAATTAATCACTAGGTTATTTGTAGTTTTAATAACCATTAGCTTATGCAGCTTTATTAACCACTAATACAATACACACAGTACACGCTAGGGCAAGGGAGAAACAGTGGAAGATTACTGGCTTAACTGCGCCACAAGGAATAGGCCGCCATCTTTAAATAGATAAGGGAGGAACAATAGATAGTGAGATACAGGGACATCGCCCCAGCAGACTCCCCTCTTCACACAACCTCTCGCCTCAAAATCTCACTACACACTGATAGAAGAAGACGCCTTCTGGGAGGGGCCAAGGTGGACGGACGTCCACGGCCTCCACCCAGGTGCCATAACGTACAAACGTGCCACGCCTGCATCTTTGACTTTGACCAATGTACATCAAGGGGAGGAGCCCTATATTAAGCTTCACACTGCCGTGTCAAAGTGTGACTCATGGTGAATCTCTGCGAAGTTCAACCATTAGCACCCAAGCTTGTTTGATTGCTGGGCTGAATAACTGTTGATAAATAAATCTATTGCTTTGATATAACTATACGCCTCTTGAGAGCTTTCGTTATCCTCTTAAATCCGCTCTGAGTGAAAGATAACTTTATTTTTCACAACACCTCCAAGAATGGAGAATGGCTAGCTAACGCTAGCTACGTGTAGCTCCGGTTTTGCGGTACTCTGTATGTAAAATAAAAGTGCTTATAAAATAAAATAACCAGTAGAGTGTGAGAGGAGACAGAGGGCGTACCAGTGGAATTAAAGTGTGGGATTTTGGTGAAACTTGTGTGTGTGTATGCTTCATTAGAAGCTCCGTTTTTGTCGTTAGCATATCCGTTAGCATAACATCAGGATAACTTCCTGTCGGCGAAAAATAGTAGAAGAAATGCGAAACGCCAGAAAACCAACTAGCGGCCAGGAGGAGTAACTGCTAGATAATAGTAATAAGTGTTTAGAATCTGTGAATTTGTTAGAGCTTCATTGTCTAAGACCTGTAAGCTTACATCCTGACTTTAGTTTTAATTAAACATTATAACAAAGATTAATGGTTTCAGTTGTGCTTCTTCAATTCTTGAACTTAATTGTGATTCATTAGTAAATGAGATTCATTATTGTGCAGACCAGAGTGTAAGTGCAGTTCAACAGTTTGACTTGCATTGGTATTTCTGATTGAATATCTTTGAACACAGTTATTGATTTTTTTAAAGTTGAATTTAATATTTAATTGATTAATTATTCATTATTTCTTAATTTCATTTTACTTCCAATTTTAAACCTTTCGAATTCTGATTTGGAACTGGATTGTGATCTTGATTTTGACTCTGATTTAGATGTTGAGTTTGATTTAGGAATTCTAATTTCAATTTTGGATTCGAGATTCCTTCACATATCCAGTATTGACTAATTTTGGTACATTTACTATTTTACATCGTTCCTAAGAATCAATTTTGACACGGACGGCGCAAACATATTTGAGAGATCGTTGACCTCTCTTACACTACAGACGTATGCTAACATTTACTGCTGACCTTTGGGCAGTTTTGTGTTTGTTTTAGTCGAGGTGCGTGGTTGAGTGGATCCAGATCTGGGAAGTGAAGCAGTGGATCCCAGTTTTGGAGTCAACGACCGCACACAATACAGCACAGAGGGTGAGTTGACTTTGATTCATGTGATGACAAGCGTGCACATTCAATACACACATTTGAATACTCCTAGGCTGCATTAATTTACATTAAAGAAGCAGAGGAAGGAAGTAGGAGAACTGGTAAGTAAACTAAGCTGTGAAGTAAGGGAAGTAGGAGAACTGGTGGGAAGACTAAAATGTGAAGTAAGAGAAGTTCAGCTCAGTTTTTAAAAAAGAAACCTTTTATTTTTCAGGAGAGGGTGAACAAATAAGTGTTTCTAAACACAATAAAATGGACTGAGACTGATCTCTGGTCTGAGAGAATCAGTGGGACTAATACAGTTTTAAAATGGAGCTCCTAACGTTTCGGCAAGTTGTGCCTTCCTCAGAGGAGAATAAAAAATGAAAGAAAGACTGGAGATATTTATACCTTCCCTAGGCGGAGCAACTAGGGAGCTTCTGATAGGCTGGAACTCCCTCTAATCAGATGGCTAAGCCGTCTCAGCTGTCTAATTGAACACCTGGCAATCAGGAGGAAACCTGTCTTAATCGGCACCAAAGGCCTGCTGGGTGTAAAACCACCAGTTAAGGGCCATCATCTCCACCCAATGAGTTTCTAATACAAGTCAAGGTACACTTTGTGGCACTGGCAGGTTAGGTTCAGGGGAAAAAAAGGGTCTGGCTGCCTTTAGGCAGTCAGAGGGCACGGGCACACAAAGTATAGGCCTTAATACCTGTAATTCTCAAGAGGGGTTTGTAATTTTTTTTCATATTTTGCAGGTGTCCTGGCGGGTCTCCTAAAGGAGGTGTCCCCGCCCTCATCAGAGGAGGTAAGTCCATCATTTAGACACTCTAGGTCCCCCTAGTCTCAGTTTAACTGTGACCTCCAAGAATGGATAATAATACGTGTGACCAGTCTGTGTTTTAGCAGCGTGGAAATACGTTTAAAATGATGAATAACATTGCATAATCTGTAGCCGCGCTGTGAGGAGCTAACGCTAGCTACGCGTAGCTCCGGTTTTGCGGTACTCTGTATGTAAGATAAAAGTGCTTATAAAATAAAATAACCAGTAGAGTGTGAGAGGAGACAGAGGGCGTACCAGTGGAATTAAAGTGTGGGATTTTGGTGAAACTTGTGTGTGTGTATGCTTGATTAGAAGCTCCGTTTTTGTCGTTAGCATATCCGTTAGCATAACATCAGGATAACTTCCTGTCGGCGAAAAATAGTAGAAGAAATGCAAAACGCCAGAAAACCAACTAGCGGCCAGGAGGAGTAACTGCTAGATAATAGTAATGAGTGTTTAGAATCTGTGAATTTGTTAGAGCTTCATTGTCTAAGACCTGTAAGCTTACATCCTGACTTTAGTTTTAATTAAACATTATAACAAAGATTAATGGTTTCAGTTGTGCTTCTTCAATTCTTGAACTTAATTGTGATTCATTAGTAAATGAGATTCATTATTGTGCAGACCAGAGTGTAAGTGCAGTTCAACAGTTTGACTTGCATTGGTATTTCTGATTGAATATCTTTGAACACAGTTATTGATTTTTTTAAAGTTGAATTTAATATTTAATTGATTAATTATTCATTATTTTTTTATTTCATTTTACTTCCAATTTTAAACCTTTCGAATTCTGATTTGGAACTGGATTGTGATCTTGATTTTGACTCTGATTTAGATGTTGAGTTTGATTTAGGAATTCTAACTTCAATTTTGGATTCGAGATTCCTTCACATATCCAGTATTGACTAATTTTGGTACATTTACTATTTTATATCGTTCCTAAGAATCAATTTTGACACGGACGGCGCAAACATATTTGAGAGATCGTTGACCTCTCTTACACTACAGACGTATGCTAACATTTACTGCTGACCTTTGGGCAGTTTTGTGTTTGTTTTAGTCAAGGTGCGTGGTTGAGTGGATCCAGATCTGGGAAGTGAAGCAGTGGATCCCAGTTTTGGAGTCAACGACCGCACACAATACAGCACAGAGGGTGAGTTGACTTTGATTCATGTGATGACAAGCGTGCACATTCAATACACACATTTGAATACTCCTAGGCTGCATTAATTTACATTAAAGAAGCAGAGGAAGGAAGTAGGAGAACTGCTAAGTAAACTAAGCTGTGAAGTAAGGGAAGTGGGAGAACTGGTGGGAAGACTAAAATGTGAAGTAAGAGAAGTTCAGCTCACTTTTTAAAAAAAGAAACCTTTTATTTTTCAGGAGAGGGTGAACAAATAAGTGTTTCTAAACACAATAAAATGGACTGAGACTGATCTCTGGTCTGAGAGAATCAGTGGGACTAATACAGTTTTAAAATGGAGCTCCTAACGTTTCGGCAAGTTGTGCCTTCCTCAGAGGAGAATAAAAAATGAAAGAAAGACTGGAGATATTTATACCTTCCCTAGGCGGAGCAACTAGGGAGCTTCTGATAGGCTGGAACTCCCTCTAATCAGATGGCTAAGCCGTCTCAGCTGTCTAATTGAACACCTGGCAATCAGGAGGAAACCTGTCTTAATCGGCACCAAAGGCCTGCTGGGTGTAAAACCACCAGTTAAGGGCCATCATCTCCACCCAATGAGTTTCTAATACAAGTCAAGGTACACTTTGTGGCACTGGCAGGTTAGGTTCAGGGGAAAAAAAGGGTCTGGCTGCCTTTAGGCAGTCAGAGGGCACGGGCACACAAAGTATAGGCCTTAATACCTGTAATTCTCAAGAGGGGTTTGTAATTTTTTTTCATATTTTGCAGGTGTCCTGGCGGGTCTCCTAAAGGAGGTGTCCCCGCCCTCATCAGAGGAGGTAAGTCCATCATTTAGACACTCTAGGTCCCCCTAGTCTCAGTTTAACTGTGACCTCCAAGAATGGATAATAATACGTGTGACCAGTCTGTGTTTTAGCAGCGTGGAAATACGTTTAAAATGATGAATAACATTGCATAATCTGTAGCCGCGCTGTGAGGAGCTAACGCTAGCTACGCGTAGCTCCGGTTTTGCGGTACTCTGTATGTAAGATAAAAGTGCTTATAAAATAAAATAACCAGTAGAGTGTGAGAGGAGACAGAGGGCGTACCAGTGGAATTAAAGTGTGGGATTTTGGTGAAACTTGTGTGTGTGTATGCTTGATTAGAAGCTCCGTTTTTGTCGTTAGCATATCCGTTAGCATAACATCAGGATAACTTCCTGTCGGCGAAAAATAGTAGAAGAAATGCAAAACGCCAGAAAACCAACTAGCGGCCAGGAGGAGTAACTGCTAGATAATAGTAATGAGTGTTTAGAATCTGTGAATTTGTTAAAGCTTCATTGTCTAAGACCTGTAAGCTTACATCCTGACTTTAGTTTTAATTAAACATTATAACAAAGATTAATGGTTTCAGTTGTGCTTCTTCAATTCTTGAACTTAATTGTGATTCATTAGTAAATGAGATTCATTATTGTGCAGACCAGAGTGTAAGTGCAGTTCAACAGTTTGACTTGCATTGGTATTTCTGATTGAATATCTTTGAACACAGTTATTGATTTTTTTAAAGTTGAATTTAATATTTAATTGATTAATTATTCATTATTTTTTAATTTCATTTTACTTCCAATTTTAAACCTTTCGAATTCTGATTTGGAACTGGATTGTGATCTTGATTTTGACTCTGATTTAGATGTTGAGTTTGATTTAGGAATTCTAACTTCAATTTTGGATTCGAGATTCCTTCACATATCCAGTATTGACTAATTTTGGTACATTTACTATTTTACATCGTTCCTAAGAATCAATTTTGACACGGACGGCGCAAACATATTTGAGAGATCGTTGACCTCTCTTACACTACAGACGTATGCTAACATTTACTGCTGACCTTTGGGCAGTTTTGTGTTTGTTTTAGTCAAGGTGCGTGGTTGAGTGGATCCAGATCTGGGAAGTGAAGCAGTGGATCCCAGTTTTGGAGTCAACGACCGCACACAATACAGCACAGAGGGTGAGTTGACTTTGATTCATGTGATGACAAGCGTGCACATTCAATACACACATTTGAATACTCCTAGGCTGCATTAATTTACATTAAAGAAGCAGAGGAAGGAAGTAGGAGAACTGGTAAGTAAACTAAGCTGTGAAGTAAGGGAAGTAGGAGAACTGGTGGGAAGACTAAAATGTGAAGTAAGAGAAGTTCAGCTCAGTTTTAAAAAAAAGAAACCTTTTATTTTTCAGGAGAGGGTGAACAAATAAGTGTTTCTAAACACAATAAAATGGACTGAGACTGATCTCTGGTCTGAGAGAATCAGTGGGACTAATAGTTTTAAAATGGAGCTCCTAACGTTTCGGCAAGTTGTGCCTTCCTCAGAGGAGAATAAAAAATGAAAGAAAGACTGGAGATATTTATACCTTCCCTAGGCGGAGCAACTAGGGAGCTTCTGATAGGCTGGAACTCCCTCTAATCAGATGGCTAAGCCGTCTCAGCTGTCTAATTGAACACCTGGCAATCAGGAGGAAACCTGTCTTAATCGGCACCAAAGGCCTGCTGGGTGTAAAACCACCAGTTAAGGGCCATCATCTCCACCCAATGAGTTTCTAATACAAGTCAAGGTACACTTTGTGGCACTGGCAGGTTAGGTTCAGGGGAAAAAAAGGGTCTGGCTGCCTTTAGGCAGTCAGAGGGCACGGGCACACAAAGTATAGGCCTTAATACCTGTAATTCTCAAGAGGGGTTTGTAATTTTTTTTCATATTTTGCAGGTGTCCTGGCGGGTCTCCTAAAGGAGGTGTCCCCGCCCTCATCAGAGGAGGTAAGTCCATCATTTAGACACTCTAGGTCCCCCTAGTCTCAGTTTAACTGTGACCTCCAAGAATGGATAATAATACGTGTGACCAGTCTGTGTTTTAGCAGCGTGGAAATACGTTTAAAATGATGAATAACATTGCATAATCTGTAGCCGCGCTGTGAGGAGCTAACGCTAGCTACGCGTAGCTCCGGTTTTGCGGTACTCTGTATGTAAGATAAAAGTGCTTATAGAATAAAATAACCAGTAGAGTGTGAGAGGAGACAGAGGGCGTACCAGTGGAATTAAAGTGTGGGATTTTGGTGAAACTTGTGTATGCTTGATTAGAAGCTCCGTTTTTGTCGTTAGCATATCCGTTAGCATAACATCAGGATAACTTCCTGTCGGCGAAAAATAGTAGAAGAAATGCAAAACGCCAGAAAACCAACTAGCGGCCAGGAGGAGTAACTGCTAGATAATAGTAATGAGTGTTTAGAATCTGTGAATTTGTTAGAGCTTCATTGTCTAAGACCTGTAAGCTTACATCCTGACTTTAGTTTTAATTAAACATTATAACAAAGATTAATGGTTTCAGTTGTGCTTCTTCAATTCTTGAACTTAATTGTGATTCATTAGTAAATGAGATTCATTATTGTGCAGACCAGAGTGTAAGTGCAGTTCAACAGTTTGACTTGCATTGGTATTTCTGATTGAATATCTTTGAACACAGTTATTGATTTTTTTAAAGTTGAATTTAATATTTAATTGATTAATTATTCATTATTTTTTAATTTCATTTTACTTCCAATTTTAAACCTTTCGAATTCTGATTTGGAACTGGATTGTGATCTTGATTTTGACTCTGATTTAGATGTTGAGTTTGATTTAGGAATTCTAACTTCAATTTTGGATTCGAGATTCCTTCACATATCCAGTATTGACTAATTTTGGTACATTTACTATTTTACATCGTTCCTAAGAATCAATTTTGACACGGACGGCGCAAACATATTTGAGAGATCGTTGACCTCTCTTACACTACAGACGTATGCTAACATTTACTGCTGACCTTTGGGCAGTTTTGTGTTTGTTTTAGTCAAGGTGCGTGGTTGAGTGGATCCAGATCTGGGAAGTGAAGCAGTGGATCCCAGTTTTGGAGTCAACGACCGCACACAATACAGCACAGAGGGTGAGTTGACTTTGATTCATGTGATGACAAGCGTGCACATTCAATACACACATTTGAATACTCCTAGGCTGCATTAATTTACATTAAAGAAGCAGAGGAAGGAAGTAGGAGAACTGGTAAGTAAACTAAGCTGTGAAGTAAGGGAAGTAGGAGAACTGGTGGGAAGACTAAAATGTGAAGTAAGAGAAGTTCAGCTCAGTTTTTTAAAAAAGAAACCTTTTATTTTTCAGGAGAGGGTGAACAAATAAGTGTTTCTAAACACAATAAAATGGACTGAGACTGATCTCTGGTCTGAGAGAATCAGTGGGACTAATACAGTTTTAAAATGGAGCTCCTAACGTTTCGGCAAGTTGTGCCTTCCTCAGAGGAGAATAAAAAATGAAAGAAAGACTGGAGATATTTATACCTTCCCTAGGCGGAGCAACTAGGGAGCTTCTGATAGGCTGGAACTCCCTCTAATCAGATGGCTAAGCCGTCTCAGCTGTCTAATTGAACACCTGGCAATCAGGAGGAAACCTGTCTTAATCGGCACCAAAGGCCTGCTGGGTGTAAAACCACCAGTTAAGGGCCATCATCTCCACCCAATGAGTTTCTAATACAAGTCAATGTACACTTTGTGGCACTGGCAGGTTAGGTTCAGGGGAAAAAAAGGGTCTGGCTGCCTTTAGGCAGTCAGAGGGCACGGGCACACAAAGTATAGGCCTTAATACCTGTAATTCTCAAGAGGGGTTTGTAATTTTCTTTCATATTTTGCAGGTGTCCTGGCGGGTCTCCTAAAGGAGGTGTCCCCGCCCTCATCAGAGGAGGTAAGTCCATCATTTAGACACTCTAGGTCCCCCTAGTCTCAGTTTAACTGTGACCTCCAAGAATGGATAATAATACGTGTGACCAGTCTGTGTTTTAGCAGCGTGGAAATACGTTTAAAATGATGAATAACATTGCATAATCTGTAGCCGCGCTGTGAGGAGCTAACGCTAGCTACGCGTAGCTCCGGTTTTGCGGTACTCTGTATGTAAGATAAAAGTGCTTATAAAATAAAATAACCAGTAGAGTGTGAGAGGAGACAGAGGGCGTACCAGTGGAATTAAAGTGTGGGATTTTGGTGAAACTTGTGTGTATGCTTGATTAGAAGCTCCGTTTTTGTCGTTAGCATATCCGTTAGCATAACATCAGGATAACTTCCTGTCGGCGAAAAATAGTAGAAGAAATGCAAAATGCCAGAAAACCAACTAGCGGCCAGGAGGAGTAACTGCTAGATAATAGTAATGAGTGTTTAGAATCTGTGAATTTGTTAGAGCTTCATTGTCTAAGACCTGTAAGCTTACATCCTGACTTTAGTTTTAATTAAACATTATAACAAAGATTAATGGTTTCAGTTGTGCTTCTTCAATTCTTGAACTTAATTGTGATTCATTAGTAAATGAGATTCATTATTGTGCAGACCAGAGTGTAAGTGCAGTTCAACAGTTTGACTTGCATTGGTATTTCTGATTGAATATCTTTGAACACAGTTATTGATTTTTTTAAAGTTGAATTTAATATTTAATTGATTAATTATTCATTATTTTTTAATTTCATTTTACTTCCAATTTTAAACCTTTCGAATTCTGATTTGGAACTGGATTGTGATCTTGATTTTGACTCTGATTTAGATGTTGAGTTTGATTTAGGAATTCTAACTTCAATTTTGGATTCGAGATTCCTTCACATATCCAGTATTGACTAATTTTGGTACATTTACTATTTTACATCGTTCCTAAGAATCAATTTTGACACGGACGGCGCAAACATATTTGAGAGATCGTTGACCTCTCTTACACTACAGACGTATGCTAACATTTACTGCTGACCTTTGGGCAGTTTTGTGTTTGTTTTAGTCAAGGTGCGTGGTTGAGTGGATCCAGATCTGGGAAGTGAAGCAGTGGATCCCAGTTTTGGAGTCAACGACTGCACACAATACAGCACAGAGGGTGAGTTGACTTTGATTCATGTGATGACAAGCGTGCACATTCAATACACACATTTGAATACTCCTAGGCTGCATTAATTTACATTAAAGAAGCAGAGGAAGGAAGTAGGAGAACTGGTAAGTAAACTAAGCTGTGAAGTAAGGGAAGTAGGAGAACTGGTGGGAAGACTAAAATGTGAAGTAAGAGAAGTTCAGCTCAGTTTTTAAAAAAAGAAACCTTTTATTTTTCAGGAGAGGGTGAACAAATAAGTGTTTCTAAACACAATAAAATGGACTGAGACTGATCTCTGGTCTGAGAGAATCAGTGGGACTAATACAGTTTTAAAATGGAGCTCCTAACGTTTCGGCAAGTTGTGCCTTCCTCAGAGGAGAATAAAAAATGAAAGAAAGACTGGAGATATTTATACCTTCCCTAGGCGGAGCAACTAGGGAGCTTCTGATAGGCTGGAACTCCCTCTAATCAGATGGCTAAGCCGTCTCAGCTGTCTAATTGAACACCTGGCAATCAGGAGGAAACCTGTCTTAATCGGCACCAAAGGCCTGCTGGGTGTAAAACCACCAGTTAAGGGCCATCATCTCCACCCAATGAGTTTCTAATACAAGTCAAGGTACACTTTGTGGCACTGGCAGGTTAGGTTCAGGGGAAAAAAAGGGTCTGGCTGCCTTTAGGCAGTCAGAGGGCACGGGCACACAAAGTATAGGCCTTAATACCTGTAATTCTCAAGAGGGGTTTGTAATTTTCTTTCATATTTTGCAGGTGTCCTGGCGGGTCTCCTAAAGGAGGTGTCCCCGCCCTCATCAGAGGAGGTAAGTCCATCATTTAGACACTCTAGGTCCCCCTAGTCTCAGTTTAACTGTGACCTCCAAGAATGGATAATAATACGTGTGACCAGTCTGTGTTTTAGCAGCGTGGAAATACGTTTAAAATGATGAATAACATTGCATAATCTGTAGCCGCGCTGTGAGGAGCTAACGCTAGCTACGCGTAGCTCCGGTTTTGCGGTACTCTGTATGTAAGATAAAAGTGCTTATAAAATAAAATAACCAGTAGAGTGTGAGAGGAGACAGAGGGCGTACCAGTGGAATTAAAGTGTGGGATTTTGGTGAAACTTGTGTGTATGCTTGATTAGAAGCTCCGTTTTTGTCGTTAGCATATCCGTTAGCATAACATCAGGATAACTTCCTGTCGGCGAAAAATAGTAGAAGAAATGCAAAACGCCAGAACACCAACTAGCGGCCAGGAGGAGTAACTGCTAGATAATAGTAATGAGTGTTTAGAATCTGTGAATTTGTTAGAGCTTCATTGTCTAAGACCTGTAAGCTTACATCCTGACTTTAGTTTTAATTAAACATTATAACAAAGATTAATGGTTTCAGTTGTGCTTCTTCAATTCTTGAACTTAATTGTGATTCATTAGTAAATGAGATTCATTATTGTGCAGACCAGAGTGTAAGTGCAGTTCAACAGTTTGACTTGCATTGGTATTTCTGATTGAATATCTTTGAACACAGTTATTGATTTTTTTAAAGTTGAATTTAATATTTAATTGATTAATTATTCATTATTTTTTAATTTCATTTTACTTCCAATTTTAAACCTTTCGAATTCTGATTTGGAACTGGATTGTGATCTTGATTTTGACTCTGATTTAGATGTTGAGTTTGATTTAGGAATTCTAACTTCAATTTTGGATTCGAGATTCCTTCACATATCCAGTATTGACTAATTTTGGTACATTTACTATTTTACATCGTTCCTAAGAATCAATTTTGACACGGACGGCGCAAACATATTTGAGAGATCGTTGACCTCTCTTACACTACAGACGTATGCTAACATTTACTGCTGACCTTTGGGCAGTTTTGTGTTTGTTTTAGTCAAGGTGCGTGGTTGAGTGGATCCAGATCTGGGAAGTGAAGCAGTGGATCCCAGTTTTGGAGTCAACGACCGCACACAATACAGCACAGAGGGTGAGTTGACTTTGATTCATGTGATGACAAGCGTGCACATTCAATACACACATTTGAATACTCCTAGGCTGCATTAATTTACATTAAAGAAGCAGAGGAAGGAAGTAGGAGAACTGGTAAGTAAACTAAGCTGTGAAGTAAGGGAAGTAGGAGAACTGGTGGGAAGACTAAAATGTGAAGTAAGAGAAGTTCAGCTCAGTTTTTAAAAAAAGAAACCTTTTATTTTTCAGGAGAGGGTGAACAAATAAGTGTTTCTAAACACAATAAAATGGACTGAGACTGATCTCTGGTCTGAGAGAATCAGTGGGACTAATAGTTTTAAAATGGAGCTCCTAACGTTTCGGCAAGTTGTGCCTTCCTCAGAGGAGAATAAAAAATGAAAGAAAGACTGGAGATATTTATACCTTCCCTAGGCGGAGCAACTAGGGAGCTTCTGATAGGCTGGAACTCCCTCTAATCAGATGGCTAAGCCGTCTCAGCTGTCTAATTGAACACCTGGCAATCAGGAGGAAACCTGTCTTAATCGGCACCAAAGGCCTGCTGGGTGTAAAACCACCAGTTAAGGGCCATCATCTCCACCCAATGAGTTTCTAATACAAGTCAAGGTACACTTTGTGGCACTGGCAGGTTAGGTTCAGGGGAAAAAAAGGGTCTGGCTGCCTTTAGGCAGTCAGAGGGCACGGGCACACAAAGTATAGGCCTTAATACCTGTAATTCTCAAGAGGGGTTTGTAATTTTCTTTCATATTTTGCAGGTGTCCTGGCGGGTCTCCTAAAGGAGGTGTCCCCGCCCTCATCAGAGGAGGTAAGTCCATCATTTAGACACTCTAGGTCCCCCTAGTCTCAGTTTAACTGTGACCTCCAAGAATGGATAATAATACGTGTGACCAGTCTGTGTTTTAGCAGCGTGGAAATGCGTTTAAAATGATGAATAACATTGCATAATCTGTAGCCGCGCTGTGAGGAGCTAACGCTAGCTACGCGTAGCTCCGGTTTTGCGGTACTCTGTATGTAAGATAAAAGTGCTTATAAAATAAAATAACCAGTAGAGTGTGAGAGGAGACAGAGGGCGTACCAGTGGAATTAAAGTGTGGGATTTTGGTGAAACTTGTGTGTGTGTATGCTTGATTAGAAGCTCCGTTTTTGTCGTTAGCATATCCGTTAGCATAACATCAGGATAACTTCCTGTCGGCGAAAAATAGTAGAAGAAATGCAAAACGCCAGAAAACCAACTAGCGGCCAGGAGGAGTAACTGCTAGATAATAGTAATGAGTGTTTAGAATCTGTGAATTTGTTAAAGCTTCATTGTCTAAGACCTGTAAGCTTACATCCTGACTTTAGTTTTAATTAAACATTATAACAAAGATTAATGGTTTCAGTTGTGCTTCTTCAATTCTTGAACTTAATTGTGATTCATTAGTAAATGAGATTCATTATTGTGCAGACCAGAGTGTAAGTGCAGTTCAACAGTTTGACTTGCATTGGTATTTCTGATTGAATATCTTTGAACACAGTTATTGATTTTTTTAAAGTTGAATTTAATATTTAATTGATTAATTATTCATTATTTTTTAATTTCATTTTACTTCCAATTTTAAACCTTTCGAATTCTGATTTGGAACTGGATTGTGATCTTGATTTTGACTCTGATTTAGATGTTGAGTTTGATTTAGGAATTCTAACTTCAATTTTGGATTCGAGATTCCTTCACATATCCAGTATTGACTAATTTTGGTACATTTACTATTTTACATCGTTCCTAAGAATCAATTTTGACACGGACGGCGCAAACATATTTGAGAGATCGTTGACCTCTCTTACACTACAGACGTATGCTAACATTTACTGCTGACCTTTGGGCAGTTTTGTGTTTGTTTTAGTCAAGGTGCGTGGTTGAGTGGATCCAGATCTGGGAAGTGAAGCAGTGGATCCCAGTTTTGGAGTCACCGACCGCACACAATACAGCACAGAGGGTGAGTTGACTTTGATTCATGTGATGACAAGCGTGCACATTCAATACACACATTTGAATACTCCTAGGCTGCATTAATTTACATTAAAGAAGCAGAGGAAGGAAGTAGGAGAACTGGTAAGTAAACTAAGCTGTGAAGTAAGGGAAGTAGGAGAACTGGTGGGAAGACTAAAATGTGAAGTAAGAGAAGTTCAGCTCAGTTTTAAAAAAAAGAAACCTTTTATTTTTCAGGAGAGGGTGAACAAATAAGTGTTTCTAAACACAATAAAATGGACTGAGACTGATCTCTGGTCTGAGAGAATCAGTGGGACTAATAGTTTTAAAATGGAGCTCCTAACGTTTCGGCAAGTTGTGCCTTCCTCAGAGGAGAATAAAAAATGAAAAAGACTGGAGATATTTATACCTTCCCTAGGCGGAGCAACTAGGGAGCTTCTGATAGGCTGGAACTCCCTCTAATCAGATGGCTAAGCCGTCTCAGCTGTCTAATTGAACACCTGGCAATCAGGAGGAAACCTGTCTTAATCTGCACCAAAGGCCTGCTGGGTGTAAAACCACCAGTTAAGGGCCATAATCTCCACCCAATGAGTTTATAATACAAGTCAAGGTACACTTTGTGGCACTGGCAGGTTAGGTTCAGGGGAAAAAAAGGGTCTGGCTGCCTTTAGGCAGTCAGAGGGCACGGGCACACAAAGTATAGGCCTTAATACCTGTAATTCTCAAGAGGGGTTTGTAATTTTTTTTCATATTTTGCAGGTGTCCTGGCGGGTCTCCTAAAGGAGGTGTCCCCGCCCTCATCAGAGGAGGTAAGTCCATCATTTAGACACTCTAGGTCCCCCTAGTCTCAGTTTAACTGTGACCTCCAAGAATGGATAATAATACGTGTGACCAGTCTGTGTTTTAGCAGCGTGGAAATACGTTTAAAATGATGAATAACATTGCATAATCTGTAGCCGCGCTGTGAGGAGCTAACGCTAGCTACGTGTAGCTCCGGTTTTGCGGTACTCTGTATGTAAAATAAAAGTGCTTATAAAATAAAATAACCAGTAGAGTGTGAGAGGAGACAGAGGGCGTACCAGTGGAATTAAAGTGTGGGATTTTGGTGAAACTTGTGTGTGTATGCTTGATTAGAAGCTCCGTTTGTCGTTAGCATATCCGTTAGCATAACATCAGGATAACTTCCTGTCGGCGAAAAATAGTAGAAGAAATGCAAAACGCCAGAAAACCAACTAGCGGCCAGGAGGAGTAACTGCTAGATAATAGTAATGAGTGTTTAGAATCTGTGAATTTGTTAGAGCTTCATTGTCTAAGACCTGTAAGCTTACATCCTGACTTTAGTTTTAATTAAACATTATAACAAAGATTAATGGTTTCAGTTGTGCTTCTTCAATTCTTGAACTTAATTGTGATTCATTAGTAAATGAGATTCATTATTGTGCAGACCAGAGTGTAAGTGCAGTTCAACAGTTTGACTTGCATTGGTATTTCTGATTGAATATCTTTGAACACAGTTATTGATTTTTTTAAAGTTGAATTTAATATTTAATTGATTAATTATTCATTATTTTTTAATTTCATTTTACTTCCAATTTTAAACCTTTCGAATTCTGATTTGGAACTGGATTGTGATCTTGATTTTGACTCTGATTTAGATGTTGAGTTTGATTTAGGAATTCTAACTTCAATTTTGGATTCGAGATTCCTTCACATATCCAGTATTGACTAATTTTGGTACGTTTACTATTTTACATCGTTCCTAAGAATCAATTTTGACACGGACGGCGCAAACATATTTGAGAGATCGTTGACCTCTCTTACACTACAGACGTATGCTAACATTTACTGCTGACCTTTGGGCAGTTTTGTGTTTGTTTTAGTCAAAGTGCGTGGTTGAGTGGATCCAGATCTGGGAAGTGAAGCAGTGGATCCCAGTTTTGGAGTCAACGACCGCACACAATACAGCACAAAGGATGAGTTGACTTTGATTCATGTGATGACAAGCGTGCACATTCAATACACACATTTGAATACTCCTAGGCTGCATTAATTTACATTAAAGAAGCAGAGGAAGGAAGTAGGAGAACTGGTAAGTAAACTAAGCTGTGAAGTAAGGGAAGTAGGAGAACTGGTGGGAAGACTAAAATGTGAAGTAAGAGAAGTTCAGCTCAGTTTTAAAAAAAAGAAACCTTTTATTTTTCAGGAGAGGGTGAACAAATAAGTGTTTCTAAACACAATAAAATGGACTGAGACTGATCTCTGGTCTGAGAGAATCAGTGGGACTAATACAGTTTTAAAATGGAGCTCCTAACGTTTCGGCAAGTTGTGCCTTCCTCAGAGGAGAATAAAAAATGAAAGAAAGACTGGAGATATTTATACCTTCCCTAGGCGGAGCAACTAGGGAGCTTCTGATAGGCTGGAACTCCCTCTAATCAGATGGCTAAGCCGTCTCAGCTGTCTAATTGAACACCTGGCAATCAGGAGGAAACCTGTCTTAATCGGCACCAAAGGCCTGCTGGGTGTAAAACCACCAGTTAAGGGCCATCATCTCCACCCAATGAGTTTCTAATACAAGTCAAGGTACACTTTGTGGCACTGGCAGGTTAGGTTCAGGGGAAAAAAAGGGTCTGGCTGCCTTTAGGCAGTCAGAGGGCACGGGCACACAAAGTATAGGCCTTAATACCTGTAATTCTCAAGAGGGGTTTGTAATTTTTTTTCATATTTTGCAGGTGTCCTGGCGGGTCTCCTAAAGGAGGTGTCCCGCCCTCATCAGAGGAGGTAAGTCCATCATTTAGACACTCTAGGTCCCCCTAGTCTCAGTTTAACTGTGACCTCCAAGAATGGATAATAATACGTGTGACCAGTCTGTGTTAGCAGCGTGGAAATACGTTTAAAATGATGAATAACATTGCATAATCTGTAGCCGCGCTGTGAGGAGCTAACGCTAGCTACGTGTAGCTCCGGTTTTGCGGTACTCTGTATGTAAAATAAAAGTGCTTATAAAATAAAATAACCAGTAGAGTGTGAGAGGAGACAGAGGGCGTACCAGTGGAATTAAAGTGTGGGATTTTGGTGAAACTTGTGTGTGTGTATGCTTGATTAGAAGCTCCGTTTTTGTCGTTAGCATATCCGTTAGCATAACATCAGGATAACTTCCTGTCGGCGAAAAATAGTAGAAGAAATGCAAAATGCCAGAAAACCAACTAGCGGCCAGGAGGAGTAACTGCTAGATAATAGTAATGAGTGTTTAGAATCTGTGAATTTGTTAGAGCTTCATTGTCTAAGACCTGTAAGCTTACATCCTGACTTTAGTTTTAATTAAACATTATAACAAAGATTAATGGTTTCAGTTGTGCTTCTTCAATTCTTGAACTTAATTGTGATTCATTAGTAAATGAGATTCATTATTGTGCAGACCAGAGTGTAAGTGCAGTTCAACAGTTTGACTTGCATTGGTATTTCTGATTGAATATCTTTGAACACAGTTATTGATTTTTTTAAAGTTGAATTTAATATTTAATTGATTAATTATTCATTATTTTTTAATTTCATTTTACTTCCAATTTTAAACCTTTCGAATTCTGATTTGGAACTGGATTGTGATCTTGATTTTGACTCTGATTTAGATGTTGAGTTTGATTTAGGAATTCTAACTTCAATTTTGGATTCGAGATTCCTTCACATATCCAGTATTGACTAATTTTGGTACGTTTACTATTTTACATCGTTCCTAAGAATCAATTTTGACACGGACGGCGCAAACATATTTGAGAGATCGTTGACCTCTCTTACACTACAGACGTATGCTAACATTTACTGCTGACCTTTGGGCAGTTTTGTGTTTGTTTTAGTCAAGGTGCGTGGTTGAGTGGATCCAGATCTGGGAAGTGAAGCAGTGGATCCCAGTTTTGGAGTCAACGACCGCACACAATACAGCACAGAGGGTGAGTTGACTTTGATTCATGTGATGACAAGCGTCCACATTCAATACACACATTTGAATACTCCTAGGCTGCATTAATTTACATTAAAGAAGCAGAGGAAGGAAGTAGGAGAACTGGTAAGTAAACTAAGCTGTGAAGTAAGGGAAGTAGGAGAACTGGTGGGAAGACTAAAATGTGAAGTAAGAGAAGTTCAGCTCAGTTTTAAAAAAAAGAAACCTTTTATTTTTCAGGAGAGGGTGAACAAATAAGTGTTTCTAAACACAATAAAATGGACTGAGACTGATCTCTGGTCTGAGAGAATCAGTGGGACTAATACAGTTTTAAAATGGAGCTCCTAACGTTTCGGCAAGTTGTGCCTTCCTCAGAGGAGAATAAAAAATGAAAGAAAGACTGGAGATATTTATACCTTCCCTAGGCGGAGCAACTAGGGAGCTTCTGATAGGCTGGAACTCCCTCTAATCAGATGGCTAAGCCGTCTCAGCTGTCTAATTGAACACCTGGCAATCAGGAGGAAACCTGTCTTAATCTGCACCAAAGGCCTGCTGGGTGTAAAACCACCAGTTAAGGGCCATCATCTCCACCCAATGAGTTTCTAATACAAGTCAAGGTACACTTTGTGGCACTGGCAGGTTAGGTTCAGGGGAAAAAAAGGGTCTGGCTGCCTTTAGGCAGTCAGAGGGCACGGGCACACAAAGTATAGGCCTTAATACCTGTAATTCTCAAGAGGGGTTTGTAATTTTTTTTCATATTTTGCAGGTGTCCTGGCGGGTCTCCTAAAGGAGGTGTCCCCGCCCTCATCAGAGGAGGTAAGTCCATCATTTAGACACTCTAGGTCCCCCTAGTCTCAGTTTAACTGTGACCTCCAAGAATGGATAATAATACGTGTGACCAGTCTGTGTTTTAGCAGCGTGGAAATACGTTTAAAATGATGAATAACATTGCATAATCTGTAGCCGCGCTGTGAGGAGCTAACGCTAGCTACGTGTAGCTCCGGTTTTGCGGTACTCTGTATGTAAAATAAAAGTGCTTATAAAATAAAATAACCAGTAGAGTGAGAGAGGAGACAGAGGGCGTACCAGTGGAATTAAAGTGTGGGATTTTGGTGAAACTTGTGTGTATGCTTGATTAGAAGCTCCGTTTTTGTCGTTAGCATATCCGTTAGCATAACATCAGGATAACTTCCTGTCGGCGAAAAATAGTAGAAGAAATGCAAAACGCCAGAAAACCAACTAGCGGCCAGGAGGAGTAACTGCTAGATAATAGTAATAAGTGTTTAGAATCTGTGAATTTGTTAGAGCTTCATTGTCTAAGACCTGTAAGCTTACATCCTGACTTTAGTTTTAATTAAACATTATAACAAAGATTAATGGTTTCAGTTGTGCTTCTTCAATTCTTGAACTTAATTGTGATTCATTAGTAAATGAGATTCATTATTGTGCAGACCAGAGTGTAAGTGCAGTTCAACAGTTTGACTTGCATTGGTATTTCTGATTGAATATCTTTGAACACAGTTATTGATTTTTTTTAAAGTTGAATTTAATATTTAATTGATTAATTATTCATTCTTTTTTAATTTCATTTTACTTCCAATTTTAAACCTTTCGAATTCTGATTTGGAACTGGATTGTGATCTTGATTTTGACTCTGATTTAGATGTTGAGTTTGATTTAGGAATTCTAACTTCAATTTTGGATTCGAGATTCCTTCACATATCCAGTATTGACTAATTTTGGTACATTTACTATTTTACATCGTTCCTAAGAATCAATTTTGACACGGACGGCGCAAACATATTTGAGAGATCGTTGACCTCTCTTACACTACAGACGTATGCTAACATTTACTGCTGACCTTTGGGCAGTTTTGTGTTTGTTTTAGTCAAGGTGCGTGGTTGAGTGGATCCAGATCTGGGAAGTGAAGCAGTGGATCCCAGTTTTGGAGTCACCGACCGCACACAATACAGCACAGAGGGTGAGTTGACTTTGATTCATGTGATGACAAGCGTGCACATTCAATACACACATTTGAATACTCCTAGGCTGCATTAATTTACATTAAAGAAGCAGAGGAAGGAAGTAGGAGAACTGGTAAGTAAACTAAGCTGTGAAGTAAGGGAAGTAGGAGAACTGGTGGGAAGACTAAAATGTGAAGTAAGAGAAGTTCAGCTCAGTTTTAAAAAAAAGAAACCTTTTATTTTTCAGGAGAGGGTGAACAAATAAGTGTTTCTAAACACAATAAAATGGACTGAGACTGATCTCTGGTCTGAGAGAATCAGTGGGACTAATACAGTTTTAAAATGGAGCTCCTAACGTTTCGGCAAGTTGTGCCTTCCTCAGAGGAGAATAAAAAATGAAAGAAAGACTGGAGATATTTATACCTTCCCTAGGCGGAGCAACTAGGGAGCTTCTGATAGGCTGGAACTCCCTGTAATCAGATGGCTAAGCCGTCTCAGCTGTCTAATTGAACACCTGGCAATCAGGAGGAAACCTGTCTTAATCGGCACCAAAGGCCTGCTGGGTGTAAAACCACCAGTTAAGGGCCATCATCTCCACCCAATGAGTTTCTAATACAAGTCAAGGTACACTTTGTGGCACTGGCAGGTTAGGTTCAGGGGAAAAAAAGGGTCTGGCTGCCTTTAGGCAGTCAGAGGGCACGGGCACACAAAGTATAGGCCTTAATACCTGTAATTCTCAAGAGGGGTTTGTAATTTTTTTTCATATTTTGCAGGTGTCCTGGCGGGTCTCCTAAAGGAGGTGTCCCCGCCCTCATCAGAGGAGGTAAGTCCATCATTTAGACACTCTAGGTCCCCCTAGTCTCAGTTTAACTGTGACCTCCAAGAATGGATAATAATACGTGTGACCAGTCTGTGTTTTAGCAGCGTGGAAATACGTTTAAAATGATGAATAACATTGCATAATCTGTAGCCGCGCTGTGAGGAGCTAACGCTAGCTACGTGTAGCTCCGGTTTTGCGGTACTCTGTATGTAAAATAAAAGTGCTTATAAAATAAAATAACCAGTAGAGTGTGAGGGGAGACAGAGGGCGTACCAGTGGAATTAAAGTGTGGGATTTTGGTGAAACTTGTGTGTGTGTATGCTTGATTAGAAGCTCCGTTTTTGTCGTTAGCATATCCGTTAGCATAACATCAGGATAACTTCCTGTCGGCGAAAAATAGTAGAAGAAATGCAAAACGCCAGAAAACCAACTAGCGGCCAGGAGGAGTAACTGCTAGATAATAGTAATGAGTGTTTAGAGTCTGTGAATTTGTTAGAGCTTCATTGTCTAAGACCTGTAAACTTACATCCTGACTTTAGTTTTAATTAAACATTATAACAAAGATTAATGGTTTCAGTTGTGCTTCTTCAATTCTTGAACTTAATTGTGATTCATTAGTAAATGAGATTCATTATTGTGCAGACCAGAGTGTAAGTGCAGTTCAACAGTTTGACTTGCATTGGTATTTCTGATTGAATATCTTTGAACACAGTTATTGATTTTTTTAAAGTTGAATTTAATATTTAATTGATTAATTATTCATTATTTTTTAATTTCATTTTACTTCCAATTTTAAACCTTTCGAATTCTGATTTGGAACTGGATTGTGATCTTGATTTTGACTCTGATTTAGATGTTGAGTTTGATTTAGGAATTCTAACTTCAATTTTGGATTCGAGATTCCTTCACATATCCAGTATTGACTAATTTTGGTACATTTACTATTTTACATCGTTCCTAAGAATCAATTTTGACACGGACGGCGCAAACATATTTGAGAGATCGTTGACCTCTCTTACACTACAGACGTATGCTAACATTTACTGCTGACCTTTGGGCAGTTTTGTGTTTGTTTTAGTCAAGGTGCGTGGTTGAGTGGATCCAGATCTGGGAAGTGAAGCAGTGGATCCCAGTTTTGGAGTCACCGACCGCACACAATACAGCACAGAGTGTGAGTTGACTTTGATTCATGTGATGACAAGCGTGCACATTCAATACACACATTTGAATACTCCTAGGCTGCATTAATTTACATTAAAGAAGCAGAGGAAGGAAGTAGGAGAACTGGTAAGTAAACTAAGCTGTGAAGTAAGGGAAGTAGGAGAACTGGTGGGAAGACTAAAATGTGAAGTAAGAGAAGTTCAGCTCAGTTTTAAAAAAAAGAAACCTTTTATTTTTCAGGAGAGGGTGAACAAATAAGTGTTTCTAAACACAATAAAATGGACTGAGACTGATCTCTGGTCTGAGAGAATCAGTGGGACTAATACAGTTTTAAAATGGAGCTCCTAACGTTTCGGCAAGTTGTGCCTTCCTCAGAGGAGAATAAAAAATGAAAGAAAGACTGGAGATATTTATACCTTCCCTAGGCGGAGCAACTAGGGAGCTTCTGATAGGCTGGAACTCCCTCTAATCAGATGGCTAAGCCGTCTCAGCTGTCTAATTGAACACCTGGCAATCAGGAGGAAACCTGTCTTAATCTGCACCAAAGGCCTGCTGGGTGTAAAACCACCAGTTAAGGGCCATCATCTCCACCCAATGAGTTTCTAATACAAGTCAAGGTACACTTTGTGGCACTGGCAGGTTAGGTTCAGGGGAAAAAAAGGGTCTGGCTGCCTTTAGGCAGTCAGAGGGCACGGGCACACAAAGTATAGGCCTTAATACCTGTAATTCTCAAGAGGGGTTTGTAATTTTTTTTCATATTTTGCAGGTGTCCTGGCGGGTCTCCTAAAGGAGGTGTCCCCGCCCTCATCAGAGGAGGTAAGTCCATCATTTAGACACTCTAGGTCCCCCTAGTCTCAGTTTAACTGTGACCTCCAAGAATGGATAATAATACGTGTGACCAGTCTGTGTTTTAGCAGCGTGGAAATACGTTTAAAATGATGAATAACATTGCATAATCTGTAGCCGCGCTGTGAGGAGCTAACGCTAGCTACGTGTAGCTCCGGTTTTGCGGTACTCTGTATGTAAAATAAAAGTGCTTATAAAATAAAATAACCAGTAGAGTGAGAGAGGAGACAGAGGGCGTACCAGTGGAATTAAAGTGTGGGATTTTGGTGAAACTTGTGTGTATGCTTGATTAGAAGCTCCGTTTTTGTCGTTAGCATATCCGTTAGCATAACATCAGGATAACTTCCTGTCGGCGAAAAATAGTAGAAGAAATGCAAAACGCCAGAAAACCAACTAGCGGCCAGGAGGAGTAACTGCTAGATAATAGTAATAAGTGTTTAGAATCTGTGAATTTGTTAGAGCTTCATTGTCTAAGACCTGTAAGCTTACATCCTGACTTTAGTTTTAATTAAACATTATAACAAAGATTAATGGTTTCAGTTGTGCTTCTTCAATTCTTGAACTTAATTGTGATTCATTAGTAAATGAGATTCATTATTGTGCAGACCAGAGTGTAAGTGCAGTTCAACAGTTTGACTTGCATTGGTATTTCTGATTGAATATCTTTGAACACAGTTATTGATTTTTTTTAAAGTTGAATTTAATATTTAATTGATTAATTATTCATTCTTTTTTAATTTCATTTTACTTCCAATTTTAAACCTTTCGAATTCTGATTTGGAACTGGATTGTGATCTTGATTTTGACTCTGATTTAGATGTTGAGTTTGATTTAGGAATTCTAACTTCAATTTTGGATTCGAGATTCCTTCACATATCCAGTATTGACTAATTTTGGTACATTTACTATTTTACATCGTTCCTAAGAATCAATTTTGACACGGACGGCGCAAACATATTTGAGAGATCGTTGACCTCTCTTACACTACAGACGTATGCTAACATTTACTGCTGACCTTTGGGCAGTTTTGTGTTTGTTTTAGTCAAGGTGCGTGGTTGAGTGGATCCAGATCTGGGAAGTGAAGCAGTGGATCCCAGTTTTGGAGTCACCGACCGCACACAATACAGCACAGAGGGTGAGTTGACTTTGATTCATGTGATGACAAGCGTGCACATTCAATACACACATTTGAATACTCCTAGGCTGCATTAATTTACATTAAAGAAGCAGAGGAAGGAAGTAGGAGAACTGGTAAGTAAACTAAGCTGTGAAGTAAGTGAAGTAGGAGAACTGGTGGGAAGACTAAAATGTGAAGTAAGAGAAGTTCAGCTCAGTTTTAAAAAAAAGAAACCTTTTATTTTTCAGGAGAGGGTGAACAAATAAGTGTTTCTAAACACAATAAAATGGACTGAGACTGATCTCTGGTCTGAGAGAATCAGTGGGACTAATACAGTTTTAAAATGGAGCTCCTAACGTTTCGGCAAGTTGTGCCTTCCTCAGAGGAGAATAAAAAATGAAAGAAAGACTGGAGATATTTATACCTTCCCTAGGCGGAGCAACTAGGGAGCTTCTGATAGGCTGGAACTCCCTGTAATCAGATGGCTAAGCCGTCTCAGCTGTCTAATTGAACACCTGGCAATCAGGAGGAAACCTGTCTTAATCGGCACCAAAGGCCTGCTGGGTGTAAAACCACCAGTTAAGGGCCATCATCTCCACCCAATGAGTTTCTAATACAAGTCAAGGTACACTTTGTGGCACTGGCAGGTTAGGTTCAGGGGAAAAAAAGGGTCTGGCTGCCTTTAGGCAGTCAGAGGGCACGGGCACACAAAGTATAGGCCTTAATACCTGTAATTCTCAAGAGGGGTTTGTAATTTTTTTTCATATTTTGCAGGTGTCCTGGCGGGTCTCCTAAAGGAGGTGTCCCCGCCCTCATCAGAGGAGGTAAGTCCATCATTTAGACACTCTAGGTCCCCCTAGTCTCAGTTTAACTGTGACCTCCAAGAATGGATAATAATACGTGTGACCAGTCTGTGTTTTAGCAGCGTGGAAATACGTTTAAAATGATGAATAACATTGCATAATCTGTAGCCGCGCTGTGAGGAGCTAACGCTAGCTACGTGTAGCTCCGGTTTTGCGGTACTCTGTATGTAAAATAAAAGTGCTTATAAAATAAAATAACCAGTAGAGTGTGAGGGGAGACAGAGGGCGTACCAGTGGAATTAAAGTGTGGGATTTTGGTGAAACTTGTGTGTGTGTATGCTTGATTAGAAGCTCCGTTTTTGTCGTTAGCATATCCGTTAGCATAACATCAGGATAACTTCCTGTCGGCGAAAAATAGTAGAAGAAATGCAAAACGCCAGAAAACCAACTAGCGGCCAGGAGGAGTAACTGCTAGATAATAGTAATGAGTGTTTAGAGTCTGTGAATTTGTTAGAGCTTCATTGTCTAAGACCTGTAAACTTACATCCTGACTTTAGTTTTAATTAAACATTATAACAAAGATTAATGGTTTCAGTTGTGCTTCTTCAATTCTTGAACTTAATTGTGATTCATTAGTAAATGAGATTCATTATTGTGCAGACCAGAGTGTAAGTGCAGTTCAACAGTTTGACTTGCATTGGTATTTCTGATTGAATATCTTTGAACACAGTTATTGATTTTTTTAAAGTTGAATTTAATATTTAATTGATTAATTATTCATTATTTTTTAATTTCATTTTACTTCCAATTTTAAACCTTTCGAATTCTGATTTGGAACTGGATTGTGATCTTGATTTTGACTCTGATTTAGATGTTGAGTTTGATTTAGGAATTCTAACTTCAATTTTGGATTCGAGATTCCTTCACATATCCAGTATTGACTAATTTTGGTACATTTACTATTTTACATCGTTCCTAAGAATCAATTTTGACACGGACGGCGCAAACATATTTGAGAGATCGTTGACCTCTCTTACACTACAGACGTATGCTAACATTTACTGCTGACCTTTGGGCAGTTTTGTGTTTGTTTTAGTCAAGGTGCGTGGTTGAGTGGATCCAGATCTGGGAAGTGAAGCAGTGGATCCCAGTTTTGGAGTCAACGACCGCACACAATACAGCACAGAGGGTGAGTTGACTTTGATTCATGTGATGACAAGCGTGCACATTCAATACACACATTTGAATACTCCTAGGCTGCATTAATTTACATTAAAGAAGCAGAGGAAGGAAGTAGGAGAACTGGTAAGTAAACTAAGCTGTGAAGTAAGGAAAGTAGGAGAACTGGTGGGAAGACTAAAATGTGAAGTAAGAGAAGTTCAGCTCAGTTTTAAAAAAAAGAAACCTTTTATTTTTCAGGAGAGGGTGAACAAATAAGTGTTTCTAAACACAATAAAATGGACTGAGACTGATCTCTGGTCTGAGAGAATCAGTGGGACTAATACAGTTTTAAAATGGAGCTCCTAACGTTTCGGCAAGTTGTGCCTTCCTCAGAGGAGAATAAAAAATGAAAGAAAGACTGGAGATATTTATACCTTCCCTAGGCGGAGCAACTAGGGAGCTTCTGATAGGCTGGAACTCCCTCTAATCAGATGGCTAAGCCGTCTCAGCTGTCTAATTGAACACCTGGCAATCAGGAGGAAACCTGTCTTAATCGGCACCAAAGGCCTGCTGGGTGTAAAACCACCAGTTAAGGGCCATCATCTCCACCCAATGAGTTTCTAATACAAGTCAAGGTACACTTTGTGGCACTGGCAGGTTAGGTTCAGGGGAAAAAAAGGGTCTGGCTGCCTTTAGGCAGTCAGAGGGCACGGGCACACAAAGTATAGGCCTTAATACCTGTAATTCTCAAGAGGGGTTTGTAAATTTTTTTTTCATATTTTGCAGGTGTCCTGGCGGGTCTCCTAAAGGAGGTGTCCCCGCCCTCATCAGAGGAGGTAAGTCCATCATTTAGACACTCTAGGTCCCCCCTAGTCTCAGTTTAACTGTGACCTCCAAGAATGGATAATAATACGTGTGACCAGTCTGTGTTTTAGCAGCGTGGAAATACGTTTAAAATGATGAATAACATTGCATAATCTGTAGCCGCGCTGTGAGGAGCTAACGCTAGCTACGTGTAGCTCCGGTTTTGCGGTACTCTGTATGTAAAATAAAAGTGCTTATAAAATAAAATAACCAGTAGAGTGAGAGAGGAGACAGAGGGCGTACCAGTGGAATTAAAGTGTGGGATTTTGGTGAAACTTGTGTGTATGCTTGATTAGAAGCTCCGTTTTTGTCGTTAGCATATCCGTTAGCATAACATCAGGATAACTTCCTGTCGGCGAAAAATAGTAGAAGAAATGCAAAACGCCAGAAAACCAACTAGCGGCCAGGAGGAGTAACTGCTAGATAATAGTAATAAGTGTTTAGAATCTGTGAATTTGTTAGAGCTTCATTGTCTAAGACCTGTAAGCTTACATCCTGACTTTAGTTTTAATTAAACATTATAACAAAGATTAATGGTTTCAGTTGTGCTTCTTCAATTCTTGAACTTAATTGTGATTCATTAGTAAATGAGATTCATTATTGTGCAGACCAGAGTGTAAGTGCAGTTCAACAGTTTGACTTGCATTGGTATTTCTGATTGAATATCTTTGAACACAGTTATTGATTTTTTTTAAAGTTGAATTTAATATTTAATTGATTAATTATTCATTCTTTTTTAATTTCATTTTACTTCCAATTTTAAACCTTTCGAATTCTGATTTGGAACTGGATTGTGATCTTGATTTTGACTCTGATTTAGATGTTGAGTTTGATTTAGGAATTCTAACTTCAATTTTGGATTCGAGATTCCTTCACATATCCAGTATTGACTAATTTTGGTACATTTACTATTTTACATCGTTCCTAAGAATCAATTTTGACACGGACGGCGCAAACATATTTGAGAGATCGTTGACCTCTCTTACACTACAGACGTATGCTAACATTTACTGCTGACCTTTGGGCAGTTTTGTGTTTGTTTTAGTCAAGGTGCGTGGTTGAGTGGATCCAGATCTGGGAAGTGAAGCAGTGGATCCCAGTTTTGGAGTCACCGACCGCACACAATACAGCACAGAGGGTGAGTTGACTTTGATTCATGTGATGACAAGCGTGCACATTCAATACACACATTTGAATACTCCTAGGCTGCATTAATTTACATTAAAGAAGCAGAGGAAGGAAGTAGGAGAACTGGTAAGTAAACTAAGCTGTGAAGTAAGGGAAGTAGGAGAACTGGTGGGAAGACTAAAATGTGAAGTAAGAGAAGTTCAGCTCAGTTTTAAAAAAAAGAAACCTTTTATTTTTCAGGAGAGGGTGAACAAATAAGTGTTTCTAAACACAATAAAATGGACTGAGACTGATCTCTGGTCTGAGAGAATCAGTGGGACTAATACAGTTTTAAAATGGAGCTCCTAACGTTTCGGCAAGTTGTGCCTTCCTCAGAGGAGAATAAAAAATGAAAGAAAGACTGGAGATATTTATACCTTCCCTAGGCGGAGCAACTAGGGAGCTTCTGATAGGCTGGAACTCCCTGTAATCAGATGGCTAAGCCGTCTCAGCTGTCTAATTGAACACCTGGCAATCAGGAGGAAACCTGTCTTAATCGGCACCAAAGGCCTGCTGGGTGTAAAACCACCAGTTAAGGGCCATCATCTCCACCCAATGAGTTTCTAATACAAGTCAAGGTACACTTTGTGGCACTGGCAGGTTAGGTTCAGGGGAAAAAAAGGGTCTGGCTGCCTTTAGGCAGTCAGAGGGCACGGGCACACAAAGTATAGGCCTTAATACCTGTAATTCTCAAGAGGGGTTTGTAATTTTTTTTCATATTTTGCAGGTGTCCTGGCGGGTCTCCTAAAGGAGGTGTCCCCGCCCTCATCAGAGGAGGTAAGTCCATCATTTAGACACTCTAGGTCCCCCTAGTCTCAGTTTAACTGTGACCTCCAAGAATGGATAATAATACGTGTGACCAGTCTGTGTTTTAGCAGCGTGGAAATACGTTTAAAATGATGAATAACATTGCATAATCTGTAGCCGCGCTGTGAGGAGCTAACGCTAGCTACGTGTAGCTCCGGTTTTGCGGTACTCTGTATGTAAAATAAAAGTGCTTATAAAATAAAATAACCAGTAGAGTGTGAGGGGAGACAGAGGGCGTACCAGTGGAATTAAAGTGTGGGATTTTGGTGAAACTTGTGTGTGTGTATGCTTGATTAGAAGCTCCGTTTTTGTCGTTAGCATATCCGTTAGCATAACATCAGGATAACTTCCTGTCGGCGAAAAATAGTAGAAGAAATGCAAAACGCCAGAAAACCAACTAGCGGCCAGGAGGAGTAACTGCTAGATAATAGTAATGAGTGTTTAGAGTCTGTGAATTTGTTAGAGCTTCATTGTCTAAGACCTGTAAACTTACATCCTGACTTTAGTTTTAATTAAACATTATAACAAAGATTAATGGTTTCAGTTGTGCTTCTTCAATTCTTGAACTTAATTGTGATTCATTAGTAAATGAGATTCATTATTGTGCAGACCAGAGTGTAAGTGCAGTTCAACAGTTTGACTTGCATTGGTATTTCTGATTGAATATCTTTGAACACAGTTATTGATTTTTTTAAAGTTGAATTTAATATTTAATTGATTAATTATTCATTATTTTTTAATTTCATTTTACTTCCAATTTTAAACCTTTCGAATTCTGATTTGGAACTGGATTGTGATCTTGATTTTGACTCTGATTTAGATGTTGAGTTTGATTTAGGAATTCTAACTTCAATTTTGGATTCGAGATTCCTTCACATATCCAGTATTGACTAATTTTGGTACATTTACTATTTTACATCGTTCCTAAGAATCAATTTTGACACGGACGGCGCAAACATATTTGAGAGATCGTTGACCTCTCTTACACTACAGACGTATGCTAACATTTACTGCTGACCTTTGGGCAGTTTTGTGTTTGTTTTAGTCAAGGTGCGTGGTTGAGTGGATCCAGATCTGGGAAGTGAAGCAGTGGATCCCAGTTTTGGAGTCAACGACCGCACACAATACAGCACAGAGGGTGAGTTGACTTTGATTCATGTGATGACAAGCGTGCACATTCAATACACACATTTGAATACTCCTAGGCTGCATTAATTTACATTAAAGAAGCAGAGGAAGGAAGTAGGAGAACTGGTAAGTAAACTAAGCTGTGAAGTAAGGGAAGTAGGAGAACTGGTGGGAAGACTAAAATGTGAAGTAAGAGAAGTTCAGCTCAGTTTTAAAAAAAAGAAACCTTTTATTTTTCAGGAGAGGGTGAACAAATAAGTGTTTCTAAACACAATAAAATGGACTGAGACTGATCTCTGGTCTGAGAGAATCAGTGGGACTAATACAGTTTTAAAATGGAGCTCCTAACGTTTCGGCAAGTTGTGCCTTCCTCAGAGGAGAATAAAAAATGAAAGAAAGACTGGAGATATTTATACCTTCCCTAGGCGGAGCAACTAGGGAGCTTCTGATAGGCTGGAACTCCCTGTAATCAGATGGCTAAGCCGTCTCAGCTGTCTAATTGAACACCTGGCAATCAGGAGGAAACCTGTCTTAATCGGCACCAAAGGCCTGCTGGGTGTAAAACCACCAGTTAAGGGCCATCATCTCCACCCAATGAGTTTCTAATACAAGTCAAGGTACACTTTGTGGCACTGGCAGGTTAGGTTCAGGGGAAAAAAAGGGTCTGGCTGCCTTTAGGCAGTCAGAGGGCACGGGCACACAAAGTATAGGCCTTAATACCTGTAATTCTCAAGAGGGGTTTGTAATTTTTTTTCATATTTTGCAGGTGTCCTGGCGGGTCTCCTAAAGGAGGTGTCCCCGCCCTCATCAGAGGAGGTAAGTCCATCATTTAGACACTCTAGGTCCCCCTAGTCTCAGTTTAACTGTGACCTCCAAGAATGGATAATAATACGTGTGACCAGTCTGTGTTTTAGCAGCGTGGAAATACGTTTAAAATGATGAATAACATTGCATAATCTGTAGCCGCGCTGTGAGGAGCTAACGCTAGCTACGTGTAGCTCCGGTTTTGCGGTACTCTGTATGTAAAATAAAAGTGCTTATAAAATAAAATAACCAGTAGAGTGTGAGGGGAGACAGAGGGCGTACCAGTGGAATTAAAGTGTGGGATTTTGATGAAACTTGTGTGTGTGTATGCTTGATTAGAAGCTCCGTTTTTTTCGTTAGCATATCCGTTAGCATAACATCAGGATAACTTCCTGTCGGCGAAAAATAGTAGAAGAAATGCAAAACGCCAGAAAACCAACTAGCGGCCAGGAGGAGTAACTGCTAGATAATAGTAATGAGTGTTTAGAGTCTGTGAATTTGTTAGAGCTTCATTGTCTAAGACCTGTAAACTTACATCCTGACTTTAGTTTTAATTAAACATTATAACAAAGATTAATGGTTTCAGTTGTGCTTCTTCAATTCTTGAACTTAATTGTGATTCATTAGTAAATGAGATTCATTATTGTGCAGACCAGAGTGTAAGTGCAGTTCAACAGTTTGACTTGCATTGGTATTTCTGATTGAATATCTTTGAACACAGTTATTGATTTTTTTAAAGTTGAATTTAATATTTAATTGATTAATTATTCATTATTTTTTAATTTCATTTTACTTCCAATTTTAAACCTTTCGAATTCTGATTTGGAACTGGATTGTGATCTTGATTTTGACTCTGATTTAGATGTTGAGTTTGATTTAGGAATTCTAACTTCAATTTTGGATTCGAGATTCCTTCACATATCCAGTATTGACTAATTTTGGTACATTTACTATTTTACATCGTTCCTAAGAATCAATTTTGACACGGACGGCGCAAACATATTTGAGAGATCGTTGACCTCTCTTACACTACAGACGTATGCTAACATTTACTGCTGACCTTTGGGCAGTTTTGTGTTTGTTTTAGTCAAGGTGCGTGGTTGAGTGGATCCAGATCTGGGAAGTGAAGCAGTGGATCCCAGTTTTGGAGTCAACGACCGCACACAATACAGCACAGAGGGTGAGTTGACTTTGATTCATGTGATGACAAGCGTGCACATTCAATACACACATTTGAATACTCCTAGGCTGCATTAATTTACATTAAAGAAGCAGAGGAAGGAAGTAGGAGAACTGGTAAGTAAACTAAGCTGTGAAGTAAGGGAAGTAGGAGAACTGGTGGGAAGACTAAAATGTGAAGTAAGAGAAGTTCAGCTCAGTTTTAAAAAAAAGAAACCTTTTATTTTTCAGGAGAGGGTGAACAAATAAGTGTTTCTAAACACAATAAAATGGACTGAGACTGATCTCTGGTCTGAGAGAATCAGTGGGACTAATACAGTTTTAAAATGGAGCTCCTAACGTTTCGGCAAGTTGTGCCTTCCTCAGAGGAGAATAAAAAATGAAAGAAAGACTGGAGATATTTATACCTTCCCTAGGCGGAGCAACTAGGGAGCTTCTGATAGGCTGGAAGTCCCTCTAATCAGATGGCTAAGCCGTCTCAGCTGTCTAATTGAACACCTGGCAATCAGGAGGAAACCTGTCTTAATCGGCACCAAAGGCCTGCTGGGTGTAAAACCACCAGTTAAGGGCCATCATCTCCACCCAATGAGTTTCTAATACAAGTCAAGGTACACTTTGTGGCACTGGCAGGTTAGGTTCAGGGGAAAAAAAGGGTCTGGCTGCCTTTAGGCAGTCAGAGGGCACGGGCACACAAAGTATAGGCCTTAATACCTGTAATTCTCAAGAGGGGTTTGTAAATTTTTTTTTCATATTTTGCAGGTGTCCTGGCGGGTCTCCTAAAGGAGGTGTCCCCGCCCTCATCAGAGGAGGTAAGTCCATCATTTAGACACTCTAGGTCCCCCCTAGTCTCAGTTTAACTGTGACCTCCAAGAATGGATAATAATATGTGTGACCAGTCTGTGTTTTAGCAGCGTGGAAATACGTTTAAAATGATGAATAACATTGCATAATCTGTAGCCGCGCTGTGAGGAGCTAACGCTAGCTACGTGTAGCTCCGGTTTTGCGGTACTCTGTATGTAAAATAAAAGTGCTTATAAAATAAAATAACCAGTAGAGTGTGAGGGGAGACAGAGGGCGTACCAGTGGAATTAAAGTGTGGGATTTTGGTGAAACTTGTGTGTGTGTATGCTTGATTAGAAGCTCCGTTTTTGTCGTTAGCATATCCGTTAGCATAACATCAGGATAACTTCCTGTCGGCGAAAAATAGTAGAAGAAATGCAAAACGCCAGAAAACCAACTAGCGGCCAGGAGGAGTAACTGCTAGATAATAGTAATAAGTGTTTAGAATCTGTGAATTTGTTAGAGCTTCATTGTCTAAGACCTGTAAGCTTACATCCTGACTTTAGTTTTAATTAAACATTATAACAAAGATTAATGGTTTCAGTTGTGCTTCTTCAATTCTTGAACTTAATTGTGATTCATTAGTAAATGAGATTCATTATTGTGCAGACCAGAGTGTAAGTGCAGTTCAACAGTTTGACTTGCATTGGTATTTCTGATTGAATATCTTTGAACACAGTTATTGATTTTTTTTAAAGTTGAATTTAATATTTAATTGATTAATTATTCATTCTTTTTTAATTTCATTTTACTTCCAATTTTAAACCTTTCGAATTCTGATTTGGAACTGGATTGTGATCTTGATTTTGACTCTGATTTAGATGTTGAGTTTGATTTAGGAATTCTAACTTCAATTTTGGATTCGAGATTCCTTCACATATCCAGTATTGACTAATTTTGGTACATTTACTATTTTACATCGTTCCTAAGAATCAATTTTGACACGGACGGCGCAAACATATTTGAGAGATCGTTGACCTCTCTTACACTACAGACGTATGCTAACATTTACTGCTGACCTTTGGGCAGTTTTGTGTTTGTTTTAGTCAAGGTGCGTGGTTGAGTGGATCCAGATCTGGGAAGTGAAGCAGTGGATCCCAGTTTTGGAGTCACCGACCGCACACAATACAGCACAGAGGGTGAGTTGACTTTGATTCATGTGATGACAAGCGTGCACATTCAATACACACATTTGAATACTCCTAGGCTGCATTAATTTACATTAAAGAAGCAGAGGAAGGAAGTAGGAGAACTGGTAAGTAAACTAAGCTGTGAAGTAAGGGAAGTAGGAGAACTGGTGGGAAGACTAAAATGTGAAGTAAGAGAAGTTCAGCTCAGTTTTAAAAAAAAGAAACCTTTTATTTTTCAGGAGAGGGTGAACAAATAAGTGTTTCTAAACACAATAAAATGGACTGAGACTGATCTCTGGTCTGAGAGAATCAGTGGGACTAATACAGTTTTAAAATGGAGCTCCTAACGTTTCGGCAAGTTGTGCCTTCCTCAGAGGAGAATAAAAAATGAAAGAAAGACTGGAGATATTTATACCTTCCCTAGGCGGAGCAACTAGGGAGCTTCTGATAGGCTGGAACTCCCTGTAATCAGATGGCTAAGCCGTCTCAGCTGTCTAATTGAACACCTGGCAATCAGGAGGAAACCTGTCTTAATCGGCACCAAAGGCCTGCTGGGTGTAAAACCACCAGTTAAGGGCCATCATCTCCACCCAATGAGTTTCTAATACAAGTCAAGGTACACTTTGTGGCACTGGCAGGTTAGGTTCAGGGGAAAAAAAGGGTCTGGCTGCCTTTAGGCAGTCAGAGGGCACGGGCACACAAAGTATAGGCCTTAATACCTGTAATTCTCAAGAGGGGTTTGTAATTTTTTTTCATATTTTGCAGGTGTCCTGGCGGGTCTCCTAAAGGAGGTGTCCCCGCCCTCATCAGAGGAGGTAAGTCCATCATTTAGACACTCTAGGTCCCCCTAGTCTCAGTTTAACTGTGACCTCCAAGAATGGATAATAATACGTGTGACCAGTCTGTGTTTTAGCAGCGTGGAAATACGTTTAAAATGATGAATAACATTGCATAATCTGTAGCCGCGCTGTGAGGAGCTTACGCTAGCTACGTGTAGCTCCGGTTTTGCGGTACTCTGTATGTAAAATAAAAGTGCTTATAAAATAAAATAACCAGTAGAGTGTGAGGGGAGACAGAGGGCGTACCAGTGGAATTAAAGTGTGGGATTTTGGTGAAACTTGTGTGTGTGTATGCTTGATTAGAAGCTCCGTTTTTGTCGTTAGCATATCCGTTAGCATAACATCAGGATAACTTCCTGTCGGCGAAAAATAGTAGAAGAAATGCAAAACGCCAGAAAACCAACTAGCGGCCAGGAGGAGTAACTGCTAGATAATAGTAATGAGTGTTTAGAGTCTGTGAATTTGTTAGAGCTTCATTGTCTAAGACCTGTAAACTTACATCCTGACTTTAGTTTTAATTAAACATTATAACAAAGATTAATGGTTTCAGTTGTGCTTCTTCAATTCTTGAACTTAATTGTGATTCATTAGTAAATGAGATTCATTATTGTGCAGACCAGAGTGTAAGTGCAGTTCAACAGTTTGACTTGCATTGGTATTTCTGATTGAATATCTTTGAACACAGTTATTGATTTTTTTAAAGTTGAATTTAATATTTAATTGATTAATTATTCATTATTTTTTAATTTCATTTTACTTCCAATTTTAAACCTTTCGAATTCTGATTTGGAACTGGATTGTGATCTTGATTTTGACTCTGATTTAGATGTTGAGTTTGATTTAGGAATTCTAACTTCAATTTTGGATTCGAGATTCCTTCACATATCCAGTATTGACTAATTTTGGTACATTTACTATTTTACATCGTTCCTAAGAATCAATTTTGACACGGACGGCGCAAACATATTTGAGAGATCGTTGACCTCTCTTACACTACAGACGTATGCTAACATTTACTGCTGACCTTTGGGCAGTTTTGTGTTTGTTTTAGTCAAGGTGCGTGGTTGAGTGGATCCAGATCTGGGAAGTGAAGCAGTGGATCCCAGTTTTGGAGTCAACGACCGCACACAATACAGCACAGAGGGTGAGTTGACTTTGATTCATGTGATGACAAGCGTGCACATTCAATACACACATTTGAATACTCCTAGGCTGCATTAATTTACATTAAAGAAGCAGAGGAAGGAAGTAGGAGAACTGGTAAGTAAACTAAGCTGTGAAGTAAGGAAAGTAGGAGAACTGGTGGGAAGACTAAAATGTGAAGTAAGAGAAGTTCAGCTCAGTTTTAAAAAAAAGAAACCTTTTATTTTTCAGGAGAGGGTGAACAAATAAGTGTTTCTAAACACAATAAAATGGACTGAGACTGATCTCTGGTCTGAGAGAATCAGTGGGACTAATACAGTTTTAAAATGGAGCTCCTAACGTTTCGGCAAGTTGTGCCTTCCTCAGAGGAGAATAAAAAATGAAAGAAAGACTGGAGATATTTATACCTTCCCTAGGCGGAGCAACTAGGGAGCTTCTGATAGGCTGGAACTCCCTCTAATCAGATGGCTAAGCCGTCTCAGCTGTCTAATTGAACACCTGGCAATCAGGAGGAAACCTGTCTTAATCGGCACCAAAGGCCTGCTGGGTGTAAAACCACCAGTTAAGGGCCATCATCTCCACCCAATGAGTTTCTAATACAAGTCAAGGTACACTTTGTGGCACTGGCAGGTTAGGTTCAGGGGAAAAAAAGGGTCTGGCTGCCTTTAGGCAGTCAGAGGGCACGGGCACACAAAGTATAGGCCTTAATACCTGTAATTCTCAAGAGGGGTTTGTAAATTTTTTTTTCATATTTTGCAGGTGTCCTGGCGGGTCTCCTAAAGGAGGTGTCCCCGCCCTCATCAGAGGAGGTAAGTCCATCATTTAGACACTCTAGGTCCCCCCTAGTCTCAGTTTAACTGTGACCTCCAAGAATGGATAATAATACGTGTGACCAGTCTGTGTTTTAGCAGCGTGGAAATACGTTTAAAATGATGAATAACATTGCATAATCTGTAGCCGCGCTGTGAGGAGCTAACGCTAGCTACGTGTAGCTCCGGTTTTGCGGTACTCTGTATGTAAAATAAAAGTGCTTATAAAATAAAATAACCAGTAGAGTGAGAGAGGAGACAGAGGGCGTACCAGTGGAATTAAAGTGTGGGATTTTGGTGAAACTTGTGTGTATGCTTGATTAGAAGCTCCGTTTTTGTCGTTAGCATATCCGTTAGCATAACATCAGGATAACTTCCTGTCGGCGAAAAATAGTAGAAGAAATGCAAAACGCCAGAAAACCAACTAGCGGCCAGGAGGAGTAACTGCTAGATAATAGTAATAAGTGTTTAGAATCTGTGAATTTGTTAGAGCTTCATTGTCTAAGACCTGTAAGCTTACATCCTGACTTTAGTTTTAATTAAACATTATAACAAAGATTAATGGTTTCAGTTGTGCTTCTTCAATTCTTGAACTTAATTGTGATTCATTAGTAAATGAGATTCATTATTGTGCAGACCAGAGTGTAAGTGCAGTTCAACAGTTTGACTTGCATTGGTATTTCTGATTGAATATCTTTGAACACAGTTATTGATTTTTTTAAAGTTGAATTTAATATTTAATTGATTAATTATTCATTATTTTTTAATTTCATTTTACTTCCAATTTTGAACCTTTCGAATTCTGATTTGGAACTGGATTGTGATCTTGATTTTGACTCTGATTTAGATGTTGAGTTTGATTTAGGAATTCTAACTTCAATTTTGGATTCGAGATTCCTTCACATATCCAGTATTGACTAATTTTGGTACATTTACTATTTTACATCGTTCCTAAGAATCAATTTTGACACGGACGGCGCAAACATATTTGAGAGATCGTTGACCTCTCTTACACTACAGACGTATGCTAACATTTACTGCTGACCTTTGGGCAGTTTTGTGTTTGTTTTAGTCAAGGTGCGTGGTTGAGTGGATCCAGATCTGGGAAGTGAAGCAGTGGATCCCAGTTTTGGAGTCAACGACCGCACACAATACAGCACAGAGGGTGAGTTGACTTTGATTCATGTGATGACAAGCGTGCACATTCAATACACACATTTGAATACTCCTAGGCTGCATTAATTTACATTAAAGAAGCAGAGGAAGGAAGTAGGAGAACTGGTAAGTAAACTAAGCTGTGAAGTAAGGGAAGTAGGAGAACTGGTGGGAAGACTAAAATGTGAAGTAAGAGAAGTTCAGCTCAGTTTTAAAAAAAAGAAACCTTTTATTTTTCAGGAGAGGGTGAACAAATAAGTGTTTCTAAACACAATAAAATGGACTGAGACTGATCTCTGGTCTGAGAGAATCAGTGGGACTAATACAGTTTTAAAATGGAGCTCCTAACATTTCGGCAAGTTGTGCCTTCCTCAGAGGAGAATAAAAAATGAAAGAAAGACTGGAGATATTTATACCTTCCCTAGGCGGAGCAACTAGGGAGCTTCTGATAGGCTGGAACTCCCTCTAATCAGATGGCTAAGCCGTCTCAGCTGTCTAATTGAACACCTGGCAATCAGGAGGAAACCTGTCTTAATCGGCACCAAAGGCCTGCTGGGTGTAAAACCACCAGTTAAGTGCCATCATCTCCACCCAATGAGTTTCTAATACAAGTCAAGGTACACTTTGTGGCACTGGCAGGTTAGGTTCAGGGGAAAAAAAGGGTCTGGCTGCCTTTAGGCAGTCAGAGGGCACGGGCACACAAAGTATAGGCCTTAATACCTGTAATTCTCAAGAGGGGTTTGTAATTTTTTTTCATATTTTGCAGGTGTCCTGGCGGGTCTCCTAAAGGAGGTGTCCCGCCCTCATCAGAGGAGGTAAGTCCATCATTTAGACACTCTAGGTCCCCCTAGTCTCCGTTTAACTGTGACCTCCAAGAATGGATAATAATACGTGTGACCAGTCTGTGTTTTAGCAGCATGGAAATACGTTTAAAATGATGAATAACATTGCATAATCTGTAGCCGCGCTGTGAGGAGCTAACGCTAGCTACGTGTAGCTCCGGTTTTGCGGTACTCTGTATGTAAAATAAAAGTGCTTATAAAATAAAATAACCAGTAGAGTGTGAGAGGAGACAGAGGGCGTACCAGTGGAATTAAAGTGTGGGATTTTGGTGAAACTTGTGTGTGCGTATGCTTGATTAGAAGCTCCGTTTTTGTCGTTAGCATATCCGTTAGCATAACATCAGGATAACTTCCTGTCGGCGAAAAATAGTAGAAGAAATGCAAAACGCCAGAAAACCAACTAGCGGCCAGGAGGAGTAACTGCTAGATAATAGTAATAAGTGTTTAGAATCTGTGAATTTGTTAGAGCTTCATTGTCTAAGACCTGTAAGCTTACATCCTGACTTTAGTTTTAATTAAACATTATAACAAAGATTAATGGTTTCAGTTGTGCTTCTTCAATTCTTGAACTTAATTGTGATTCATTAGTAAATGAGATTCATTATTGTGCAGACCAGAGTGTAAGTGCAGTTCAACAGTTTGACTTGCATTGGTATTTCTGATTGAATATCTTTGAACACAGTTATTGATTTTTTTAAAGTTGAATTTAATATTTAATTGATTAATTATTCATTATTTTTTAATTTCATTTTACTTCCAATTTTAAACCTTTCGAATTCTGATTTGGAACTGGATTGTGATCTTGATTTTGACTCTGATTTAGATGTTGAGTTTGATTTAGGAATTCTAACTTCAATTTTGGATTCGAGATTCCTTCACATATACAGTATTGACTAATTTTGGTACATTTACTATTTTACATCGTTCCTAAGAATCAATTTTGACACGGACGGCGCAAACATATTTGAGAGATCGTTGACCTCTCTTACACTACAGACGTATGCTAACATTTACTGCTGACCTTTGGGCAGTTTTGTGTTTGTTTTAGTCAAGGTGCGTGGTTGAGTGGATCCAGATCTGGGAAGTGAAGCAGTGGATCCCAGTTTTGGAGTCAACGACCGCACACAATACAGCACAGAGGGTGAGTTGACTTTGATTCATGTGATGACAAGCGTGCACATTCAATACACACATTTGAATACTCCTAGGCTGCATTAATTTACATTAAAGAAGCAGAGGAAGGAAGTAGGAGAACTGGTAAGTAAACTAAGCTGTGAAGTAAGGGAAGTAGGAGAACTGGTGGGAAGACTAAAATGTGAAGTAAGAGAAGTTCAGCTCAGTTTTTAAAAAAAGAAACCTTTTATTTTTCAGGAGAGGGTGAACAAATAAGTGTTTCTAAACACAATAAAATGGACTGAGACTGATCTCTGGTCTGAGAGAATCAGTGGGACTAATACAGTTTTAAAATGGAGCTCCTAACATTTCGGCAAGTTGTGCCTTCCTCAGAGGAGAATAAAAAATGAAAGAAAGACTGGAGATATTTATACCTTCCCTAGGCGGAGCAACTAGGGAGCTTCTGATAGGCTGGAACTCCCTCTAATCAGATGGCTAAGCCGTCTCAGCTGTCTAATTGAACACCTGGCAATCAGGAGGAAACCTGTCTTAATCGGCACCAAAGGCCTGCTGGGTGTAAAACCACCAGTTAAGGGCCATCATCTCCACCCAATGAGTTTCTAATACAAGTCAAGGTACACTTTGTGGCACTGGCAGGTTAGGTTCAGGGGAAAAAAGGGTCTGGCTGCCTTTAGGCAGTCAGAGGGCACGGGCACACAAAGTATAGGCCTTAATACCTGTAATTCTCAAGAGGGGTTTGTAATTTTTTTTCATATTTTGCAGGTGTCCTGGCGGGTCTCCTAAAGGAGGTGTCCCCGCCCTCATCAGAGGAGGTAAGTCCATCATTTAGACACTCTAGGTCCCCCTAGTCTCAGTTTAACTGTGACCTCCAAGAATGGATAATAATACGTGTGACCAGTCTGTGTTTTAGCAGCGTGGAAATACGTTTAAAATGATGAATAACATTGCATAATCTGTAGCCGCGCTGTGAGGAGCTAACGCTAGCTACGTGTAGCTCCGGTTTTGCGGTACTCTGTATGTAAAATAAAAGTGCTTATAAAATAAAATAACCAGTAGAGTGTGAGAGGAGACAGAGGGCGTACCAGTGGAATTAAAGTGTGGGATTTTGGTGAAACTTGTGTGTGTATGCTTGATTAGAAGCTCCGTTTTTGTCGTTAGCATATCCGTTAGCATAACATCAGGATAACTTCCTGTCGGCGAAAAATAGTAGAAGAAATGCAAAACGCCAGAAAACCAACTAGCGGCCAGGAGGAGTAACTGCTAGATAATAGTAATGAGTGTTTAGAATCTGTGAATTTGTTAGAGCTTCATTGTCTAAGACCTGTAAGCTTACATCCTGACTTTAGTTTTAATTAAACATTATAACAAAGATTAATGGTTTCAGTTGTGCTTCTTCAATTCTTGAACTTAATTGTGATTCATTAGTAAATGAGATTCATTATTGTGCAGACCAGAGTGTAAGTGCAGTTCAACAGTTTGACTTGCATTGGTATTTCTGATTGAATATCTTTGAACACAGTTATTGATTTTTTAAAAGTTGAATTTAATATTTAATTGATTAATTATTCATTATTTTTTAATTTCATTTTACTTCCAATTTTAAACCTTTCGAATTCTGATTTGGAACTGGATTGTGATCTTGATTTTGACTCTGATTTAGATGTTGAGTTTGATTTAGGAATTCTAACTTCAATTTTGGATTCGAGATTCCTTCACATATCCAGTATTGACTAATTTTGGTACATTTACTATTTTACATCGTTCCTAAGAATCAATTTTGACACGGACGGCGCAAACATATTTGAGAGATCGTTGACCTCTCTTACACTACAGACGTATGCTAACATTTACTGCTGACCTTTGGGCAGTTTTGTGTTTGTTTTAGTCAAGGTGCGTGGTTGAGTGGATCCAGATCTGGGAAGTGAAGCAGTGGATCCCAGTTTTGGAGTCAACGACCGCACACAATACAGCACAGAGGGTGAGTTGACTTTGATTCATGTGATGACAAGCGTGCACATTCAATACACACATTTGAATACTCCTAGGCTGCATTAATTTACATTAAAGAAGCAGAGGAAGGAAGTAGGAGAACTGGTAAGTAAACTAAGCTGTGAAGTAAGGGAAGTAGGAGAACTGGTGGGAAGACTAAAATGTGAAGTAAGAGAAGTTCAGCTCAGTTTTTTAAAAAAGAAACCTTTTATTTTTCAGGAGAGGGTGAACAAATAAGTGTTTCTAAACACAATAAAATGGACTGAGACTGATCTCTGGTCTGAGAGAATCAGTGGGACTAATACAGTTTTAAAATGGAGCTCCTAACGTTTCGGCAAGTTGTGCCTTCCTCAGAGGAGAATAAAAAATGAAAGAAAGACTGGAGATATTTATACCTTCCCTAGGCGGAGCAACTAGGGAGCTTCTGATAGGCTGGAACTCCCTCTAATCAGATGGCTAAGCCGTCTCAGCTGTCTAATTGAACACCTGGCAATCAGGAGGAAACCTGTCTTAATCGGCACCAAAGGCCTGCTGGGTGTAAAACCACCAGTTAAGGGCCATCATCTCCACCCAATGAGTTTCTAATACAAGTCAAGGTACACTTTGTGGCACTGGCAGGTTAGGTTCAGGGGAAAAAAAGGGTCTGGCTGCCTTTAGGCAGTCAGAGGGCACGGGCACACAAAGTATAGGCCTTAATACCTGTAATTCTCAAGAGGGGTTTGTAATTTTTTTTCATATTTTGCAGGTGTCCTGGCGGGTCTCCTAAAGGAGGTGTCCCCGCCCTCATCAGAGGAGGTAAGTCCATCATTTAGACACTCTAGGTCCCCCTAGTCTCAGTTTAACTGTGACCTCCAAGAATGGATAATAATACGTGTGACCAGTCTGTGTTTTAGCAGCGTGGAAATACGTTTAAAATGATGAATAACATTGCATAATCTGTAGCCGCGCTGTGAGGAGCTAACGCTAGCTACGTGTAGCTCCGGTTTTGCGGTACTCTGTATGTAAAATAAAAGTGCTTATAAAATAAAATAACCAGTAGAGTGTGAGAGGAGACAGAGGGCGTACCAGTGGAATTAAAGTGTGGGATTTTGGTGAAACTTGTGTGTGTATGCTTGATTAGAAGCTCCGTTTTTGTCGTTAGCATATCCGTTAGCATAACATCAGGATAACTTCCTGTCGGCGAAAAATAGTAGAAGAAATGCAAAACGCCAGAAAACCAACTAGCGGCCAGGAGGAGTAACTGCTAGATAATAGTAATGAGTGTTTAGAATCTGTGAATTTGTTAGAGCTTCATTGTCTAAGACCTGTAAGCTTACATCCTGACTTTAGTTTTAATTAAACATTATAACAAAGATTAATGGTTTCAGTTGTGCTTCTTCAATTCTTGAACTTAATTGTGATTCATTAGTAAATGAGATTCATTATTGTGCAGACCAGAGTGTAAGTGCAGTTCAACAGTTTGACTTGCATTGGTATTTCTGATTGAATATCTTTGAACACAGTTATTGATTTTTTAAAAGTTGAATTTAATATTTAATTGATTAATTATTCATTATTTTTTAATTTCATTTTACTTCCAATTTTAAACCTTTCGAATTCTGATTTGGAACTGGATTGTGATCTTGATTTTGACTCTGATTTAGATGTTGAGTTTGATTTAGGAATTCTAACTTCAATTTTGGATTCGAGATTCCTTCACATATCCAGTATTGACTAATTTTGGTACATTTACTATTTTACATCGTTCCTAAGAATCAATTTTGACACGGACGGCGCAAACATATTTGAGAGATCGTTGACCTCTCTTACACTACAGACGTATGCTAACATTTACTGCTGACCTTTGGGCAGTTTTGTGTTTGTTTTAGTCAAGGTGCGTGGTTGAGTGGATCCAGATCTGGGAAGTGAAGCAGTGGATCCCAGTTTTGGAGTCAACGACCGCACACAATACAGCACAGAGGGTGAGTTGACTTTGATTCATGTGATGACAAGCGTGCACATTCAATACACACATTTGAATACTCCTAGGCTGCATTAATTTACATTAAAGAAGCAGAGGAAGGAAGTAGGAGAACTGGTAAGTAAACTAAGCTGTGAAGTAAGGGAAGTAGGAGAACTGGTGGGAAGACTAAAATGTGAAGTAAGAGAAGTTCAGCTCAGTTTTAAAAAAAAGAAACCTTTTATTTTTCAGGAGAGGGTGAACAAATAAGTGTTTCTAAACACAATAAAATGGACTGAGACTGATCTCTGGTCTGAGAGAATCAGTGGGACTAATACAGTTTTAAAATGGAGCGCCTAACGTTTCGGCAAGTTGTGCCTTCCTCAGAGGAGAATAAAAAATGAAAGAAAGACTGGAGATATTTATACCTTCCCTAGGCGGAGCAACTAGGGAGCTTCTGATAGGCTGGAACTCCCTGTAATCAGATGGCTAAGCCGTCTCAGCTGTCTAATTGAACACCTGGCAATCAGGAGGAAACCTGTCTTAATCGGCACCAAAGGCCTGCTGGGTGTAAAACCACCAGTTAAGGGCCATCATCTCCACCCAAATGAGTTTCTAATACAAGTCAAGGTACACTTTGTGGCACTGGCAGGTTAGGTTCAGGGGAAAAAAAGGGTCTGGCTGCCTTTAGGCAGTCAGAGGGCACGGGCACACAAAGTATAGGCCTTAATACCTGTAATTCTCAAGAGGGGTTTGTAATTTTTTTTCATATTTTGCAGGTGTCCTGGCGGGTCTCCTAAAGGAGGTGTCCCCGCCCTCATCAGAGGAGGTAAGTCCATCATTTAGACACTCTAGGTCCCCCTAGTCTCAGTTTAACTGTGACCTCCAAGAATGGATAATAATACGTGTGACCAGTCTGTGTTTTAGCAGCGTGGAAATACGTTTAAAATGATGAATAACATTGCATAATCTGTAGCCGCGCTGTGAGGAGCTAACGCTAGCTACGTGTAGCTCCGGTTTTGCGGTACTCTGTATGTAAAATAAAAGTGCTTATAAAATAAAATAACCAGTAGAGTGTGAGAGGAGACAGAGGGCGTACCAGTGGAATTAAAGTGTGGGATTTTGGTGAAACTTGTGTGTGCGTATGCTTGATTAGAAGCTCCGTTTTTGTCGTTAGCATATCCGTTAGCATTAACATCAGGATAACTTCCTGTCGGCGAAAAATAGTAAAATAAATGCAAAACGCCAGAAAACCAACTAGCGGCCAGGAGGAGTAACTGCTAGATAATAGTAATAAGTGTTTAGAATCTGTGAATTTGTTAGAGCTTCATTGTCTAAGACCTGTAAGCTTACATCCTGACTTTAGTTTTAATTAAACATTATAACAAAGATTAATGGTTTCAGTTGTGCTTCTTCAATTCTTGAACTTAATTGTGATTCATTAGTAAATGAGATTCATTATTGTGCAGACCAGAGTGTAAGTGCAGTTCAACAGTTTGACTTGCATTGGTATTTCTGATTGAATATCTTTGAACACAGTTATTGATTTTTTTAAAGTTGAATTTAATATTTAATTGATTAATTATTCATTATTTTTTAATTTCATTTTACTTCCAATTTTAAACCTTTCGAATTCTGATTTGGAACTGGATTGTGATCTTGATTTTGACTCTGATTTAGATGTTGAGTTTGATTTAGGAATTCTAACTTCAATTTTGGATTCGAGATTCCTTCACATATCAAGCATTGACTAATTTTGGTACATTTACATCGTTCCTAAGAATCAATTTTGACACGGACGGCGCAAACATATTTGAGAGATCGTTGACCTCTCTTACACTACAGACGTATGCTAACATTTACTGCTGACCTTTGGGCAGTTTTGTGTTTGTTTTAGTCAAGGTGCGTGGTTGAGTGGATCCAGATCTGGGAAGTGAAGCAGTGGATCCCAGTTTTGGAGTCAACGACCGCACACAATACAGCACAGAGGGTGAGTTGACTTTGATTCATGTGATGACAAGCGTGCACATTCAATACACACATTTGAATACTCCTAGGCTGCATTAATTTACATTAAAGAAGCAGAGGAAGGAAGTAGGAGAACTGGTGGGAAGACTAAAATGTGAAGTAAGAGAAGTTCAGCTCAGTTTTTAAAAAAAGAAACCTTTTATTTTTCAGGAGAGGGTGAACAAATAAGTGTTTCTAAACACAATAAAATGGACTGAGACTGATCTCTGGTCTGAGAGAATCAGTGGGACTAATACAGTTTTAAAATGGAGCTCCTAACGTTTCGGCAAGTTGTGCCTTCCTCAGAGGAGAATAAAAAATGAAAGAGACTGGAGATATTTATACCTTCCCTAGGCGGAGCAACTAGGGAGCTTCTGATAGGCTGGAACTCCCTCTAATCAGATGGCTAAGCCGTCTCAGCTGTCTAATTGAACACCTGGCAATCAGGAGGAAACCTGTCTTAATCGGCACCAAAGGCCTGCTGGGTGTAAAACCACCAGTTAAGGGCCATCATCTCCACCCAATGAGTTTCTAATACAAGTCAAGGTACACTTTGTGGCACTGGCAGGTTAGGTTCAGGGGAAAAAAAGGGTCTGGCTGCCTTTAGGCAGTCAGAGGGCACGGGCACACAAAGTATAGGCCTTAATACCTGTAATTCTCAAGAGGGGTTTGTAATTCTTTTTCATATTTTGCAGGTGTCCTGGCGGGTCTCCTAAAGGAGGTGTCCCCGCCCTCATCAGAGGAGGTAAGTCCATCATTTAGACACTCTAGGTCCCCCCTAGTCTCAGTTTAACTGTGACCTCCAAGAATGGATAATAATACGTGTGACCAGTCTGTGTTTTAGCAGCGTGGAAATACGTTTAAAATGATGAATAACATTGCATAATCTGTAGCCGCGCTGTGAGGAGCTAACGCTAGCTACGTGTAGCTCCGGTTTTGCGGTACTCTGTATGTAAAATAAAAGTGCTTATAAAATAAAATAACCAGTAGAGTGTGAGAGGAGACAGAGGGCGTACCAGTGGAATTAAAGTGTGGGATTTTGGTGAAACTTGTGTGTATGCTTGATTAGAAGCTCCGTTTTTGTCGTTAGCATATCCGTTAGCATAACATCAGGATAACTTCCTGTCGGCGAAAAATAGTAGAAGAAATGCAAAACGCCAGAAAACCAACTAGCGGCCAGGAGGAGTAACTGCTAGATAATAGTAATGAGTGTTTAGAATCTGTGAATTTGTTAGAGCTTCATTGTCTAAGACCTGTAAGCTTACATCCTGACTTTAGTTTTAATTAAACATTATAACAAAGATTAATGGTTTCAGTTGTGCTTCTTCAATTCTTGAACTTAATTGTGATTCATTAGTAAATGAGATTCATTATTGTGCAGACCAGAGTGTAAGTGCAGTTCAACAGTTTGACTTGCATTGGTATTTCTGATTGAATATCTTTGAACACAGTTATTGATTTTTTTAAAGTTGAATTTAATATTTAATTGATTAATTATTCATTATTTTTTAATTTCATTTTACTTCCAATTTTAAACCTTTCGAATTCTGATTTGGAACTGGATTGTGATCTTGATTTTGACTCTGATTTAGATGTTGAGTTTGATTTAGGAATTCTAACTTCAATTTTGGATTCGAGATTCCTTCACATATCAAGCATTGACTAATTTTGGTACATTTACTATTTTACATCGTTCCTAAGAATCAATTTTGACACGGACGGCGCAAACATATTTGAGAGATCGTTGACCTCTCTTACACTACAGACATATGCTAACATTTACTGCTGACCTTTGGGCAGTTTTGTGTTTGTTTTAGTCAAGGTGCGTGGTTGAGTGGATCCAGATCTGGGAAGTGAAGCAGTGGATCCCAGTTTTGGAGTCAACGACCGCACACAATACAGCACAGAGGGTGAGTTGACTTTGATTCATGTGATGACAAGCGTGCACATTCAATACACACATTTGAATACTCCTAGGCCGCATTAATTTACATTAAAGAAGCAGAGGAAGGAAGTAGGAGAACTGGTAAGTAAACTAAGCTGTGAAGTAAGGGAAGTAGGAGAACTGGTGGGAAGACTAAAATGTGAAGTAAGAGAAGTTCAGCTCAGTTTTTTAAAAAAGAAACCTTTTATTTTTCAGGAGAGGGTGAACAAATAAGTGTTTCTAAACACAATAAAATGGACTGAGACTGATCTCTGGTCTGAGAGAATCAGTGGGACTAATACAGTTTTAAAATGGAGCTCCTAACGTTTCGGCAAGTTGTGCCTTCCTCAGAGGAGAATAAAAAATGAAAGAAAGACTGGAGATATTTATACCTTCCCTAGGCGGAGCAACTAGGGAGCTTCTGATAGGCTGGAACTCCCTGTAATCAGATGGCTAAGCCGTCTCAGCTGTCTAATTGAACACCTGGCAATCAGGAGGAAACCTGTCTTAATCGGCACCAAAGGCCTGCTGGGTGTAAAACCACCAGTTAAGGGGCATCATCTCCACCCAATGAGTTTCTAATGCAAGTCAAGGTACACTTTGTGGCACTGGCAGGTTAGGTTCAGGGGGAAAAAAGGGTCTGGCTGCCTTTAGGCAGTCAGAGGGCACGGGCACACAAAGTATAGGCCTTAATACCTGTAATTCTCAAGAGGGGTTTGTAATTTTTTTTCATATTTTGCAGGTGTCCTGGCGGGTCTCCTAAAGGAGGTGTCCCCGCCCTCATCAGAGGAGGTAAGTCCATCATTTAGACACTCTAGGTCCCCCTAGTCTCAGTTTAACTGTGACCTCCAAGAATAGATAATAATACGTGTGACCAGTCTGTGTTTTAGCAGCGTGGAAATACGTTTAAAATGATGAATAACATTGCATAATCTGTAGCCGCGCTGTGAGGAGCTAACGCTAGCTACGTGTAGCTCCGGTTTTGCGGTACTCTGTATGTAAAATAAAAGTGCTTATAAAATAAAATAACCAGTAGAGTGTGAGAGGAGACAGAGGGCGTACCAGTGGAATTAAAGTGTGGGATTTTGGTGAAACTTGTGTGTGCGTATGCTTGATTAGAAGCTCCGTTTTTGTCGTTAGCATATCCGTTAGCATAACATCAGGATAACTTCCTGTCGGCGAAAAATAGTAGAAGAAATGCAAAACGCCAGAAAACCAACTAGCGGCCAGGAGGAGTAACTGCTAGATAATAGTAATAAGTGTTTAGAATCTGTGAATTTGTTAGAGCTTCATTGTCTAAGACCTGTAAGCTTACATCCTGACTTTAGTTTTAATTAAACATTATAACAAAGATTAATGGTTTCAGTTGTGCTTCTTCAATTCTTGAACTTAATTGTGATTCATTAGTAAATGAGATTCATTATTGTGCAGACCAGAGTGTAAGTGCAGTTCAACAGTTTGACTTGCATTGGTATTTCTGATTGAATATCTTTGAACACAGTTATTGATTTTTTTAAAGTTGAATTTAATATTTAATTGATTAATTATTCATTATTTTTTAATTTCATTTTACTTCCAATTTTAAACCTTTCGAATTCTGATTTGGAACTGGATTGTGATCTTGATTTTGACTCTGATTTAGATGTTGAGTTTGATTTAGGAATTCTAACTTCAATTTTGGATTCGAGATTCCTTCACATATCAAGCATTGACTAATTTTGGTACATTTACTATTTTACATCGTTCCTAAGAATCAATTTTGACACGGACGGCGCAAACATATTTGAGAGATCGTTGACCTCTCTTACACTACAGACATATGCTAACATTTACTGCTGACCTTTGGGCAGTTTTGTGTTTGTTTTAGTCAAGGTGCGTGGTTGAGTGGATCCAGATCTGGGAAGTGAAGCAGTGGATCCCAGTTTTGGAGTCAACGACCGCACACAATACAGCACAGAGGGTGAGTTGACTTTGATTCATGTGATGACAAGCGTGCACATTCAATACACACATTTGAATACTCCTAGGCTGCATTAATTTACATTAAAGAAGCAGAGGAAGGAAGTAGGAGAACTGGTAAGTAAACTAAGCTGTGAAGTAAGGGAAGTAGGAGAACTGGTGGGAAGACTAAAATGTGAAGTAAGAGAAGTTCAGCTCAGTTTTTTAAAAAAGAAACCTTTTATTTTTCAGGAGAGGGTGAACAAATAAGTGTTTCTAAACACAATAAAATGGACTGAGACTGATCTCTGGTCTGAGAGAATCAGTGGGACTAATACAGTTTTAAAATGGAGCTCCTAACGTTTCGGCAAGTTGTGCCTTCCTCAGAGGAGAATAAAAAATGAAAGAAAGACTGGAGATATTTATACCTTCCCTAGGCGGAGCAACTAGGGAGCTTCTGATAGGCTGGAACTCCCTGTAATCAGATGGCTAAGCCGTCTCAGCTGTCTAATTGAACACCTGGCAATCAGGAGGAAACCTGTCTTAATCGGCACCAAAGGCCTGCTGGGTGTAAAACCACCAGTTAAGGGGCATCATCTCCACCCAATGAGTTTCTAATGCAAGTCAAGGTACACTTTGTGGCACTGGCAGGTTAGGTTCAGGGGAAAAAAAGGGTCTGGCTGCCTTTAGGCAGTCAGAGGGCACGGGCACACAAAGTATAGGCCTTAATACCTGTAATTCTCAAGAGGGGTTTGTAATTTTTTTTCATATTTTGCAGGTGTCCTGGCGGGTCTCCTAAAGGAGGTGTCCCCGCCCTCATCAGAGGAGGTAAGTCCATCATTTAGACACTCTAGGTCCCCCTAGTCTCAGTTTAACTGTGACCTCCAAGAATGGATAATAATACGTGTGACCAGTCTGTGTTTTAGCAGCGTGGAAATACGTTTAAAATGATGAATAACATTGCATAATCTGTAGCCGCGCTGTGAGGAGCTAACGCTAGCTACGTGTATCTCCGGTTTTGCGGTACTCTGTATGTAAAATAAAAGTGCTTATAAAATAAAATAACCAGTAGAGTGTGAGAGGAGACAGAGGGCGTACCAGTGGAATTAAAGTGTGGGATTTTGGTGAAACTTGTGTGTGTGTATGCTTGATTAGAAGCTCCGTTTTTGCCGTTAGCATATCCGTTGCATTAACATCAGGATAACTTCCTGTCGGCGAAAAATAGTAGAAGAAATGCAAAACGCCAGAAAACCAACTAGCGGCCAGGAGGAGTAACTGCTAGATAATAGTAATGAGTGTTTAGAGTCTGTGAATTTGTTAGAGCTTCATTGTCTAAGACCTGTAAACTTACATCCTGACTTTAGTTTTAATTAAACATTATAACAAAGATTAATGGTTTCAGTTGTGCTTCTTCAATTCTTGAACTTAATTGTGATTCATTAGTAAATGAGATTCATTATTGTGCAGACCAGAGTGTAAGTGCAGTTCAACAGTTTGACTTGCATTGGTATTTCTGATTGAATATCTTTGAACACAGTTATTGATTTTTTTAAAGTTGAATTTAATATTTAATTGATTAATTATTCATTATTTTTTAATTTCATTTTACTTCCAATTTTAAACCTTTCGAATTCTGATTTGGAACTGGATTGTGATCTTGATTTTGACTCTGATTTAGATGTTGAGTTTGATTTAGGAATTCTAACTTCAATTTTGGATTCGAGATTCCTTCACATATCCAGTATTGACTAATTTTGGTACATTTACTATTTTACATCGTTCCTAAGAATCAATTTTGACACGGACGGCGCAAACATATTTGAGAGATCGTTGACCTCTCTTACACTACAGACGTATGCTAACATTTACTGCTGACCTTTGGGCAGTTTTGTGTTTGTTTTAGTCAAGGTGCGTGGTTGAGTGGATCCAGATCTGGGAAGTGAAGCAGTGGATCCCAGTTTTGGGGTCAACGACCGCACACAATACAGCACAGAGGGTGAGTTGACTTTGATTCATGTGATGACAAGCGTGCACATTCAATACACACATTTGAATACTCCTAGGCTGCATTAATTTACATTAAAGAAGCAGAGGAAGGAAGTAGGAGAACTGGTAAGTAAACTAAGCTGTGAAGTAAGGGAAGTAGGAGAACTGGTGGGAAGACTAAAATGTGAAGTAAGAGAAGTTCAGCTCAGTTTAAAAAAAAAAGAAACCTTTTATTTTTCAGGAGAGGGTGAACAAATAAGTGTTTCTAAACACAATAAAATGGACTGAGACTGATCTCTGGTCTGAGAGAATCAGTGGGACTAATACAGTTTTAAAATGGAGCTCCTAACATTTCGGCAAGTTGTGCCTTCCTCAGAGGAGAATAAAAAATGAAAGAAAGACTGGAGATATTTATACCTTCCCTAGGCGGAGCAACTAGGGAGCTTCTGATAGGCTGGAACTCCCTCTAATCAGATGGCTAAGCCGTCTCAGCTGTCTAATTGAACACCTGGCAATCAGGAGGAAACCTGTCTTAATCGGCACCAAAGGCCTGCTGGGTGTAAAACCACCAGTTAAGGGCCATCATCTCCACCCAATGAGTTTCTAATACAAGTCAAGGTACACTTTGTGGCACTGGCAGGTTAGGTTCAGGGGAAAAAAAGGGTCTGGCTGCCTTTAGGCAGTCAGAGGGCACGGGCACACAAAGTATAGGCCTTAATACCTGTAATTCTCAAGAGGGGTTTGTAATTTTTTTTCATATTTTGCAGGTGTCCTGGCGGGTCTCCTAAAGGAGGTGTCCCCGCCCTCATCAGAGGAGGTAAGTCCATCATTTAGACACTCTAGGTCCCCCTAGTCTCAGTTTAACTGTGACCTCCAAGAATGGATAATAATACGTGTGACCAGTCTGTGTTTTAGCAGCGTGGAAATACGTTTAAAATGATGAATAACATTGCATAATCTGTAGCCGTGCTGTGAGGAGCTAACGCTAGCTACGTGTAGCTCCGGTTTTGCGGTACTCTGTATGTAAAATAAAAGTGCTTATAAAATAAAATAACCAGTAGAGTGTGAGAGGAGACAGAGGGCGTACCAGTGGAATTAAAGTGTGGGATTTTGGTGAAACTTGTGTGTGTATGCTTGATTAGAAGCTCCGTTTTTGTCGTTAGCATATCCGTTAGCATAACATCAGGATAACTTCCTGTCGGCGAAAAATAGTAGAAGAAATGCAAAACGCCAGAAAACCAACTAGCGGCCAGGAGGAGTAACTGCTAGATAATAGTAATGAGTGTTTAGAATCTGTGAATTTGTTAGAGCTTCATTGTCTAAGACCTGTAAGCTTACATCCTGACTTTAGTTTTAATTAAACATTATAACAAAGATTAATGGTTTCAGTTGTGCTTCTTCAATTCTTGAACTTAATTGTGATTCATTAGTAAATGAGATTCATTATTGTGCAGACCAGAGTGTAAGTGCAGTTCAACAGTTTGACTTGCATTGGTATTTCTGATTGAATATCTTTGAACACAGTTATTGATTTTTTTAAAGTTGAATTTAATATTTAATTGATTAATTATTCATTATTTTTTAATTTCATTTTACTTCCAATTTTAAACCTTTCGAATTCTGATTTGGAACTGGATTGTGATCTTGATTTTGACTCTGATTTAGATGTTGAGTTTGATTTAGGAATTCTAACTTCAATTTTGGATTCGAGATCCTTCACATATCCAGTATTGACTAATTTTGGTACATTTACTATTTTACATCGTTCCTAAGAATCAATTTTGACACGGACGGCGCAAACATATTTGAGAGATCGTTGACCTCTCTTACACTACAGACGTATGCTAACATTTACTGCTGACCTTTGGGCAGTTTTGTGTTTGTTTTAGTCAAGGTGCGTGGTTGAGTGGATCCAGATCTGGGAAGTGAAGCAGTGGATCCCAGTTTTGGAGTCAACGACCGCACACAATACAGCACAGAGGGTGAGTTGACTTTGATTCATGTGATGACAAGCGTGCACATTCAATACACACATTTGAATACTCCTAGGCTGCATTAATTTACATTAAAGAAGCAGAGGAAGGAAGTAGGAGAACTGGTGGGAAGACTAAAATGTGAAGTAAGAGAAGTTCAGCTCAGTTTTAAAAAAAAGAAACCTTTTATTTTTCAGGAGAGGGTGAACAAATAAGTGTTTCTAAACACAATAAAATGGACTGAGACTGATCTCTGGTCTGAGAGAATCAGTGGGACTAATACAGTTTTAAAATGGAGCTCCTAACATTTCGGCAAGTTGTGCCTTCCTCAGAGGAGAATAAAAAATGAAAGAAAGACTGGAGATATTTATACCTTCCCTAGGCGGAGCAACTAGGGAGCTTCTGATAGGCTGGAACTCCCTCTAATCAGATGGCTAAGCCGTCTCAGCTGTCTAATTGAACACCTGGCAATCAGGAGGAAACCTGTCTTAATCGGCACCAAAGGCCTGCTGGGTGTAAAACCACCAGTTAAGGGCCATCATCTCCACCCAATGAGTTTCTAATACAAGTCAAGGTACACTTTGTGGCACTGGCAGGTTAGGTTCAGGGGAAAAAAAGGGTCTGGCTGCCTTTAGGCAGTCAGAGGGCACGGGCACACAAAGTATAGGCCTTAATACCTGTAATTCTCAAGAGGGGTTTGTAATTTTTTTTCATATTTTGCAGGTGTCCTGGCGGGTCTCCTAAAGGAGGTGTCCCCGCCCTCATCAGAGGAGGTAAGTCCATCATTTAGACACTCTAGGTCCCCCTAGTCTCAGTTTAACTGTGACCTCCAAGAATGGATAATAATACGTGTGACCAGTCTGTGTTTTAGCAGCGTGGAAATACGTTTAAAATGATGAATAACATTGCATAATCTGTAGCCGCGCTGTGAGGAGCTAACGCTAGCTACGTGTAGCTCCGGTTTTGCGGTACTCTGTATGTAAAATAAAAGTGCTTATAAAATAAAATAACCAGTAGAGTGTGAGAGGAGACAGAGGGCGTACCAGTGGAATTAAAGTGTGGGATTTTGGTGAAACTTGTGTGTGTATGCTTGATTAGAAGCTCCGTTTTTGTCGTTAGCATATCCGTTAGCATAACATCAGGATAACTTCCTGTCGGCGAAAAATAGTAGAAGAAATGCAAAACGCCAGAAAACCAACTAGCGGCCAGGAGGAGTAACTGCTAGATAATAGTAATGAGTGTTTAGAATCTGTGAATTTGTTAGAGCTTCATTGTCTAAGACCTGTAAGCTTACATCCTGACTTTAGTTTTAATTAAACATTATAACAAAGATTAATGGTTTCAGTTGTGCTTCTTCAATTCTTGAACTTAATTGTGATTCATTAGTAAATGAGATTCATTATTGTGCAGACCAGAGTGTAAGTGCAGTTCAACAGTTTGACTTGCATTGGTATTTCTGATTGAATATCTTTGAACACAGTTATTGATTTTTTTAAAGTTGAATTTAATATTTAATTGATTAATTATTCATTATTTTTTAATTTCATTTTACTTCCAATTTTAAACCTTTCGAATTCTGATTTGGAACTGGATTGTGATCTTGATTTTGACTCTGATTTAGATGTTGAGTTTGATTTAGGAATTCTAACTTCAATTTTGGATTCGAGATTCCTTCACATATCCAGTATTGACTAATTTTGGTACATTTACTATTTTACATCGTTCCTAAGAATCAATTTTGACACGGACGGCGCAAACATATTTGAGAGATCGTTGACCTCTCTTACACTACAGACGTATGCTAACATTTACTGCTGACCTTTGGGCAGTTTTGTGTTTGTTTTAGTCAAGGTGCGTGGTTGAGTGGATCCAGATCTGGGAAGTGAAGCAGTGGATCCCAGTTTTGGAGTCAACGACCGCACACAATACAGCACAGAGGGTGAGTTGACTTTGATTCATGTGATGACAAGCGTGCACATTCAATACACACATTTGAATACTCCTAGGCTGCATTAATTTACATTAAAGAAGCAGAGGAAGGAAGTAGGAGAACTGGTAAGTAAACTAAGCTGTGAAGTAAGGGAAGTAGGAGAACTGGTGGGAAGACTAAAATGTGAAGTAAGAGAAGTTCAGCTCAGTTTTAAAAAAAAGAAACCTTTTATTTTTCAGGAGAGGGTGAACAAATAAGTGTTTCTAAACACAATAAAATGGACTGAGACTGATCTCTGGTCTGAGAGAATCAGTGGGACTAATACAGTTTTAAAATGGAGCTCCTAACATTTCGGCAAGTTGTGCCTTCCTCAGAGGAGAATAAAAAATGAAAGAAAGACTGGAGATATTTATACCTTCCCTAGGCGGAGCAACTAGGGAGCTTCTGATAGGCTGGAACTCCCTCTAATCAGATGGCTAAGCCGTCTCAGCTGTCTAATTGAACACCTGGCAATCAGGAGGAAACCTGTCTTAATCGGCACCAAAGGCCTGCTGGGTGTAAAACCACCAGTTAAGGGCCATCATCTCCACCCAATGAGTTTCTAATACAAGTCAAGGTACACTTTGTGGCACTGGCAGGTTAGGTTCAGGGGAAAAAAAGGGTCTGGCTGCCTTTAGGCAGTCAGAGGGCACGGGCACACAAAGTATAGGCCTTAATACCTGTAATTCTCAAGAGGGGTTTGTAATTTTTTTTCATATTTTGCAGGTGTCCTGGCGGGTCTCCTAAAGGAGGTGTCCCCGCCCTCATCAGAGGAGGTAAGTCCATCATTTAGACACTCTAGGTCCCCCTAGTCTCAGTTTAACTGTGACCTCCAAGAATGGATAATAATACGTGTGACCAGTCTGTGTTTTAGCAGCGTGGAAATACGTTTAAAATGATGAATAACATTGCATAATCTGTAGCCGCGCTGTGAGGAGCTAACGCTAGCTACCTGTAGCTCCGGTTTTGCGGTACTCTGTATGTAAAATAAAAGTGCTTATAAAATAAAATAACCAGTAGAGTGTGAGAGGAGACAGAGGGCGTACCAGTGGAATTAAAGTGTGGGATTTTGGTGAAACTTGTGTGTGTATGCTTGATTAGAAGCTCCGTTTTTGTCGTTAGCATATCCGTTAGCATAACATCAGGATAACTTCCTGTCGGCGAAAAATAGTAGAAGAAATGCAAAACGCCAGAAAACCAACTAGCGGCCAGGAGGAGTAACTGCTAGATAATAGTAATGAGTGTTTAGAATCTGTGAATTTGTTAGAGCTTCATTGTCTAAGACCTGTAAGCTTACATCCTGACTTTAGTTTTAATTAAACATTATAACAAAGATTAATGGTTTCAGTTGTGCTTCTTCAATTCTTGAACTTAATTGTGATTCATTAGTAAATGAGATTCATTATTGTGCAGACCAGAGTGTAAGTGCAGTTCAACAGTTTGACTTGCATTGGTATTTCTGATTGAATATCTTTGAACACAGTTATTGATTTTTTTAAAGTTGAATTTAATATTTAATTGATTAATTATTCATTATTTTTTAATTTCATTTTACTTCCAATTTTAAACCTTTCGAATTCTGATTTGGAACTGGATTGTGATCTTGATTTTGACTCTGATTTAGATGTTGAGTTTGATTTAGGAATTCTAACTTCAATTTTGGATTCGAGATTCCTTCACATATCCAGTATTGACTAATTTTGGTACATTTACTATTTTACATCGTTCCTAAGAATCAATTTTGACACGGACGGCGCAAACATATTTGAGAGATCGTTGACCTCTCTTACACTACAGACGTATGCTAACATTTACTGCTGACCTTTGGGCAGTTTTGTGTTTGTTTTAGTCAAGGTGCGTGGTTGAGTGGATCCAGATCTGGGAAGTGAAGCAGTGGATCCCAGTTTTGGAGTCAACGACCGCACACAATACAGCACAGAGGGTGAGTTGACTTTGATTCATGTGATGACAAGCGTGCACATTCAATACACACATTTGAATACTCCTAGGCCGCATTAATTTACATTAAAGAAGCAGAGGAAGGAAGTAGGAGAACTGGTAAGTAAACTAAGCTGTGAAGTAAGGGAAGTAGGAGAACTGGTGGGAAGACTAAAATGTGAAGTAAGAGAAGTTCAGCTCAGTTTTTTAAAAAAGAAACCTTTTATTTTTCAGGAGAGGGTGAACAAATAAGTGTTTCTAAACACAATAAAATGGACTGAGACTGATCTCTGGTCTGAGAGAATCAGTGGGACTAATACAGTTTTAAAATGGAGCTCCTAACGTTTCGGCAAGTTGTGCCTTCCTCAGAGGAGAATAAAAAATGAAAGAAAGACTGGAGATATTTATACCTTCCCTAGGCGGAGCAACTAGGGAGCTTCTGATAGGCTGGAACTCCCTCTAATCAGATGGCTAAGCCGTCTCAGCTGTCTAATTGAACACCTGGCAATCAGGAGGAAACCTGTCTTAATCGGCACCAAAGGCCTGCTGGGTGTAAAACCACCAGTTAAGGGCCATCATCTCCACCCAATGAGTTTCTAATACAAGTCAAGGTACACTTTGTGGCACTGGCAGGTTAGGTTCAGGGGAAAAAAAGGGTCTGGCTGCCTTTAGGCAGTCAGAGGGCACGGGCACACAAAGTATAGGCCTTAATACCTGTAATTCTCAAGAGGGGTTTGTAATTCTTTTTCATATTTTGCAGGTGTCCTGGCGGGTCTCCTAAAGGAGGTGTCCCCGCCCTCATCAGAGGAGGTAAGTCCATCATTTAGACACTCTAGGTCCCCCCTAGTCTCAGTTTAACTGTGACCTCCAAGAATGGATAATAATACGTGTGACCAGTCTGTGTTTTAGCAGCGTGGAAATACGTTTAAAATGATGAATAACATTGCATAATCTGTAGCCGCGCTGTGAGGAGCTAACGCTAGCTACGTGTAGCTCCGGTTTTGCGGTACTCTGTATGTAAAATAAAAGTGCTTATAAAATAAAATAACCAGTAGAGTGTGAGAGGAGACAGAGGGCGTACCAGTGGAATTAAAGTGTGGGATTTTGGTGAAACTTGTGTGTATGCTTGATTAGAAGCTCCGTTTTTGTCGTTAGCATATCCGTTAGCATAACATCAGGATAACTTCCTGTCGGCGAAAAATAGTAGAAGAAATGCAAAACGCCAGAAAACCAACTAGCGGCCAGGAGGAGTAACTGCTAGATAATAGTAATGAGTGTTTAGAATCTGTGAATTTGTTAGAGCTTCATTGTCTAAGACCTGTAAGCTTACATCCTGACTTTAGTTTTAATTAAACATTATAACAAAGATTAATGGTTTCAGTTGTGCTTCTTCAATTCTTGAACTTAATTGTGATTCATTAGTAAATGAGATTCATTATTGTGCAGACCAGAGTGTAAGTGCAGTTCAACAGTTTGACTTGCATTGGTATTTCTGATTGAATATCTTTGAACACAGTTATTGATTTTTTTAAAGTTGAATTTAATATTTAATTGATTAATTATTCATTTTTTAATTTCATTTTACTTCCAATTTTAAACCTTTCGAATTCTGATTTGGAACTGGATTGTGATCTTGATTTTGACTCTGATTTAGATGTTGAGTTTGATTTAGGAATTCTAACTTCAATTTTGGATTCGAGATTCCTTCACATATCCAGTATTGACTAATTTTGGTACATTTACTATTTTACATCGTTCCTAAGAATCAATTTTGACACGGACGGCGCAAACATATTTGAGAGATCGTTGACCTCTCTTACACTACAGACGTATGCTAACATTTACTGCTGACCTTTGGGCAGTTTTGTGTTTGTTTTAGTCAAGGTGCGTGGTTGAGTGGATCCAGATCTGGGAAGTGAAGCAGTGGATCCCAGTTTTGGAGTCAACGACCGCACACAATACAGCACAGAGGGTGAGTTGACTTTGATTCATGTGATGACAAGCGTGCACATTCAATACACACATTTGAATACTCCTAGGCTGCATTAATTTACATTAAAGAAGCAGAGGAAGGAAGTAGGAGAACTGGTAAGTAAACTAAGCTGTGAAGTAAGGGAAGTAGGAGAACTGGTGGGAAGACTAAAATGTGAAGTAAGAGAAGTTCAGCTCAGTTTAAAAAAAAAGAAACCTTTTATTTTTCAGGAGAGGGTGAACAAATAAGTGTTTCTAAACACAATAAAATGGACTGAGACTGATCTCTGGTCTGAGAGAATCAGTGGGACTAATACAGTTTTAAAATGGAGCTCCTAACGTTTCGGCAAGTTGTGCCTTCCTCAGAGGAGAATAAAAAATGAAAGAAAGACTGGAGATATTTATACCTTCCCTAGGCGGAGCAACTAGGGAGCTTCTGATAGGCTGGAACTCCCTGTAATCAGATGGCTAAGCCGTCTCAGCTGTCTAATTGAACACCTGGCAATCAGGAGGAAACCTGTCTTAATCGGCACCAAAGGCCTGCTGGGTGTAAAACCACCAGTTAAGGGGCATCATCTCCACCCAATGAGTTTCTAATGCAAGTCAAGGTACACTTTGTGGCACTGGCAGGTTAGGTTCAGGGGAAAAAAAGGGTCTGGCTGCCTTTAGGCAGTCAGAGGGCACGGGCACACAAAGTATAGGCCTTAATACCTGTAATTCTCAAGAGGGGTTTGTAATTTTTTTTCATATTTTGCAGGTGTCCTGGCGGGTCTCCTAAAGGAGGTGTCCCCGCCCTCATCAGAGGAGGTAAGTCCATCATTTAGACACTCTAGGTCCCCCTAGTCTCAGTTTAACTGTGACCTCCAAGAATGGATAATAATACGTGTGACCAGTCTGTGTTTTAGCAGCGTGGAAATACGTTTAAAATGATGAATAACATTGCATAATCTGTAGCCGCGCTGTGAGGAGCTAACGCTAGCTACGTGTAGCTCCGGTTTTGCGGTACTCTGTATGTAAAATAAAAGTGCTTATAAAATAAAATAACCAGTAGAGTGTGAGAGGAGACAGAGGGCGTACCAGTGGAATTAAAGTGTGGGATTTTGGTGAAACTTGTGTGTGCGTATGCTTGATTAGAAGCTCCGTTTTTGTCGTTAGCATATCCGTTAGCATAACATCAGGATAACTTCCTGTCGGCGAAAAATAGTAGAAGAAATGCAAAACGCCAGAAAACCAACTAGCGGCCAGGAGGAGTAACTGCTAGATAATAGTAATAAGTGTTTAGAATCTGTGAATTTGTTAGAGCTTCATTGTCTAAGACCTGTAAGCTTACATCCTGACTTTAGTTTTAATTAAACATTATAACAAAGATTAATGGTTTCAGTTGTGCTTCTTCAATTCTTGAACTTAATTGTGATTCATTAGTAAATGAGATTCATTATTGTGCAGACCAGAGTGTAAGTGCAGTTCAACAGTTTGACTTGCATTGGTATTTCTGATTGAATATCTTTGAACACAGTTATTGATTTTTTTAAAGTTGAATTTAATATTTAATTGATTAATTATTCATCATTTTTTAATTTCATTTTACTTCCAATTTTAAACCTTTCGAATTCTGATTTGGAACTGGATTGTGATCTTGATTTTGACTCTGATTTAGATGTTGAGTTTGATTTAGGAATTCTAACTTCAATTTTGGATTCGAGATTCCTTCACATATCCAGTATTGACTAATTTTGGTACATTTACTATTTTACATCGTTCCTAAGAATCAATTTTGACACGGACGGCGCAAACATATTTGAGAGATCGTTGACCTCTCTTACACTACAGACGTATGCTAACATTTACTGCTGACCTTTGGGCAGTTTTGTGTTTGTTTTAGTCAAGGTGCGTGGTTGAGTGGATCCAGATCTGGGAAGTGAAGCAGTGGATCCCAGTTTTGGAGTCAACGACCGCACACAATACAGCACAGAGGGTGAGTTGACTTTGATTCATGTGATGACAAGCGTGCACATTCAATACACACATTTGAATACTCCTAGGCTGCATTAATTTACATTAAAGAAGCAGAGGAAGGAAGTAGGAGAACTGGTAAGTAAACTAAGCTGTGAAGTAAGGGAAGTAGGAGAACTGGTGGGAAGACTAAAATGTGAAGTAAGAGAAGTTCAGCTCAGTTTAAAAAAAAAGAAACCTTTTATTTTTCAGGAGAGGGTGAACAAATAAGTGTTTCTAAACACAATAAAATGGACTGAGACTGATCTCTGGTCTGAGAGAATCAGTGGGACTAATACAGTTTTAAAATGGAGCTCCTAACGTTTCGGCAAGTTGTGCCTTCCTCAGAGGAGAATAAAAAATGAAAGAAAGACTGGAGATATTTATACCTTCCCTAGGCGGAGCAACTAGGGAGCTTCTGATAGGCTGGAACTCCCTGTAATCAGATGGCTAAGCCGTCTCAGCTGTCTAATTGAACACCTGGCAATCAGGAGGAAACCTGTCTTAATCGGCACCAAAGGCCTGCTGGGTGTAAAACCACCAGTTAAGGGGCATCATCTCCACCCAATGAGTTTCTAATGCAAGTCAAGGTACACTTTGTGGCACTGGCAGGTTAGGTTCAGGGGAAAAAAAGGGTCTGGCTGCCTTTAGGCAGTCAGAGGGCACGGGCACACAAAGTATAGGCCTTAATACCTGTAATTCTCAAGAGGGGTTTGTAATTTTTTTTCATATTTTGCAGGTGTCCTGGCGGGTCTCCTAAAGGAGGTGTCCCCGCCCTCATCAGAGGAGGTAAGTCCATCATTTAGACACTCTAGGTCCCCCTAGTCTCAGTTTAACTGTGACCTCCAAGAATGGATAATAATACGTGTGACCAGTCTGTGTTTTAGCAGCGTGGAAATACGTTTAAAATGATGAATAACATTGCATAATCTGTAGCCGCGCTGTGAGGAGCTAACGCTAGCTACGTGTAGCTCCGGTTTTGCGGTACTCTGTATGTAAAATAAAAGTGCTTATAAAATAAAATAACCAGTAGAGTGTGAGAGGAGACAGAGGGCGTACCAGTGGAATTAAAGTGTGGGATTTTGGTGAAACTTGTGTGTGCGTATGCTTGATTAGAAGCTCCGTTTTTGTCGTTAGCATATCCGTTAGCATAACATCAGGATAACTTCCTGTCGGCGAAAAATAGTAGAAGAAATGCAAAACGCCAGAAAACCAACTAGCGGCCAGGAGGAGTAACTGCTAGATAATAGTAATAAGTGTTTAGAATCTGTGAATTTGTTAGAGCTTCATTGTCTAAGACCTGTAAGCTTACATCCTGACTTTAGTTTTAATTAAACATTATAACAAAGATTAATGGTTTCAGTTGTGCTTCTTCAATTCTTGAACTTAATTGTGATTCATTAGTAAATGAGATTCATTATTGTGCAGACCAGAGTGTAAGTGCAGTTCAACAGTTTGACTTGCATTGGTATTTCTGATTGAATATCTTTGAACACAGTTATTGATTTTTTTAAAGTTGAATTTAATATTTAATTGATTAATTATTCATTATTTTTTAATTTCATTTTACTTCCAATTTTAAACCTTTCGAATTCTGATTTGGAACTGGATTGTGATCTTGATTTTGACTCTGATTTAGATGTTGAGTTTGATTTAGGAATTCTAACTTCAATTTTGGATTCGAGATTCCTTCACATATCCAGTATTGACTAATTTTGGTACATTTACTATTTTACATCGTTCCTAAGAATCAATTTTGACACGGACGGCGCAAACATATTTGAGAGATCGTTGACCTCTCTTACACTACAGACGTATGCTAACATTTACTGCTGACCTTTGGGGAGTTTTGTGTTTGTTTTAGTCAAGGTGCGTGGTTGAGTGGATCCAGATCTGGGAAGTGAAGCAGTGGATCCCAGTTTTGGAGTCAACGACCGCACACAATACAGCACAGAGGGTGAGTTGACTTTAATTCATGTGATGACAAGCGTGCACATTCAATACACACATTTGAATACTCCTAGGCTGCATTAATTTACATTAAAGAAGCAGAGGAAGGAAGTAGGAGAACTGGTAAGTAAACTAAGCTGTGAAGTAAGGGAAGTAGGAGAACTGGTGGGAAGACTAAAATGTGAAGTAAGAGAAGTTCAGCTCAGTTTTAAAAAAAAGAAACCTTTTATTTTTCAGGAGAGGGTGAACAAATAAGTGTTTCTAAACACAATAAAATGGACTGAGACTGATCTCTGGTCTGAGAGAATCAGTGGGACTAATACAGTTTTAAAATGGAGCTCCTAACATTTCGGCAAGTTGTGCCTTCCTCAGAGGAGAATAAAAAATGAAAGAAAGACTGGAGATATTTATACCTTCCCTAGGCGGAGCAACTAGGGAGCTTCTGATAGGCTGGAACTCCCTCTAATCAGATGGCTAAGCCGTCTCAGCTGTCTAATTGAACACCTGGCAATCAGGAGGAAACCTGTCTTAATCGGCACCAAAGGCCTGCTAGGTTTAAAACCACTAGTTAAGGGCCATCATCTCCACCCAATGAGTTTCTAATACAAGTCAAGGTACACTTTGTGGCACTGGCAGGTTAGGTTCAGGGGGAAAAAAGGGTCTGGCTGCCTTTAGGCAGTCAGAGGGCACGGGCACACAAAGTATAGGCCTTAATACCTGTAATTCTCAAGAGGGGTTTGTAATTTTTTTTCATATTTTGCAGGTGTCCTGGCGGGTCTCCTAAAGGAGGTGTCCCCACCCTCATCAGAGGAGGTAAGTCCATCATTTAGACACTCTAGGTCCCCCTAGTCTCAGTTTAACTGTGACCTCCAAGAATGGATAATAATACGTGTGACCAGTCTGTGTTTTAGCAGCGTGGAAATACGTTTAAAATGATGAATAACATTGCATAATCTGTAGCCGCGCTGTGAGGAGCTAACGCTAGCTACGTGTATCTCCGGTTTTGCGGTACTCTGTATGTAAAATAAAAGTGCTTATAAAATAAAATAACCAGTAGAGTGTGAGAGGAGACAGAGGGCGTACCAGTGGAATTAAAGTGTGGGATTTTGGTGAAACTTGTGTGTGTGTATGCTTGATTAGAAGCTCCGTTTTTGTCGTTAGCATATCCGTTGCATTAACATCAGGATAACTTCCTGTCGGCGAAAAATAGTAGAAGAAATGCAAAACGCCAGAAAACCAACTAGCGGCCAGGAGGAGTAACTGCTAGATAATAGTAATGAGTGTTTAGAGTCTGTGAATTTGTTAGAGCTTCATTGTCTAAGACCTGTAAGCTTACATCCTGACTTTAGTTTTAATTAAACATTATAACAAAGATTAATGGTTTCAGTTGTGCTTCTTCAATTCTTGAACTTAATTGTGATTCATTAGTAAATGAGATTCATTATTGTGCAGACCAGAGTGTAAGTGCAGTTCAACAGTTTGACTTGCATTGGTATTTCTGATTGAATATCTTTGAACACAGTTATTGATTTTTTTAAAGTTGAATTTAATATTTAATTGATTAATTATTCATTATTTTTTAATTTCATTTTACTTCCAATTTTAAACCTTTCGAATTCTGATTTGGAACTGGATTGTGATCTTGATTTTGACTCTGATTTAGATGTTGAGTTTGATTTAGGAATTCTAACTTCAATTTTGGATTCGAGATTCCTTCACATATCCAGTATTGACTAATTTTGGTACATTTACTATTTTACATCGTTCCTAAGAATCAATTTTGACACGGACGGCGCAAACATATTTGAGAGATCGTTGACCTCTCTTACACTACAGACGTATGCTAACATTTACTGCTGACCTTTGGGCAGTTTTGTGTTTGTTTTAGTCAAGGTGCGTGGTTGAGTGGATCCAGATCTGGGAAGTGAAGCAGTGGATCCCAGTTTTGGAGTCAACGACCGCACACAATACAGCACAGAGGGTGAGTTGACTTTGATTCATGTGATGACAAGCGTGCACATTCAATACACACATTTGAATACTCCTAGGCTGCATTAATTTACATTAAAGAAGCAGAGGAAGGAAGTAGGAGAACTGGTAAGTAAACTAAGCTGTGAAGTAAGGGAAGTAGGAGAACTGGTGGGAAGACTAAAATGTGAAGTAAGAAGTTCAGCTCAGTTTTAAAAAAAAGAAACCTTTTATTTTTCAGGAGAGGGTGAACAAATAAGTGTTTCTAAACACAATAAAATGGACTGAGACTGATCTCTGGTCTGAGAGAATCAGTGGGACTAATACAGTTTTAAAATGGAGCTCCTAACATTTCGGCAAGTTGTGCCTTCCTCAGAGGAGAATAAAAAATGAAAGAAAGACTGGAGATATTTATACCTTCCCTAGGCGGAGCAACTAGGGAGCTTCTGATAGGCTGGAACTCCCTCTAATCAGATGGCTAAGCCGTCTCAGCTGTCTAATTGAACACCTGGCAATCAGGAGGAAACCTGTCTTAATCGGCACCAAAGGCCTGCTGGGTGTAAAACCACCAGTTAAGGGCCATCATCTCCACCCAATGAGTTTCTAATACAAGTCAAGGTACACTTTGTGGCACTGGCAGGTTAGGTTCAGGGGAAAAAAAGGGTCTGGCTGCCTTTAGGCAGTCAGAGGGCACGGGCACACAAAGTATAGGCCTTAATACCTGTAATTCTCAAGAGGGGTTTGTAATTTTTTTTCATATTTTGCAGGTGTCCTGGCGGGTCTCCTAAAGGAGGTGTCCCCGCCCTCATCAGAGGAGGTAAGTCCATCATTTAGACACTCTAGGTCCCCCTAGTCTCAGTTTAACTGTGACCTCCAAGAATGGATAATAATACGTGTGACCAGTCTGTGTTTTAGCAGCGTGGAAATACGTTTAAAATGATGAATAACATTGCATAATCTGTAGCCGCGCTGTGAGGAGCTAACGCTAGCTACGTGTAGCTCCGGTTTTGCGGTACTCTGTATGTAAAATAAAAGTGCTTATAAAATAAAATAACCAGTAGAGTGTGAGAGGAGACAGAGGGCGTACCAGTGGAATTAAAGTGTGGGATTTTGGTGAAACTTGTGTGTGTATGCTTGATTAGAAGCTCCGTTTTTGTCGTTAGCATATCCGTTAGCATAACATCAGGATAACTTCCTGTCGGCGAAAAATAGTAGAAGAAATGCAAAACGCCAGAAAACCAACTAGCGGCCAGGAGGAGTAACTGCTAGATAATAGTAATGAGTGTTTAGAATCTGTGAATTTGTTAGAGCTTCATTGTCTAAGACCTGTAAGCTTACATCCTGACTTTAGTTTTAATTAAACATTATAACAAAGATTAATGGTTTCAGTTGTGCTTCTTCAATTCTTGAACTTAATTGTGATTCATTAGTAAATGAGATTCATTATTGTGCAGACCAGAGTGTAAGTGCAGTTCAACAGTTTGACTTGCATTGGTATTTCTGATTGAATATCTTTGAACACAGTTATTGATTTTTTTAAAGTTGAATTTAATATTTAATTGATTAATTATTCATTATTTTTTAATTTCATTTTACTTCCAATTTTAAACCTTTCGAATTCTGATTTGGAACTGGATTGTGATCTTGATTTTGACTCTGATTTAGATGTTGAGTTTGATTTAGGAATTCTAACTTCAATTTTGGATTCGAGATCCTTCACATATCCAGTATTGACTAATTTTGGTACATTTACTATTTTACATCGTTCCTAAGAATCAATTTTGACACGGACGGCGCAAACATATTTGAGAGATCGTTGACCTCTCTTACACTACAGACGTATGCTAACATTTACTGCTGACCTTTGGGCAGTTTTGTGTTTGTTTTAGTCAAGGTGCGTGGTTGAGTGGATCCAGATCTGGGAAGTGAAGCAGTGGATCCCAGTTTTGGAGTCAACGACCGCACACAATACAGCACAGAGGGTGAGTTGACTTTGATTCATGTGATGACAAGCGTGCACATTCAATACACACATTTGAATACTCCTAGGCTGCATTAATTTACATTAAAGAAGCAGAGGAAGGAAGTAGGAGAACTGGTGGGAAGACTAAAATGTGAAGTAAGAGAAGTTCAGCTCAGTTTTAAAAAAAAGAAACCTTTTATTTTTCAGGAGAGGGTGAACAAATAAGTGTTTCTAAACACAATAAAATGGACTGAGACTGATCTATGGTCTGAGAGAATCAGTGGGACTAATACAGTTTTAAAATGGAGCTCCTAACATTTCGGCAAGTTGTGCCTTCCTCAGAGGAGAATAAAAAATGAAAGAAAGACTGGAGATATTTATACCTTCCCTAGGCGGAGCAACTAGGGAGCTTCTGATAGGCTGGAACTCCCTCTAATCAGATGGCTAAGCCGTCTCAGCTGTCTAATTGAACACCTGGCAATCAGGAGGAAACCTGTCTTAATCTGCACCAAAGGCCTGCTGGGTGTAAAACCACCAGTTAAGGGCCATCATCTCCACCCAATGAGTTTCTAATACAAGTCAAGGTACACTTTGTGGCACTGGCAGGTTAGGTTCAGGGGAAAAAAAGGGTCTGGCTGCCTTTAGGCAGTCAGAGGGCACGGGCACACAAAGTATAGGCCTTAATACCTGTAATTCTCAAGAGGGGTTTGTAATTTTTTTTCATATTTTGCAGGTGTCCTGGCGGGTCTCCTAAAGGAGGTGTCCCCGCCCTCATCAGAGGAGGTAAGTCCATCATTTAGACACTCTAGGTCCCCCTAGTCTCAGTTTAACTGTGACCTCCAAGAATGGATAATAATACGTGTGACCAGTCTGTGTTTTAGCAGCGTGGAAATACGTTTAAAATGATGAATAACATTGCATAATCTGTAGCCGCGCTGTGAGGAGCTAACGCTAGCTACGTGTAGCTCCGGTTTTGCGGTACTCTGTATGTAAAATAAAAGTGCTTATAAAATAAAATAACCAGTAGAGTGTGAGAGGAGACAGAGGGCGTACCAGTGGAATTAAAGTGTGGGATTTTGGTGAAACTTGTGTGTGTATGCTTGATTAGAAGCTCCGTTTTTGTCGTTAGCATATCCGTTAGCATAACATCAGGATAACTTCCTGTCGGCGAAAAATAGTAGAATAAATGCAAAACGCCAGAAAACCAACTAGCGGCCAGGAGGAGTAACTGCTAGATAATAGTAATGAGTGTTTAGAATCTGTGAATTTGTTAGAGCTTCATTGTCTAAGACCTGTAAGCTTACATCCTGACTTTAGTTTTAATTAAACATTATAACAAAGATTAATGGTTTCAGTTGTGCTTCTTCAATTCTTGAACTTAATTGTGATTCATTAGTAAATGAGATTCATTATTGTGCAGACCAGAGTGTAAGTGCAGTTCAACAGTTTGACTTGCATTGGTATTTCTGATTGAATATCTTTGAACACAGTTATTGATTTTTTTAAAGTTGAATTTAATATTTAATTGATTAATTATTCATTATTTTTTAATTTCATTTTACTTCCAATTTTAAACCTTTCGAATTCTGATTTGGAACTGGATTGTGATCTTGATTTTGACTCTGATTTAGATGTTGAGTTTGATTTAGGAATTCTAACTTCAATTTTGGATTCGAGATTCCTTCACATATCCAGTATTGACTAATTTTGGTACATTTACTATTTTACATCGTTCCTAAGAATCAATTTTGACACGGACGGCGCAAACATATTTGAGAGATCGTTGACCTCTCTTACACTACAGACGTATGCTAACATTTACTGCTGACCTTTGGGCAGTTTTGTGTTTGTTTTAGTCAAGGTGCGTGGTTGAGTGGATCCAGATCTGGGAAGTGAAGCAGTGGATCCCAGTTTTGGAGTCAACGACCGCACACAATACAGCACAGAGGGTGAGTTGACTTTGATTCATGTGATGACAAGCGTGCACATTCAATACACACATTTGAATACTCCTAGGCTGCATTAATTTACATTAAAGAAGCAGAGGAAGGAAGTAGGAGAACTGGTAAGTAAACTAAGCTGTGAAGTAAGGGAAGTAGGAGAACTGGTGGGAAGACTAAAATGTGAAGTAAGAGAAGTTCAGCTCAGTTTTAAAAAAAAGAAACCTTTTATTTTTCAGGAGAGGGTGAACAAATAAGTGTTTCTAAACACAATAAAATGGACTGAGACTGATCTCTGGTCTGAGAGAATCAGTGGGACTAATACAGTTTTAAAATGGAGCTCCTAACATTTCGGCAAGTTGTGCCTTCCTCAGAGGAGAATAAAAAATGAAAGAAAGACTGGAGATATTTATACCTTCCCTAGGCGGAGCAACTAGGGAGCTTCTGATAGGCTGGAACTCCCTCTAATCAGATGGCTAAGCCGTCTCAGCTGTCTAATTGAACACCTGGCAATCAGGAGGAAACCTGTCTTAATCGGCACCAAAGGCCTGCTGGGTGTAAAACCACCAGTTAAGGGCCATCATCTCCACCCAATGAGTTTCTAATACAAGTCAAGGTACACTTTGTGGCACTGGCAGGTTAGGTTCAGGGGAAAAAAAGGGTCTGGCTGCCTTTAGGCAGTCAGAGGGCACGGGCACACAAAGTATAGGCCTTAATACCTGTAATTCTCAAGAGGGGTTTGTAATTTTTTTTCATATTTTGCAGGTGTCCTGGCGGGTCTCCTAAAGGAGGTGTCCCCGCCCTCATCAGAGGAGGTAAGTCCATCATTTAGACACTCTAGGTCCCCCTAGTCTCAGTTTAACTGTGACCTCCAAGAATGGATAATAATACGTGTGACCAGTCTGTGTTTTAGCAGCGTGGAAATACGTTTAAAATGATGAATAACATTGCATAATCTGTAGCTGCGCTGTGAGGAGCTAACGCTAGCTACGTGTAGCTCCGGTTTTGCGGTACTCTGTATGTAAAATAAAAGTGCTTATAAAATAAAATAACCAGTAGAGTGTGAGAGGAGACAGAGGGCGTACCAGTGGAATTAAAGTGTGGGATTTTGGTGAAACTTGTGTGTGTATGCTTGATTAGAAGCTCCGTTTTTGTCGTTAGCATATCCGTTAGCATAACATCAGGATAACTTCCTGTCGGCGAAAAATAGTAGAAGAAATGCAAAATGCCAGAAAACCAACTAGCGGCCAGGAGGAGTAACTGCTAGATAATAGTAATGAGTGTTTAGAATCTGTGAATTTGTTAGAGCTTCATTGTCTAAGACCTGTAAGCTTACATCCTGACTTTAGTTTTAATTAAACATTATAACAAAGATTAATGGTTTCAGTTGTGCTTCTTCAATTCTTGAACTTAATTGTGATTCATTAGTAAATGAGATTCATTATTGTGCAGACCAGAGTGTAAGTGCAGTTCAACAGTTTGACTTGCATTGGTATTTCTGATTGAATATCTTTGAACACAGTTATTGATTTTTTTAAAGTTGAATTTAATATTTAATTGATTAATTATTCATTATTTTTTAATTTCATTTTACTTCCAATTTTAAACCTTTCGAATTCTGATTTGGAACTGGATTGTGATCTTGATTTTGACTCTGATTTAGATGTTGAGTTTGATTTAGGAATTCTAACTTCAATTTTGGATTCGAGATTCCTTCACATATCCAGTATTGACTAATTTTGGTACATTTACTATTTTACATCGTTCCTAAGAATCAATTTTGACACGGACGGCGCAAACATATTTGAGAGATCGTTGACCTCTCTTACACTACAGACGTATGCTAACATTTACTGCTGACCTTTGGGCAGTTTTGTGTTTGTTTTAGTCAAGGTGCGTGGTTGAGTGGATCCAGATCTGGGAAGTGAAGCAGTGGATCCCAGTTTTGGAGTCAACGACCGCACACAATACAGCACAGAGGGTGAGTTGACTTTGATTCATGTGATGACAAGCGTGCACATTCAATACACACATTTGAATACTCCTAGGCCGCATTAATTTACATTAAAGAAGCAGAGGAAGGAAGTAGGAGAACTGGTAAGTAAACTAAGCTGTGAAGTAAGGGAAGTAGGAGAACTGGTGGGAAGACTAAAATGTGAAGTAAGAGAAGTTCAGCTCAGTTTTTTTAAAAAGAAACCTTTTATTTTTCAGGAGAGGGTGAACAAATAAGTGTTTCTAAACACAATAAAATGGACTGAGACTGATCTCTGGTCTGAGAGAATCAGTGGGACTAATACAGTTTTAAAATGGAGCTCCTAACGTTTCGGCAAGTTGTGCCTTCCTCAGAGGAGAATAAAAAATGAAAGAAAGACTGGAGATATTTATACCTTCCCTAGGCGGAGCAACTAGGGAGCTTCTGATAGGCTGGAACTCCCTCTAATCAGATGGCTAAGCCGTCTCAGCTGTCTAATTGAACACCTGGCAATCAGGAGGAAACCTGTCTTAATCGGCACCAAAGGCCTGCTGGGTGTAAAACCACCAGTTAAGGGCCATCATCTCCACCCAATGAGTTTCTAATACAAGTCAAGGTACACTTTGTGGCACTGGCAGGTTAGGTTCAGGGGAAAAAAAGGGTCTGGCTGCCTTTAGGCAGTCAGAGGGCACGGGCACACAAAGTATAGGCCTTAATACCTGTAATTCTCAAGAGGGGTTTGTAATTCTTTTTCATATTTTGCAGGTGTCCTGGCGGGTCTCCTAAAGGAGGTGTCCCCGCCCTCATCAGAGGAGGTAAGTCCATCATTTAGACACTCTAGGTCCCCCCTAGTCTCAGTTTAACTGTGACCTCCAAGAATGGATAATAATACGTGTGACCAGTCTGTGTTTTAGCAGCGTGGAAATACGTTTAAAATGATGAATAACATTGCATAATCTGTAGCCGCGCTGTGAGGAGCTAACGCTAGCTACGTGTAGCTCCGGTTTTGCGGTACTCTGTATGTAAAATAAAAGTGCTTATAAAATAAAATAACCAGTAGAGTGTGAGAGGAGACAGAGGGCGTACCAGTGGAATTAAAGTGTGGGATTTTGGTGAAACTTGTGTGTATGCTTGATTAGAAGCTCCGTTTTTGTCGTTAGCATATCCGTTAGCATAACATCAGGATAACTTCCTGTCGGCGAAAAATAGTAGAAGAAATGCAAAACGCCAGAAAACCAACTAGCGGCCAGGAGGAGTAACTGCTAGATAATAGTAATGAGTGTTTAGAATCTGTGAATTTGTTAGAGCTTCATTGTCTAAGACCTGTAAGCTTACATCCTGACTTTAGTTTTAATTAAACATTATAACAAAGATTAATGGTTTCAGTTGTGCTTCTTCAATTCTTGAACTTAATTGTGATTCATTAGTAAATGAGATTCATTATTGTGCAGACCAGAGTGTAAGTGCAGTTCAACAGTTTGACTTGCATTGGTATTTCTGATTGAATATCTTTGAACACAGTTATTGATTTTTTTAAAGTTGAATTTAATATTTAATTGATTAATTATTCATTTTTTAATTTCATTTTACTTCCAATTTTAAACCTTTCGAATTCTGATTTGGAACTGGATTGTGATCTTGATTTTGACTCTGATTTAGATGTTGAGTTTGATTTAGGAATTCTAACTTCAATTTTGGATTCGAGATTCCTTCACATATCCAGTATTGACTAATTTTGGTACATTTACTATTTTACATCGTTCCTAAGAATCAATTTTGACACGGACGGCGCAAACATATTTGAGAGATCGTTGACCTCTCTTACACTACAGACGTATGCTAACATTTACTGCTGACCTTTGGGCAGTTTTGTGTTTGTTTTAGTCAAGGTGCGTGGTTGAGTGGATCCAGATCTGGGAAGTGAAGCAGTGGATCCCAGTTTTGGAGTCAACGACCGCACACAATACAGCACAGAGGGTGAGTTGACTTTGATTCATGTGATGACAAGCGTGCACATTCAATACACACATTTGAATACTCCTAGGCTGCATTAATTTACATTAAAGAAGCAGAGGAAGGAAGTAGGAGAACTGGTAAGTAAACTAAGCTGTGAAGTAAGGGAAGTAGGAGAACTGGTGGGAAGACTAAAATGTGAAGTAAGAGAAGTTCAGCTCAGTTTTAAAAAAAAGAAACCTTTTATTTTTCAGGAGAGGGTGAACAAATAAGTGTTTCTAAACACAATAAAATGGACTGAGACTGATCTCTGGTCTGAGAGAATCAGTGGGACTAATACAGTTTTAAAATGGAGCTCCTAACGTTTCGGCAAGTTGTGCCTTCCTCAGAGGAGAATAAAAAATGAAAGAAAGACTGGAGATATTTATACCTTCCCTAGGCGGAGCAACTAGGGAGCTTCTGATAGGCTGGAACTCCCTGTAATCAGATGGCTAAGCCGTCTCAGCTGTCTAATTGAACACCTGGCAATCAGGAGGAAACCTGTCTTAATCGGCACCAAAGGCCTGCTGGGTGTAAAACCACCAGTTAAGGGGCATCATCTCCACCCAATGAGTTTCTAATGCAAGTCAAGGTACACTTTGTGGCACTGGCAGGTTAGGTTCAGGGGAAAAAAAGGGTCTGGCTGCCTTTAGGCAGTCAGAGGGCACGGGCACACAAAGTATAGGCCTTAATACCTGTAATTCTCAAGAGGGGTTTGTAATTTTTTTTCATATTTTGCAGGTGTCCTGGCGGGTCTCCTAAAGGAGGTGTCCCGCCCTCATCAGAGGAGGTAAGTCCATCATTTAGACACTCTAGGTCCCCCTAGTCTCAGTTTAACTGTGACCTCCAAGAATGGATAATAATACGTGTGACCAGTCTGTGTTTTAGCAGCGTGGAAATACGTTTAAAATGATGAATAACATTGCATAATCTGTAGCCGCGCTGTGAGGAGCTAACGCTAGCTACGTGTATCTCCGGTTTTGCGGTACTCTGTATGTAAAATAAAAGTGCTTATAAAATAAAATAACCAGTAGAGTGTGAGAGGAGACAGAGGGCGTACCAGTGGAATTAAAGTGTGGGATTTTGGTGAAACTTGTGTGTATGCTTGATTAGAAGCTCCGTTTTTGCCGTTAGCATATCCGTTGCATTAACATCAGGATAACTTCCTGTCGGCGAAAAATAGTAGAAGAAATGCAAAACGCCAGAAAACCAACTAGCGGCCAGGAGGAGTAACTGCTAGATAATAGTAATGAGTGTTTAGAGTCTGTGAATTTGTTAGAGCTTCATTGTCTAAGACCTGTAAACTTACATCCTGACTTTAGTTTTAATTAAACATTATAACAAAGATTAATGGTTTCAGTTGTGCTTCTTCAATTCTTGAACTTAATTGTGATTCATTAGTAAATGAGATTCATTATTGTGCAGACCAGAGTGTAAGTGCAGTTCAACAGTTTGACTTGCATTGGTATTTCTGATTGAATATCTTTGAACACAGTTATTGATTTTTTTAAAGTTGAATTTAATATTTAATTGATTAATTATTCATTATTTTTTCATTTCATTTTACTTCCAATTTTAAACCTTTCGAATTCTGATTTGGAACTGGATTGTGATCTTGATTTTGACTCTGATTTAGATGTTGAGTTTGATTTAGGAATTCTAACTTCAATTTTGGATTCGAGATTCCTTCACATATCCAGTATTGACTAATTTTGGTACATTTACTATTTTACATCGTTCCTAAGAATCTATTTTGACACGGACGGCGCAAACATATTAGAGAGATCGTTGACCTCTCTTACACTACAGACGTATGCTAACATTTACTGCTGACCTTTGGGCAGTTTTGTGTTTGTTTTAGTCAAGGTGCGTGGTTGAGTGGATCCAGATCTGGGAAGTGAAGCAGTGGATCCCAGTTTTGGGGTCAACGACCGCACACAATACAGCACAGAGGGTGAGTTGACTTTGATTCATGTGATGACAAGCGTGCACATTCAATACACACATTTGAATACTCCTAGGCTGCATTAATTTACATTAAAGAAGCAGAGGAAGGAAGTAGGAGAACTGGTAAGTAAACTAAGCTGTGAAGTAAGGGAAGTAGGAGAACTGGTGGGAAGACTAAAATGTGAAGTAAGAGAAGTTCAGCTCAGTTTAAAAAAAAAGAAACCTTTTATTTTTCAGGAGAGGGTGAACAAATAAGTGTTTCTAAACACAATAAAATGGACTGAGACTGATCTCTGGTCTGAGAGAATCAGTGGGACTAATACAGTTTTAAAATGGAGCTCCTAACGTTTCGGCAAGTTGTGCCTTCCTCAGAGGAGAATAAAAAATGAAAGAAAGACTGGAGATATTTATACCTTCCCTAGGCGGAGCAACTAGGGAGCTTCTGATAGGCTGGAACTCCCTCTAATCAGATGGCTAAGCCGTCTCAGCTGTCTAATTGAACACCTGGCAATCAGGAGGAAACCTGTCTTAATCGGCACCAAAGGCCTGCTGGGTGTAAAACCACCAGTTAAGGGCCATCATCTCCACCCAATGAGTTTCTAATACAAGTCAAGGTACACTTTGTGGCACTGGCAGGTTAGGTTCAGGGGAAAAAAAGGGTCTGGCTGCCTTTAGGCAGTCAGAGGGCACGGGCACACAAAGTATAGGCCTTAATACCTGTAATTCTCAAGAGGGGTTTGTAATTTTTTTTCATATTTTGCAGGTGTCCTGGCGGGTCTCCTAAAGGAGGTGTCCCGCCCTCATCAGAGGAGGTAAGTCCATCATTTAGACACTCTAGGTCCCCCTAGTCTCAGTTTAACTGTGACCTCCAAGAATGGATAATAATACGTGTGACCAGTCTGTGTTTTAGCAGCGTGGAAATACGTTTAAAATGATGAATAACATTGCATAATCTGTAGCCGCGCTGTGAGGAGCTAACGCTAGCTACGTGTAGCTCCGGTTTTGCGGTACTCTGTATGTAAAATAAAAGTGCTTATAAAATAAAATAACCAGTAGAGTGTGAGAGGAGACAGAGGGCGTACCAGTGGAATTAAAGTGTGGGATTTTGGTGAAACTTGTGTGTGTATGCTTGATTAGAAGCTCCGTTTTTGTCGTTAGCATATCCGTTAGCATAACATCAGGATAACTTCCTGTCGGCGAAAAATAGTAGAATAAATGCAAAACGCCAGAAAACCAACTAGCGGCCAGGAGGAGTAACTGCTAGATAATAGTAATGAGTGTTTAGAATCTGTGAATTTGTTAGAGCTTCATTGTCTAAGACCTGTAAGCTTACATCCTGACTTTAGTTTTAATTAAACATTATAACAAAGATTAATGGTTTCAGTTGTGCTTCTTCAATTCTTGAACTTAATTGTGATTCATTAGTAAATGAGATTCATTATTGTGCAGACCAGAGTGTAAGTGCAGTTCAACAGTTTGACTTGCATTGGTATTTCTGATTGAATATCTTTGAACACAGTTATTGATTTTTTTAAAGTTGAATTTAATATTTAATTGATTAATTATTCATTATTTTTTAATTTCATTTTACTTCCAATTTTAAACCTTTCGAATTCTGATTTGGAACTGGATTGTGATCTTGATTTTGACTCTGATTTAGATGTTGAGTTTGATTTAGGAATTCTAACTTCAATTTTGGATTCGAGATTCCTTCACATATCCAGTATTGACTAATTTTGGTACATTTACTATTTTACATCGTTCCTAAGAATCAATTTTGACACGGACGGCGCAAACATATTTGAGAGATCGTTGACCTCTCTTACACTACAGACGTATGCTAACATTTACTGCTGACCTTTGGGCAGTTTTGTGTTTGTTTTAGTCAAGGTGCGTGGTTGAGTGGATCCAGATCTGGGAAGTGAAGCAGTGGATCCCAGTTTTGGAGTCAACGACCGCACACAATACAGCACAGAGGGTGAGTTGACTTTGATTCATGTGATGACAAGCGTGCACATTCAATACACACATTTGAATACTCCTAGGCTGCATTAATTTACATTAAAGAAGCAGAGGAAGGAAGTAGGAGAACTGGTAAGTAAACTAAGCTGTGAAGTAAGGGAAGTAGGAGAACTGGTGGGAAGACTAAAATGTGAAGTAAGAGAAGTTCAGCTCAGTTTTAAAAAAAAGAAACCTTTTATTTTTCAGGAGAGGGTGAACAAATAAGTGTTTCTAAACACAATAAAATGGACTGAGACTGATCTCTGGTCTGAGAGAATCAGTGGGACTAATACAGTTTTAAAATGGAGCTCCTAACATTTCGGCAAGTTGTGCCTTCCTCAGAGGAGAATAAAAAATGAAAGAAAGACTGGAGATATTTATACCTTCCCTAGGCGGAGCAACTAGGGAGCTTCTGATAGGCTGGAACTCCCTCTAATCAGATGGCTAAGCCGTCTCAGCTGTCTAATTGAACACCTGGCAATCAGGAGGAAACCTGTCTTAATCGGCACCAAAGGCCTGCTGGGTGTAAAACCACCAGTTAAGGGCCATCATCTCCACCCAATGAGTTTCTAATACAAGTCAAGGTACACTTTGTGGCACTGGCAGGTTAGGTTCAGGGGAAAAAAAGGGTCTGGCTGCCTTTAGGCAGTCAGAGGGCACGGGCACACAAAGTATAGGCCTTAATACCTGTAATTCTCAAGAGGGGTTTGTAATTTTTTTTCATATTTTGCAGGTGTCCTGGCGGGTCTCCTAAAGGAGGTGTCCCCGCCCTCATCAGAGGAGGTAAGTCCATCATTTAGACACTCTAGGTCCCCCTAGTCTCAGTTTAACTGTGACCTCCAAGAATGGATAATAATACGTGTGACCAGTCTGTGTTTTAGCAGCGTGGAAATACGTTTAAAATGATGAATAACATTGCATAATCTGTAGCTGCGCTGTGAGGAGCTAACGCTAGCTACGTGTAGCTCCGGTTTTGCGGTACTCTGTATGTAAAATAAAAGTGCTTATAAAATAAAATAACCAGTAGAGTGTGAGAGGAGACAGAGGGCGTACCAGTGGAATTAAAGTGTGGGATTTTGGTGAAACTTGTGTGTGTATGCTTGATTAGAAGCTCCGTTTTTGTCGTTAGCATATCCGTTAGCATAACATCAGGATAACTTCCTGTCGGCGAAAAATAGTAGAAGAAATGCAAAATGCCAGAAAACCAACTAGCGGCCAGGAGGAGTAACTGCTAGATAATAGTAATGAGTGTTTAGAATCTGTGAATTTGTTAGAGCTTCATTGTCTAAGACCTGTAAGCTTACATCCTGACTTTAGTTTTAATTAAACATTATAACAAAGATTAATGGTTTCAGTTGTGCTTCTTCAATTCTTGAACTTAATTGTGATTCATTAGTAAATGAGATTCATTATTGTGCAGACCAGAGTGTAAGTGCAGTTCAACAGTTTGACTTGCATTGGTATTTCTGATTGAATATCTTTGAACACAGTTATTGATTTTTTTAAAGTTGAATTTAATATTTAATTGATTAATTATTCATTATTTTTTAATTTCATTTTACTTCCAATTTTAAACCTTTCGAATTCTGATTTGGAACTGGATTGTGATCTTGATTTTGACTCTGATTTAGATGTTGAGTTTGATTTAGGAATTCTAACTTCAATTTTGGATTCGAGATTCCTTCACATATCCAGTATTGACTAATTTTGGTACATTTACTATTTTACATCGTTCCTAAGAATCAATTTTGACACGGACGGCGCAAACATATTTGAGAGATCGTTGACCTCTCTTACACTACAGACGTATGCTAACATTTACTGCTGACCTTTGGGCAGTTTTGTGTTTGTTTTAGTCAAGGTGCGTGGTTGAGTGGATCCAGATCTGGGAAGTGAAGCAGTGGATCCCAGTTTTGGAGTCAACGACCGCACACAATACAGCACAGAGGGTGAGTTGACTTTGATTCATGTGATGACAAGCGTGCACATTCAATACACACATTTGAATACTCCTAGGCCGCATTAATTTACATTAAAGAAGCAGAGGAAGGAAGTAGGAGAACTGGTAAGTAAACTAAGCTGTGAAGTAAGGGAAGTAGGAGAACTGGTGGGAAGACTAAAATGTGAAGTAAGAGAAGTTCAGCTCAGTTTTTTTAAAAAGAAACCTTTTATTTTTCAGGAGAGGGTGAACAAATAAGTGTTTCTAAACACAATAAAATGGACTGAGACTGATCTCTGGTCTGAGAGAATCAGTGGGACTAATACAGTTTTAAAATGGAGCTCCTAACGTTTCGGCAAGTTGTGCCTTCCTCAGAGGAGAATAAAAAATGAAAGAAAGACTGGAGATATTTATACCTTCCCTAGGCGGAGCAACTAGGGAGCTTCTGATAGGCTGGAACTCCCTCTAATCAGATGGCTAAGCCGTCTCAGCTGTCTAATTGAACACCTGGCAATCAGGAGGAAACCTGTCTTAATCGGCACCAAAGGCCTGCTGGGTGTAAAACCACCAGTTAAGGGCCATCATCTCCACCCAATGAGTTTCTAATACAAGTCAAGGTACACTTTGTGGCACTGGCAGGTTAGGTTCAGGGGAAAAAAAGGGTCTGGCTGCCTTTAGGCAGTCAGAGGGCACGGGCACACAAAGTATAGGCCTTAATACCTGTAATTCTCAAGAGGGGTTTGTAATTCTTTTTCATATTTTGCAGGTGTCCTGGCGGGTCTCCTAAAGGAGGTGTCCCCGCCCTCATCAGAGGAGGTAAGTCCATCATTTAGACACTCTAGGTCCCCCCTAGTCTCAGTTTAACTGTGACCTCCAAGAATGGATAATAATACGTGTGACCAGTCTGTGTTTTAGCAGCGTGGAAATACGTTTAAAATGATGAATAACATTGCATAATCTGTAGCCGCGCTGTGAGGAGCTAACGCTAGCTACGTGTAGCTCCGGTTTTGCGGTACTCTGTATGTAAAATAAAAGTGCTTATAAAATAAAATAACCAGTAGAGTGTGAGAGGAGACAGAGGGCGTACCAGTGGAATTAAAGTGTGGGATTTTGGTGAAACTTGTGTGTATGCTTGATTAGAAGCTCCGTTTTTGTCGTTAGCATATCCGTTAGCATAACATCAGGATAACTTCCTGTCGGCGAAAAATAGTAGAAGAAATGCAAAACGCCAGAAAACCAACTAGCGGCCAGGAGGAGTAACTGCTAGATAATAGTAATGAGTGTTTAGAATCTGTGAATTTGTTAGAGCTTCATTGTCTAAGACCTGTAAGCTTACATCCTGACTTTAGTTTTAATTAAACATTATAACAAAGATTAATGGTTTCAGTTGTGCTTCTTCAATTCTTGAACTTAATTGTGATTCATTAGTAAATGAGATTCATTATTGTGCAGACCAGAGTGTAAGTGCAGTTCAACAGTTTGACTTGCATTGGTATTTCTGATTGAATATCTTTGAACACAGTTATTGATTTTTTTAAAGTTGAATTTAATATTTAATTGATTAATTATTCATTTTTTAATTTAATTTTACTTCCAATTTTAAACCTTTCGAATTCTGATTTGGAACTGGATTGTGATCTTGATTTTGACTCTGATTTAGATGTTGAGTTTGATTTAGGAATTCTAACTTCAATTTTGGATTCGAGATTCCTTCACATATCCAGTATTGACTAATTTTGGTACATTTACTATTTTACATCGTTCCTAAGAATCAATTTTGACACGGACGGCGCAAACATATTTGAGAGATCGTTGACCTCTCTTACACTACAGACGTATGCTAACATTTACTGCTGACCTTTGGGCAGTTTTGTGTTTGTTTTAGTCAAGGTGCGTGGTTGAGTGGATCCAGATCTGGGAAGTGAAGCAGTGGATCCCAGTTTTGGAGTCAACGACCGCACACAATACAGCACAGAGGGTGAGTTGACTTTGATTCATGTGATGACAAGCGTGCACATTCAATACACACATTTGAATACTCCTAGGCTGCATTAATTTACATTAAAGAAGCAGAGGAAGGAAGTAGGAGAACTGGTAAGTAAACTAAGCTGTGAAGTAAGGGAAGTAGGAGAACTGGTGGGAAGACTAAAATGTGAAGTAAGAGAAGTTCAGCTCAGTTTAAAAAAAAAGAAACCTTTTATTTTTCAGGAGAGGGTGAACAAATAAGTGTTTCTAAACACAATAAAATGGACTGAGACTGATCTCTGGTCTGAGAGAATCAGTGGGACTAATACAGTTTTAAAATGGAGCTCCTAACGTTTCGGCAAGTTGTGCCTTCCTCAGAGGAGAATAAAAAATGAAAGAAAGACTGGAGATATTTATACCTTCCCTAGGCGGAGCAACTAGGGAGCTTCTGATAGGCTGGAACTCCCTGTAATCAGATGGCTAAGCCGTCTCAGCTGTCTAATTGAACACCTGGCAATCAGGAGGAAACCTGTCTTAATCGGCACCAAAGGCCTGCTGGGTGTAAAACCACCAGTTAAGGGGCATCATCTCCACCCAATGAGTTTCTAATGCAAGTCAAGGTACACTTTGTGGCACTGGCAGGTTAGGTTCAGGGGAAAAAAAGGGTCTGGCTGCCTTTAGGCAGTCAGAGGGCACGGGCACACAAAGTATAGGCCTTAATACCTGTAATTCTCAAGAGGGGTTTGTAATTTTTTTTCATATTTTGCAGGTGTCCTGGCGGGTCTCCTAAAGGAGGTGTCCCGCCCTCATCAGAGGAGGTAAGTCCATCATTTAGACACTCTAGGTCCCCCTAGTCTCAGTTTAACTGTGACCTCCAAGAATGGATAATAATACGTGTGACCAGTCTGTGTTTTAGCAGCGTGGAAATACGTTTAAAATGATGAATAACATTGCATAATCTGTAGCCGCGCTGTGAGGAGCTAACGCTAGCTACGTGTATCTCCGGTTTTGCGGTACTCTGTATGTAAAATAAAAGTGCTTATAAAATAAAATAACCAGTAGAGTGTGAGAGGAGACAGAGGGCGTACCAGTGGAATTAAAGTGTGGGATTTTGGTGAAACTTGTGTGTATGCTTGATTAGAAGCTCCGTTTTTGCCGTTAGCATATCCGTTGCATTAACATCAGGATAACTTCCTGTCGGCGAAAAATAGTAGAAGAAATGCAAAACGCCAGAAAACCAACTAGCGGCCAGGAGGAGTAACTGCTAGATAATAGTAATGAGTGTTTAGAGTCTGTGAATTTGTTAGAGCTTCATTGTCTAAGACCTGTAAACTTACATCCTGACTTTAGTTTTAATTAAACATTATAACAAAGATTAATGGTTTCAGTTGTGCTTCTTCAATTCTTGAACTTAATTGTGATTCATTAGTAAATGAGATTCATTATTGTGCAGACCAGAGTGTAAGTGCAGTTCAACAGTTTGACTTGCATTGGTATTTCTGATTGAATATCTTTGAACACAGTTATTGATTTTTTTAAAGTTGAATTTAATATTTAATTGATTAATTATTCATTATTTTTTCATTTCATTTTACTTCCAATTTTAAACCTTTCGAATTCTGATTTGGAACTGGATTGTGATCTTGATTTTGACTCTGATTTAGATGTTGAGTTTGATTTAGGAATTCTAACTTCAATTTTGGATTCGAGATTCCTTCACATATCCAGTATTGACTAATTTTGGTACATTTACTATTTTACATCGTTCCTAAGAATCTATTTTGACACGGACGGCGCAAACATATTAGAGAGATCGTTGACCTCTCTTACACTACAGACGTATGCTAACATTTACTGCTGACCTTTGGGCAGTTTTGTGTTTGTTTTAGTCAAGGTGCGTGGTTGAGTGGATCCAGATCTGGGAAGTGAAGCAGTGGATCCCAGTTTTGGGGTCAACGACCGCACACAATACAGCACAGAGGGTGAGTTGACTTTGATTCATGTGATGACAAGCGTGCACATTCAATACACACATTTGAATACTCCTAGGCTGCATTAATTTACATTAAAGAAGCAGAGGAAGGAAGTAGGAGAACTGGTAAGTAAACTAAGCTGTGAAGTAAGGGAAGTAGGAGAACTGGTGGGAAGACTAAAATGTGAAGTAAGAGAAGTTCAGCTCAGTTTAAAAAAAAAGAAACCTTTTATTTTTCAGGAGAGGGTGAACAAATAAGTGTTTCTAAACACAATAAAATGGACTGAGACTGATCTCTGGTCTGAGAGAATCAGTGGGACTAATACAGTTTTAAAATGGAGCTCCTAACGTTTCGGCAAGTTGTGCCTTCCTCAGAGGAGAATAAAAAATGAAAGAAAGACTGGAGATATTTATACCTTCCCTAGGCGGAGCAACTAGGGAGCTTCTGATAGGCTGGAACTCCCTCTAATCAGATGGCTAAGCCGTCTCAGCTGTCTAATTGAACACCTGGCAATCAGGAGGAAACCTGTCTTAATCGGCACCAAAGGCCTGCTGGGTGTAAAACCACCAGTTAAGGGCCATCATCTCCACCCAATGAGTTTCTAATACAAGTCAAGGTACACTTTGTGGCACTGGCAGGTTAGGTTCAGGGGAAAAAAAGGGTCTGGCTGCCTTTAGGCAGTCAGAGGGCACGGGCACACAAAGTATAGGCCTTAATACCTGTAATTCTCAAGAGGGGTTTGTAATTTTTTTTCATATTTTGCAGGTGTCCTGGCGGGTCTCCTAAAGGAGGTGTCCCGCCCTCATCAGAGGAGGTAAGTCCATCATTTAGACACTCTAGGTCCCCCTAGTCTCAGTTTAACTGTGACCTCCAAGAATGGATAATAATACGTGTGACCAGTCTGTGTTTTAGCAGCGTGGAAATACGTTTAAAATGATGAATAACATTGCATAATCTGTAGCCGCGCTGTGAGGAGCTAACGCTAGCTACGTGTAGCTCCGGTTTTGCGGTACTCTGTATGTAAAATAAAAGTGCTTATAAAATAAAATAACCAGTAGAGTGTGAGAGGAGACAGAGGGCGTACCAGTGGAATTAAAGTGTGGGATTTTGGTGAAACTTGTGTGTGCGTATGCTTGATTAGAAGCTCCGTTTTTGTCGTTAGCATATCCGTTAGCATAACATCAGGATAACTTCCTGTCGGCGAAAAATAGTAGAAGAAATGCAAAACGCCAGAAAACCAACTAGCGGCCAGGAGGAGTAACTGCTAGATAATAGTAATAAGTGTTTAGAATCTGTGAATTTGTTAGAGCTTCATTGTCTAAGACCTGTAAACTTACATCCTGACTTTAGTTTTAATTAAACATTATAACAAAGATTAATGGTTTCAGTTGTGCTTCTTCAATTCTTGAACTTAATTGTGATTCATTAGTAAATGAGATTCATTATTGTGCAGACCAGAGTGTAAGTGCAGTTCAACAGTTTGACTTGCATTGGTATTTCTGATTGAATATCTTTGAACACAGTTATTGATTTTTTTAAAGTTGAATTTAATATTTAATTGATTAATTATTCATTATTTTTTAATTTCATTTTACTTCCAATTTTAAACCTTTCGAATTCTGATTTGGAACTGGATTGTGATCTTGATTTTGACTCTGATTTAGATGTTGAGTTTGATTTAGGAATTCTAACTTCAATTTTGGATTCGAGATTCCTTCACATATCCAGTATTGACTAATTTTGGTACATTTACTATTTTACATCGTTCCTAAGAATCAATTTTGACACGGACGGCGCAAACATATTTGAGAGATCGTTGACCTCTCTTACACTACAGACGTATGCTAACATTTACTGCTGACCTTTGGGCAGTTTTGTGTTTGTTTTAGTCAAGGTGCGTGGTTGAGTGGATCCAGATCTGGGAAGTGAAGCAGTGGATCCCAGTTTTGGAGTCAACGACCGCACACAATACAGCACAGAGGGTGAGTTGACTTTAATTCATGTGATGACAAGCGTGCACATTCAATACACACATTTGAATACTCCTAGGCTGCATTAATTTACATTAAAGAAGCAGAGGAAGGAAGTAGGAGAACTGGTAAGTAAACTAAGCTGTGAAGTAAGGGAAGTAGGAGAACTGGTGGGAAGACTAAAATGTGAAGTAAGAGAAGTTCAGCTCAGTTTTAAAAAAAAGAAACCTTTTATTTTTCAGGAGAGGGTGAACAAATAAGTGTTTCTAAACACAATAAAATGGACTGAGACTGATCTCTGGTCTGAGAGAATCAGTGGGACTAATACAGTTTTAAAATGGAGCTCCTAACATTTCGGCAAGTTGTGCCTTCCTCAGAGGAGAATAAAAAATGAAAGAAAGACTGGAGATATTTATACCTTCCCTAGGCGGAGCAACTAGGGAGCTTCTGATAGGCTGGAACTCCCTCTAATCAGATGGCTAAGCCGTCTCAGCTGTCTAATTGAACACCTGGCAATCAGGAGGAAACCTGTCTTAATCGGCACCAAAGGCCTGCTAGGTTTAAAACCACTAGTTAAGGGCCATCATCTCCACCCAATGAGTTTCTAATACAAGTCAAGGTACACTTTGTGGCACTGGCAGGTTAGGTTCAGGGGAAAAAAAGGGTCTGGCTGCCTTTAGGCAGTCAGAGGGCACGGGCACACAAAGTATAGGCCTTAATACCTGTAATTCTCAAGAGGGGTTTGTAATTTTTTTTCATATTTTGCAGGTGTCCTGGCGGGTCTCCTAAAGGAGGTGTCCCCACCCTCATCAGAGGAGGTAAGTCCATCATTTAGACACTCTAGGTCCCCCTAGTCTCAGTTTAACTGTGACCTCCAAGAATGGATAATAATACGTGTGACCAGTCTGTGTTTTAGCAGCGTGGAAATACGTTTTAAATGATGAATAACATTGCATAATCTGTAGCCGCGCTGTGAGGAGCTAACGCTAGCTACGTGTATCTCCGGTTTTGCGGTACTCTGTATGTAAAATAAAAGTGCTTATAAAATAAAATAACCAGTAGAGTGTGAGAGGAGACAGAGGGCGTACCAGTGGAATTAAAGTGTGGGATTTTGGTGAAACTTGTGTGTGTGTATGCTTGATTAGAAGCTCCGTTTTTGTCGTTAGCATATCCGTTGCATTAACATCAGGATAACTTCCTGTCGGCGAAAAATAGTAGAAGAAATGCAAAACGCCAGAAAACCAACTAGCGGCCAGGAGGAGTAACTGCTAGATAATAGTAATGAGTGTTTAGAGTCTGTGAATTTGTTAGAGCTTCATTGTCTAAGACCTGTAAGCTTACATCCTGACTTTAGTTTTAATTAAACATTATAACAAAGATTAATGGTTTCAGTTGTGCTTCTTCAATTCTTGAACTTAATTGTGATTCATTAGTAAATGAGATTCATTATTGTGCAGACCAGAGTGTAAGTGCAGTTCAACAGTTTGACTTGCATTGGTATTTCTGATTGAATATCTTTGAACACAGTTATTGATTTTTTTGAAGTTGAATTTAATATTTAATTGATTAATTATTCATTATTTTTTAATTTCATTTTACTTCCAATTTTAAACCTTTCGAATTCTGATTTGGAACTGGATTGTGATCTTGATTTTGACTCTGATTTAGATGTTGAGTTTGATTTAGGAATTCTAACTTCAATTTTGGATTCGAGATTCCTTCACATATCCAGTATTGACTAATTTTGGTACATTTACTATTTTACATCGTTCCTAAGAATCAATTTTGACACGGACGGCGCAAACATATTTGAGAGATCGTTGACCTCTCTTACACTACAGACGTATGCTAACATTTACTGCTGACCTTTGGGCAGTTTTGTGTTTGTTTTAGTCAAGGTGCGTGGTTGAGTGGATCCAGATCTGGGAAGTGAAGCAGTGGATCCCAGTTTTGGAGTCAACGACCGCACACAATACAGCACAGAGGGTGAGTTGACTTTGATTCATGTGATGACAAGCGTGCACATTGAATACACACATTTGAATACTCCTAGGCTGCATTAATTTACATTAAAGAAGCAGAGGAAGGAAGTAGGAGAACTGGTAAGTAAACTAAGCTGTGAAGTAAGGGAAGTAGGAGAACTGGTGGGAAGACTAAAATGTGAAGTAAGAGAAGTTCAGCTCAGTTTTAAAAAAAAGAAACCTTTTATTTTTCAGGAGAGGGTGAACAAATAAGTGTTTCTAAACACAATAAAATGGACTGAGACTGATCTCTGGTCTGAGAGAATCAGTGGGACTAATACAGTTTTAAAATGGAGCTCCTAACATTTCGGCAAGTTGTGCCTTCCTCAGAGGAGAATAAAAAATGAAAGAAAGACTGGAGATATTTATACCTTCCCTAGGCGGAGCAACTAGGGAGCTTCTGATAGGCTGGAACTCCCTCTAATCAGATGGCTAAGCCGTCTCAGCTGTCTAATTGAACACCTGGCAATCAGGAGGAAACCTGTCTTAATCGGCACCAAAGGCCTGCTGGGTGTAAAACCACCAGTTAAGGGCCATCATCTCCACCCAATGAGTTTCTAATACAAGTCAAGGTACACTTTGTGGCACTGGCAGGTTAGGTTCAGGGGAAAAAAAGGGTCTGGCTGCCTTTAGGCAGTCAGAGGGCACGGGCACACAAAGTATAGGCCTTAATACCTGTAATTCTCAAGAGGGGTTTGTAATTTTTTTTCATATTTTGCAGGTGTCCTGGCGGGTCTCCTAAAGGAGGTGTCCCCGCCCTCATCAGAGGAGGTAAGTCCATCATTTAGACACTCTAGGTCCCCCTAGTCTCAGTTTAACTGTGACCTCCAAGAATGGATAATAATACGTGTGACCAGTCTGTGTTTTAGCAGCGTGGAAATACGTTTAAAATGATGAATAACATTGCATAATCTGTAGCCGCGCTGTGAGGAGCTAACGCTAGCTACGTGTAGCTCCGGTTTTGCGGTACTGTGTATGTAAAATAAAAGTGCTTATAAAATAAAATAACCAGTAGAGTGTGAGAGGAGACAGAGGGCGTACCAGTGGAATTAAAGTGTGGGATTTTGGTGAAACTTGTGTGTGTATGCTTGATTAGAAGCTCCGTTTTTGTCGTTAGCATATCCGTTAGCATAACATCAGGATAACTTCCTGTCGGCGAAAAATAGTAGAAGAAATGCAAAACGCCAGAAAACCAACTAGCGGCCAGGAGGAGTAACTGCTAGATAATAGTAATGAGTGTTTAGAATCTGTGAATTTGTTAGAGCTTCATTGTCTAAGACCTGTAAGCTTACATCCTGACTTTAGTTTTAATTAAACATTATAACAAAGATTAATGGTTTCAGTTGTGCTTCTTCAATTCTTGAACTTAATTGTGATTCATTAGTAAATGAGATTCATTATTGTGCAGACCAGAGTGTAAGTGCAGTTCAACAGTTTGACTTGCCTTGGTATTTCTGATTGAATATCTTTGAACACAGTTATTGATTTTTTTAAAGTTGAATTTAATATTTAATTGATTAATTATTCATTATTTTTTAATTTCATTTTACTTCCAATTTTAAACCTTTCGAATTCTGATTTGGAACTGGATTGTGATCTTGATTTTGACTCTGATTTAGATGTTGAGTTTGATTTAGGAATTCTAACTTCAATTTTGGATTCGAGATCCTTCACATATCCAGTATTGACTAATTTTGGTACATTTACTATTTTACATCGTTCCTAAGAATCAATTTTGACACGGACGGCGCAAACATATTTGAGAGATCGTTGACCTCTCTTACACTACAGACGTATGCTAACATTTACTGCTGACCTTTGGGCAGTTTTGTGTTTGTTTTAGTCAAGGTGCGTGGTTGAGTGGATCCAGATCTGGGAAGTGAAGCAGTGGATCCCAGTTTTGGAGTCAACGACCGCACACAATACAGCACAGAGGGTGAGTTGACTTTGATTCATGTGATGACAAGCGTGCACATTCAATACACACATTTGAATACTCCTAGGCTGCATTAATTTACATTAAAGAAGCAGAGGAAGGAAGTAGGAGAACTGGTAAGTAAACTAAGCTGTGAAGTAAGGGAAGTAGGAGAACTGGTGGGAAGACTAAAATGTGAAGTAAGAGAAGTTCAGCTCAGTTTTTAAAAAAGAAACCTTTTATTTTTCAGGAGAGGGTGAACTAATAAGTGTTTCTAAACACAATAAAATGGACTGAGACTGATCTCTGGTCTGAGAGAATCAGTGGGACTAATACAGTTTTAAAATGGAGCTCCTAACGTTTCGGCAAGTTGTGCCTTCCTCAGAGGAGAATAAAAAATGAAAGAAAGACTGGAGATATTTATACCTTCCCTAGGCGGAGCAACTAAGGAGCTTCTGATAGGCTGGAACTCCCTCTAATCAGATGGCTAAGCCGTCTCAGCTGTCTAATTGAACACCTGGCAATCAGGAGGAAACCTGTCTTAATCGGCACCAAAGGCCTGCTGGGTGTAAAACCACCAGTTAAGGGCCATCATCTCCACCCAATGAGTTTCTAATACAAGTCAAGGTACACTTTGTGGCACTGGCAGGTTAGGTTCAGGGGGAAAAAAGGGTCTGGCTGCCTTTAGGCAGTCAGAGGGCACGGGCACACAAAGTATAGGCCTTAATACCTGTAATTCTCAAGAGGGGTTTGTAATTTTTTTTCATATTTTGCAGGTGTCCTGGCGGGTCTCCTAAAGGAGGTGTCCCGCCCTCATCAGAGGAGGTAAGTCCATCATTTAGACACTCTAGGTCCCCCTAGTCTCAGTTTAACTGTGACCTCCAAGAATGGATAATAATACGTGTGACCAGTCTGTGTTTTAGCATCATGGAAATACGTTTAAAATGATGAATAACATTGCATAATCTGTAGCCGCGCTGTGAGGAGCTAACGCTAGCTACGTGTAGCTCCGGTTTTGCGGTACTCTGTATGTAAAATAAAAGTGCTTATAAAATAAAATAACCAGTAGAGTGTGAGAGGAGACAGAGGGCGTACCAGTGGAATTAAAGTGTGGGATTTTGGTGAAACTTGTGTGTGCGTATGCTTGATTAGAAGCTCCGTTTTTGTCGTTAGCATATCCGTTAGCATAACATCAGGATAACTTCCTGTCGGCGAAAAATAGTAGAAGAAATGCAAAACGCCAGAAAACCAACTAGCGGCCAGGAGGAGTAACTGCTAGATAATAGTAATAAGTGTTTAGAATCTGTGAATTTGTTAGAGCTTCATTGTCTAAGACCTGTAAGCTTACATCCTGACTTTAGTTTTAATTAAACATTATAACAAAGATTAATGGTTTCAGTTGTGCTTCTTCAATTCTTGAACTTAATTGTGATTCATTAGTAAATGAGATTCATTATTGTGCAGACCAGAGTGTAAGTGCAGTTCAACAGTTTGACTTGCATTGGTATTTCTGATTGAATATCTTTGAACACAGTTATTGATTTTTTTAAAGTTGAATTTAATATTTAATTGATTAATTATTCATTATTTTTTAATTTCATTTTACTTCCAATTTTAAACCTTTCGAATTCTGATTTGGAACTGGATTGTGATCTTGATTTTGACTCTGATTTAGATGTTGAGTTTGATTTAGGAATTCTAACTTCAATTTTGGATTCGAGATTCCTTCACATATCCAGTATTGACTAATTTTGGTACATTTACTATTTTACATCGTTCCTAAGAATCAATTTTGACACGGACGGCGCAAACATATTTGAGAGATCGTTGACCTCTCTTACACTACAGACGTATGCTAACATTTACTGCTGACCTTTGGGCAGTTTTGTGTTTGTTTTAGTCAAGGTGCGTGGTTGAGTGGATCCAGATCTGGGAAGTGAAGCAGTGGATCCCAGTTTTGGAGTCAACGACCGCACACAATACAGCACAGAGGGTGAGTTGACTTTGATTCATGTGATGACAAGCGTGCACATTGAATACACACATTTGAATACTCCTAGGCTGCATTAATTTACATTAAAGAAGCAGAGGAAGGAAGTAGGAGAACTGGTAAGTAAACTAAGCTGTGAAGTAAGGGAAGTAGGAGAACTGGTGGGAAGACTAAAATGTGAAGTAAGAGAAGTTCAGCTCAGTTTTAAAAAAAAGAAACCTTTTATTTTTCAGGAGAGGGTGAACAAATAAGTGTTTCTAAACACAATAAAATGGACTGAGACTGATCTCTGGTCTGAGAGAATCAGTGGGACTAATACAGTTTTAAAATGGAGCTCCTAACATTTCGGCAAGTTGTGCCTTCCTCAGAGGAGAATAAAAAATGAAAGAAAGACTGGAGATATTTATACCTTCCCTAGGCGGAGCAACTAGGGAGCTTCTGATAGGCTGGAACTCCCTCTAATCAGATGGCTAAGCCGTCTCAGCTGTCTAATTGAACACCTGGCAATCAGGAGGAAACCTGTCTTAATCGGCACCAAAGGCCTGCTGGGTGTAAAACCACCAGTTAAGGGCCATCATCTCCACCCAATGAGTTTCTAATACAAGTCAAGGTACACTTTGTGGCACTGGCAGGTTAGGTTCAGGGGAAAAAAAGGGTCTGGCTGCCTTTAGGCAGTCAGAGGGCACGGGCACACAAAGTATAGGCCTTAATACCTGTAATTCTCAAGAGGGGTTTGTAATTTTTTTTCATATTTTGCAGGTGTCCTGGCGGGTCTCCTAAAGGAGGTGTCCCCGCCCTCATCAGAGGAGGTAAGTCCATCATTTAGACACTCTAGGTCCCCCTAGTCTCAGTTTAACTGTGACCTCCAAGAATGGATAATAATACGTGTGACCAGTCTGTGTTTTAGCAGCGTGGAAATACGTTTAAAATGATGAATAACATTGCATAATCTGTAGCCGCGCTGTGAGGAGCTAACGCTAGCTACGTGTAGCTCCGGTTTTGCGGTACTCTGTATGTAAAATAAAAGTGCTTATAAAATAAAATAACCAGTAGAGTGTGAGAGGAGACAGAGGGCGTACCAGTGGAATTAAAGTGTGGGATTTTGGTGAAACTTGTGTGTGTATGCTTGATTAGAAGCTCCGTTTTTGTCGTTAGCATATCCGTTAGCATAACATCAGGATAACTTCCTGTCGGTGAAAAATAGTAGAAGAAATGCAAAACGCCAGAAAACCAACTAGCGGCCAGGAGGAGTAACTGCTAGATAATAGTAATGAGTGTTTAGAATCTGTGAATTTGTTAGAGCTTCATTGTCTAAGACCTGTAAGCTTACATCCTGACTTTAGTTTTAATTAAACATTATAACAAAGATTAATGGTTTCAGTTGTGCTTCTTCAATTCTTGAACTTAATTGTGATTCATTAGTAAATGAGATTCATTATTGTGCAGACCAGAGTGTAAGTGCAGTTCAACAGTTTGACTTGCCTTGGTATTTCTGATTGAATATCTTTGAACACAGTTATTGATTTTTTTAAAGTTGAATTTAATATTTAATTGATTAATTATTCATTATTTTTTAATTTCATTTTACTTCCAATTTTAAACCTTTCGAATTCTGATTTGGAACTGGATTGTGATCTTGATTTTGACTCTGATTTAGATGTTGAGTTTGATTTAGGAATTCTAACTTCAATTTTGGATTCGAGATCCTTCACATATCCAGTATTGACTAATTTTGGTACATTTACTATTTTACATCGTTCCTAAGAATCAATTTTGACACGGACGGCGCAAACATATTTGAGAGATCGTTGACCTCTCTTACACTACAGACGTATGCTAACATTTACTGCTGACCTTTGGGCAGTTTTGTGTTTGTTTTAGTCAAGGTGCGTGGTTGAGTGGATCCAGATCTGGGAAGTGAAGCAGTGGATCCCAGTTTTGGAGTCAACGACCGCACACAATACAGCACAGAGGGTGAGTTGACTTTGATTCATGTGATGACAAGCGTGCACATTCAATACACACATTTGAATACTCCTAGGCTGCATTAATTTACATTAAAGAAGCAGAGGAAGGAAGTAGGAGAACTGGTGGGAAGACTAAAATGTGAAGTAAGAGAAGTTCAGCTCAGTTTTAAAAAAAAGAAACCTTTTATTTTTCAGGAGAGGGTGAACAAATAAGTGTTTCTAAACACAATAAAATGGACTGAGACTGATCTCTGGTCTGAGAGAATCAGTGGGACTAATACAGTTTTAAAATGGAGCTCCTAACATTTCGGCAAGTTGTGCCTTCCTCAGAGGAGAATAAAAAATGAAAGAAAGACTGGAGATATTTATACCTTCCCTAGGCGGAGCAACTAGGGAGCTTCTGATAGGCTGGAACTCCCTCTAATCAGATGGCTAAGCCGTCTCAGCTGTCTAATTGAACACCTGGCAATCAGGAGGAAACCTGTCTTAATCGGCACCAAAGGCCTGCTGGGTGTAAAACCACCAGTTAAGGGCCATCATCTCCACCCAATGAGTTTCTAATACAAGTCAAGGTACACTTTGTGGCACTGGCAGGTTAGGTTCAGGGGAAAAAAAGGGTCTGGCTGCCTTTAGGCAGTCAGAGGGCACGGGCACACAAAGTATAGGCCTTAATACCTGTAATTCTCAAGAGGGGTTTGTAATTTTTTTTCATATTTTGCAGGTGTCCTGGCGGGTCTCCTAAAGGAGGTGTCCCCGCCCTCATCAGAGGAGGTAAGTCCATCATTTAGACACTCTAGGTCCCCCTAGTCTCAGTTTAACTGTGACCTCCAAGAATGGATAATAATACGTGTGACCAGTCTGTGTTTTAGCAGCGTGGAAATACGTTTAAAATGATGAATAACATTGCATAATCTGTAGCCGCGCTGTGAGGAGCTAACGCTAGCTACGTGTAGCTCCGGTTTTGCGGTACTCTGTATGTAAAATAAAAGTGCTTATAAAATAAAATAACCAGTAGAGTGTGAGAGGAGACAGAGGGCGTACCAGTGGAATTAAAGTGTGGGATTTTGGTGAAACTTGTGTGTGTATGCTTGATTAGAAGCTCCGTTTTTGTCGTTAGCATATCCGTTAGCATAACATCAGGATAACTTCCTGTCGGCGAAAAATAGTAGAAGAAATGCAAAACGCCAGAAAACCAACTAGCGGCCAGGAGGAGTAACTGCTAGATAATAGTAATGAGTGTTTAGAATCTGTGAATTTGTTAGAGCTTCATTGTCTAAGACCTGTAAGCTTACATCCTGACTTTAGTTTTAATTAAACATTATAACAAAGATTAATGGTTTCAGTTGTGCTTCTTCAATTCTTGAACTTAATTGTGATTCATTAGTAAATGAGATTCATTATTGTGCAGACCAGAGTGTAAGTGCAGTTCAACAGTTTGACTTGCATTGGTATTTCTGATTGAATATCTTTGAACACAGTTATTGATTTTTTTAAAGTTGAATTTAATATTTAATTGATTAATTATTCATTATTTTTTAATTTCATTTTACTTCCAATTTTAAACCTTTCGAATTCTGATTTGGAACTGGATTGTGATCTTGATTTTGACTCTGATTTAGATGTTGAGTTTGATTTAGGAATTCTAACTTCAATTTTGGATTCGAGATTCCTTCACATATCCAGTATTGACTAATTTTGGTACATTTACTATTTTACATCGTTCCTAAGAATCAATTTTGACACGGACGGCGCAAACATATTTGAGAGATCGTTGACCTCTCTTACACTACAGACGTATGCTAACATTTACTGCTGACCTTTGGGCAGTTTTGTGTTTGTTTTAGTCAAGGTGCGTGGTTGAGTGGATCCAGATCTGGGAAGTGAAGCAGTGGATCCCAGTTTTGGAGTCAACGACCGCACACAATACAGCACAGAGGGTGAGTTGACTTTGATTCATGTGATGACAAGCGTGCACATTCAATACACACATTTGAATACTCCTAGGCTGCATTAATTTACATTAAAGAAGCAGAGGAAGGAAGTAGGAGAACTGGTAAGTAAACTAAGCTGTGAAGTAAGGGAAGTAGGAGAACTGGTGGGAAGACTAAAATGTGAAGTAAGAGAAGTTCAGCTCAGTTTTAAAAAAAAGAAACCTTTTATTTTTCAGGAGAGGGTGAACAAATAAGTGCTTCTAAACACAATAAAATGGACTGAGACTGATCTCTGGTCTGAGAGAATCAGTGGGACTAATACAGTTTTAAAATGGAGCTCCTAACATTTCGGCAAGTTGTGCCTTCCTCAGAGGAGAATAAAAAATGAAAGAAAGACTGGAGATATTTATACCTTCCCTAGGCGGAGCAACTAGGGAGCTTCTGATAGGCTGGAACTCCCTCTAATCAGATGGCTAAGCCGTCTCAGCTGTCTAATTGAACACCTGGCAATCAGGAGGAAACCTGTCTTAATCGGCACCAAAGGCCTGCTGGGTGTAAAACCACCAGTTAAGGGCCATCATCTCCACCCAATGAGTTTCTAATACAAGTCAAGGTACACTTTGTGGCACTGGCAGGTTAGGTTCAGGGGAAAAAAGGGTCTGGCTGCCTTTAGGCAGTCAGAGGGCACGGGCACACAAAGTATAGGCCTTAATACCTGTAATTCTCAAGAGGGGTTTGTAATTTTTTTTCATATTTTGCAGGTGTCCTGGCGGGTCTCCTAAAGGAGGTGTCCCCGCCCTCATCAGAGGAGGTAAGTCCATCATTTAGACACTCTAGGTCCCCCTAGTCTCAGTTTAACTGTGACCTCCAAGAATGGATAATAATACGTGTGACCAGTCTGTGTTTTAGCAGCGTGGAAATACGTTTAAAATGATGAATAACATTGCATAATCTGTAGCCGCGCTGTGAGGAGCTAACGCTAGCTACGTGTAGCTCCGGTTTTGCGGTACTCTGTATGTAAAATAAAAGTGCTTATAAAATAAAATAAACAGTAGAGTGTGAGAGGAGACAGAGGGCGTACCAGTGGAATTAAAGTGTGGGATTTTGGTGAAACTTGTGTGTGTATGCTTGATTAGAAGCTCCGTTTTTGTCGTTAGCATATCCGTTAGCATAACATCAGGATAACTTCCTGTCGGCGAAAAATAGTAGAAGAAATGCAAAACGCCAGAAAACCAACTAGCGGCCAGGAGGAGTAACTGCTAGATAATAGTAATGAGTGTTTAGAATCTGTGAATTTGTTAGAGCTTCATTGTCTAAGACCTGTAAGCTTACATCCTGACTTTAGTTTTAATTAAACATTATAACAAAGATTAATGGTTTCAGTTGTGCTTCTTCAATTCTTGAACTTAATTGTGATTCATTAGTAAATGAGATTCATTATTGTGCAGACCAGAGTGTAAGTGCAGTTCAACAGTTTGACTTGCATTGGTATTTCTGATTGAATATCTTTGAACACAGTTATTGATTTTTTTAAAGTTGAATTTAATATTTAATTGATTAATTATTCATTATTTTTTAATTTCATTTTACTTCCAATTTTAAACCTTTCGAATTCTGATTTGGAACTGGATTGTGATCTTGATTTTGACTCTGATTTAGATGTTGAGTTTGATTTAGGAATTCTAACTTCAATTTTGGATTCGAGATTCCTTCACATATCCAGTATTGACTAATTTTGGTACATTTACTATTTTACATCGTTCCTAAGAATCAATTTTGACACGGACGGCGCAAACATATTTGAGAGATCGTTGACCTCTCTTACACTACAGACGTATGCTAACATTTACTGCTGACCTTTGGGCAGTTTTGTGTTTGTTTTAGTCAAGGTGCGTGGTTGAGTGGATCCAGATCTGGGAAGTGAAGCAGTGGATCCCAGTTTTGGAGTCACCGACCGCACACAATACAGCACAGAGGGTGAGTTGACTTTGATTCATGTGATGACAAGCGTGCACATTCAATACACACATTTGAATACTCCTAGGCTGCATTAATTTACATTAAAGAAGCAGAGGAAGGAAGTAGGAGAACTGGTAAGTAAACTAAGCTGTGAAGTAAGGGAAGTAGGAGAACTGGTGGGAAGACTAAAATGTGAAGTAAGAGAAGTTCAGCTCAGTTTTAAAAAAAAGAAACCTTTTATTTTTCAGGAGAGGGTGAACAAATAAGTGTTTCTAAACACAATAAAATGGACTGAGACTGATCTCTGGTCTGAGAGAATCAGTGGGACTAATACAGTTTTAAAATGGAGCTCCTAACGTTTCGGCAAGTTGTGCCTTCCTCAGAGGAGAATAAAAAATGAAAGAAAGACTGGAGATATTTATACCTTCCCTAGGCGGAGCAACTAGGGAGCTTCTGATAGGCTGGAACTCCCTGTAATCAGATGGCTAAGCCGTCTCAGCTGTCTAATTGAACACCTGGCAATCAGGAGGAAACCTGTCTTAATCTGCACCAAAGGCCTGCTGGGTGTAAAACCAAATGAGTTTCTAATACAAGTCAAGGTACACTTTGTGGCACTGGCAGGTTAGGTTCAGGGGAAAAAAAGGGTCTGGCTGCCTTTAGGCAGTCAGAGGGCACGGGCACACAAAGTATAGGCCTTAATACCTGTAATTCTCAAGAGGGGTTTGTAATTTTTTTTCATATTTTGCAGGTGTCCTGGCGGGTCTCCTAAAGGAGGTGTCCCCGCCCTCATCAGAGGAGGTAAGTCCATCATTTAGACACTCTAGGTCCCCCTAGTCTCAGTTTAACTGTGACCTCCAAGAATGGATAATAATACGTGTGACCAGTCTGTGTTTTAGCAGCGTGGAAATACGTTTAAAATGATGAATAACATTGCATAATCTGTAGCCGCGCTGTGAGGAGCTAACGCTAGCTACGTGTAGCTCCGGTTTTGCGGTACTCTGTATGTAAAATAAAAGTGCTTATAAAATAAAATAACCAGTAGAGTGTGAGAGGAGACAGAGGGCGTACCAGTGGAATTAAAGTGTGGGATTTTGGTGAAACTTGTGTGTGCGTATGCTTGATTAGAAGCTCCGTTTTTGTCGTTAGCATATCCGTTAGCATAACATCAGGATAACTTCCTGTCGGCGAAAAATAGTAGAAGAAATGCAAAACGCCAGAAAACCAACTAGCGGCCAGGAGGAGTAACTGCTAGATAATAGTAATAAGTGTTTAGAATCTGTGAATTTGTTAGAGCTTCATTGTCTAAGACCTGTAAGCTTACATCCTGACTTTAGTTTTAATTAAACATTATAACAAAGATTAATGGTTTCAGTTGTGCTTCTTCAATTCTTGAACTTAATTGTGATTCATTAGTAAATGAGATTCATTATTGTGCAGACCAGAGTGTAAGTGCAGTTCAACAGTTTGACTTGCATTGGTATTTCTGATTGAATATCTTTGAACACAGTTATTGATTTTTTTAAAGTTGAATTTAATATTTAATTGATTAATTATTCATTATTTTTTAATTTCATTTTACTTCCAATTTTAAACCTTTCGAATTCTGATTTGGAACTGGATTGTGATCTTGATTTTGACTCTGATTTAGATGTTGAGTTTGATTTAGGAATTCTAACTTCAATTTTGGATTCGAGATTCCTTCACATATCAAGCATTGACTAATTTTGGTACATTTACTATTTTACATCGTTCCTAAGAATCAATTTTGACACGGACGGCGCAAACATATTTGAGAGATCGTTGACCTCTCTTACACTACAGACGTATGCTAACATTTACTGCTGACCTTTGGGCAGTTTTGTGTTTGTTTTAGTCAAGGTGCGTGGTTGAGTGGATCCAGATCTGGGAAGTGAAGCAGTGGATCCCAGTTTTGGAGTCAACGACCGCACACAATACAGCACAGAGGGTGAGTTGACTTTGATTCATGTGATGACAAGCGTGCACATTCAATACACACATTTGAATACTCCTAGGCCGCATTAATTTACATTAAAGAAGCAGAGGAAGGAAGTAGGAGAACTGGTAAGTAAACTAAGCTGTGAAGTAAGGGAAGTAGGAGAACTGGTGGGAAGACTAAAATGTGAAGTAAGAAGTTCAGCTCAGTTTTTTAAAAAAGAAACCTTTTATTTTTCAGGAGAGGGTGAACAAATAAGTGTTTCTAAACACAATAAAATGGACTGAGACTGATCTCTGGTCTGAGAGAATCAGTGGGACTAATACAGTTTTAAAATGGAGCTCCTAACGTTTCGGCAAGTTGTGCCTTCCTCAGAGGAGAATAAAAAATGAAAGAAAGACTGGAGATATTTATACCTTCCCTAGGCGGAGCAACTAGGGAGCTTCTGATAGGCTGGAACTCCCTCTAATCAGATGGCTAAGCCGTCTCAGCTGTCTAATTGAACACCTGGCAATCAGGAGGAAACCTGTCTTAATCGGCACCAAAGGCCTGCTGGGTGTAAAACCACCAGTTAAGGGCCATCATCTCCACCCAATGAGTTTCTAATACAAGTCAAGGTACACTTTGTGGCACTGGCAGGTTAGGTTCAGTGGAAAAAAAGGGTCTGGCTGCCTTTAGGCAGTCAGAGGGCACGGGCACACAAAGTATAGGCCTTAATACCTGTAATTCTCAAGAGGGGTTTGTAATTTTTTTTCATATTTTGCAGGTGTCCTGGCGGGTCTCCTAAAGGAGGTGTCCCCGCCCTCATCAGAGGAGGTAAGTCCATCATTTAGACACTCTAGGTCCCCCTAGTCTCAGTTTAACTGTGACCTCCAAGAATGGATAATAATACGTGTGACCAGTCTGTGTTTTAGCAGCGTGGAAATACGTTTAAAATGATGAATAACATTGCATAATCTGTAGCCGCGCTGTGAGGAGCTAACGCTAGCTACGTGTAGCTCCGGTTTTGCGGTACTCTGTATGTAAAATAAAAGTGCTTATAAAATAAAATAACCAGTAGAGTGTGAGAGGAGACAGAGGGCGTACCAGTGGAATTAAAGTGTGGGATTTTGGTGAAACTTGTGTGTGTATGCTTGATTAGAAGCTCCGTTTTTGTCGTTAGCATATCCGTTAGCATAACATCAGGATAACTTCCTGTCGGCGAAAAATAGTAGAAGAAATGCAAAATGCCAGAAAACCAACTAGCGGCCAGGAGGAGTAACTGCTAGATAATAGTAATGAGTGTTTAGAATCTGTGAATTTGTTAGAGCTTCATTGTCTAAGACCTGTAAGCTTACATCCTGACTTTAGTTTTAATTAAACATTATAACAAAGATTAATGGTTTCAGTTGTGCTTCTTCAATTCTTGAACTTAATTGTGATTCATTAGTAAATGAGATTCATTATTGTGCAGACCAGAGTGTAAGTGCAGTTCAACAGTTTGACTTGCATTGGTATTTCTGATTGAATATCTTTGAACACAGTTATTGATTTTTTAAAAGTTGAATTTAATATTTAATTGATTAATTATTCATTATTTTTTAATTTCATTTTACTTCCAATTTTAAACCTTTCGAATTCTGATTTGGAACTGGATTGTGATCTTGATTTTGACTCTGATTTAGATGTTGAGTTTGATTTAGGAATTCTAACTTCAATTTTGGATTCGAGATTCCTTCACATATCCAGTATTGACTAATTTTGGTACATTTACTATTTTACATCGTTCCTAAGAATCAATTTTGACACGGACGGCGCAAACATATTTGAGAGATCGTTGACCTCTCTTACACTACAGACGTATGCTAACATTTACTGCTGACCTTTGGGCAGTTTTGTGTTTGTTTTAGTCAAGGTGCGTGGTTGAGTGGATCCAGATCTGGGAAGTGAAGCAGTGGATCCCAGTTTTGGAGTCAACGACCGCACACAATACAGCACAGAGGGTGAGTTGACTTTGATTCATGTGATGACAAGCGTGCACATTCAATACACACATTTGAATACTCCTAGGCTGCATTAATTTACATTAAAGAAGCAGAGGAAGGAAGTAGGAGAACTGGTAAGTAAACTAAGCTGTGAAGTAAGAGAAGTAGGAGAACTGGTGGGAAGACTAAAATGTGAAGTAAGAGAAGTTCAGCTCAGTTTTAAAAAAAAGAAACCTTTTATTTTTCAGGAGAGGGTGAACAAATAAGTGTTTCTAAACACAATAAAATGGACTGAGACTGATCTCTGGTCTGAGAGAATCAGTGGGACTAATACAGTTTTAAAATGGAGCTCCTAACGTTTCGGCAAGTTGTGCCTTCCTCAGAGGAGAATAAAAAATGAAAGAAAGACTGGAGATATTTATACCTTCCCTAGGCGGAGCAACTAGGGAGCTTCTGATAGGCTGGAACTCCCTGTAATCAGATGGCTAAGCCGTCTCAGCTGTCTAATTGAACACCTGGCAATCAGGAGGAAACCTGTCTTAATCGGCACCAAAGGCCTGCTGGGTGTAAAACCAAATGAGTTTCTAATACAAGTCAAGGTACACTTTGTGGCACTGGCAGGTTAGGTTCAGGGGAAAAAAAGGGTCTGGCTGCCTTTAGGCAGTCAGAGGGCACGGGCACACAAAGTATAGGCCTTAATACCTGTAATTCTCAAGAGGGGTTTGTAATTTTTTTTCATATTTTGCAGGTGTCCTGGCGGGTCTCCTAAAGGAGGTGTCCCCGCCCTCATCAGAGGAGGTAAGTCCATCATTTAGACACTCTAGGTCCCCCTAGTCTCAGTTTAACTGTGACCTCCAAGAATGGATAATAATACGTGTGACCAGTCTGTGTTTTAGCAGCGTGGAAATACGTTTAAAATGATGAATAACATTGCATAATCTGTAGCCGCGCTGTGAGGAGCTAACGCTAGCTACGTGTAGCTCCGGTTTTGCGGTACTCTGTATGTAAAATAAAAGTGCTTATAAAATAAAATAACCAGTAGAGTGTGAGAGGAGACAGAGGGCGTACCAGTGGAATTAAAGTGTGGGATTTTGGTGAAACTTGTGTGTGCGTATGCTTGATTAGAAGCTCCGTTTTTGTCGTTAGCATATCCGTTAGCATAACATCAGGATAACTTCCTGTCGGCGAAAAATAGTAGAAGAAATGCAAAACGCCAGAAAACCAACTAGCGGCCAGGAGGAGTAACTGCTAGATAATAGTAATAAGTGTTTAGAATCTGTGAATTTGTTAGAGCTTCATTGTCTAAGACCTGTAAGCTTACATCCTGACTTTAGTTTTAATTAAACATTATAACAAAGATTAATGGTTTCAGTTGTGCTTCTTCAATTCTTGAACTTAATTGTGATTCATTAGTAAATGAGATTCATTATTGTGCAGACCAGAGTGTAAGTGCAGTTCAACAGTTTGACTTGCATTGGTATTTCTGATTGAATATCTTTGAACACAGTTATTGATTTTTTAAAAGTTGAATTTAATATTTAATTGATTAATTATTCATTATTTTTTAATTTCATTTTACTTCCAATTTTAAACCTTTCGAATTCTGATTTGGAACTGGATTGTGATCTTGATTTTGACTCTGATTTAGATGTTGAGTTTGATTTAGGAATTCTAACTTCAATTTTGGATTCGAGATTCCTTCACATATCAAGCATTGACTAATTTTGGTACATTTACTATTTTACATCGTTCCTAAGAATCAATTTTGACACGGACGGCGCAAACATATTTGAGAGATCGTTGACCTCTCTTACACTACAGACGTATGCTAACATTTACTGCTGACCTTTGGGCAGTTTTGTGTTTGTTTTAGTCAAGGTGCGTGGTTGAGTGGATCCAGATCTGGGAAGTGAAGCAGTGGATCCCAGTTTTGGAGTCAACGACCGCACACAATACAGCACAGAGGGTGAGTTGACTTTGATTCATGTGATGACAAGCGTGCACATTCAATACACACATTTGAATACTCCTAGGCCGCATTAATTTACATTAAAGAAGCAGAGGAAGGAAGTAGGAGAACTGGTAAGTAAACTAAGCTGTGAAGTAAGGGAAGTAGGAGAACTGGTGGGAAGACTAAAATGTGAAGTAAGAAGTTCAGCTCAGTTTTTTAAAAAAGAAACCTTTTATTTTTCAGGAGAGGGTGAACAAATAAGTGTTTCTAAACACAATAAAATGGACTGAGACTGATCTCTGGTCTGAGAGAATCAGTGGGACTAATACAGTTTTAAAATGGAGCTCCTAACGTTTCGGCAAGTTGTGCCTTCCTCAGAGGAGAATAAAAAATGAAAGAAAGACTGGAGATATTTATACCTTCCCTAGGCGGAGCAACTAGGGAGCTTCTGATAGGCTGGAACTCCCTCTAATCAGATGGCTAAGCCGTCTCAGCTGTCTAATTGAACACCTGGCAATCAGGAGGAAACCTGTCTTAATCGGCACCAAAGGCCTGCTGGGTGTAAAACCACCAGTTAAGGGCCATCATCTCCACCCAATGAGTTTCTAATACAAGTCAAGGTACACTTTGTGGCACTGGCAGGTTAGGTTCAGGGGAAAAAAAGGGTCTGGCTGCCTTTAGGCAGTCAGAGGGCACGGGCACACAAAGTATAGGCCTTAATACCTGTAATTCTCAAGAGGGGTTTGTAATTTTTTTTCATATTTTGCAGGTGTCCTGGCGGGTCTCCTAAAGGAGGTGTCCCCGCCCTCATCAGAGGAGGTAAGTCCATCATTTAGACACTCTAGGTCCCCCTAGTCTCAGTTTAACTGTGACCTCCAAGAATGGATAATAATACGTGTGACCAGTCTGTGTTTTAGCAGCGTGGAAATACGTTTAAAATGATGAATAACATTGCATAATCTGTAGCCGCGCTGTGAGGAGCTAACGCTAGCTACGTGTAGCTCCGGTTTTGCGGTACTCTGTATGTAAAATAAAAGTGCTTATAAAATAAAATAACCAGTAGAGTGTGAGAGGAGACAGAGGGCGTACCAGTGGAATTAAAGTGTGGGATTTTGGTGAAACTTGTGTGTGTATGCTTGATTAGAAGCTCCGTTTTTGTCGTTAGCATATCCGTTAGCATAACATCAGGATAACTTCCTGTCGGCGAAAAATAGTAGAAGAAATGCAAAATGCCAGAAAACCAACTAGCGGCCAGGAGGAGTAACTGCTAGATAATAGTAATGAGTGTTTAGAATCTGTGAATTTGTTAGAGCTTCATTGTCTAAGACCTGTAAGCTTACATCCTGACTTTAGTTTTAATTAAACATTATAACAAAGATTAATGGTTTCAGTTGTGCTTCTTCAATTCTTGAACTTAATTGTGATTCATTAGTAAATGAGATTCATTATTGTGCAGACCAGAGTGTAAGTGCAGTTCAACAGTTTGACTTGCATTGGTATTTCTGATTGAATATCTTTGAACACAGTTATTGATTTTTTAAAAGTTGAATTTAATATTTAATTGATTAATTATTCATTATTTTTTAATTTCATTTTACTTCCAATTTTAAACCTTTCGAATTCTGATTTGGAACTGGATTGTGATCTTGATTTTGACTCTGATTTAGATGTTGAGTTTGATTTAGGAATTCTAACTTCAATTTTGGATTCGAGATTCCTTCACATATCCAGTATTGACTAATTTTGGTACATTTACTATTTTACATCGTTCCTAAGAATCAATTTTGACACGGACGGCGCAAACATATTTGAGAGATCGTTGACCTCTCTTACACTACAGACGTATGCTAACATTTACTGCTGACCTTTGGGCAGTTTTGTGTTTGTTTTAGTCAAGGTGCGTGGTTGAGTGGATCCAGATCTGGGAAGTGAAGCAGTGGATCCCAGTTTTGGAGTCAACGACCGCACACAATACAGCACAGAGGGTGAGTTGACTTTGATTCATGTGATGACAAGCGTGCACATTCAATACACACATTTGAATACTCCTAGGCTGCATTAATTTACATTAAAGAAGCAGAGGAAGGAAGTAGGAGAACTGGTAAGTAAACTAAGCTGTGAAGTAAGGGAAGTAGGAGAACTGGTGGGAAGACTAAAATGTGAAGTAAGAGAAGTTCAGCTCAGTTTAAAAAAAAAAGAAACCTTTTATTTTTCAGGAGAGGGTGAACAAATAAGTGTTTCTAAACACAATAAAATGGACTGAGACTGATCTCTGGTCTGAGAGAATCAGTGGGACTAATACAGTTTTAAAATGGAGCGCCTAACGTTTCGGCAAGTTGTGCCTTCCTCAGAGGAGAATAAAAAATGAAAGAAAGACTGGAGATATTTATACCTTCCCTAGGCGGAGCAACTAGGGAGCTTCTGATAGGCTGGAACTCCCTGTAATCAGATGGCTAAGCCGTCTCAGCTGTCTAATTGAACACCTGGCAATCAGGAGGAAACCTGTCTTAATCGGCACCAAAGGCCTGCTGGGTGTAAAACCACCAGTTAAGGGCCATCATCTCCACCCAAATGAGTTTCTAATACAAGTCAAGGTACACTTTGTGGCACTGGCAGGTTAGGTTCAGGGGAAAAAAAGGGTCTGGCTGCCTTTAGGCAGTCAGAGGGCACGGGCACACAAAGTATAGGCCTTAATACCTGTAATTCTCAAGAGGGGTTTGTAATTTTTTTTCATATTTTGCAGGTGTCCTGGCGGGTCTCCTAAAGGAGGTGTCCCCGCCCTCATCAGAGGAGGTAAGTCCATCATTTAGACACTCTAGGTCCCCCTAGTCTCAGTTTAACTGTGACCTCCAAGAATGGATAATAATACGTGTGACCAGTCTGTGTTTTAGCAGCGTGGAAATACGTTTAAAATGATGAATAACATTGCATAATCTGTAGCCGCGCTGTGAGGAGCTAACGCTAGCTACGTGTAGCTCCGGTTTTGCGGTACTCTGTATGTAAAATAAAAGTGCTTATAAAATAAAATAACCAGTAGAGTGTGAGAGGAGACAGAGGGCGTACCAGTGGAATTAAAGTGTGGGATTTTGGTGAAACTTGTGTGTGCGTATGCTTGATTAGAAGCTCCGTTTTTGTCGTTAGCATATCCGTTAGCATAACATCAGGATAACTTCCTGTCGGCGAAAAATAGTAGAAGAAATGCAAAACGCCAGAAAACCAACTAGCGGCCAGGAGGAGTAACTGCTAGATAATAGTAATAAGTGTTTAGAATCTGTGAATTTGTTAGAGCTTCATTGTCTAAGACCTGTAAGCTTACATCCTGACTTTAGTTTTAATTAAACATTATAACAAAGATTAATGGTTTCAGTTGTGCTTCTTCAATTCTTGAACTTAATTGTGATTCATTAGTAAATGAGATTCATTATTGTGCAGACCAGAGTGTAAGTGCAGTTCAACAGTTTGACTTGCATTGGTATTTCTGATTGAATATCTTTGAACACAGTTATTGATTTTTTTAAAGTTGAATTTAATATTTAATTGATTAATTATTCATTATTTTTTTATTTCATTTTACTTCCAATTTTAAACCTTTCGAATTCTGATTTGGAACTGGATTGTGATCTTGATTTTGACTCTGATTTAGATGTTGAGTTTGATTTAGGAATTCTAACTTCAATTTTGGATTCGAGATTCCTTCACATATCAAGCATTGACTAATTTTGGTACATTTACTATTTTACATCGTTCCTAAGAATCAATTTTGACACGGACGGCGCAAACATATTTGAGAGATCGTTGACCTCTCTTACACTACAGACGTATGCTAACATTTACTGCTGACCTTTGGGCAGTTTTGTGTTTGTTTTAGTCAAGGTGCGTGGTTGAGTGGATCCAGATCTGGGAAGTGAAGCAGTGGATCCCAGTTTTGGGGTCAACGACCGCACACAATACAGCACAGAGGGTGAGTTGACTTTGATTCATGTGATGACAAGCGTGCACATTCAATACACACATTTGAATACTCCTAGGCTGCATTAATTTACATTAAAGAAGCAGAGGAAGGAAGTAGGAGAACTGGTAAGTAAACTAAGCTGTGAAGTAAGGGAAGTAGGAGAACTGGTGGGAAGACTAAAATGTGAAGTAAGAGAAGTTCAGCTCAGTTTAAAAAAAAAGAAACCTTTTATTTTTCAGGAGAGGGTGAACAAATAAGTGTTTCTAAACACAATAAAATGGACTGAGACTGATCTCTGGTCTGAGAGAATCAGTGGGACTAATACAGTTTTAAAATGGAGCTCCTAACATTTCGGCAAGTTGTGCCTTCCTCAGAGGAGAATAAAAAATGAAAGAAAGACTGGAGATATTTATACCTTCCCTAGGCGGAGCAACTAGGGAGCTTCTGATAGGCTGGAACTCCCTCTAATCAGATGGCTAAGCCGTCTCAGCTGTCTAATTGAACACCTGGCAATCAGGAGGAAACCTGTCTTAATCGGCACCAAAGGCCTGCTAGGTTTAAAACCACTAGTTAAGGGCCATCATCTCCACCCAATGAGTTTCTAATACAAGTCAAGGTACACTTTGTGGCACTGGCAGGTTAGGTTCAGGGGAAAAAAAGGGTCTGGCTGCCTTTAGGCAGTCAGAGGGCGCGGGCACACAAAGTATAGGCCTTAATACCTGTAATTCTCAAGAGGGGTTTGTAATTTTTTTTCATATTTTGCAGGTGTCCTGGCGGGTCTCCTAAAGGAGGTGTCCCCGCCCTCATCAGAGGAGGTAAGTCCATCATTTAGACACTCTAGGTCCCCCTAGTCTCAGTTTAACTGTGACCTCCAAGAATGGATAATAATACGTGTGACCAGTCTGTGTTTTAGCAGCGTGGAAATACGTTTAAAATGATGAATAACATTGCATAATCTGTAGCCGCGCTGTGAGGAGCTAACGCTAGCTACGTGTAGCTCCGGTTTTGCGGTACTCTGTATGTAAAATAAAAGTGCTTATAAAATAAAATAACCAGTAGAGTGTGAGAGGAGACAGAGGGCGTACCAGTGGAATTAAAGTGTGGGATTTTGGTGAAACTTGTGTGTGTGTATGCTTGATTAGAAGCTCCGTTTTTGTCGTTAGCATATCCGTTAGCATAACATCAGGATAACTTCCTGTCGGCGAAAAATAGTAGAAGAAATGCAAAACGCCAGAAAACCAACTAGCGGCCAGGAGGAGTAACTGCTAGATAATAGTAATGAGTGTTTAGAATCTGTGAATTTGTTAGAGCTTCATTGTCTAAGACCTGTAAGCTTACATCCTGACTTTAGTTTTAATTAAACATTATAACAAAGATTAATGGTTTCAGTTGTGCTTCTTCAATTCTTGAACTTAATTGTGATTCATTAGTAAGAGATTCATTATTGTGCAGACCAGAGTGTAAGTGCAGTTCAACAGTTTGACTTGCATTGGTATTTCTGATTGAATATCTTTGAACACAGTTATTGATTTTTTTAAAGTTGAATTTAATATTTAATTGATTAATTATTCATTATTTTTTAATTTCATTTTACTTCCAATTTTAAACCTTTCGAATTCTGATTTGGAACTGGATTGTGATCTTGATTTTGACTCTGATTTAGATGTTGAGTTTGATTTAGGAATTCTAACTTCAATTTTGGATTCGAGATTCCTTCACATATCCAGTATTGACTAATTTTGGTACATTTACTATTTTACATCGTTCCTAAGAATCAATTTTGACACGGACGGCGCAAACATATTTGAGAGATCGTTGACCTCTCTTACACTACAGACGTATGCTAACATTTACTGCTGACCTTTGGGCAGTTTTGTGTTTGTTTTAGTCAAGGTGCGTGGTTGAGTGGATCCAGATCTGGGAAGTGAAGCAGTGGATCCCAGTTTTGGAGTCAACGACCGCACACAATACAGCACAGAGGGTGAGTTGACTTTGATTCATGTGATGACAAGCGTGCACATTCAATACACACATTTGAATACTCCTAGGCTGCATTAATTTACATTAAAGAAGCAGAGGAAGGAAGTAGGAGAACTGGTAAGTAAACTAAGCTGTGAAGTAAGGGAAGTAGGAGAACTGGTGGGAAGACTAAAATGTGAAGTAAGAGAAGTTCAGCTCAGTTTTTAAAAAAGAAACCTTTTATTTTTCAGGAGAGGGTGAACAAATAAGTGTTTCTAAACACAATAAAATGGACTGAGACTGATCTCTGGTCTGAGAGAATCAGTGGGACTAATACAGTTTTAAAATGGAGCTCCTAACGTTTCGGCAAGTTGTGCCTTCCTCAGAGGAGAATAAAAAATGAAAGAAAGACTGGAGATATTTATACCTTCCCTAGGCAGAGCAACTAGGGAGCTTCTGATAGGCTGGAACTCCCTCTAATCAGATGGCTAAGCCGTCTCAGCTGTCTAATTGAACACCTGGCAATCAGGAGGAAACCTGTCTTAATCGGCACCAAAGGCCTGCTGGGTGTAAAACCACCAGTTAAGGGCCATCATCTCCACCCAATGAGTTTCTAATACAAGTCAAGGTACACTTTGTGGCACTGGCAGGTTAGGTTCAGGGGAAAAAAAGGGTCTGGCTGCCTTTAGGCAGTCAGAGGGCACGGGCACACAAAGTATAGGCCTTAATACCTGTAATTCTCAAGAGGGGTTTGTAATTTTTTTTCATATTTTGCAGGTGTCCTGGCGGGTCTCCTAAAGGAGGTGTCCCCGCCCTCATCAGAGGAGGTAAGTCCATCATTTAGACACTCTAGGTCCCCCTAGTCTCAGTTTAACTGTGACCTCCAAGAATGGATAATAATACGTGTGACCAGTCTGTGTTTTAGCAGCGTGGAAATACGTTTAAAATGATGAATAACATTGCATAATCTGTAGCCGCGCTGTGAGGAGCTAACGCTAGCTACGCGTAGCTCCGGTTTTGCGGTACTCTGTATGTAAGATAAAAGTGCTTATAAAATAAAATAACCAGTAGAGTGTGAGAGGAGACAGAGGGCGTACCAGTGGAATTAAAGTGTGGGATTTTGGTGAAACTTGTGTGTATGCTTGATTAGAAGCTCCGTTTTTGTCGTTAGCATATCCGTTAGCATAACATCAGGATAACTTCCTGTCGGCGAAAAATAGTAGAAGAAATGCAAAACGCCAGAAAACCAACTAGCGGCCAGGAGGAGTAACTGCTAGATAATAGTAATGAGTGTTTAGAATCTGTGAATTTGTTAGAGCTTCATTGTCTAAGACCTGTAAGCTTACATCCTGACTTTAGTTTTAATTAAACATTATAACAAAGATTAATGGTTTCAGTTGTGCTTCTTCAATTCTTGAACTTAATTGTGATTCATTAGTAAATGAGATTCATTATTGTGCAGACCAGAGTGTAAGTGCAGTTCAACAGTTTGACTTGCATTGGTATTTCTGATTGAATATCTTTGAACACAGTTATTGATTTTTTTAAAGTTGAATTTAATATTTAATTGATTAATTATTCATTCTTTTTTAATTTCATTTTACTTCCAATTTTAAACCTTTCGAATTCTGATTTGGAACTGGATTGTGATCTTGATTTTGACTCTGATTTAGATGTTGAGTTTGATTTAGGAATTCTAACTTCAATTTTGGATTCGAGATTCCTTCACATATCCAGTATTGACTAATTTTGGTACATTTACTATTTTACATCGTTCCTAAGAATCAATTTTGACACGGACGGCGCAAACATATTTGAGAGATCGTTGACCTCTCTTACACTACAGACGTATGCTAACATTTACTGCTGACCTTTGGGCAGTTTTGTGTTTGTTTTAGTCAAGGTGCGTGGTTGAGTGGATCCAGATCTGGGAAGTGAAGCAGTGGATCCCAGTTTTGGAGTCACCGACCGCACACAATACAGCACAGAGGGTGAGTTGACTTTGATTCATGTGATGACAAGCGTGCACATTCAATACACACATTTGAATACTCCTAGGCTGCATTAATTTACATTAAAGAAGCAGAGGAAGGAAGTAGGAGAACTGGTAAGTAAACTAAGCTGTGAAGTAAGGGAAGTAGGAGAACTGGTGGGAAGACTAAAATGTGAAGTAAGAGAAGTTCAGCTCAGTTTTTAAAAAAGAAACCTTTTATTTTTCAGGAGAGGGTGAACAAATAAGTGTTTCTAAACACAATAAAATGGACTGAGACTGATCTCTGGTCTGAGAGAATCAGTGGGACTAATACAGTTTTAAAATGGAGCTCCTAACGTTTCGGCAAGTTGTGCCTTCCTCAGAGGAGAATAAAAAATGAAAGAAAGACTGGAGATATTTATACCTTCCCTAGGCAGAGCAACTAGGGAGCTTCTGATAGGCTGGAACTCCCTCTAATCAGATGGCTAAGCCGTCTCAGCTGTCTAATTGAACACCTGGCAATCAGGAGGAAACCTATCTTAATCGGCACCAAAGGCCTGCTGGGTGTAAAACCACCAGTTAAGGGCCATCATCTCCACCCAATGAGTTTCTAATACAAGTCAAGGTACACTTTGTGGCACTGGCAGGTTAGGTTCAGGGGAAAAAAAGGGTCTGGCTGCCTTTAGGCAGTCAGAGGGCACGGGCACACAAAGTATAGGCCTTAATACCTGTAATTCTCAAGAGGGGTTTGTAATTTTTTTTCATATTTTGCAGGTGTCCTGGCGGGTCTCCTAAAGGAGGTGTCCCCGCCCTCATCAGAGGAGGTAAGTCCATCATTTAGACACTCTAGGTCCCCCTAGTCTCAGTTTAACTGTGACCTCCAAGAATGGATAATAATACGTGTGACCAGTCTGTGTTTTAGCAGCGTGGAAATACGTTTAAAATGATGAATAACATTGCATAATCTGTAGCCGCGCTGTGAGGAGCTAACGCTAGCTACGTGTAGCTCCGGTTTTGCGGTACTCTGTATGTAAAATAAAAGTGCTTATAAAATAAAATAACCAGTAGAGTGTGAGAGGAGACAGAGGGCGTACCAGTGGAATTAAAGTGTGGGATTTTGGTGAAACTTGTGTGTGCGTATGCTTGATTAGAAGCTCCGTTTTTGTCGTTAGCATATCCGTTAGCATAACATCAGGATAACTTCCTGTCGGCGAAAAATAGTAGAAGAAATGCAAAACGCCAGAAAACCAACTAGCGGCCAGGAGGAGTAACTGCTAGATAATAGTAATAAGTGTTTAGAATCTGTGAATTTGTTAGAGCTTCATTGTCTAAGACCTGTAAGCTTACATCCTGACTTTAGTTTTAATTAAACATTATAACAAAGATTAATGGTTTCAGTTGTGCTTCTTCAATTCTTGAACTTAATTGTGATTCATTAGTAAATGAGATTCATTATTGTGCAGACCAGAGTGTAAGTGCAGTTCAACAGTTTGACTTGCATTGGTATTTCTGATTGAATATCTTTGAACACAGTTATTGATTTTTTTAAAGTTGAATTTAATATTTAATTGATTAATTATTCATTATTTTTTAATTTCATTTTACTTCCAATTTTAAACCTTTCGAATTCTGATTTGGAACTGGATTGTGATCTTGATTTTGACTCTGATTTAGATGTTGAGTTTGATTTAGGAATTCTAACTTCAATTTTGGATTCGAGATTCCTTCACATATCCAGTATTGACTAATTTTGGTACATTTACTATTTTACATCGTTCCTAAGAATCAATTTTGACACGGACGGCGCAAACATATTTGAGAGATCGTTGACCTCTCTTACACTACAGACGTATGCTAACATTTACTGCTGACCTTTGGGCAGTTTTGTGTTTGTTTTAGTCAAAGTGCGTGGTTGAGTGGATCCAGATCTGGGAAGTGAAGCAGTGGATCCCAGTTTTGGAGTCAACGACCGCACACAATACAGCACAGAGGGTGAGTTGACTTTGATTCATGTGATGACAAGCGTGCACATTCAATACACACATTTGAATACTCCTAGGCTGCATTAATTTACATTAAAGAAGCAGAGGAAGGAAGTAGGAGAACTGGTAAGTAAACTAAGCTGTGAAGTAAGGGAAGTAGGAGAACTGGTGGGAAGACTAAAATGTGAAGTAAGAGAAGTTCAGCTCAGTTTTAAAAAAAAGAAACCTTTTATTTTTCAGGAGAGGGTGAACAAATAAGTGTTTCTAAACACAATAAAATGGACTGAGACTGATCTCTGGTCTGAGAGAATCAGTGGGACTAATACAGTTTTAAAATGGAGCTCCTAACGTTTCGGCAAGTTGTGCCTTCCTCAGAGGAGAATAAAAAATGAAAGAAAGACTGGAGATATTTATACCTTCCCTAGGCGGAGCAACTAGGGAGCTTCTGATAGGCTGGAACTCCCTCTAATCAGATGGCTAAGCCGTCTCAGCTGTCTAATTGAACACCTGGCAATCAGGAGGAAACCTGTCTTAATCGGCACCAAAGGCCTGCTGGGTGTAAAACCACCAGTTAAGGGCCATCATCTCCACCCAATGAGTTTCTAATACAAGTCAAGGTACACTTTGTGGCACTGGCAGGTTAGGTTCAGGGGAAAAAAAGGGTCTGGCTGCCTTTAGGCAGTCAGAGGGCACGGGCACACAAAGTATAGGCCTTAATACCTGTAATTCTCAAGAGGGGTTTGTAATTTTTTTTCATATTTTGCAGGTGTCCTGGCGGGTCTCCTAAAGGAGGTGTCCCGCCCTCATCAGAGGAGGTAAGTCCATCATTTAGACACTCTAGGTCCCCCTAGTCTCAGTTTAACTGTGACCTCCAAGAATGGATAATAATACGTGTGACCAGTCTGTGTTTTAGCAGCGTGGAAATACGTTTAAAATGATGAATAACATTGCATAATCTGTAGCCGCGCTGTGAGGAGCTAACGCTAGCTACGTGTAGCTCCGGTTTTGCGGTACTCTGTATGTAAAATAAAAGTGCTTATAAAATAAAATAACCAGTAGAGTGTGAGAGGAGACAGAGGGCGTACCAGTGGAATTAAAGTGTGGGATTTTGGTGAAACTTGTGTGTGCGTATGCTTGATTAGAAGCTCCGTTTTTGTCGTTAGCATATCCGTTAGCATAACATCAGGATAACTTCCTGTCGGCGAAAAATAGTAGAAGAAATGCAAAATGCCAGAAAACCAACTAGCGGCCAGGAGGAGTAACTGCTAGATAATAGTAATAAGTGTTTAGAATCTGTGAATTTGTTAGAGCTTCATTGTCTAAGACCTGTAAGCTTACATCCTGACTTTAGTTTTAATTAAACATTATAACAAAGATTAATGGTTTCAGTTGTGCTTCTTCAATTCTTGAACTTAATTGTGATTCATTAGTAAATGAGATTCATTATTGTGCAGACCAGAGTGTAAGTGCAGTTCAACAGTTTGACTTGCATTGGTATTTCTGATTGAATATCTTTGAACACAGTTATTGATTTTTTTAAAGTTGAATTTAATATTTAATTGATTAATTATTCATTATTTTTTAATTTCATTTTACTTCCAATTTTAAACCTTTCGAATTCTGATTTGGAACTGGATTGTGATCTTGATTTTGACTCTGATTTAGATGTTGAGTTTGATTTAGGAATTCTAACTTCAATTTTGGATTCGAGATTCCTTCACATATCCAGTATTGACTAATTTTGGTACATTTACTATTTTACATCGTTCCTAAGAATCAATTTTGACACGGACGGCGCAAACATATTTGAGAGATCGTTGACCTCTCTTACACTACAGACGTATGCTAACATTTACTGCTGACCTTTGGGCAGTTTTGTGTTTGTTTTAGTCAAGGTGCGTGGTTGAGTGGATCCAGATCTGGGAAGTGAAGCAGTGGATCCCAGTTTTGGGGTCAACGACCGCACACAATACAGCACAGAGGGTGAGTTGACTTTGATTCATGTGATGACAAGCGTGCACATTCAATACACACATTTGAATACTCCTAGGCTGCATTAATTTACATTAAAGAAGCAGAGGAAGGAAGTAGGAGAACTGGTAAGTAAACTAAGCTGTGAAGTAAGGGAAGTAGGAGAACTGGTGGGAAGACTAAAATGTGAAGTAAGAGAAGTTCAGCTCAGTTTTTAAAAAAAGAAACCTTTTATTTTTCAGGAGAGGGTGAACAAATAAGTGTTTCTAAACACAATAAAATGGACTGAGACTGATCTCTGGTCTGAGAGAATCAGTGGGACTAATACAGTTTTAAAATGGAGCTCCTAACGTTTCGGCAAGTTGTGCCTTCCTCAGAGGAGAATAAAAAATGAAAGAGACTGGAGATATTTATACCTTCCCTAGGCGGAGCAACTAGGGAGCTTCTGATAGGCTGGAACTCCCTCTAATCAGATGGCTAAGCCGTCTCAGCTGTCTAATTGAACACCTGGCAATCAGGAGGAAACCTGTCTTAATCGGCACCAAAGGCCTGCTGGGTGTAAAACCACCAGTTAAGGGCCATCATCTCCACCCAATGAGTTTCTAATACAAGTCAAGGTACACTTTGTGGCACTGGCAGGTTAGGTTCAGGGGAAAAAAAGGGTCTGGCTGCCTTTAGGCAGTCAGAGGGCACGGGCACACAAAGTATAGGCCTTAATACCTGTAATTCTCAAGAGGGGTTTGTAATTTTTTTTCATATTTTGCAGGTGTCCTGGCGGGTCTCCTAAAGGAGGTGTCCCGCCCTCATCAGAGGAGGTAAGTCCATCATTTAGACACTCTAGGTCCCCCTAGTCTCAGTTTAACTGTGACCTCCAAGAATGGATAATAATACGTGTGACCAGTCTGTGTTTTAGCAGCGTGGAAATACGTTTAAAATGATGAATAACATTGCATAATCTGTAGCCGCGCTGTGAGGAGCTAACGCTAGCTACGTGTAGCTCCGGTTTTGCGGTACTCTGTATGTAAAATAAAAGTGCTTATAAAATAAAATAACCAGTAGAGTGTGAGAGGAGACAGAGGGCGTACCAGTGGAATTAAAGTGTGGGATTTTGGTGAAACTTGTGTGTGCGTATGCTTGATTAGAAGCTCCGTTTTTGTCGTTAGCATATCCGTTAGCATAACATCAGGATAACTTCCTGTCGGCGAAAAATAGTAGAAGAAATGCAAAACGCCAGAAAACCAACTAGCGGCCAGGAGGAGTAACTGCTAGATAATAGTAATAAGTGTTTAGAATCTGTGAATTTGTTAGAGCTTCATTGTCTAAGACCTGTAAGCTTACATCCTGACTTTAGTTTTAATTAAACATTATAACAAAGATTAATGGTTTCAGTTGTGCTTCTTCAATTCTTGAACTTAATTGTGATTCATTAGTAAATGAGATTCATTATTGTGCAGACCAGAGTGTAAGTGCAGTTCAACAGTTTGACTTGCATTGGTATTTCTGATTGAATATCTTTGAACACAGTTATTGATTTTTTTAAAGTTGAATTTAATATTTAATTGATTAATTATTCATTATTTTTTAATTTCATTTTACTTCCAATTTTAAACCTTTCGAATTCTGATTTGGAACTGGATTGTGATCTTGATTTTGACTCTGATTTAGATGTTGAGTTTGATTTAGGAATTCTAACTTCAATTTTGGATTCGAGATTCCTTCACATATCCAGTATTGACTAATTTTGGTACATTTACTATTTTACATCGTTCCTAAGAATCAATTTTGACACGGACGGCGCAAACATATTTGAGAGATCGTTGACCTCTCTTACACTACAGACGTATGCTAACATTTACTGCTGACCTTTGGGCAGTTTTGTGTTTGTTTTAGTCAAGGTGCGTGGTTGAGTGGATCCAGATCTGGGAAGTGAAGCAGTGGATCCCAGTTTTGGGGTCAACGACCGCACACAATACAGCACAGAGGGTGAGTTGACTTTGATTCATGTGATGACAAGCGTGCACATTCAATACACACATTTGAATACTCCTAGGCTGCATTAATTTACATTAAAGAAGCAGAGGAAGGAAGTAGGAGAACTGGTAAGTAAACTAAGCTGTGAAGTAAGGGAAGTAGGATAACTGGTGGGAAGACTAAAATGTGAAGTAAGAGAAGTTCAGCTCAGTTTTTAAAAAAAGAAACCTTTTATTTTTCAGGAGAGGGTGAACAAATAAGTGTTTCTAAACACAATAAAATGGACTGAGACTGATCTCTGGTCTGAGAGAATCAGTGGGACTAATACAGTTTTAAAATTGAGCTCCTAACGTTTCGGCAAGTTGTGCCTTCCTCAGAGGAGAATAAAAAATGAAAGAAAGACTGGAGATATTTATACCTTCCCTAGGCGGAGCAACTAGGGAGCTTCTGATAGGCTGGAACTCCCTCTAATCAGATGGCTAAGCCGTCTCAGCTGTCTAATTGAACACCTGGCAATCAGGAGGAAACCTGTCTTAATCGGCACCAAAGGCCTGCTGGGTGTAAAACCACCAGTTAAGGGCCATCATCTCCACCCAATGAGTTTCTAATACAAGTCAAGGTACACTTTGTGGCACTGGCAGGTTAGGTTCAGGGGAAAAAAAGGGTCTGGCTGCCTTTAGGCAGTCAGAGGGCACGGGCACACAAAGTATAGGCCTTAATACCTGTAATTCTCAAGAGGGGTTTGTAATTTTTTTTCATATTTTGCAGGTGTCCTGGCGGGTCTCCTAAAGGAGGTGTCCCGCCCTCATCAGAGGAGGTAAGTCCATCATTTAGACACTCTAGGTCCCCCTAGTCTCAGTTTAACTGTGACCTCCAAGAATGGATAATAATACGTGTGACCAGTCTGTGTTTTAGCAGCGTGGAAATACGTTTAAAATGATGAATAACATTGCATAATCTGTAGCCGCGCTGTGAGGAGCTAACGCTAGCTACGTGTAGCTCCGGTTTTGCGGTACTCTGTATGTAAAATAAAAGTGCTTATAAAATAAAATAACCAGTAGAGTGTGAGAGGAGACAGAGGGCGTACCAGTGGAATTAAAGTGTGGGATTTTGGTGAAACTTGTGTGTGCGTATGCTTGATTAGAAGCTCCGTTTTTGTCGTTAGCATATCCGTTAGCATAACATCAGGATAACTTCCTGTCGGCGAAAAATAGTAGAAGAAATGCAAAACGCCAGAAAACCAACTAGCGGCCAGGAGGAGTAACTGCTAGATAATAGTAATAAGTGTTTAGAATCTGTGAATTTGTTAGAGCTTCATTGTCTAAGACCTGTAAGCTTACATCCTGACTTTAGTTTTAATTAAACATTATAACAAAGATTAATGGTTTCAGTTGTGCTTCTTCAATTCTTGAACTTAATTGTGATTCATTAGTAAATGAGATTCATTATTGTGCAGACCAGAGTGTAAGTGCAGTTCAACAGTTTGACTTGCATTGGTATTTCTGATTGAATATCTTTGAACACAGTTATTGATTTTTTTAAAGTTGAATTTAATATTTAATTGATTAATTATTCATTATTTTTTAATTTCATTTTACTTCCAATTTTAAACCTTTCGAATTCTGATTTGGAACTGGATTGTGATCTTGATTTTGACTCTGATTTAGATGTTGAGTTTGATTTAGGAATTCTAACTTCAATTTTGGATTCGAGATTCCTTCACATATCCAGTATTGACTAATTTTGGTACATTTACTATTTTACATCGTTCCTAAGAATCAATTTTGACACGGACGGCGCAAACATATTTGAGAGATCGTTGACCTCTCTTACACTACAGACGTATGCTAACATTTACTGCTGACCTTTGGGCAGTTTTGTGTTTGTTTTAGTCAAGGTGCGTGGTTGAGTGGATCCAGATCTGGGAAGTGAAGCAGTGGATCCCAGTTTTGGGGTCAACGACCGCACACAATACAGCACAGAGGGTGAGTTGACTTTGATTCATGTGATGACAAGCGTGCACATTCAATACACACATTTGAATACTCCTAGGCTGCATTAATTTACATTAAAGAAGCAGAGGAAGGAAGTAGGAGAACTGGTAAGTAAACTAAGCTGTGAAGTAAGGGAAGTAGGAGAACTGGTGGGAAGACTAAAATGTGAAGTAAGAGAAGTTCAGCTCAGTTTTTAAAAAAAGAAACCTTTTATTTTTCAGGAGAGGGTGAACAAATAAGTGTTTCTAAACACAATAAAATGGACTGAGACTGATCTCTGGTCTGAGAGAATCAGTGGGACTAATACAGTTTTAAAATGGAGCTCCTAACGTTTCGGCAAGTTGTGCCTTCCTCAGAGGAGAATAAAAAATGAAAGAAAGACTGGAGATATTTATACCTTCCCTAGGCGGAGCAACTAGGGAGCTTCTGATAGGCTGGAACTCCCTCTAATCAGATGGCTAAGCCGTCTCAGCTGTCTAATTGAACACCTGGCAATCAGGAGGAAACCTGTCTTAATCGGCACCAAAGGCCTGCTGGGTGTAAAACCACCAGTTAAGGGCCATCATCTCCACCCAATGAGTTTCTAATACAAGTCAAGGTACACTTTGTGGCACTGGCAGGTTAGGTTCAGGGGAAAAAAAGGGTCTGGCTGCCTTTAGGCAGTCAGAGGGCACGGGCACACAAAGTATAGGCCTTAATACCTGTAATTCTCAAGAGGGGTTTGTAATTTTTTTTCATATTTTGCAGGTGTCCTGGCGGGTCTCCTAAAGGAGGTGTCCCGCCCTCATCAGAGGAGGTAAGTCCATCATTTAGACACTCTAGGTCCCCCTAGTCTCAGTTTAACTGTGACCTCCAAGAATGGATAATAATACGTGTGACCAGTCTGTGTTTTAGCAGCGTGGAAATACGTTTAAAATGATGAATAACATTGCATAATCTGTAGCCGCGCTGTGAGGAGCTAACGCTAGCTACGTGTAGCTCCGGTTTTGCGGTACTCTGTATGTAAAATAAAAGTGCTTATAAAATAAAATAACCAGTAGAGTGTGAGAGGAGACAGAGGGCGTACCAGTGGAATTAAAGTGTGGGATTTTGGTGAAACTTGTGTGTGCGTATGCTTGATTAGAAGCTCCGTTTTTGTCGTTAGCATATCCGTTAGCATAACATCAGGATAACTTCCTGTCGGCGAAAAATAGTAGAAGAAATGCAAAACGCCAGAAAACCAACTAGCGGCCAGGAGGAGTAACTGCTAGATAATAGTAATAAGTGTTTAGAATCTGTGAATTTGTTAGAGCTTCATTGTCTAAGACCTGTAAGCTTACATCCTGACTTTAGTTTTAATTAAACATTATAACAAAGATTAATGGTTTCAGTTGTGCTTCTTCAATTCTTGAACTTAATTGTGATTCATTAGTAAATGAGATTCATTATTGTGCAGACCAGAGTGTAAGTGCAGTTCAACAGTTTGACTTGCATTGGTATTTCTGATTGAATATCTTTGAACACAGTTATTGATTTTTTTAAAGTTGAATTTAATATTTAATTGATTAATTATTCATTATTTTTTAATTTCATTTTACTTCCAATTTTAAACCTTTCGAATTCTGATTTGGAACTGGATTGTGATCTTGATTTTGACTCTGATTTAGATGTTGAGTTTGATTTAGGAATTCTAACTTCAATTTTGGATTCGAGATTCCTTCACATATCCAGTATTGACTAATTTTGGTACATTTACTATTTTACATCGTTCCTAAGAATCAATTTTGACACGGACGGCGCAAACATATTTGAGAGATCGTTGACCTCTCTTACACTACAGACGTATGCTAACATTTACTGCTGACCTTTGGGCAGTTTTGTGTTTGTTTTAGTCAAGGTGCGTGGTTGAGTGGATCCAGATCTGGGAAGTGAAGCAGTGGATCCCAGTTTTGGGGTCAACGACCGCACACAATACAGCACAGAGGGTGAGTTGACTTTGATTCATGTGATGACAAGCGTGCACATTCAATACACACATTTGAATACTCCTAGGCTGCATTAATTTACATTAAAGAAGCAGAGGAAGGAAGTAGGAGAACTGGTAAGTAAACTAAGCTGTGAAGTAAGGGAAGTAGGATAACTGGTGGGAAGACTAAAATGTGAAGTAAGAGAAGTTCAGCTCAGTTTTTAAAAAAAGAAACCTTTTATTTTTCAGGAGAGGGTGAACAAATAAGTGTTTCTAAACACAATAAAATGGACTGAGACTGATCTCTGGTCTGAGAGAATCAGTGGGACTAATACAGTTTTAAAATTGAGCTCCTAACGTTTCGGCAAGTTGTGCCTTCCTCAGAGGAGAATAAAAAATGAAAGAAAGACTGGAGATATTTATACCTTCCCTAGGCGGAGCAACTAGGGAGCTTCTGATAGGCTGGAACTCCCTCTAATCAGATGGCTAAGCCGTCTCAGCTGTCTAATTGAACACCTGGCAATCAGGAGGAAACCTGTCTTAATCGGCACCAAAGGCCTGCTGGGTGTAAAACCACCAGTTAAGGGCCATCATCTCCACCCAATGAGTTTCTAATACAAGTCAAGGTACACTTTGTGGCACTGGCAGGTTAGGTTCAGGGGAAAAAAAGGGTCTGGCTGCCTTTAGGCAGTCAGAGGGCACGGGCACACAAAGTATAGGCCTTAATACCTGTAATTCTCAAGAGGGGTTTGTAATTTTTTTTCATATTTTGCAGGTGTCCTGGCGGGTCTCCTAAAGGAGGTGTCCCGCCCTCATCAGAGGAGGTAAGTCCATCATTTAGACACTCTAGGTCCCCCTAGTCTCAGTTTAACTGTGACCTCCAAGAATGGATAATAATACGTGTGACCAGTCTGTGTTTTAGCAGCGTGGAAATACGTTTAAAATGATGAATAACATTGCATAATCTGTAGCCGCGCTGTGAGGAGCTAACGCTAGCTACGTGTAGCTCCGGTTTTGCGGTACTCTGTATGTAAAATAAAAGTGCTTATAAAATAAAATAACCAGTAGAGTGTGAGAGGAGACAGAGGGCGTACCAGTGGAATTAAAGTGTGGGATTTTGGTGAAACTTGTGTGTGTGTATGCTTGATTAGAAGCTCCGTTTTTGTCGTTAGCATATCCGTTAGCATAACATCAGGATAACTTCCTGTCGGCGAAAAATAGTAGAAGAAATGCAAAACGCCAGAAAACCAACTAGCGGCCAGGAGGAGTAACTGCTAGATAATAGTAATGAGTGTTTAGAATCTGTGAATTTGTTAGAGCTTCATTGTCTAAGACCTGTAAGCTTACATCCTGACTTTAGTTTTAATTAAACATTATAACAAAGATTAATGGTTTCAGTTGTGCTTCTTCAATTCTTGAACTTAATTGTGATTCATTAGTAAATGAGATTCATTATTGTGCAGACCAGAGTGTAAGTGCAGTTCAACAGTTTGACTTGCATTGGTATTTCTGATTGAATATCTTTGAACACAGTTATTGATTTTTTTTAAAGTTGAATTTAATATTTAATTGATTAATTATTCATTATTTTTTAATTTCATTTTACTTCCAATTTTAAACCTTTCGAATTCTGATTTGGAACTGGATTGTGATCTTGATTTTGACTCTGATTTAGATGTTGAGTTTGATTTAGGAATTCTAACTTCAATTTTGGATTCGAGATTCCTTCACATATCCAGTATTGACTAATTTTGGTACATTTACTATTTTACATCGTTCCTAAGAATCAATTTTGACACGGACGGCGCAAACATATTTGAGAGATCGTTGACCTCTCTTACACTACAGACGTATGCTAACATTTACTGCTGACCTTTGGGCAGTTTTGTGTTTGTTTTAGTCAAGGTGCGTGGTTGAGTGGATCCAGATCTGGGAAGTGAAGCAGTGGATCCCAGTTTTGGAGTCACCGACCGCACACAATACAGCACAGAGGGTGAGTTGACTTTGATTCATGTGATGACAAGCGTGCACATTCAATACACACATTTGAATACTCCTAGGCTGCATTAATTTACATTAAAGAAGCAGAGGAAGGAAGTAGGAGAACTGGTAAGTAAACTAAGCTGTGAAGTAAGGGAAGTAGGAGAACTGGTGGGAAGACTAAAATGTGAAGTAAGAGAAGTTCAGCTCAGTTTTTAAAAAAAGAAACCTTTTATTTTTCAGGAGAGGGTGAACAAATAAGTGTTTCTAAACACAATAAAATGGACTGAGACTGATCTCTGGTCTGAGAGAATCAGTGGGACTAATACAGTTTTAAAATGGAGCTCCTAACGTTTCGGCAAGTTGTGCCTTCCTCAGAGGAGAATAAAAAATGAAAGAAAGACTGGAGATATTTATACCTTCCCTAGGCGGAGCAACTAGGGAGCTTCTGATAGGCTGGAACTCCCTGTAATCAGATGGCTAAGCCGTCTCAGCTGTCTAATTGAACACCTGGCAATCAGGAGGAAACCTGTCTTAATCGGCACCAAAGGCCTGCTGGGTGTAAAACCACCAGTTAAGGGCCATCATCTCCACCCAATGAGTTTCTAATACAAGTCAAGGTACACTTTGTGGCACTGGCAGGTTAGGTTCAGGGGAAAAAAAGGGTCTGGCTGCCTTTAGGCAGTCAGAGGGCACGGGCACACAAAGTATAGGCCTTAATACCTGTAATTCTCAAGAGGGGTTTGTAATTTTTTTTCATATTTTGCAGGTGTCCTGGCGGGTCTCCTAAAGGAGGTGTCCCCGCCCTCATCAGAGGAGGTAAGTCCATCATTTAGACACTCTAGGTCCCCCTAGTCTCAGTTTAACTGTGACCTCCAAGAATGGATAATAATACGTGTGACCAGTCTGTGTTTTAGCAGCGTGGAAATACGTTTAAAATGATGAATAACATTGCATAATCTGTAGCCGCGCTGTGAGGAGCTAACGCTAGCTACGTGTAGCTCCGGTTTTGCGGTACTCTGTATGTAAAATAAAAGTGCTTATAAAATAAAATAACCAGTAGAGTGTGAGAGGAGACAGAGGGCGTACCAGTGGAATTAAAGTGTGGGATGTTGGTGAAACTTGTGTGTGTGTATGCTTGATTAGAAGCTCCGTTTTTGTCGTTAGCATATCCGTTAGCATAACATCAGGATAACTTCCTGTCGGCGAAAAATAGTAGAAGAAATGCAAAACGCCAGAAAACCAACTAGCGGCCAGGAGGAGTAACTGCTAGATAATAGTAATGAGTGTTTAGAATCTGTGAATTTGTTAGAGCTTCATTGTCTAAGACCTGTAAGCTTACATCCTGACTTTAGTTTTAATTAAACATTATAACAAAGATTAATGGTTTCAGTTGTGCTTCTTCAATTCTTGAACTTAATTGTGATTCATTAGTAAATGAGATTCATTATTGTGCAGACCAGAGTGTAAGTGCAGTTCAACAGTTTGACTTGCATTGGTATTTCTGATTGAATATCTTTGAACACAGTTATTGATTTTTTTAAAGTTGAATTTAATATTTAATTGATTAATTATTCATTATTTTTTAATTTCATTTTACTTCCAATTTTAAACCTTTCGAATTCTGATTTGGAACTGGATTGTGATCTTGATTTTGACTCTGATTTAGATGTTGAGTTTGATTTAGGAATTCTAACTTCAATTTTGGATTCGAGATTCCTTCACATATCCAGTATTGACTAATTTTGGTACATTTACTATTTTACATCGTTCCTAAGAATCAATTTTGACACGGACGGCGCAAACATATTTGAGAGATCGTTGACCTCTCTTACACTACAGACGTATGCTAACATTTACTGCTGACCTTTGGGCAGTTTTGTGTTTGTTTTAGTCAAGGTGCGTGGTTGAGTGGATCCAGATCTGGGAAGTGAAGCAGTGGATCCCAGTTTTGGAGTCACCGACCGCACACAATACAGCACAGAGGGTGAGTTGACTTTGATTCATGTGATGACAAGCGTGCACATTCAATACACACATTTGAATACTCCTAGGCTGCATTAATTTACATTAAAGAAGCAGAGGAAGGAAGTAGGAGAACTGGTAAGTAAACTAAGCTGTGAAGTAAGGGAAGTAGGAGAACTGGTGGGAAGACTAAAATGTGAAGTAAGAGAAGTTCAGCTCAGTTTTAAAAAAAAGAAACCTTTTATTTTTCAGGAGAGGGTGAACAAATAAGTGTTTCTAAACACAATAAAATGGACTGAGACTGATCTCTGGTCTGAGAGAATCAGTGGGACTAATACAGTTTTAAAATGGAGCTCCTAACGTTTCGGCAAGTTGTGCCTTCCTCAGAGGAGAATAAAAAATGAAAGAAAGACTGGAGATATTTATACCTTCCCTAGGCGGAGCAACTAGGGAGCTTCTGATAGGCTGGAACTCCCTCTAATCAGATGGCTAAGCCGTCTCAGCTGTCTAATTGAACACCTGGCAATCAGGAGGAAACCTGTCTTAATCGGCACCAAAGGCCTGCTGGGTGTAAAACCACCAGTTAAGGGCCATCATCTCCACCCAATGAGTTTCTAATACAAGTCAAGGTACACTTTGTGGCACTGGCAGGTTAGGTTCAGGGGAAAAAAAGGGTCTGGCTGCCTTTAGGCAGTCAGAGGGCACGGGCACACAAAGTATAGGCCTTAATACCTGTAATTCTCAAGAGGGGTTTGTAATTTTTTTTCATATTTTGCAGGTGTCCTGGCGGGTCTCCTAAAGGAGGTGTCCCGCCCTCATCAGAGGAGGTAAGTCCATCATTTAGACACTCTAGGTCCCCCTAGTCTCAGTTTAACTGTGACCTCCAAGAATGGATAATAATACGTGTGACCAGTCTGTGTTTTAGCAGCGTGGAAATACGTTTAAAATGATGAATAACATTGCATAATCTGTAGCCGCGCTGTGAGGAGCTAACGCTAGCTACGTGTAGCTCCGGTTTTGCGGTACTCTGTATGTAAAATAAAAGTGCTTATAAAATAAAATAACCAGTAGAGTGTGAGAGGAGACAGAGGGCGTACCAGTGGAATTAAAGTGTGGGATTTTGGTGAAACTTGTGTGTGCGTATGCTTGATTAGAAGCTCCGTTTTTGTCGTTAGCATATCCGTTAGCATAACATCAGGATAACTTCCTGTCGGCGAAAAATAGTAGAAGAAATGCAAAACGCCAGAAAACCAACTAGCGGCCAGGAGGAGTAACTGCTAGATAATAGTAATAAGTGTTTAGAATCTGTGAATTTGTTAGAGCTTCATTGTCTAAGACCTGTAAGCTTACATCCTGACTTTAGTTTTAATTAAACATTATAACAAAGATTAATGGTTTCAGTTGTGCTTCTTCAATTCTTGAACTTAATTGTGATTCATTAGTAAATGAGATTCATTATTGTGCAGACCAGAGTGTAAGTGCAGTTCAACAGTTTGACTTGCATTGGTATTTCTGATTGAATATCTTTGAACACATTTATTGATTTTTTTAAAGTTGAATTTAATATTTAATTGATTAATTATTCATTATTTTTTAATTTCATTTTACTTCCAATTTTAAACCTTTCGAATTCTGATTTGGAACTGGATTGTGATCTTGATTTTGACTCTGATTTAGATGTTGAGTTTGATTTAGGAATTCTAACTTCAATTTTGGATTCGAGATTCCTTCACATATCCAGTATTGACTAATTTTGGTACATTTACTATTTTACATCGTTCCTAAGAATCAATTTTGACACGGACGGCGCAAACATATTTGAGAGATCGTTGACCTCTCTTACACTACAGACGTATGCTAACATTTACTGCTGACCTTTGGGCAGTTTTGTGTTTGTTTTAGTCAAGGTGCGTGGTTGAGTGGATCCAGATCTGGGAAGTGAAGCAGTGGATCCCAGTTTTGGGGTCAACGACCGCACACAATACAGCACAGAGGGTGAGTTGACTTTGATTCATGTGATGACAAGCGTGCACATTCAATACACACATTTGAATACTCCTAGGCTGCATTAATTTACATTAAAGAAGCAGAGGAAGGAAGTAGGAGAACTGGTAAGTAAACTAAGCTGTGAAGTAAGGGAAGTAGGATAACTGGTGGGAAGACTAAAATGTGAAGTAAGAGAAGTTCAGCTCAGTTTTTAAAAAAAGAAACCTTTTATTTTTCAGGAGAGGGTGAACAAATAAGTGTTTCTAAACACAATAAAATGGACTGAGACTGATCTCTGGTCTGAGAGAATCAGTGGGACTAATACAGTTTTAAAATGGAGCTCCTAACATTTCGGCAAGTTGTGCCTTCCTCAGAGGAGAATAAAAAATGAAAGCAAGACTGGAGATATTTATACCTTCCCTAGGCGGAGCAACTAGGGAGCTTCTGATAGGCTGGAACTCCCTCTAATCAGATGGCTAAGCCGTCTCAGCTGTCTAATTGAACACCTGGCAATCAGGAGGAAACCTGTCTTAATCGGCACCAAAGGCCTGCTGGGTGTAAAACCACCAGTTAAGGGCCATCATCTCCACCCAATGAGTTTCTAATACAAGTCAAGGTACACTTTGTGGCACTGGCAGGTTAGGTTCAGGGGAAAAAAAGGGTCTGGCTGCCTTTAGGCAGTCAGAGGGCACGGGCACACAAAGTATAGGCCTTAATACCTGTAATTCTCAAGAGGGGTTTGTAATTTTTTTTCATATTTTGCAGGTGTCCTGGCGGGTCTCCTAAAGGAGGTGTCCCCGCCCTCATCAGAGGAGGTAAGTCCATCATTTAGACACTCTAGGTCCCCCTAGTCTCAGTTTAACTGTGACCTCCAAGAATGGATAATAATACGTGTGACCAGTCTGTGTTTTAGCAGCGTGGAAATACGTTTAAAATGATGAATAACATTGCATAATCTGTAGCCGCGCTGTGAGGAGCTAACGCTAGCTACGCGTAGCTCCGGTTTTGCGGTACTCTGTATGTAAGATAAAAGTGCTTATAAAATAAAATAACCAGTAGTGTGAGAGGAGACAGAGGGCGTACCAGTGGAATTAAAGTGTGGGATTTTGGTGAAACTTGTGTGTATGCTTGATTAGAAGCTCCGTTTTTGTCGTTAGCATACCCGTTAGCATAACATCAGGATAACTTCCTGTCGGCGAAAAATAGTAGAAGAAATGCAAAACGCCAGAAAACCAACTAGCGGCCAGGAGGAGTAACTGCTAGATAATAGTAATGAGTGTTTAGAATCTGTGAATTTGTTAGAGCTTCATTGTCTAAGACCTGTAAGCTTACATCCTGACTTTAGTTTTAATTAAACATTATAACAAAGATTAATGGTTTCAGTTGTGCTTCTTCAATTCTTGAACTTAATTGTGATTCATTAGTAAATGAGATTCATTATTGTGCAGACCAGAGTGTAAGTGCAGTTCAACAGTTTGACTTGCATTGGTATTTCTGATTGAATATCTTTGAACACAGTTATTGATTTTTTTAAAGTTGAATTTAATATTTAATTGATTAATTATTCATTATTTTTTAATTTCATTTTACTTCCAATTTTAAACCTTTCGAATTCTGATTTGGAACTGGATTGTGATCTTGATTTTGACTCTGATTTAGATGTTGAGTTTGATTTAGGAATTCTAACTTCAATTTTGGATTCGAGATTCCTTCACATATCCAGTATTGACTAATTTTGGTACATTTACTATTTTACATCGTTCCTAAGAATCAATTTTGACACGGACGGCGCAAACATATTTGAGAGATCGTTGACCTCTCTTACACTACAGACGTATGCTAACATTTACTGCTGACCTTTGGGCAGTTTTGTGTTTGTTTTAGTCAAGGTGCGTGGTTGAGTGGATCCAGATCTGGGAAGTGAAGCAGTGGATCCCAGTTTTGGAGTCAACGACCGCACACAATACAGCACAGAGGGTGAGTTGACTTTGATTCATGTGATGACAAGCGTGCACATTCAATACACACATTTGAATACTCCTAGGCTGCATTAATTTACATTAAAGAAGCAGAGGAAGGAAGTAGGAGAACTGGTAAGTAAACTAAGCTGTGAAGTAAGGGAAGTAGGAGAACTGGTGGGAAGACTAAAATGTGAAGTAAGAGAAGTTCAGCTCAGTTTTTAAAAAAGAAACCTTTTATTTTTCAGGAGAGGGTGAACAAATAAGTGTTTCTAAACACAATAAAATGGACTGAGACTGATCTCTGGTCTGAGAGAATCAGTGGGACTAATACAGTTTTAAAATGGAGCTCCTAACGTTTCGGCAAGTTGTGCCTTCCTCAGAGGAGAATAAAAAATGAAAGAAAGACTGGAGATATTTATACCTTCCCTAGGCGGAGCAACTAGGGAGCTTCTGATAGGCTGGAACTCCCTCTAATCAGATGGCTAAGCCGTCTCAGCTGTCTAATTGAACACCTGGCAATCAGGAGGAAACCTGTCTTAATCGGCACCAAAGGCCTGCTGGGTGTAAAACCACCAGTTAAGGGCCATCATCTCCACCCAATGAGTTTCTAATACAAGTCAAGGTACACTTTGTGGCACTGGCAGGTTAGGTTCAGGGGGAAAAAAGGGTCTGGCTGCCTTTAGGCAGTCAGAGGGCACGGGCACACAAAGTATAGGCCTTAATACCTGTAATTCTCAAGAGGGGTTTGTAATTTTTTTTCATATTTTGCAGGTGTCCTGGCGGGTCTCCTAAAGGAGGTGTCCCGCCCTCATCAGAGGAGGTAAGTCCATCATTTAGACACTCTAGGTCCCCCTAGTCTCAGTTTAACTGTGACCTCCAAGAATGGATAATAATACGTGTGACCAGTCTGTGTTTTAGCAGCGTGGAAATACGTTTAAAATGATGAATAACATTGCATAATCTGTAGCCGCGCTGTGAGGAGCTAACGCTAGCTACGTGTAGCTCCGGTTTTGCGGTACTCTGTATGTAAAATAAAAGTGCTTATAAAATAAAATAACCAGTAGAGTGTGAGAGGAGACAGAGGGCGTACCAGTGGAATTAAAGTGTGGGATTTTGGTGAAACTTGTGTGTGTGTATGCTTGATTAGAAGCTCCGTTTTTGTCGTTAGCATATCCGTTAGCATAACATCAGGATAACTTCCTGTCGGCGAAAAATAGTAGAAGAAATGCAAAACGCCAGAAAACCAACTAGCGGCCAGGAGGAGTAACTGCTAGATAATAGTAATGAGTGTTTAGAATCTGTGAATTTGTTAGAGCTTCATTGTCTAAGACCTGTAAGCTTACATCCTGACTTTAGTTTTAATTAAACATTATAACAAAGATTAATGGTTTCAGTTGTGCTTCTTCAATTCTTGAACTTAATTGTGATTCATTAGTAAATGACATTCATTATTGTGCAGACCAGAGTGTAAGTGCAGTTCAACAGTTTGACTTGCATTGGTATTTCTGATTGAATATCTTTGAACACAGTTATTGATTTTTTTAAAGTTGAATTTAATATTTAATTGATTAATTATTCATTATTTTTTAATTTCATTTTACTTCCAATTTTAAACCTTTCGAATTCTGATTTGGAACTGGATTGTGATCTTGATTTTGACTCTGATTTAGATGTTGAGTTTGATTTAGGAATTCTAACTTCAATTTTGGATTCGAGATTCCTTCACATATCCAGTATTGACTAATTTTGGTACATTTACTATTTTACATCGTTCCTAAGAATCAATTTTGACACGGACGGCGCAAACATATTTGAGAGATCGTTGACCTCTCTTACACTACAGACGTATGCTAACATTTACTGCTGACCTTTGGGCAGTTTTGTGTTTGTTTTAGTCAAGGTGCGTGGTTGAGTGGATCCAGATCTGGGAAGTGAAGCAGTGGATCCCAGTTTTGGAGTCACCGACCGCACACAATACAGCACAGAGGGTGAGTTGACTTTGATTCATGTGATGACAAGCGTGCACATTCAATACACACATTTGAATACTCCTAGGCTGCATTAATTTACATTAAAGAAGCAGAGGAAGGAAGTAGGAGAACTGGTAAGTAAACTAAGCTGTGAAGTAAGGGAAGTAGGAGAACTGGTGGGAAGACTAAAATGTGAAGTAAGAGAAGTTCAGCTCAGTTTTTAAAAAAAGAAACCTTTTATTTTTCAGGAGAGGGTGAACAAATAAGTGTTTCTAAACACAATAAAATGGACTGAGACTGATCTCTGGTCTGAGAGAATCAGTGGGACTAATACAGTTTTAAAATGGAGCTCCTAACGTTTCGGCAAGTTGTGCCTTCCTCAGAGGAGAATAAAAAATGAAAGAAAGACTGGAGATATTTATACCTTCCCTAGGCGGAGCAACTAGGGAGCTTCTGATAGGCTGGAACTCCCTCTAATCAGATGGCTAAGCCGTCTCAGCTGTCTAATTGAACACCTGGCAATCAGGAGGAAACCTGTCTTAATCGGCACCAAAGGCCTGCTGGGTGTAAAACCACCAGTTAAGGGCCATCATCTCCACCCAATGAGTTTCTATTACAAGTCAAGGTACACTTTGTGGCACTGGCAGGTTAGGTTCAGGGGAAAAAAAGGGTCTGGCTGCCTTTAGGCAGTCAGAGGGCACGGGCACACAAAGTATAGGCCTTAATACCTGTAATTCTCAAGAGGGGTTTGTAATTTTTTTTCATATTTTGCAGGTGTCCTGGCGGGTCTCCTAAAGGAGGTGTCCCGCCCTCATCAGAGGAGGTAAGTCCATCATTTAGACACTCTAGGTCCCCCTAGTCTCAGTTTAACTGTGACCTCCAAGAATGGATAATAATACGTGTGACCAGTCTGTGTTTTAGCAGCGTGGAAATACGTTTAAAATGATGAATAACATTGCATAATCTGTAGCCGCGCTGTGAGGAGCTAACGCTAGCTACGTGTAGCTCCGGTTTTGCGGTACTCTGTATGTAAAATAAAAGTGCTTATAAAATAAAATAACCAGTAGAGTGTCAGAGGAGACAGAGGGCGTACCAGTGGAATTAAAGTGTGGGATTTTGGTGAAACTTGTGTGTGCGTATGCTTGATTAGAAGCTCCGTTTTTGTCGTTAGCATATCCGTTAGCATAACATCAGGATAACTTCCTGTCGGCGAAAAATAGTAGAAGAAATGCAAAACGCCAGAAAACCAACTAGCGGCCAGGAGGAGTAACTGCTAGATAATAGTAATAAGTGTTTAGAATCTGTGAATTTGTTAGAGCTTCATTGTCTAAGACCTGTAAGCTTACATCCTGACTTTAGTTTTAATTAAACATTATAACAAAGATTAATGGTTTCAGTTGTGCTTCTTCAATTCTTGAACTTAATTGTGATTCATTAGTAAATGAGATTCATTATTGTGCAGACCAGAGTGTAAGTGCAGTTCAACAGTTTGACTTGCATTGGTATTTCTGATTGAATATCTTTGAACACAGTTATTGATTTTTTTAAAGTTGAATTTAATATTTAATTGATTAATTATTCATTATTTTTTAATTTCATTTTACTTCCAATTTTAAACCTTTCGAATTCTGATTTGGAACTGGATTGTGATCTTGATTTTGACTCTGATTTAGATGTTGAGTTTGATTTAGGAATTCTAACTTCAATTTTGGATTCGAGATTCCTTCACATATCCAGTATTGACTAATTTTGGTACATTTACTATTTTACATCGTTCCTAAGAATCAATTTTGACACGGACGGCGCAAACATATTTGAGAGATCGTTGACCTCTCTTACACTACAGACGTATGCTAACATTTACTGCTGACCTTTGGGCAGTTTTGTGTTTGTTTTAGTCAAGGTGCGTGGTTGAGTGGATCCAGATCTGGGAAGTGAAGCAGTGGATCCCAGTTTTGGGGTCAACGACCGCACACAATACAGCACAGAGGGTGAGTTGACTTTGATTCATGTGATGACAAGCGTGCACATTCAATACACACATTTGAATACTCCTAGGCTGCATTAATTTACATTAAAGAAGCAGAGGAAGGAAGTAGGAGAACTGGTAAGTAAACTAAGCTGTGAAGTAAGGGAAGTAGGAGAACTGGTGGGAAGACTAAAATGTGAAGTAAGAGAAGTTCAGCTCAGTTTTAAAAAAAAGAAACCTTTTATTTTTCAGGAGAGGGTGAACAAATAAGTGTTTCTAAACACAATAAAATGGACTGAGACTGATCTCTGGTCTGAGAGAATCAGTGGGACTAATACAGTTTTAAAATGGAGCTCCTAACGTTTCGGCAAGTTGTGCCTTCCTCAGAGGAGAATAAAAAATGAAAGAAAGACTGGAGATATTTATACCTTCCCTAGGCGGAGCAACTAGGGAGCTTCTGATAGGCTGGAACTCCCTGTAATCAGATGGCTAAGCCGTCTCAGCTGTCTAATTGAACACCTGGCAATCAGGAGGAAACCTGTCTTAATCGGCACCAAAGGCCTGCTGGGTGTAAAACCACCAGTTAAGGGCCATCATCTCCACCCAATGAGTTTCTAATACAAGTCAAGGTACACTTTGTGGCACTGGCAGGTTAGGTTCAGGGGAAAAAAAGGGTCTGGCTGCCTTTAGGCAGTCAGAGGGCACGGGCACACAAAGTATAGGCCTTAATACCTGTAATTCTCAAGAGGGGTTTGTAATTTTTTTTCATATTTTGCAGGTGTCCTGGCGGGTCTCCTAAAGGAGGTGTCCCCGCCCTCATCAGAGGAGGTAAGTCCATCATTTAGACACTCTAGGTCCCCCTAGTCTCAGTTTAACTGTGACCTCCAAGAATGGATAATAATACGTGTGACCAGTCTGTGTTTTAGCAGCGTGGAAATACGTTTAAAATGATGAATAACATTGCATAATCTGTAGCCGCGCTGTGAGGAGCTAACGCTAGCTACGTGTAGCTCCGGTTTTGCGGTACTCTGTATGTAAAATAAAAGTGCTTATAAAATAAAATAACCAGTAGAGTGTGAGAGGAGACAGAGGGCGTACCAGTGGAATTAAAGTGTGGGATTTTGGTGAAACTTGTGTGTATGCTTGATTAGAAGCTCCGTTTTTGTCGTTAGCATATCCGTTAGCATAACATCAGGATAACTTCCTGTCGGCGAAAAATAGTAGAAGAAATGCAAAACGCCAGAAAACCAACTAGCGGCCAGGAGGAGTAACTGCTAGATAATAGTAATGAGTGTTTAGAATCTGTGAATTTGTTAGAGCTTCATTGTCTAAGACCTGTAAGCTTACATCCTGACTTTAGTTTTAATTAAACATTATAACAAAGATTAATGGTTTCAGTTGTGCTTCTTCAATTCTTGAACTTAATTGTGATTCATTAGTAAATGAGATTCATTATTGTGCAGACCAGAGTGTAAGTGCAGTTCAACAGTTTGACTTGCATTGGTATTTCTGATTGAATATCTTTGAACACAGTTATTGATTTTTTTAAAGTTGAATTTAATATTTAATTGATTAATTATTCATTTTTTAATTTCATTTTACTTCCAATTTTAAACCTTTCGAATTCTGATTTGGAACTGGATTGTGATCTTGATTTTGACTCTGATTTAGATGTTGAGTTTGATTTAGGAATTCTAACTTCAATTTTGGATTCGAGATTCCTTCACATATCCAGTATTGACTAATTTTGGTACATTTACTATTTTACATCGTTCCTAAGAATCAATTTTGACACGGACGGCGCAAACATATTTGAGAGATCGTTGACCTCTTACACTACAGACGTATGCTAACATTTACTGCTGACCTTTGGGCAGTTTTGTGTTTGTTTTAGTCAAGGTGCGTGGTTGAGTGGATCCAGATCTGGGAAGTGAAGCAGTGGATCCCAGTTTTGGAGTCAACGACCGCACACAATACAGCACAGAGGGTGAGTTGACTTTGATTCATGTGATGACAAGCGTGCACATTCAATACACACATTTGAATACTCCTAGGCTGCATTAATTTACATTAAAGAAGCAGAGGAAGGAAGTAGGAGAACTGGTAAGTAAACTAAGCTGTGAAGTAAGGGAAGTAGGAGAACTGGTGGGAAGACTAAAATGTGAAGTAAGAGAAGTTCAGCTCAGTTTTTAAAAAAAGAAACCTTTTATTTTTCAGGAGAGGGTGAACAAATAAGTGTTTCTAAACACAATAAAATGGACTGAGACTGATCTCTGGTCTGAGAGAATCAGTGGGACTAATACAGTTTTAAAATGGAGCTCCTAACGTTTCGGCAAGTTGTGCCTTCCTCAGAGGAGAATAAAAAATGAAAGAAAGACTGGAGATATTTATACCTTCCCTAGGCGGAGCAACTAGGGAGCTTCTGATAGGCTGGAACTCCCTGTAATCAGATGGCTAAGCCGTCTCAGCTGTCTAATTGAACACCTGGCAATCAGGAGGAAACCTGTCTTAATCTGCACCAAAGGCCTGCTGGGTGTAAAACCACCAGTTAAGGGCCATCATCTCCACCCAAATGAGTTTCTAATACAAGTCAAGGTACACTTTGTGGCACTGGCAGGTTAGGTTCAGGGGAAAAAAAGGGTCTGGCTGCCTTTAGGCAGTCAGAGGGCACGGGCACACAAAGTATAGGCCTTAATACCTGTAATTCTCAAGAGGGGTTTGTAATTTTTTTTCATATTTTGCAGGTGTCCTGGCGGGTCTCCTAAAGGAGGTGTCCCCGCCCTCATCAGAGGAGGTAAGTCCATCATTTAGACACTCTAGGTCCCCCTAGTCTCAGTTTAACTGTGACCTCCAAGAATGGATAATAATACGTGTGACCAGTCTGTGTTTTAGCAGCGTGGAAATACGTTTAAAATGATGAATAACATTGCATAATCTGTAGCCGCGCTGTGAGGAGCTAACGCTAGCTACGTGTAGCTCCGGTTTTGCGGTACTCTGTATGTAAAATAAAAGTGCTTATAAAATAAAATAACCAGTAGAGTGTGAGAGGAGACAGAGGGCGTACCAGTGGAATTAAAGTGTGGGATTTTGGTGAAACTTGTGTGTGCGTATGCTTGATTAGAAGCTCCGTTTTTGTCGTTAGCATATCCGTTAGCATAACATCAGGATAACTTCCTGTCGGCGAAAAATAGTAGAAGAAATGCAAAACGCCAGAAAACCAACTAGCGGCCAGGAGGAGTAACTGCTAGATAATAGTAATAAGTGTTTAGAATCTGTGAATTTGTTAGAGCTTCATTGTCTAAGACCTGTAAGCTTACATCCTGACTTTAGTTTTAATTAAACATTATAACAAAGATTAATGGTTTCAGTTGTGCTTCTTCAATTATTGAACTTAATTGTGATTCATTAGTAAATGAGATTCATTATTGTGCAGACCAGAGTGTAAGTGCAGTTCAACAGTTTGACTTGCATTGGTATTTCTGATTGAATATCTTTGAACACAGTTATTGATTTTTTTAAAGTTGAATTTAATATTTAATTGATTAATTATTCATTATTTTTTAATTTCATTTTACTTCCAATTTTAAACCTTTCGAATTCTGATTTGGAACTGGATTGTGATCTTGATTTTGACTCTGATTTAGATGTTGAGTTTGATTTAGGAATTCTAACTTCAATTTTGGATTCGAGATTCCTTCACATATCAAGCATTGACAAATTTTGGTACATTTACTATTTTACATCGTTCCTAAGAATCAATTTTGACACGGACGGCGCAAACATATTTGAGAGATCGTTGACCTCTCTTACACTACAGACGTATGCTAACATTTACTGCTGACCTTTGGGCAGTTTTGTGTTTGTTTTAGTCAAGGTGCGTGGTTGAGTGGATCCAGATCTGGGAAGTGAAGCAGTGGATCCCAGTTTTGGAGTCAACGACCGCACACAATACAGCACAGAGGGTGAGTTGACTTTGATTCATGTGATGACAAGCGTGCACATTCAATACACACATTTGAATACTCCTAGGCCGCATTAATTTACATTAAAGAAGCAGAGGAAGGAAGTAGGAGAACTGGTAAGTAAACTAAGCTGTGAAGTAAGGGAAGTAGGAGAACTGGTGGGAAGACTAAAATGTGAAGTAAGAGAAGTTCAGCTCAGTTTTTTTTAAAAGAAACCTTTTATTTTTCAGGAGAGGGTGAACAAATAAGTGTTTCTAAACACAATAAAATGGACTGAGACTGATCTCTGGTCTGAGAGAATCAGTGGGACTAATACAGTTTTAAAATGGAGCTCCTAACGTTTCGGCAAGTTGTGCCTTCCTCAGAGGAGAATAAAAAATGAAAGAAAGACTGGAGATATTTATACCTTCCCTAGGCGGAGCAACTAGGGAGCTTCTGATAGGCTGGAACTCCCTGTAATCAGATGGCTAAGCCGTCTCAGCTGTCTAATTGAACACCTGGCAATCAGGAGGAAACCTGTCTTAATCGGCACCAAAGGCCTGCTGGGTGTAAAACCACCAGTTAAGGGGCATCATCTCCACCCAATGAGTTTCTAATGCAAGTCAAGGTACACTTTGTGGCACTGGCAGGTTAGGTTCAGGGGAAAAAAAGGGTCTGGCTGCCTTTAGGCAGTCAGAGGGCACGGGCACACAAAGTATAGGCCTTAATACCTGTAATTCTCAAGAGGGGTTTGTAATTTTTTTTCATATTTTGCAGGTGTCCTGGCGGGTCTCCTAAAGATGGTGTCCCCGCCCTCATCAGAGGAGGTAAGTCCATCATTTAGACACTCTAGGTCCCCCTAGTCTCAGTTTAACTGTGACCTCCAAGAATGGATAATAATACGTGTGACCAGTCTGTGTTTTAGCAGCGTGGAAATACGTTTAAAATGATGAATAACATTGCATAATCTGTAGCCGCGCTGTGAGGAGCTAACGCTAGCTACGTGTATCTCCGGTTTTGCGGTACTCTGTATGTAAAATAAAAGTGCTTATAAAATAAAATAACCAGTAGAGTGTGAGAGGAGACAGAGGGCGTACCAGTGGAATTAAAGTGTGGGATTTTGGTGAAACTTGTGTGTGTGTATGCTTGATTAGAAGCTCCGTTTTTGTCGTTAGCATATCCGTTGCATTAACATCAGGATAACTTCCTGTCGGCGAAAAATAGTAGAAGAAATGCAAAACGCCAGAAAACCAACTAGCGGCCAGGAGGAGTAACTGCTAGATAATAGTAATGAGTGTTTAGAGTCTGTGAATTTGTTAGAGCTTCATTGTCTAAGACCTGTAAACTTACATCCTGACTTTAGTTTTAATTAAACATTATAACAAAGATTAATGGTTTCAGTTGTGCTTCTTCAATTCTTGAACTTAATTGTGATTCATTAGTAAATGAGATTCATTATTGTGCAGACCAGAGTGTAAGTGCAGTTCAACAGTTTGACTTGCATTGGTATTTCTGATTGAATATCTTTGAACACAGTTATTGATTTTTTTAAAGTTGAATTTAATATTTAATTGATTAATTATTCATTATTTTTTAATTTCATTTTACTTCCAATTTTAAACCTTTCGAATTCTGATTTGGAACTGGATTGTGATCTTGATTTTGACTCTGATTTAGATGTTGAGTTTGATTTAGGAATTCTAACTTCAATTTTGGATTCGAGATTCCTTCACATATCCAGTATTGACTAATTTTGGTACATTTACTATTTTACATCGTTCCTAAGAATCAATTTTGACACGGACGGCGCAAACATATTTGAGAGATCGTTGACCTCTCTTACACTACAGACGTATGCTAACATTTACTGCTGACCTTTGGGCAGTTTTGTTTTTGTTTTAGTCAAGGTGCGTGGTTGAGTGGATCCAGATCTGGGAAGTGAAGCAGTGGATCCCAGTTTTGGAGTCAACGACCGCACACAATACAGCACAGAGGGTGAGTTGACTTTGATTCATGTGATGACAAGCGTGCACATTCAATACACACATTTGAATACTCCTAGGCTGCATTAATTTACATTAAAGAAGCAGAGGAAGGAAGTAGGAGAACTGGTAAGTAAACTAAGCTGTGAAGTAAGGGAAGTAGGAGAACTGGTGGGAAGACTAAAATGTGAAGTAAGAGAAGTTCAGCTCAGTTTTTAAAAAAAGAAACCTTTTATTTTTCAGGAGAGGGTGAACAAATAAGTGTTTCTAAACACAATAAAATGGACTGAGACTGATCTCTGGTCTGAGAGAATCAGTGGGACTAATACAGTTTTAAAATGGAGCTCCTAACGTTTCAGCAAGTTGTGCCTTCCTCAGAGGAGAATAAAAAATGAAAGAAAGACTGGAGATATTTATACCTTCCCTAGGCGGAGCAACTAGGGAACTTCTGATAGGCTGGAACTCCCTCTAATCAGATGGCTAAGCCGTCTCAGCTGTCTAATTGAACACCTGGCAATCAGGAGGAAACCTGTCTTAATCGGCACCAAAGGCCTGCTGGGTGTAAAACCACCAGTTAAGGGCCATCATCTCCACCCAATGAGTTTCTAATACAAGTCAAGGTACACTTTGTGGCACTGGCAGGTTAGGTTCAGGGGAAAAAAAGGGTCTGGCTGCCTTTAGGCAGTCAGAGGGCACGGGCACACAAAGTATAGGCCTTAATACCTGTAATTCTCAAGAGGGGTTTGTAATTTTTTTTCATATTTTGCAGGTGTCCTGGCGGGTCTCCTAAAGGAGGTGTCCCGCCCTCATCAGAGGAGGTAAGTCCATCATTTAGACACTCTAGGTCCCCCTAGTCTCAGTTTAACTGTGACCTCCAAGAATGGATAATAATACGTGTGACCAGTCTGTGTTTTAGCAGCGTGGAAATACGTTTAAAATGATGAATAACATTGCATAATCTGTAGCCGCGCTGTGAGGAGCTAACGCTAGCTACGTGTAGCTCCGGTTTTGCGGTACTCTGTATGTAAAATAAAAGTGCTTATAAAATAAAATAACCAGTAGAGTGTGAGAGGAGACAGAGGGCGTACCAGTGGAATTAAAGTGTGGGATTTTGGTGAAACTTGTGTGTATGCTTGATTAGAAGCTCCGTTTTTGTCGTTAGCATATCCGTTAGCATAACATCAGGATAACTTCCTGTCGGCGAAAAATAGTAGAAGAAATGCAAAACGCCAGAAAACCAACTAGCGGCCAGGAGGAGTAACTGCTAGATAATAGTAATGAGTGTTTAGAATCTGTGAATTTGTTAGAGCTTCATTGTCTAAGACCTGTAAGCTTACATCCTGACTTTAGTTTTAATTAAACATTATAACAAAGATTAATGGTTTCAGTTGTGCTTCTTCAATTCTTGAACTTAATTGTGATTCATTAGTAAATGAGATTCATTATTGTGCAGACCAGAGTGTAAGTGCAGTTCAACAGTTTGACTTGCATTGGTATTTCTGATTGAATATCTTTGAACACAGTTATTGATTTTTTTAAAGTTGAATTTAATATTTAATTGATTAATTATTCATTTTTTAATTTCATTTTACTTCCAATTTTAAACCTTTCGAATTCTGATTTGGAACTGGATTGTGATCTTGATTTTGACTCTGATTTAGATGTTGAGTTTGATTTAGGAATTCTAACTTCAATTTTGGATTCGAGATTCCTTCACATATCCAGTATTGACTAATTTTGGTACATTTACTATTTTACATCGTTCCTAAGAATCAATTTTGACACGGACGGCGCAAACATATTTGAGAGATCGTTGACCTCTTACACTACAGACGTATGCTAACATTTACTGCTGACCTTTGGGCAGTTTTGTGTTTGTTTTAGTCAAGGTGCGTGGTTGAGTGGATCCAGATCTGGGAAGTGAAGCAGTGGATCCCAGTTTTGGAGTCAACGACCGCACACAATACAGCACAGAGGGTGAGTTGACTTTGATTCATGTGATGACAAGCGTGCACATTCAATACACACATTTGAATACTCCTAGGCTGCATTAATTTACATTAAAGAAGCAGAGGAAGGAAGTAGGAGAACTGGTAAGTAAACTAAGCTGTGAAGTAAGGGAAGTAGGAGAACTGGTGGGAAGACTAAAATGTGAAGTAAGAGAAGTTCAGCTCAGTTTTAAAAAAAAGAAACCTTTTATTTTTCAGGAGAGGGTGAACAAATAAGTGTTTCTAAACACAATAAAATGGACTGAGACTGATCTCTGGTCTGAGAGAATCAGTGGGACTAATACAGTTTTAAAATGGAGCTCCTAACGTTTCGGCAAGTTGTGCCTTCCTCAGAGGAGAATAAAAAATGAAAGAAAGACTGGAGATATTTATACCTTCCCTAGGCGGAGCAACTAGGGAGCTTCTGATAGGCTGGAACTCCCTGTAATCAGATGGCTAAGCCGTCTCAGCTGTCTAATTGAACACCTGGCAATCAGGAGGAAACCTGTCTTAATCTGCACCAAAGGCCTGCTGGGTGTAAAACCACCAGTTAAGGGCCATCATCTCCACCCAAATGAGTTTCTAATACAAGTCAAGGTACACTTTGTGGCACTGGCAGGTTAGGTTCAGGGGAAAAAAAGGGTCTGGCTGCCTTTAGGCAGTCAGAGGGCACGGGCACACAAAGTATAGGCCTTAATACCTGTAATTCTCAAGAGGGGTTTGTAATTTTTTTTCATATTTTGCAGGTGTCCTGGCGGGTCTCCTAAAGGAGGTGTCCCCGCCCTCATCAGAGGAGGTAAGTCCATCATTTAGACACTCTAGGTCCCCCTAGTCTCAGTTTAACTGTGACCTCCAAGAATGGATAATAATACGTGTGACCAGTCTGTGTTTTAGCAGCGTGGAAATACGTTTAAAATGATGAATAACATTGCATAATCTGTAGCCGCGCTGTGAGGAGCTAACGCTAGCTACGTGTAGCTCCGGTTTTGCGGTACTCTGTATGTAAAATAAAAGTGCTTATAAAATAAAATAACCAGTAGAGTGTGAGAGGAGACAGAGGGCGTACCAGTGGAATTAAAGTGTGGGATTTTGGTGAAACTTGTGTGTGCGTATGCTTGATTAGAAGCTCCGTTTTTGTCGTTAGCATATCCGTTAGCATAACATCAGGATAACTTCCTGTCGGCGAAAAATAGTAGAAGAAATGCAAAACGCCAGAAAACCAACTAGCGGCCAGGAGGAGTAACTGCTAGATAATAGTAATAAGTGTTTAGAATCTGTGAATTTGTTAGAGCTTCATTGTCTAAGACCTGTAAGCTTACATCCTGACTTTAGTTTTAATTAAACATTATAACAAAGATTAATGGTTTCAGTTGTGCTTCTTCAATTCTTGAACTTAATTGTGATTCATTAGTAAATGAGATTCATTATTGTGCAGACCAGAGTGTAAGTGCAGTTCAACAGTTTGACTTGCATTGGTATTTCTGATTGAATATCTTTGAACACAGTTATTGATTTTTTTAAAGTTGAATTTAATATTTAATTGATTAATTATTCATTATTTTTTAATTTCATTTTACTTCCAATTTTAAACCTTTTGAATTCTGATTTGGAACTGGATTGTGATCTTGATTTTGACTCTGATTTAGATGTTGAGTTTGATTTAGGAATTCTAACTTCAATTTTGGATTCGAGATTCCTTCACATATCCAGTATTGACTAATTTTGGTACATTTACTATTTTACATCGTTCCTAAGAATCAATTTTGACACGGACGGCGCAAACATATTTGAGAGATCGTTGACCTCTCTTACACTACAGACGTATGCTAACATTTACTGCTGACCTTTGGGCAGTTTTGTGTTTGTTTTAGTCAAGGTGCGTGGTTGAGTGGATCCAGATCTGGGAAGTGAAGCAGTGGATCCCAGTTTTGGAGTCAACGACCGCACACAATACAGCACAGAGGGTGAGTTGACTTTGATTCATGTGATGACAAGCGTGCACATTCAATACACACATTTGAATACTCCGAGGCTGCATTAATTTACATTAAAGAAGCAGAGGAAGGAAGTAGGAGAACTGGTAAGTAAACTAAGCTGTGAAGTAAGGGAAGTAGGAGAACTGGTGGGAAGACTAAAATGTGAAGTAAGAGAAGTTCAGCTCAGTTTTAAAAAAAAGAAACCTTTTATTTTTCAGGAGAGGGTGAACAAATAAGTGTTTCTAAACACAATAAAATGGACTGAGACTGATCTCTGGTCTGAGAGAATCAGTGGGACTAATACAGTTTTAAAATGGAGCTCCTAACATTTCGGCAAGTTGTGCCTTCCTCAGAGGAGAATAAAAAATGAAAGAAAGACTGGAGATATTTATACCTTCCCTAGGCGGAGCAACTAGGGAGCTTCTGATAGGCTGGAACTCCCTCTAATCAGATGGCTAAGCCGTCTCAGCTGTCTAATTGAACACCTGGCAATCAGGAGGAAACCTGTCTTAATCGGCACCAAAGGCCTGCTGGGTGTAAAACCACCAGTTAAGGGCCATCATCTCCACCCAATGAGTTTCTAATACAAGTCAAGGTACACTTTGTGGCACTGGCAGGTTAGGTTCAGGGGAAAAAAAGGGTCTGGCTGCCTTTAGGCAGTCAGAGGGCACGGGCACACAAAGTATAGGCCTTAATACCTGTAATTCTCAAGAGGGGTTTGTAATTTTTTTTCATATTTTGCAGGTGTCCTGGCGGGTCTCCTAAAGGAGGTGTCCCCGCCCTCATCAGAGGAGGTAAGTCCATCATTTAGACACTCTAGGTCCCCCTAGTCTCAGTTTAACTGTGACCTCCAAGAATGGATAATAATACGTGTGACCAGTCTGTGTTTTAGCAGCGTGGAAATACGTTTAAAATGATGAATAACATTGCATAATCTGTAGCCGCGCTGTGAGGAGCTAACGCTAGCTACGTGTAGCTCCGGTTTTGCGGTACTCTGTATGTAAAATAAAAGTGCTTATAAAATAAAATAACCAGTAGAGTGTGAGAGGAGACAGAGGGCGTACCAGTGGAATTAAAGTGTGGGATTTTGGTGAAACTTGTGTGTGTATGCTTGATTAGAAGCTCCGTTTTTGTCGTTAGCATATCCGTTAGCATAACATCAGGATAACTTCCTGTCGGCGAAAAATAGTAGAAGAAATGCAAAACGCCAGAAAACCAACTAGCGGCCAGGAGGAGTAACTGCTAGATAATAGTAATGAGTGTTTAGAATCTGTGAATTTGTTAGAGCTTCATTGTCTAAGACCTGTAAGCTTACATCCTGACTTTAGTTTTAATTAAACATTATAACAAAGATTAATGGTTTCAGTTGTGCTTCTTCAATTCTTGAACTTAATTGTGATTCATTAGTAAATGAGATTCATTATTGTGCAGACCAGAGTGTAAGTGCAGTTCAACAGTTTGACTTGCATTGGTATTTCTGATTGAATATCTTTGAACACAGTTATTGATTTTTTTAAAGTTGAATTTAATATTTAATTGATTAATTATTCATTATTTTTTAATTTCATTTTACTTCCAATTTTAAACCTTTCGAATTCTGATTTGGAACTGGATTGTGATCTTGATTTTGACTCTGATTTAGATGTTGAGTTTGATTTAGGAATTCTAACTTCAATTTTGGATTCGAGATTCCTTCACATATCAAGCATTGACTAATTTTGGTACATTTACATCGTTCCTAAGAATCAATTTTGACACGGACGGCGCAAACATATTTGAGAGATCGTTGACCTCTCTTACACTACAGACGTATGCTAACATTTACTGCTGACCTTTGGGCAGTTTTGTGTTTGTTTTAGTCAAGGTGCGTGGTTGAGTGGATCCAGATCTGGGAAGTGAAGCAGTGGATCCCAGTTTTGGAGTCAACGACCGCACACAATACAGCACAGAGGGTGAGTTGACTTTGATTCATGTGATGACAAGCGTGCACATTCAATACACACATTTGAATACTCCTAGGCCGCATTAATTTACATTAAAGAAGCAGAGGAAGGAAGTAGGAGAACTGGTAAGTAAACTAAGCTGTGAAGTAAGGGAAGTAGGAGAACTGGTGGGAAGACTAAAATGTGAAGTAAGAGAAGTTCAGCTCAGTTTTTTTTAAAAGAAACCTTTTATTTTTCAGGAGAGGGTGAACAAATAAGTGTTTCTAAACACAATAAAATGGACTGAGACTGATCTCTGGTCTGAGAGAATCAGTGGGACTAATACAGTTTTAAAATGGAGCTCCTAACGTTTCGGCAAGTTGTGCCTTCCTCAGAGGAGAATAAAAAATGAAAGAGAGACTGGAGATATTTATACCTTCCCTAGGCGGAGCAACTAGGGAGCTTCTGATAGGCTGGAACTCCCTCTAATCAGATGGCTAAGCCGTCTCAGCTGTCTAATTGAACACCTGGCAATCAGGAGGAAACCTGTCTTAATCGGCACCAAAGGCCTGCTGGGTGTAAAACCACCAGTTAAGGGCCATCATCTCCACCCAATGAGTTTCTAATACAAGTCAAGGTACACTTTGTGGCACTGGCAGGTTAGGTTCAGGGGAAAAAAAGGGTCTGGCTGCCTTTAGGCAGTCAGAGGGCACGGGCACACAAAGTATAGGCCTTAATACCTGTAATTCTCAAGAGGGGTTTGTAATTCTTTTTCATATTTTGCAGGTGTCCTGGCGGGTCTCCTAAAGGAGGTGTCCCCGCCCTCATCAGAGGAGGTAAGTCCATCATTTAGACACTCTAGGTCCCCCCTAGTCTCAGTTTAACTGTGACCTCCAAGAATGGATAATAATACGTGTGACCAGTCTGTGTTTTAGCAGCGTGGAAATACGTTTAAAATGATGAATAACATTGCATAATCTGTAGCCGCGCTGTGAGGAGCTAACGCTAGCTACGTGTAGCTCCGGTTTTGCGGTACTCTGTATGTAAAATAAAAGTGCTTATAAAATAAAATAACCAGTAGAGTGTGAGAGGAGACAGAGGGCGTACCAGTGGAATTAAAGTGTGGGATTTTGGTGAAACTTGTGTGTGTATGCTTGATTAGAAGCTCCGTTTTTGTCGTTAGCATATCCGTTAGCATAACATCAGGATAACTTCCTGTCGGCGAAAAATAGTAGAAGAAATGCAAAACGCCAGAAAACCAACTAGCGGCCAGGAGGAGTAACTGCTAGATAATAGTAATGAGTGTTTAGAATCTGTGAATTTGTTAGAGCTTCATTGTCTAAGACCTGTAAGCTTACATCCTGACTTTAGTTTTAATTAAACATTATAACAAAGATTAATGGTTTCAGTTGTGCTTCTTCAATTCTTGAACTTAATTGTGATTCATTAGTAAATGAGATTCATTATTGTGCAGACCAGAGTGTAAGTGCAGTTCAACAGTTTGACTTGCATTGGTATTTCTGATTGAATATCTTTGAACACAGTTATTGATTTTTTTAAAGTTGAATTTAATATTTAATTGATTAATTATTCATTATTTTTTAATTTCATTTTACTTCCAATTTTAAACCTTTCGAATTCTGATTTGGAACTGTATTGTGATCTTGATTTTGACTCTGATTTAGATGTTGAGTTTGATTTAGGAATTCTAACTTCAATTTTGGATTCGAGATTCCTTCACATATCCAGTATTGACTAATTTTGGTACATTTACTATTTTACATCGTTCCTAAGAATCAATTTTGACACGGACGGCGCAAACATATTTGAGAGATCGTTGACCTCTTACACTACAGACGTATGCTAACATTTACTGCTGACCTTTGGGCAGTTTTGTGTTTGTTTTAGTCAAGGTGCGTGGTTGAGTGGATCCAGATCTGGGAAGTGAAGCAGTGGATCCCAGTTTTGGAGTCAACGACCGCACACAATACAGCACAGAGGGTGAGTTGACTTTGATTCATGTGATGACAAGCGTGCACATTCAATACACACATTTGAATACTCCTAGGCTGCATTAATTTACATTAAAGAAGCAGAGGAAGGAAGTAGGAGAACTGGTAAGTAAACTAAGCTGTGAAGTAAGGGAAGTAGGAGAACTGGTGGGAAGACTAAAATGTGAAGTAAGAGAAGTTCAGCTCAGTTTTAAAAAAAAGAAACCTTTTATTTTTCAGGAGAGGGTGAACAAATAAGTGTTTCTAAACACAATAAAATGGACTGAGACTGATCTCTGGTCTGAGAGAATCAGTGGGACTAATACAGTTTTAAAATGGAGCTCCTAACGTTTCGGCAAGTTGTGCCTTCCTCAGAGGAGAATAAAAAATGAAAGAAAGACTGGAGATATTTATACCTTCCCTAGGCGGAGCAACTAGGGAGCTTCTGATAGGCTGGAACTCCCTGTAATCAGATGGCTAAGCCGTCTCAGCTGTCTAATTGAACACCTGGCAATCAGGAGGAAACCTGTCTTAATCGGCACCAAAGGCCTGCTGGGTGTAAAACCACCAGTTAAGGGCCATCATCTCCACCCAAATGAGTTTCTAATACAAGTCAAGGTACACTTTGTGGCACTGGCAGGTTAGGTTCAGGGGAAAAAAAGGGTCTGGCTGCCTTTAGGCAGTCAGAGGGCACGGGCACACAAAGTATAGGCCTTAATACCTGTAATTCTCAAGAGGGGTTTGTAATTTTTTTTCATATTTTGCAGGTGTCCTGGCGGGTCTCCTAAAGGAGGTGTCCCCGCCCTCATCAGAGGAGGTAAGTCCATCATTTAGACACTCTAGGTCCCCCTAGTCTCAGTTTAACTGTGACCTCCAAGAATGGATAATAATACGTGTGACCAGTCTGTGTTTTAGCAGCGTGGAAATACGTTTAAAATGATGAATAACATTGCATAATCTGTAGCCGCGCTGTGAGGAGCTAACGCTAGCTACGTGTAGCTCCGGTTTTGCGGTACTCTGTATGTAAAATAAAAGTGCTTATAAAATAAAATAACCAGTAGAGTGTGAGAGGAGACAGAGGGCGTACCAGTGGAATTAAAGTGTGGGATTTTGGTGAAACTTGTGTGTGCGTATGCTTGATTAGAAGCTCCGTTTTTGTCGTTAGCATATCCGTTAGCATAACATCAGGATAACTTCCTGTCGGCGAAAAATAGTAGAAGAAATGCAAAACGCCAGAAAACCAACTAGCAGCCAGGAGGAGTAACTGCTAGATAATAGTAATAAGTGTTTAGAATCTGTGAATTTGTTAGAGCTTCATTGTCTAAGACCTGTAAGCTTACATCCTGACTTTAGTTTTAATTAAACATTATAACAAAGATTAATGGTTTCAGTTGTGCTTCTTCAATTCTTGAACTTAATTGTGATTCATTAGTAAATGAGATTCATTATTGTGCAGACCAGAGTGTAAGTGCAGTTCAACAGTTTGACTTGCATTGGTATTTCTGATTGAATATCTTTGAACACAGTTATTGATTTTTTTAAAGTTGAATTTAATATTTAATTGATTAATTATTCATTATTTTTTAATTTCATTTTATTTCCAATTTTAAACCTTTCGAATTCTGATTTGGAACTGTATTGTGATCTTGATTTTGACTCTGATTTAGATGTTGAGTTTGATTTAGGAATTCTAACTTCAATTTTGGATTCGAGATTCCTTCACATATCCAGTATTGACTAATTTTGGTACATTTACTATTTTACATCGTTCCTAAGAATCAATTTTGACACGGACGGCGCAAACATATTTGAGAGATCGTTGACCTCTCTTACACTACAGACGTATGCTAACATTTACTGCTGACCTTTGGGCAGTTTTGTGTTTGTTTTAGTCAAGGTGCGTGGTTGAGTGGATCCAGATCTGGGAAGTGAAGCAGTGGATCCCAGTTTTGGAGTCAACGACCGCACACAATACAGCACAGAGGGTGAGTTGACTTTGATTCATGTGATGACAAGCGTGCACATTCAATACACACATTTGAATACTCCTAGGCTGCATTAATTTACATTAAAGAAGCAGAGGAAGGAAGTAGGAGAACTGGTAAGTAAACTAAGCTGTGAAGTAAGGGAAGTAGGAGAACTGGTGGGAAGACTAAAATGTGAAGTAAGAGAAGTTCAGCTCAGTTTAAAAAAAAAGAAACCTTTTATTTTTCAGGAGAGGGTGAACAAATAAGTGTTTCTAAACACAATAAAATGGACTGAGACTGATCTCTGGTCTGAGAGAATCAGTGGGACTAATACAGTTTTAAAATGGAGCTCCTAACGTTTCGGCAAGTTGTGCCTTCCTCAGAGGAGAATAAAAAATGAAAGAAAGACTGGAGATATTTATACCTTCCCTAGGCGGAGCAACTAGGGAGCTTCTGATAGGCTGGAACTCCCTGTAATCAGATGGCTAAGCCGTCTCAGCTGTCTAATTGAACACCTGGCAATCAGGAGGAAACCTGTCTTAATCGGCACCAAAGGCCTGCTGGGTGTAAAACCACCAGTTAAGGGGCATCATCTCCACCCAATGAGTTTCTAATGCAAGTCAAGGTACACTTTGTGGCACTGGCAGGTTAGGTTCAGGGGAAAAAAAGGGTCTGGCTGCCTTTAGGCAGTCAGAGGGCACGGGCACACAAAGTATAGGCCTTAATACCTGTAATTCTCAAGAGGGGTTTGTAATTTTTTTTCATATTTTGCAGGTGTCCTGGCGGGTCTCCTAAAGGAGGTGTCCCCGCCCTCATCAGAGGAGGTAAGTCCATCATTTAGACACTCTAGGTCCCCCTAGTCTCAGTTTAACTGTGACCTCCAAGAATGGATAATAATACGTGTGACCAGTCTGTGTTTTAGCAGCGTGGAAATACGTTTAAAATGATGAATAACATTGCATAATCTGTAGCCGCGCTGTGAGGAGCTAACGCTAGCTACGTGTATCTCCGGTTTTGCGGTACTCTGTATGTAAAATAAAAGTGCTTATAAAATAAAATAACCAGTAGAGTGTGAGAGGAGACAGAGGGCGTACCAGTGGAATTAAAGTGTGGGATTTTGGTGAAACTTGTGTGTGTGTATGCTTGATTAGAAGCTCCGTTTTTGTCGTTAGCATATCCGTTGCATTAACATCAGGATAACTTCCTGTCGGCGAAAAATAGTAGAAGAAATGCAAAACGCCAGAAAACCAACTAGCGGCCAGGAGGAGTAACTGCTAGATAATAGTAATGAGTGTTTAGAGTCTGTGAATTTGTTAGAGCTTCATTGTCTAAGACCTGTAAACTTACATCCTGACTTTAGTTTTAATTAAACATTATAACAAAGATTAATGGTTTCAGTTGTGCTTCTTCAATTCTTGAACTTAATTGTGATTCATTAGTAAATGAGATTCATTATTGTGCAGACCAGAGTGTAAGTGCAGTTCAACAGTTTGACTTGCATTGGTATTTCTGATTGAATATCTTTGAACACAGTTATTGATTTTTTTAAAGTTGAATTTAATATTTAATTGATTAATTATTCATTATTTTTTAATTTCATTTTACTTCCAATTTTAAACCTTTCGAATTCTGATTTGGAACTGGATTGTGATCTTGATTTTGACTCTGATTTAGATGTTGAGTTTGATTTAGGAATTCTAACTTCAATTTTGGATTCGAGATTCCTTCACATATCCAGTATTGACTAATTTTGGTACATTTACTATTTTACATCGTTCCTAAGAATCAATTTTGACACGGACGGCGCAAACATATTTGAGAGATCGTTGACCTCTCTTACACTACAGACGTATGCTAACATTTACTGCTGACCTTTGGGCAGTTTTGTGTTTGTTTTAGTCAAGGTGCGTGGTTGAGTGGATCCAGATCTGGGAAGTGAAGCAGTGGATCCCAGTTTTGGGGTCAACGACCGCACACAATACAGCACAGAGGGTGAGTTGACTTTGATTCATGTGATGACAAGCGTGCACATTCAATACACACATTTGAATACTCCTAGGCTGCATTAATTTACATTAAAGAAGCAGAGGAAGGAAGTAGGAGAACTGGTAAGTAAACTAAGCTGTGAAGTAAGGGAAGTAGGAGAACTGGTGGGAAGACTAAAATGTGAAGTAAGAGAAGTTCAGCTCAGTTTTAAAAAAAAGAAACCTTTTATTTTTCAGGAGAGGGTGAACAAATAAGTGTTTCTAAACACAATAAAATGGACTGAGACTGATCTCTGGTCTGAGAGAATCAGTGGGACTAATACAGTTTTAAAATGGAGCTCCTAACCAATGTTCCCTCTAAGCTGCGCGCTTGAGCAATCGCGCACTGCTCGCACATTCTCAGCGCACAAGAAAATCTATGCAGCGCATAAAATACAATTCAACATAAACGTATTAATTAATATCTAATATTAGTCCTAATCTTATCTAATCAATTAAACCAATAATAATAATAATAATAATAATAATTTTGTTTTCTGTACTATTTTGCAACGTAACTCAGTGAGTGACAGGTGTCCAGCCAATGATACGATTCGGTTCACTTACGCTACGCAGCCAATCATAGCATTGACACTATTGCACTGCCCATTCGCCCCGTGCAGGTTAGCTAGCTATCAACAGTGCGGCGGAGTTACGAGACGCAAATGCTAACCCCTTATCATGGCGAAACGAACGGGCAGCGACACATCCACTCACCAAGCCATTGGAAAAAAGAAATGTGGTTCTTTTAAGATGGAATGGCTGTCGGAGTATGTTCAAATAGAAGAACAAGCGGTGAAACTGGGTGAGATTTTTTCTTTTTCGAGGGGGAAGGGTCTACTCTGCAAAACATGCAGCGAAGCTAAAGTAGCAAATGAGTTTTCCGAGGGAAAAATGTGGACTGAATGGAAGTTGGACTACCTCAAGCGTCACATTCAGCAGAAAAAACTAAAACTAAAATCAAAACAGCATCCAGAAATCATCTTGAAGTGGCACATTTGGACCAGCTGATGCGCATTAAGTCAAAGCAAGAAGCAGACGAAGCCATCAACCTGGACAAAGTGTACAACCATTGGAGAAGTGAGAAGGACAGACGTGAAAAATAAGGTAAAATTTAAGTCAGATTTGTGCATATTCTCGTGACATTTATTAAGATTTTTTACTTATGGATATTAATCATTAAATTATGTTACTACTAGATCATTTATGGGTAGTAGAAATGATAATAAAAAACTGAGTAATTACATATTTTACAGACAGAGTTACAGGAATTTACACTGTATCACAAGCTACAGCACACGTCATTGTGCAAAATGTGAATGTTTTAATGTGAACAAAATGTTATGTCTGAAAGGTGTATATGTATCATTTCTTCCAGAACAGGACCCTCACACAGGCCACAACAGGACCCTCACACAGGCCAAAGCAAGACTCTTCCCATGGCCAAAGCAAGACTCTCACATAAAACATACTACACATCTCATGAACAACAAGATTTTTGTCTTTTTCCTTTAAAGTTTGTCAAATCACTTATATTAAAAGTAAACTAGTGAAAATTGCTGCTGTAATTTGATTCTTTTAATAAGCCATGTAACTTGCTATGATCCAAGGTTTTGAACAGGTGTGATACTGGTGTGTGGCCACAGCGTGCACATCTGATGTTGCTCACAGTGGTCCTCAGTGTGCTCAGGGAGCTTGTGTGTATGCCCAGACACATGAAAAATTAGAGGGAACATTGCTCCTAACGTTTCGGCAAGTTGTGCCTTCCTCAGAGGAGAATAAAAAATGAAAGAAAGACTGGAGATATTTATACCTTCCCTAGGCGGAGCAACTAGGGAGCTTCTGATAGGCTGGAACTCCCTCTAATCAGATGGCTAAGCCGTCTCAGCTGTCTAATTGAACACCTGGCAATCAGGAGGAAACCTGTCTTAATCGGCACCAAAGGCCTGCTGGGTGTAAAACCACCAGTTAAGGGCCATCATCTCCACCCAATGAGTTTCTAATACAAGTCAAGGTACACTTTGTGGCACTGGCAGGTTAGGTTCAGGGGGAAAAAAGGGTCTGGCTGCCTTTAGGCAGTCGGAGGGCACGGGCACACAAAGTATAGGCCTTAATACCTGTAATTCTCAAGAGGGGTTTGTAATTTTTTTTCATATTTTGCAGGTGTCCTGGCGGGTCTCCTAAAGGAGGTGTCCCGCCCTCATCAGAGGAGGTAAGTCCATCATTTAGACACTCTAGGTCCCCCTAGTCTCAGTTTAACTGTGACCTCCAAGAATGGATAATAATACGTGTGACCAGTCTGTGTTTTAGCAGCGTGGAAATACGTTTAAAATGATGAATAACATTGCATAATCTGTAGCCGCGCTGTGAGGAGCTAACGCTAGCTACGTGTAGCTCCGGTTTTGCGGTACTCTGTATGTAAAATAAAAGTGCTTATAAAATAAAATAACCAGTAGAGTGTGAGAGGAGACAGAGGGCGTACCAGTGGAATTAAAGTGTGGGATTTTGGTGAAACTTGTGTGTGCGTATGCTTGATTAGAAGCTCCGTTTTTGTCGTTAGCATATCCGTTAGCATAACATCAGGATAACTTCCTGTCGGCGAAAAATAGTAGAAGAAATGCAAAACGCCAGAAAACCAACTAGCGGCCAGGAGGAGTAACTGCTAGATAATAGTAATAAGTGTTTAGAATCTGTGAATTTGTTAGAGCTTCATTGTCTAAGACCTGTAAGCTTACATCCTGACTTTAGTTTTAATTAAACATTATAACAAAGATTAATGGTTTCAGTTGTGCTTCTTCAATTCTTGAACTTAATTGTGATTCATTAGTAAATGAGATTCATTATTGTGCAGACCAGAGTGTAAGTGCAGTTCAACAGTTTGACTTGCATTGGTATTTCTGATTGAATATCTTTGAACACAGTTATTGATTTTTTTAAAGTTGAATTTAATATTTAATTGATTAATTATTCATTATGTTTTAATTTCATTTTACTTCCAATTTTAAACCTTTCGAATTCTGATTTGGAACTGGATTGTGATCTTGATTTTGACTCTGATTTAGATGTTGAGTTTGATTTAGGAATTCTAACTTCAATTTTGGATTCAAGATTCCTTCACATATCCAGTATTGACTAATTTTGGTACATTTACTATTTTACATCGTTCCTAGGAATCAATTTTGACACTGACGGCGCAAACATATTTGAGAGATCGTTGACCTCTCTTACACTACAGACGTATGCTAACATTTACTGCTGACCTTTGGGCAGTTTTGTGTTTGTTTTAGTCAAGGTGCGTGGTTGAGTGGATCCAGATCTGGGAAGTGAAGCAGTGGATCCCAGTTTTGGAGTGAACGACCGCACACAATACAGCACAGAGGGTGAGTTGACTTTGATTCATGTGATGACAAGCGTGCACATTCAATACACACATTTGAATACTCCTAGGCTGCATTAATTTACATTAAAGAAGCAGAGGAAGGAAGTAGGAGAACTGGTAAGTAAACTAAGCTGTGAAGTAAGGGAAGTAGGAGAACTGGTGGGAAGACTAAAATGTGAAGTAAGAGAAGTTCAGCTCAGTTTTTTAAAAAAGAAACCTTTTATTTTTCAGGAGAGGGTGAACAAATAAGTGTTTCTAAACACAATAAAATGGACTGAGACTGATCTCTGGTCTGAGAGAATCAGTGGGACTAATACAGTTTTAAAATGGAGCTCCTAACGTTTCGGCAAGTTGTGCCTTCCTCAGAGGAGAATAAAAAATGAAAGAAAGACTGGAGATATTTATACCTTCCCTAGGCGGAGCAACTAGGGAGCTTCTGATAGGCTGGAACTCCCTCTAATCAGATGGCTAAGCCGTCTCAGCTGTCTAATTGAACACCTGGCAATCAGGAGGAAACCTGTCTTAATCGGCACCAAAGGCCTGCTGGGTGTAAAACCACCAGTTAAGGGCCATCATCTCCACCCAATGAGTTTCTAATACAAGTCAAGGTACACTTTGTGGCACTGGCAGGTTAGGTTCAGGGGAAAAAAAGGGTCTGGCTGCCTTTAGGCAGTCAGAGGGCACGGGCACACAAAGTATAGGCCTTAATACCTGTAATTCTCAAGAGGGGTTTGTAATTTTTTTTCATATTTTGCAGGTGTCCTGGCGGGTCTCCTAAAGGAGGTGTCCCCGCCCTCATCAGAGGAGGTAAGTCCATCATTTAGACACTCTAGGTCCCCCTAGTCTCAGTTTAACTGTGACCTCCAAGAATGGATAATAATACGTGTGACCAGTCTGTGTTTTAGCAGCGTGGAAATACGTTTAAAATGATGAATAACATTGCATAATCTGTAGCCGCGCTGTGAGGAGCTAACGCTAGCTACGTGTAGCTCCGGTTTTGCGGTACTCTGTATGTAAAATAAAAGTGCTTATAAAATAAAATAACCAGTAGAGTGTGAGAGGAGACAGAGGGCGTACCAGTGGAATTAAAGTGTGGGATTTTGGTGAAACTTGTGTGTGCGTATGCTTGATTAGAAGCTCCGTTTTTGTCGTTAGCATATCCGTTAGCATAACATCAGGATAACTTCCTGTCGGCGAAAAATAGTAGAAGAAATGCAAAACGCCAGAAAACCAACTAGCGGCCAGGAGGAGTAACTGCTAGATAATAGTAATAAGTGTTTAGAATCTGTGAATTTGTTAGAGCTTCATTGTCTAAGACCTGTAAGCTTACATCCTGACTTTAGTTTTAATTAAACATTATAACAAAGATTAATGGTTTCAGTTGTGCTTCTTCAATTCTTGAACTTAATTGTGATTCATTAGTAAATGAGATTCATTATTGTGCAGACCAGAGTGTAAGTGCAGTTCAACAGTTTGACTTGCATTGGTATTTCTGATTGAATATCTTTGAACACAGTTATTGATTTTTTTAAAGTTGAATTTAATATTTAATTGATTAATTATTCATTATTTTTTAATTTCATTTTACTTCCAATTTTAAACCTTTCGAATTCTGATTTGGAACTGGATTGTGATCTTGATTTTGACTCTGATTTAGATGTTGAGTTTGATTTAGGAATTCTAACTTCAATTTTGGATTCGAGATTCCTTCACATATCCAGTATTGACTAATTTTGGTACATTTACTATTTTACATCGTTCCTAAGAATCAATTTTGACACGGACGGCGCAAACATATTTGAGAGATCGTTGACCTCTCTTACACTACAGACGTATGCTAACATTTACTGCTGACCTTTGGGCAGTTTTGTGTTTGTTTTAGTCAAAGTGCGTGGTTGAGTGGATCCAGATCTGGGAAGTGAAGCAGTGGATCCCAGTTTTGGAGTCAACGACCGCACACAATACAGCACAGAGGGTGAGTTGACTTTGATTCATGTGATGACAAGCGTGCACATTCAATACACACATTTGAATACTCCTAGGCTGCATTAATTTACATTAAAGAAGCAGAGGAAGGAAGTAGGAGAACTGGTAAGTAAACTAAGCTGTGAAGTAAGGGAAGTAGGAGAACTGGTGGGAAGACTAAAATGTGAAGTAAGAGAAGTTCAGCTCAGTTTTAAAAAAAAGAAACCTTTTATTTTTCAGGAGAGGGTGAACAAATAAGTGTTTCTAAACACAATAAAATGGACTGAGACTGATCTCTGGTCTGAGAGAATCAGTGGGACTAATACAGTTTTAAAATGGAGCTCCTAACATTTCGGCAAGTTGTGCCTTCCTCAGAGGAGAATAAAAAATGAAAGCAAGACTGGAGATATTTATACCTTCCCTAGGCGGAGCAACTAGGGAGCTTCTGATAGGCTGGAACTCCCTCTAATCAGATGGCTAAGCCGTCTCAGCTGTCTAATTGAACACCTGGCAATCAGGAGGAAACCTGTCTTAATCGGCACCAAAGGCCTGCTGGGTGTAAAACCACCAGTTAAGGGCCATCATCTCCACCCAATGAGTTTCTAATACAAGTCAAGGTACACTTTGTGGCACTGGCAGGTTAGGTTCAGGGGAAAAAAAGGGTCTGGCTGCCTTTAGGCAGTCAGAGGGCACGGGCACACAAAGTATAGGCCTTAATACCTGTAATTCTCAAGAGGGGTTTGTAATTTTTTTTCATATTTTGCAGGTGTCCTGGCGGGTCTCCTAAAGGAGGTGTCCCCGCCCTCATCAGAGGAGGTAAGTCCATCATTTAGACACTCTAGGTCCCCCTAGTCTCAGTTTAACTGTGACCTCCAAGAATGGATAATAATACGTGTGACCAGTCTGTGTTTTAGCAGCGTGGAAATACGTTTAAAATGATGAATAACATTGCATAATCTGTAGCCGCGCTGTGAGGAGCTAACGCTAGCTACGTGTAGCTCCGGTTTTGCGGTACTCTGTATGTAAAATAAAAGTGCTTATAAAATAAAATAACCAGTAGAGTGTGAGAGGAGACAGAGGGCGTACCAGTGGAATTAAAGTGTGGGATTTTGGTGAAACTTGTGTGTGCGTATGCTTGATTAGAAGCTCCGTTTTTGTCGTTAGCATATCCGTTAGCATAACATCAGGATAACTTCCTGTCGGCGAAAAATAGTAGAAGAAATGCAAAACGCCAGAAAACCAACTAGCGGCCAGGAGGAGTAACTGCTAGATAATAGTAATAAGTGTTTAGAATCTGTGAATTTGTTAGAGCTTCATTGTCTAAGACCTGTAAGCTTACATCCTGACTTTAGTTTTAATTAAACATTATAACAAAGATTAATGGTTTCAGTTGTGCTTCTTCAATTCTTGAACTTAATTGTGATTCATTAGTAAATGAGATTCATTATTGTGCAGACCAGAGTGTAAGTGCAGTTCAACAGTTTGACTTGCATTGGTATTTCTGATTGAATATCTTTGAACACAGTTATTGATTTTTTTAAAGTTGAATTTAATATTTAATTGATTAATTATTCATTATTTTTTAATTTCATTTTACTTCCAATTTTAAACCTTTCGAATTCTGATTTGGAACTGGATTGTGATCTTGATTTTGACTCTGATTTAGATGTTGAGTTTGATTTAGGAATTCTAACTTCAATTTTGGATTCGAGATTCCTTCACATATCCAGTATTGACTAATTTTGGTACATTTACTATTTTACATCGTTCCTAAGAATCAATTTTGACACGGACGGCGCAAACATATTTGAGAGATCGTTGACCTCTCTTACACTACAGACGTATGCTAACATTTACTGCTGACCTTTGGGCAGTTTTGTGTTTGTTTTAGTCAAGGTGCGTGGTTGAGTGGATCCAGATCTGGGAAGTGAAGCAGTGGATCCCAGTTTTGGGGTCAACGACCGCACACAATACAGCACAGAGGGTGAGTTGACTTTGATTCATGTGATGACAAGCGTGCACATTCAATACACACATTTGAATACTCCTAGGCTGCATTAATTTACATTAAAGAAGCAGAGGAAGGAAGTAGGAGAACTGGTAAGTAAACTAAGCTGTGAAGTAAGGGAAGTAGGAGAACTGGTGGGAAGACTAAAATGTGAAGTAAGAGAAGTTCAGCTCAGTTTTAAAAAAAAGAAACCTTTTATTTTTCAGGAGAGGGTTAACAAATAAGTGTTTCTAAACACAATAAAATGGACTGAGACTGATCTCTGGTCTGAGAGAATCAGTGGGACTAATACAGTTTTAAAATGGAGCTCCTAACGTTTCGGCAAGTTGTGCCTTCCTCAGAGGAGAATAAAAAATGAAAGAAAGACTGGAGATATTTATACCTTCCCTAGGCGGAGCAACTAGGGAGCTTCTGATAGGCTGGAACTCCCTGTAATCAGATGGCTAAGCCGTCTCAGCTGTCTAATTGAACACCTGGCAATCAGGAGGAAACCTGTCTTAATCGGCACCAAAGGCCTGCTGGGTGTAAAACCACCAGTTAAGGGCCATCATCTCCACCCAAATGAGTTTCTAATACAAGTCAAGGTACACTTTGTGGCACTGGCAGGTTAGGTTCAGGGGGAAAAAAGGGTCTGGCTGCCTTTAGGCAGTCAGAGGGCACGGGCACACAAAGTATAGGCCTTAATACCTGTAATTCTCAAGAGGGGTTTGTAATTTTTTTTCATATTTTGCAGGTGTCCTGGCGGGTCTCCTAAAGGAGGTGTCCCCGCCCTCATCAGAGGAGGTAAGTCCATCATTTAGACACTCTAGGTCCCCCTAGTCTCAGTTTAACTGTGACCTCCAAGAATGGATAATAATACGTGTGACCAGTCTGTGTTTTAGCAGCGTGGAAATACGTTTAAAATGATGAATAACATTGCATAATCTGTAGCCGCGCTGTGAGGAGCTAACGCTAGCTACGTGTAGCTCCGGTTTTGCGGTACTCTGTATGTAAAATAAAAGTGCTTATAAAATAAAATAACCAGTAGAGTGTGAGAGGAGACAGAGGGCGTACCAGTGGAATTAAAGTGTGGGATTTTGGTGAAACTTGTGTGTGCGTATGCTTGATTAGAAGCTCCGTTTTTGTCGTTAGCATATCCGTTAGCATAACATCAGGATAACTTCCTGTCGGCGAAAAATAGTAGAAGAAATGCAAAACGCCAGAAAACCAACTAGCGGCCAGGAGGAGTAACTGCTAGATAATAGTAATAAGTGTTTAGAATCTGTGAATTTGTTAGAGCTTCATTGTCTAAGACCTGTAAGCTTACATCCTGACTTTAGTTTTAATTAAACATTATAACAAAGATTAATGGTTTCAGTTGTGCTTCTTCAATTCTTGAACTTAATTGTGATTCATTAGTAAATGAGATTCATTATTGTGCAGACCAGAGTGTAAGTGCAGTTCAACAGTTTGACTTGCATTGGTATTTCTGATTGAATATCTTTGAACACAGTTATTGATTTTTTTAAAGTTGAATTTAATATTTAATTGATTAATTATTCATTATTTTTTAATTTCATTTTACTTCCAATTTTAAACCTTTCGAATTCTGATTTGGAACTGGATTGTGATCTTGATTTTGACTCTGATTTAGATGTTGAGTTTGATTTAGGAATTCTAACTTCAATTTTGGATTCGAGATTCCTTCACATATCAAGCATTGACTAATTTTGGTACATTTACTATTTTACATCGTTCCTAAGAATCAATTTTGACACGGACGGCGCAAACATATTTGAGAGATCGTTGACCTCTCTTACACTACAGACGTATGCTAACATTTACTGCTGACCTTTGGGCAGTTTTGTGTTTGTTTTAGTCAAGGTGCGTGGTTGAGTGGATCCAGATCTGGGAAGTGAAGCAGTGGATCCCAGTTTTGGAGTCAACGACCGCACACAATACAGCACAGAGGGTGAGTTGACTTTGATTCATGTGATGACAAGCGTGCACATTCAATACACACATTTGAATACTCCTAGGCCGCATTCATTTACATTAAAGAAGCAGAGGAAGGAAGTAGGAGAACTGGTAAGTAAACTAAGCTGTGAAGTAAGGGAAGTAGGAGAACTGGTGGGAAGACTAAAATGTGAAGTAAGAGAAGTTCAGCTCAGTTTTTAAAAAAAGAAACCTTTTATTTTTCAGGAGAGGGTGAACAAATAAGTGTTTCTAAACACAATAAAATGGACTGAGACTGATCTCTGGTCTGAGAGAATCAGTGGGACTAATACAGTTTTAAAATGGAGCGCCTAACGTTTCGGCAAGTTGTGCCTTCCTCAGAGGAGAATAAAAAATGAAAGAAAGACTGGAGATATTTATACCTTCCCTAGGCGGAGCAACTAGGGAGCTTCTGATAGGCTGGAACTCCCTGTAATCAGATGGCTAAGCCGTCTCAGCTGTCTAATTGAACACCTGGCAATCAGGAGGAAACCTGTCTTAATCGGCACCAAAGGCCTGCTGGGTGTAAAACCACCAGTTAAGGGCCATCATCTCCACCCAAATGAGTTTCTAATACAAGTCAAGGTACACTTTGTGGCACTGGCAGGTTAGGTTCAGGGGAAAAAAAGGGTCTGGCTGCCTTTAGGCAGTCAGAGGGCACGGGCACACAAAGTATAGGCCTTAATACCTGTAATTCTCAAGAGGGGTTTGTAATTTTTTTTCATATTTTGCAGGTGTCCTGGCGGGTCTCCTAAAGGAGGTGTCCCCGCCCTCATCAGAGGAGGTAAGTCCATCATTTAGACACTCTAGGTCCCCCTAGTCTCAGTTTAACTGTGACCTCCAAGAATGGATAATAATACGTGTGACCAGTCTGTGTTTTAGCAGCGTGGAAATACGTTTAAAATGATGAATAACATTGCATAATCTGTAGCCGCGCTGTGAGGAGCTAACGCTAGCTACGTGTAGCTCCGGTTTTGCGGTACTCTGTATGTAAAATAAAAGTGCTTATAAAATAAAATAACCAGTAGAGTGTGAGAGGAGACAGAGGGCGTACCAGTGGAATTAAAGTGTGGGATTTTGGTGAAACTTGTGTGTGCGTATGCTTGATTAGAAGCTCCGTTTTTGTCGTTAGCATATCCGTTAGCATAACATCAGGATAACTTCCTGTCGGCGAAAAATAGTAGAAGAAATGCAAAACGCCAGAAAACCAACTAGCGGCCAGGAGGAGTAACTGCTAGATAATAGTAATAAGTGTTTAGAATCTGTGAATTTGTTAGATCTTCATTGTCTAAGACCTGTAAGCTTACATCCTGACTTTAGTTTTAATTAAACATTATAACAAAGATTAATGGTTTCAGTTGTGCTTCTTCAATTCTTGAACTTAATTGTGATTCATTAGTAAATGAGATTCATTATTGTGCAGACCAGAGTGTAAGTGCAGTTCAACAGTTTGACTTGCATTGGTATTTCTGATTGAATATCTTTGAACACAGTTATTGATTTTTTAAAAGTTGAATTTAATATTTAATTGATTAATTATTCATTATTTTTTAATTTCATTTTACTTCCAATTTTAAACCTTTCGAATTCTGATTTGGAACTGGATTGTGATCTTGATTTTGACTCTGATTTAGATGTTGAGTTTGATTTAGGAATTCTAACTTCAATTTTGGATTCGAGATTCCTTCACATATCAAGCATTGACTAATTTTGGTACATTTACATCGTTCCTAAGAATCAATTTTGACACGGACGGCGCAAACATATTTGAGAGATCGTTGACCTCTCTTACACTACAGATGTATGCTAACATTTACTGCTGACCTTTGGGCAGTTTTGTGTTTGTTTTAGTCAAGGTGCGTGGTTGAGTGGATCCAGATCTGGGAAGTGAAGCAGTGGATCCCAGTTTTGGAGTCAACGACCGCACACAATACAGCACAGAGGGTGAGTTGACTTTGATTCATGTGATGACAAGCGTGCACATTCAATACACACATTTGAATACTCCTAGGCTGCATTAATTTACATTAAAGAAGCAGAGGAAGGAAGTAGGAGAACTGGTAAGTAAACTAAGCTGTGAAGTAAGGGAAGTAGGAGAACTGGTGGGAAGACTAAAATGTGAAGTAAGAGAAGTTCAGCTCAGTTTTTAAAAAAGAAACCTTTTATTTTTCAGGAGAGGGTGAACAAATAAGTGTTTCTAAACACAATAAAATGGACTGAGACTGATCTCTGGTCTGAGAGAATCAGTGGGACTAATACAGTTTTAAAATGGAGCTCCTAACGTTTCGGCAAGTTGTGCCTTCCTCAGAGGAGAATAAAAAATGAAAGAAAGACTGGAGATATTTATACCTTCCCTAGGCAGAGCAACTAGGGAGCTTCTGATAGGCTGGAACTCCCTCTAATCAGATGGCTAAGCCGTCTCAGCTGTCTAATTGAACACCTGGCAATCAGGAGGAAACCTGTCTTAATCGGCACCAAAGGCCTGCTGGGTGTAAAACCACCAGTTAAGGGCCATCATCTCCACCCAATGAGTTTCTAATACAAGTCAAGGTACACTTTGTGGCACTGGCAGGTTAGGTTCAGGGGAAAAAAAGGGTCTGGCTGCCTTTAGGCAGTCAGAGGGCACGGGCACACAAAGTATAGGCCTTAATACCTGTAATTCTCAAGAGGGGTTTGTAATTTTTTTTCATATTTTGCAGGTGTCCTGGCGGGTCTCCTAAAGGAGGTGTCCCCGCCCTCATCAGAGGAGGTAAGTCCATCATTTAGACACTCTAGGTCCCCCTAGTCTCAGTTTAACTGTGACCTCCAAGAATGGATAATAATACGTGTGACCAGTCTGTGTTTTAGCAGCGTGGAAATACGTTTAAAATGATGAATAACATTGCATAATCTGTAGCCGCGCTGTGAGGAGCTAACGCTAGCTACGTGTAGCTCCGGTTTTGCGGTACTCTGTATGTAAAATAAAAGTGCTTATAAAATAAAAATAACCAGTAGAGTGTGAGAGGAGACAGAGGGCGTACCAGTGGAATTAAAGTGTGGGATTTTGGTGAAACTTGTGTGCGTATGCTTGATTAGAAGCTCCGTTTTTGTCGTTAGCATATCCATTAGCATAACATCAGGATAACTTCCTGTCGGCGAAAAATAGTAGAAGAAATGCAAAACGCCAGAAAACCAACTAGCGGCCAGGAGGAGTAACTGCTAGATAATAGTAATAAGTGTTTAGAATCTGTGAATTTGTTAGAGCTTCATTGTCTAAGACCTGTAAGCTTACATCCTGACTTTAGTTTTAATTAAACATTATAACAAAGATTAATGGTTTCAGTTGTGCTTCTTCAATTCTTGAACTTAATTGTGATTCATTAGTAAATGAGATTCATTATTGTGCAGACCAGAGTGTAAGTGCAGTTCAACAGTTTGACTTGCATTGGTATTTCTGATTGAATATCTTTGAACACAGTTATTGATTTTTTTAAAGTTGAATTTAATATTTAATTGATTAATTATTCATTATTTTTTAATTTCATTTTACTTCCAATTTTAAACCTTTCGAATTCTGATTTGGAACTGGATTGTGATCTTGATTTTGACTCTGATTTAGATGTTGAGTTTGATTTAGGAATTCTAACTTCAATTTTGGATTCGAGATTCCTTCACATATCCAGTATTGACTAATTTTGGTACATTTACTATTTTACATCGTTCCTAAGAATCAATTTTGACACGGACGGCGCAAACATATTTGAGAGATTGTTGACCTCTCTTACACTACAGACGTATGCTAACATTTACTGCTGACCTTTGGGCAGTTTTGTGTTTGTTTTAGTCAAAGTGCGTGGTTGAGTGGATCCAGATCTGGGAAGTGAAGCAGTGGATCCCAGTTTTGGAGTCAACGACCGCACACAATACAGCACAGAGGGTGAGTTGACTTTGATTCATGTGATGACAAGCGTGCACATTCAATACACACATTTGAATACTCCTAGGCTGCATTAATTTACATTAAAGAAGCAGAGGAAGGAAGTAGGAGAACTGGTAAGTAAACTAAGCTGTGAAGTAAGGGAAGTAGGAGAACTGGTGGGAAGACTAAAATGTGAAGTAAGAGAAGTTCAGCTCAGTTTAAAAAAAAAGAAACCTTTTATTTTTCAGGAGAGGGTGAACAAATAAGTGTTTCTAAACACAATAAAATGGACTGAGACTGATCTCTGGTCTGAGAGAATCAGTGGGACTAATACAGTTTTAAAATGGAGCTCCTAACGTTTCGGCAAGTTGTGCCTTCCTCAGAGGAGAATAAAAAATGAAAGAAAGACTGGAGATATTTATACCTTCCCTAGGCGGAGCAACTAGGGAGCTTCTGATAGGCTGGAACTCCCTCTAATCAGATGGCTAAGCCGTCTCAGCTGTCTAATTGAACACCTGGCAATCAGGAGGAAACCTGTCTTAATCGGCACCAAAGGCCTGCTGGGTGTAAAACCACCAGTTAAGGGCCATCATCTCCACCCAATGAGTTTCTAATACAAGTCAAGGTACACTTTGTGGCACTGGCAGGTTAGGTTCAGGGGAAAAAAAGGGTCTGGCTGCCTTTAGGCAGTCAGAGGGCACGGGCACACAAGGTATAGGCCTTAATACCTGTAATTCTCAAGAGGGGTTTGTAATTTTTTTTCATATTTTGCAGGTGTCCTGGCGGGTCTCCTAAAGGAGGTGTCCCCGCCCTCATCAGAGGAGGTAAGTCCATCATTTAGACACTCTAGGTCCCCCTAGTCTCAGTTTAACTGTGACCTCCAAGAATGGATAATAATACGTGTGACCAGTCTGTGTTTTAGCAGCGTGGAAATACGTTTAAAATGATGAATAACATTGCATAATCTGTAGCCGCGCTGTGAGGAGCTAACGCTAGCTACGTGTAGCTCCGGTTTTGCGGTACTCTGTATGTAAAATAAAAGTGCTTATAAAATAAAATAACCAGTAGAGTGTGAGAGGAGACAGAGGGCGTACCAGTGGAATTAAAGTGTGGGATTTTGGTGAAACTTGTGTGTGCGTATGCTTGATTAGAAGCTCCGTTTTTGTCGTTAGCATATCCGTTAGCATAACATCAGGATAACTTCCTGTCGGCGAAAAATAGTAGAAGAAATGCAAAACGCCAGAAAACCAACTAGCGGCCAGGAGGAGTAACTGCTAGATAATAGTAATAAGTGTTTAGAATCTGTGAATTTGTTAGATCTTCATTGTCTAAGACCTGTAAGCTTACATCCTGACTTTAGTTTTAATTAAACATTATAACAAAGATTAATGGTTTCAGTTGTGCTTCTTCAATTCTTGAACTTAATTGTGATTCATTAGTAAATGAGATTCATTATTGTGCAGACCAGAGTGTAAGTGCAGTTCAACAGTTTGACTTGCATTGGTATTTCTGATTGAATATCTTTGAACACAGTTATTGATTTTTTAAAAGTTGAATTTAATATTTAATTGATTAATTATTCATTATTTTTTAATTTCATTTTACTTCCAATTTTAAACCTTTCGAATTCTGATTTGGAACTGGATTGTGATCTTGATTTTGACTCTGATTTAGATGTTGAGTTTGATTTAGGAATTCTAACTTCAATTTTGGATTCGAGATTCCTTCACATATCAAGCATTGACTAATTTTGGTACATTTACATCGTTCCTAAGAATCAATTTTGACACGGACGGCGCAAACATATTTGAGAGATCGTTGACCTCTCTTACACTACAGATGTATGCTAACATTTACTGCTGACCTTTGGGCAGTTTTGTGTTTGTTTTAGTCAAGGTGCGTGGTTGAGTGGATCCAGATCTGGGAAGTGAAGCAGTGGATCCCAGTTTTGGAGTCAACGACCGCACACAATACAGCACAGAGGGTGAGTTGACTTTGATTCATGTGATGACAAGCGTGCACATTCAATACACACATTTGAATACTCCTAGGCTGCATTAATTTACATTAAAGAAGCAGAGGAAGGAAGTAGGAGAACTGGTAAGTAAACTAAGCTGTGAAGTAAGGGAAGTAGGAGAACTGGTGGGAAGACTAAAATGTGAAGTAAGAGAAGTTCAGCTCAGTTTTTAAAAAAGAAACCTTTTATTTTTCAGGAGAGGGTGAACAAATAAGTGTTTCTAAACACAATAAAATGGACTGAGACTGATCTCTGGTCTGAGAGAATCAGTGGGACTAATACAGTTTTAAAATGGAGCTCCTAACGTTTCGGCAAGTTGTGCCTTCCTCAGAGGAGAATAAAAAATGAAAGAAAGACTGGAGATATTTATACCTTCCCTAGGCAGAGCAACTAGGGAGCTTCTGATAGGCTGGAACTCCCTCTAATCAGATGGCTAAGCCGTCTCAGCTGTCTAATTGAACACCTGGCAATCAGGAGGAAACCTGTCTTAATCGGCACCAAAGGCCTGCTGGGTGTAAAACCACCAGTTAAGGGCCATCATCTCCACCCAATGAGTTTCTAATACAAGTCAAGGTACACTTTGTGGCACTGGCAGGTTAGGTTCAGGGGAAAAAAAGGGTCTGGCTGCCTTTAGGCAGTCAGAGGGCACGGGCACACAAAGTATAGGCCTTAATACCTGTAATTCTCAAGAGGGGTTTGTAATTTTTTTTCATATTTTGCAGGTGTCCTGGCGGGTCTCCTAAAGGAGGTGTCCCCGCCCTCATCAGAGGAGGTAAGTCCATCATTTAGACACTCTAGGTCCCCCTAGTCTCAGTTTAACTGTGACCTCCAAGAATGGATAATAATACGTGTGACCAGTCTGTGTTTTAGCAGCGTGGAAATACGTTTAAAATGATGAATAACATTGCATAATCTGTAGCCGCGCTGTGAGGAGCTAACGCTAGCTACGTGTAGCTCCGGTTTTGCGGTACTCTGTATGTAAAATAAAAGTGCTTATAAAATAAAAATAACCAGTAGAGTGTGAGAGGAGACAGAGGGCGTACCAGTGGAATTAAAGTGTGGGATTTTGGTGAAACTTGTGTGCGTATGCTTGATTAGAAGCTCCGTTTTTGTCGTTAGCATATCCGTTAGCATAACATCAGGATAACTTCCTGTCGGCGAAAAATAGTAGAAGAAATGCAAAACGCCAGAAAACCAACTAGCGGCCAGGAGGAGTAACTGCTAGATAATAGTAATAAGTGTTTAGAATCTGTGAATTTGTTAGAGCTTCATTGTCTAAGACCTGTAAGCTTACATCCTGACTTTAGTTTTAATTAAACATTATAACAAAGATTAATGGTTTCAGTTGTGCTTCTTCAATTCTTGAACTTAATTGTGATTCATTAGTAAATGAGATTCATTATTGTGCAGACCAGAGTGTAAGTGCAGTTCAACAGTTTGACTTGCATTGGTATTTCTGATTGAATATCTTTGAACACAGTTATTGATTTTTTTAAAGTTGAATTTAATATTTAATTGATTAATTATTCATTATTTTTTAATTTCATTTTACTTCCAATTTTAAACCTTTCGAATTCTGATTTGGAACTGGATTGTGATCTTGATTTTGACTCTGATTTAGATGTTGAGTTTGATTTAGGAATTCTAACTTCAATTTTGGATTCGAGATTCCTTCACATATCCAGTATTGACTAATTTTGGTACATTTACTATTTTACATCGTTCCTAAGAATCAATTTTGACACGGACGGCGCAAACATATTTGAGAGATTGTTGACCTCTCTTACACTACAGACGTATGCTAACATTTACTGCTGACCTTTGGGCAGTTTTGTGTTTGTTTTAGTCAAAGTGCGTGGTTGAGTGGATCCAGATCTGGGAAGTGAAGCAGTGGATCCCAGTTTTGGAGTCAACGACCGCACACAATACAGCACAGAGGGTGAGTTGACTTTGATTCATGTGATGACAAGCGTGCACATTCAATACACACATTTGAATACTCCTAGGCTGCATTAATTTACATTAAAGAAGCAGAGGAAGGAAGTAGGAGAACTGGTAAGTAAACTAAGCTGTGAAGTAAGGGAAGTAGGAGAACTGGTGGGAAGACTAAAATGTGAAGTAAGAGAAGTTCAGCTCAGTTTAAAAAAAAAAGAAACCTTTTATTTTTCAGGAGAGGGTGAACAAATAAGTGTTTCTAAACACAATAAAATGGACTGAGACTGATCTCTGGTCTGAGAGAATCAGTGGGACTAATACAGTTTTAAAATGGAGCTCCTAACGTTTCGGCAAGTTGTGCCTTCCTCAGAGGAGAATAAAAAATGAAAGAAAGACTGGAGATATTTATACCTTCCCTAGGCGGAGCAACTAGGGAGCTTCTGATAGGCTGGAACTCCCTCTAATCAGATGGCTAAGCCGTCTCAGCTGTCTAATTGAACACCTGGCAATCAGGAGGAAACCTGTCTTAATCGGCACCAAAGGCCTGCTGGGTGTAAAACCACCAGTTAAGGGCCATCATCTCCACCCAATGAGTTTCTAATACAAGTCAAGGTACACTTTGTGGCACTGGCAGGTTAGGTTCAGGGGAAAAAAAGGGTCTGGCTGCCTTTAGGCAGTCAGAGGGCACGGGCACACAAGGTATAGGCCTTAATACCTGTAATTCTCAAGAGGGGTTTGTAATTTTTTTTCATATTTTGCAGGTGTCCTGGCGGGTCTCCTAAAGGAGGTGTCCCCGCCCTCATCAGAGGAGGTAAGTCCATCATTTAGACACTCTAGGTCCCCCTAGTCTCAGTTTAACTGTGACCTCCAAGAATGGATAATAATACGTGTGACCAGTCTGTGTTTTAGCAGCGTGGAAATACGTTTAAAATGATGAATAACATTGCATAATCTGTAGCCGCGCTGTGAGGAGCTAACGCTAGCTACGTGTAGCTCCGGTTTTGCGGTACTCTGTATGTAAAATAAAAGTGCTTATAAAATAAAATAACCAGTAGAGTGTGAGAGGAGACAGAGGGCGTACCAGTGGAATTAAAGTGTGGGATTTTGGTGAAACTTGTGTGTGCGTATGCTTGATTAGAAGCTCCGTTTTTGTCGTTAGCATATCCGTTAGCATAACATCAGGATAACTTCCTGTCGGCGAAAAATAGTAGAAGAAATGCAAAACGCCAGAAAACCAACTAGCGGCCAGGAGGAGTAACTGCTAGATAATAGTAATAAGTGTTTAGAATCTGTGAATTTGTTAGAGCTTCATTGTCTAAGACCTGTAAGCTTACATCCTGACTTTAGTTTTAATTAAACATTATAACAAAGATTAATGGTTTCAGTTGTGCTTCTTCAATTCTTGAACTTAATTGTGATTCATTAGTAAATGAGATTCATTATTGTGCAGACCAGAGTGTAAGTGCAGTTCAACAGTTTGACTTGCATTGGTATTTCTGATTGAATATCTTTGAACACAGTTATTGATTTTTTTAAAGTTGAATTTAATATTTAATTGATTAATTATTCATTATTTTTTAATTTCATTTTACTTCCAATTTTAAACCTTTCGAATTCTGATTTGGAACTGGATTGTGATCTTGATTTTGACTCTGATTTAGATGTTGAGTTTGATTTAGGAATTCTAACTTCAATTTTGGATTCGAGATTCCTTCACATATCCAGTATTGACTAATTTTGGTACATTTACTATTTTACATCGTTCCTAAGAATCAATTTTGACACGGACGGCGCAAACATATTTGAGAGATCGTTGACCTCTCTTACACTACAGACGTATGCTAACATTTACTGCTGACCTTTGGGCAGTTTTGTGTTTGTTTTAGTCAAGGTGCGTGGTTGAGTGGATCCAGATCTGGGAAGTGAAGCAGTGGATCCCAGTTTTGGGGTCAACGACCGCACACAATACAGCACAGAGGGTGAGTTGACTTTGATTCATGTGATGACAAGCGTGCACATTCAATACACACATTTGAATACTCCTAGGCTGCATTAATTTACATTAAAGAAGCAGAGGAAGGAAGTAGGAGAACTGGTAAGTAAACTAAGCTGTGAAGTAAGGGAAGTAGGAGAACTGGTGGGAAGACTAAAATGTGAAGTAAGAGAAGTTCAGCTCAGTTTTAAAAAAAAGAAACCTTTTATTTTTCAGGAGAGGGTGAACAAATAAGTGTTTCTAAACACAATAAAATGGACTGAGACTGATCTCTGGTCTGAGAGAATCAGTGGGACTAATACAGTTTTAAAATGGAGCTCCTAACGTTTCGGCAAGTTGTGCCTTCCTCAGAGGAGAATAAAAAATGAAAGAAAGACTGGAGATATTTATACCTTACCTAGGCGGAGCAACTAGGGAGCTTCTGATAGGCTGGAACTCCCTCTAATCAGATGGCTAAGCCGTCTCAGCTGTCTAATTGAACACCTGGCAATCAGGAGGAAACCTGTCTTAATCGGCACCAAAGGCCTGCTGGGTGTAAAACCACCAGTTAAGGGCCATCATCTCCACCCAATGAGTTTCTAATACAAGTCAAGGTACACTTTGTGGCACTGGCAGGTTAGGTTCAGGGGAAAAAAAGGGTCTGGCTGCCTTTAGGCAGTCAGAGGGCACGGGCACACAAAGTATAGGCCTTAATACCTGTAATTCTCAAGAGGGGTTTGTAATTTTTTTTCATATTTTGCAGGTGTCCTGGCGGGTCTCCTAAAGGAGGTGTCCCGCCCTCATCAGAGGAGGTAAGTCCATCATTTAGACACTCTAGGTCCCCCTAGTCTCAGTTTAACTGTGACCTCCAAGAATGGATAATAATACGTGTGACCAGTCTGTGTTTTAGCAGCGTGGAAATACGTTTAAAATGATGAATAACATTGCATAATCTGTAGCCGCGCTGTGAGGAGCTAACGCTAGCTACGTGTAGCTCCGGTTTTGCGGTACTCTGTATGTAAAATAAAAGTGCTTATAAAATAAAATAACCAGTAGAGTGTGAGAGGAGACAGAGGGCGTACCAGTGGAATTAAAGTGTGGGATTTTGGTGAAACTTGTGTGTGCGTATGCTTGATTAGAAGCTCCGTTTTTGTCGTTAGCATATCCGTTAGCATAACATCAGGATAACTTCCTGTCGGCGAAAAATAGTAGAAGAAATGCAAAACGCCAGAAAACCAACTAGCGGCCAGGAGGAGTAACTGCTAGATAATAGTAATAAGTGTTTAGAATCTGTGAATTTGTTAGAGCTTCATTGTCTAAGACCTGTAAGCTTACATCCTGACTTTAGTTTTAATTAAACATTATAACAAAGATTAATGGTTTCAGTTGTGCTTCTTCAATTCTTGAACTTAATTGTGATTCATTAGTAAATGAGATTCATTATTGTGCAGACCAGAGTGTAAGTGCAGTTCAACAGTTTGACTTGCATTGGTATTTCTGATTGAATATCTTTGAACACAGTTATTGATTTTTTTAAAGTTGAATTTAATATTTAATTGATTAATTATTCATTATTTTTTAATTTCATTTTACTTCCAATTTTAAACCTTTCGAATTCTGATTTGGAACTGGATTGTGATCTTGATTTTGACTCTGATTTAGATGTTGAGTTTGATTTAGGAATTCTAACTTCAATTTTGGATTCGAGATTCCTTCACATATCCAGTATTGACTAATTTTGGTACATTTACTATTTTACATCGTTCCTAAGAATCAATTTTGACACGGACGGCGCAAACATATTTGAGAGATCGTTGACCTCTCTTACACTACAGACGTATGCTAACATTTACTGCTGACCTTTGGGCAGTTTTGTGTTTGTTTTAGTCAAGGTGCGTGGTTGAGTGGATCCAGATCTGGGAAGTGAAGCAGTGGATCCCAGTTTTGGGGTCAACGACCGCACACAATACAGCACAGAGGGTGAGTTGACTTTGATTCATGTGATGACAAGCGTGCACATTCAATACACACATTTGAATACTCCTAGGCTGCATTAATTTACATTAAAGAAGCAGAGGAAGGAAGTAGGAGAACTGGTAAGTAAACTAAGCTGTGAAGTAAGGGAAGTAGGAGAACTGGTGGGAAGACTAAAATGTGAAGTAAGAGAAGTTCAGCTCAGTTTTTAAAAAAAGAAACCTTTTATTTTTCAGGAGAGGGTGAACAAATAAGTGTTTCTAAACACAATAAAATGGACTGAGACTGATCTCTGGTCTGAGAGAATCAGTGGGACTAATACAGTTTTAAAATGGAGCTCCTAACATTTCGGCAAGTTGTGCCTTCCTCAGAGGAGAATAAAAAATGAAAGAGACTGGAGATATTTATACCTTCCCTAGGCGGAGCAACTAGGGAGCTTCTGATAGGCTGGAACTCCCTCTAATCAGATGGCTAAGCCGTCTCAGCTGTCTAATTGAACACCTGGCAATCAGGAGGAAACCTGTCTTAATCGGCACCAAAGGCCTGCTGGGTGTAAAACCACCAGTTAAGGGCCATCATCTCCACCCAATGAGTTTCTAATACAAGTCAAGGTACACTTTGTGGCACTGGCAGGTTAGGTTCAGGGGAAAAAAAGGGTCTGGCTGCCTTTAGGCAGTCAGAGGGCACGGGCACACAAAGTATAGGCCTTAATACCTGTAATTCTCAAGAGGGGTTTGTAATTTTTTTTCATATTTTGCAGGTGTCCTGGCGGGTCTCCTAAAGGAGGTGTCCCCGCCCTCATCAGAGGAGGTAAGTCCATCATTTAGACACTCTAGGTCCCCCTAGTCTCAGTTTAACTGACCTCCAAGAATGGATAATAATACGTGTGACCAGTCTGTGTTTTAGCAGCGTGGAAATACGTTTAAAATGATGAATAACATTGCATAATCTGTAGCCGCGCTGTGAGGAGCTAACGCTAGCTACGTGTAGCTCCGGTTTTGCGGTACTCTGTATGTAAAATAAAAGTGCTTATAAAATAAAATAACCAGTAGAGTGTGAGAGGAGACAGAGGGCGTACCAGTGGAATTAAAGTGTGGGATTTTGGTGAAACTTGTGTGTGCGTATGCTTGATTAGAAGCTCCGTTTTTGTCGTTAGCATATCCGTTAGCATAACATCAGGATAACTTCCTGTCGGTGAAAAATAGTAGAAGAAATGCAAAACGCCAGAAAACCAACTAGCGGCCAGGAGGAGTAACTGCTAGATAATAGTAATAAGTGTTTAGAATCTGTGAATTTGTTAGAGCTTCATTGTCTAAGACCTGTAAGCTTACATCCTGACTTTAGTTTTAATTAAACATTATAACAAAGATTAATGGTTTCAGTTGTGCTTCTTCAATTCTTGAACTTAATTGTGATTCATTAGTAAATGAGATTCATTATTGTGCAGACCAGAGTGTAAGTGCAGTTCAACAGTTTGACTTGCATTGGTATTTCTGATTGAATATCTTTGAACACAGTTATTGATTTTTTTAAAGTTGAATTTAATATTTAATTGATTAATTATTCATTATTTTTTAATTTCATTTTACTTCCAATTTTAAACCTTTCGAATTCTGATTTGGAACTGTATTGTGATCTTGATTTTGACTCTGATTTAGATGTTGAGTTTGATTTAGGAATTCTAACTTCAATTTTGGATTCGAGATTCCTTCACATATCCAGTATTGACTAATTTTGGTACATTTACTATTTTACATCGTTCCTAAGAATCAATTTTGACACGGACGGCGCAAACATATTTGAGAGATCGTTGACCTCTCTTACACTACAGACGTATGCTAACATTTACTGCTGACCTGTGGTCAGTTTTGTGTTTGTTTTAGTCAAGGTGCGTGGTTGAGTGGATCCAGATCTGGGAAGTGAAGCAGTGGATCCCAGTTTTGGAGTCAACGACCGCACACAATACAGCACAGAGGGTGAGTTGACTTTGATTCATGTGATGACAAGCGTGCACATTCAATACACACATTTGAATACTCCTAGGCTGCATTAATTTACATTAAAGAAGCAGAGGAAGGAAGTAGGAGAACTGGTAAGTAAACTAAGCTGTGAAGTAAGGGAAGTAGGAGAACTGGTGGGAAGACTAAAATGTGAAGTAAGAGAAGTTCAGCTCAGTTTTTAAAAAAAAGAAACCTTTTATTTTTCAGGAGAGGGTGAACAAATAAGTGTTTCTAAACACAATAAAATGGACTGAGACTGATCTCTGGTCTGAGAGAATCAGTGGGACTAATACAGTTTTAAAATGGAGCTCCTAACGTTTCGGCAAGTTGTGCCTTCCTCAGAGGAGAATAAAAAATGAAAGAAAGACTGGAGATATTTATACCTTCCCTAGGCGGAGCAACTAGGGAGCTTCTGATAGGCTGGAACTCCCTCTAATCAGATGGCTAAGCCGTCTCAGCTGTCTAATTGAACACCTGGCAATCAGGAGGAAACCTGTCTTAATCGGCACCAAAGGCCTGCTGGGTGTAAAACCACCAGTTAAGGGCCATCATCTCCACCCAATGAGTTTCTAATACAAGTCAAGGTACACTTTGTGGCACTGGCAGGTTAGGTTCAGGGGAAAAAAAGGGTCTGGCTGCCTTTAGGCAGTCAGAGGGCACGGGCACACAAAGTATAGGCCTTAATACCTGTAATTCTCAAGAGGGGTTTGTAATTTTTTTTCATATTTTGCAGGTGTCCTGGCGGGTCTCCTAAAGGAGGTGTCCCGCCCTCATCAGAGGAGGTAAGTCCATCATTTAGACACTCTAGGTCCCCCTAGTCTCAGTTTAACTGTGACCTCCAAGAATGGATAATAATACGTGTGACCAGTCTGTGTTTTAGCAGCGTGGAAATACGTTTAAAATGATGAATAACATTGCATAATCTGTAGCCGCGCTGTGAGGAGCTAACGCTAGCTACGTGTAGCTCCGGTTTTGCGGTACTCTGTATGTAAAATAAAAGTGCTTATAAAATAAAATAACCAGTAGAGTGTGAGAGGAGACAGAGGGCGTACCAGTGGAATTAAAGTGTGGGATTTTGGTGAAACTTGTGTGTGCGTATGCTTGATTAGAAGCTCCGTTTTTGTCGTTAGCATATCCGTTAGCATAACATCAGGATAACTTCCTGTCGGCGAAAAATAGTAGAAGAAATGCAAAACGCCAGAAAACCAACTAGCGGCCAGGAGGAGTAACTGCTAGATAATAGTAATAAGTGTTTAGAATCTGTGAATTTGTTAGAGCTTCATTGTCTAAGACCTGTAAGCTTACATCCTGACTTTAGTTTTAATTAAACATTATAACAAAGATTAATGGTTTCAGTTGTGCTTCTTCAATTCTTGAACTTAATTGTGATTCATTAGTAAATGAGATTCATTATTGTGCAGACCAGAGTGTAAGTGCAGTTCAACAGTTTGACTTGCATTGGTATTTCTGATTGAATATCTTTGAACACAGTTATTGATTTTTTTAAAGTTGAATTTAATATTTAATTGATTAATTATTCATTATTTTTTAATTTCATTTTACTTCCAATTTTAAACCTTTCGAATTCTGATTTGGAACTGGATTGTGATCTTGATTTTGACTCTGATTTAGATGTTGAGTTTGATTTAGGAATTCTAACTTCAATTTTGGATTCGAGATTCCTTCACATATCCAGTATTGACTAATTTTGGTACATTTACTATTTTACATCGTTCCTAAGAATCAATTTTGACACGGACGGCGCAAACATATTTGAGAGATCGTTGACCTCTCTTACACTACAGACGTATGCTAACATTTACTGCTGACCTTTGGGCAGTTTTGTGTTTGTTTTAGTCAAGGTGCGTGGTTGAGTGGATCCAGATCTGGGAAGTGAAGCAGTGGATCCCAGTTTTGGGGTCAACGACCGCACACAATACAGCACAGAGGGTGAGTTGACTTTGATTCATGTGATGACAAGCGTGCACATTCAATACACACATTTGAATACTCCTAGGCTGCATTAATTTACATTAAAGAAGCAGAGGAAGGAAGTAGGAGAACTGGTAAGTAAACTAAGCTGTGAAGTAAGGGAAGTAGGAGAACTGGTGGGAAGACTAAAATGTGAAGTAAGAGAAGTTCAGCTCAGTTTTTAAAAAAAGAAACCTTTTATTTTTCAGGAGAGGGTGAACAAATAAGTGTTTCTAAACACAATAAAATGGACTGAGACTGATCTCTGGTCTGAGAGAATCAGTGGGACTAATACAGTTTTAAAATGGAGCTCCTAACATTTCGGCAAGTTGTGCCTTCCTCAGAGGAGAATAAAAAATGAAAGAAAGACTGGAGATATTTATACCTTCCCTAGGCGGAGCAACTAGGGAGCTTCTGATAGGCTGGAACTCCCTCTAATCAGATGGCTAAGCCGTCTCAGCTGTCTAATTGAACACCTGGCAATCAGGAGGAAACCTGTCTTAATCGGCACCAAAGGCCTGCTGGGTGTAAAACCACCAGTTAAGGGCCATCATCTCCACCCAATGAGTTTCTAATACAAGTCAAGGTACACTTTGTGGCACTGGCAGGTTAGGTTCAGGGGGAAAAAAGGGTCTGGCTGCCTTTAGGCAGTCAGAGGGCACGGGCACACAACGTATAGGCCTTAATACCTGTAATTCTCAAGAGGGGTTTGTAATTTTTTTTCATATTTTGCAGGTGTCCTGGCGGGTCTCCTAAAGGAGGTGTCCCCGCCCTCATCAGAGGAGGTAAGTCCATCATTTAGACACTCTAGGTCCCCCTAGTCTCAGTTTAACTGACCTCCAAGAATGGATAATAATACGTGTGACCAGTCTGTGTTTTAGCAGCGTGGAAATACGTTTAAAATGATGAATAACATTGCATAATCTGTAGCCGCGCTGTGAGGAGCTAACGCTAGCTACGTGTAGCTCCGGTTTTGCGGTACTCTGTATGTAAAATAAAAGTGCTTATAAAATAAAATAACCAGTAGAGTGTGAGAGGAGACAGAGGGCGTACCAGTGGAATTAAAGTGTGGGATTTTGGTGAAACTTGTGTGTGCGTATGCTTGATTAGAAGCTCCGTTTTTGTCGTTAGCATATCCGTTAGCATAACATCAGGATAACTTCCTGTCGGCGAAAAATAGTAGAAGAAATGCAAAACGCCAGAAAACCAACTAGCGGCCAGGAGGAGTAACTGCTAGATAATAATAATAAGTGTTTAGAATCTGTGAATTTGTTAGAGCTTCATTGTCTAAGACCTGTAAGCTTACATCCTGACTTTAGTTTTAATTAAACATTATAACAAAGATTAATGGTTTCAGTTGTGCTTCTTCAATTCTTGAACTTAATTGTGATTCATTAGTAAATGAGATTCATTATTGTGCAGACCAGAGTGTAAGTGCAGTTCAACAGTTTGACTTGCATTGGTATTTCTGATTGAATATCTTTGAACACAGTTATTGATTTTTTTAAAGTTGAATTTAATATTTAATTGATTAATTATTCATTATTTTTTAATTTCATTTTACTTCCAATTTTAAACCTTTCGAATTCTGATTTGGAACTGGATTGTGATCTTGATTTTGACTCTGATTTAGATGTTGAGTTTGATTTAGGAATTCTAACTTCAATTTTGGATTCGAGATTCCTTCACATATCCAGTATTGACTAATTTTGGTACATTTACTATTTTACATCGTTCCTAAGAATCAATTTTGACACGGACGGCGCAAACATATTTGAGAGATCGTTGACCTCTCTTACACTACAGACGTATGCTAACATTTACTGCTGACCTGTGGTCAGTTTTGTGTTTGTTTTAGTCAAGGTGCGTGGTTGAGTGGATCCAGATCTGGGAAGTGAAGCAGTGGATCCCAGTTTTGGAGTCAACGACCGCACACAATACAGCACAGAGGGTGAGTTGACTTTGATTCATGTGATGACAAGCGTGCACATTCAATACACACATTTGAATACTCCTAGGCTGCATTAATTTACATTAAAGAAGCAGAGGAAGGAAGTAGGAGAACTGGTAAGTAAACTAAGCTGTGAAGTAAGGGAAGTAGGAGAACTGGTGGGAAGACTAAAATGTGAAGTAAGAGAAGTTCAGCTCAGTTTTTAAAAAAAAGAAACCTTTTATTTTTCAGGAGAGGGTGAACAAATAAGTGTTTCTAAACACAATAAAATGGACTGAGACTGATCTCTGGTCTGAGAGAATCAGTGGGACTAATACAGTTTTAAAATGGAGCTCCTAACATTTCGGCAAGTTGTGCCTTCCTCAGAGGAGAATAAAAAATGAAAGAGACTGGAGATATTTATACCTTCCCTAGGCGGAGCAACTAGGGAGCTTCTGATAGGCTGGAACTCCCTCTAATCAGATGGCTAAGCCGTCTCAGCTGTCTAATTGAACACCTGGCAATCAGGAGGAAACCTGTCTTAATCGGCACCAAAGGCCTGCTGGGTGTAAAACCACCAGTTAAGGGCCATCATCTCCACCCAATGAGTTTCTAATACAAGTCAAGGTACACTTTGTGGCACTGGCAGGTTAGGTTCAGGGGGAAAAAAAAGGGTCTGGCTGCCTTTAGGCAGTCAGAGGGCACGGGCACACAAAGTATAGGCCTTAATACCTGTAATTCTCAAGAGGGGTTTGTAATTTTTTTTCATATTTTGCAGGTGTCCTGGCGGGTCTCCTAAAGGAGGTGTCCCCGCCCTCATCAGAGGAGGTAAGTCCATCATTTAGACACTCTAGGTCCCCCTAGTCTCAGTTTAACTGTGACCTCCAAGAATGGATAATAATACGTGTGACCAGTCTGTGTTTTAGCAGCGTGGAAATACGTTTAAAATGATGAATAACATTGCATAATCTGTAGCCGCGCTGTGAGGAGCTAACGCTAGCTACGTGTAGCTCCGGTTTTGCGGTACTCTGTATGTAAAATAAAAGTGCTTATAAAATAAAATAACCAGTAGAGTGTGAGAGGAGACAGAGGGCGTACCAGTGGAATTAAAGTGTGGGATTTTGGTGAAACTTGTGTGTGCGTATGCTTGATTAGAAGCTCCGTTTTTGTCGTTAGCATATCCGTTAGCATAACATCAGGATAACTTCCTGTCGGCGAAAAATAGTAGAAGAAATGCAAAACGCCAGAAAACCAACTAGCGGCCAGGAGGAGTAACTGCTAGATAATAGTAATAAGTGTTTAGAATCTGTGAATTTGTTAGAGCTTCATTGTCTAAGACCTGTAAGCTTACATCCTGACTTTAGTTTTAATTAAACATTATAACAAAGATTAATGGTTTCAGTTGTGCTTCTTCAATTCTTGAACTTAATTGTGATTCATTAGTAAATGAGATTCATTATTGTGCAGACCAGAGTGTAAGTGCAGTTCAACAGTTTGACTTGCATTGGTATTTCTGATTGAATATCTTTGAACACAGTTATTGATTTTTTTAAAGTTGAATTTAATATTTAATTGATTAATTATTCATTATTTTTTAATTTCATTTTACTTCCAATTTTAAACCTTTCGAATTCTGATTTGGAACTGGATTGTGATCTTGATTTTGACTCTGATTTAGATGTTGAGTTTGATTTAGGAATTCTAACTTCAATTTTGGATTCGAGATTCCTTCACATATCCAGTATTGACTAATTTTGGTACATTTACTATTTTACATCGTTCCTAAGAATCAATTTTGACACGGACGGCGCAAACATATTTGAGAGATCGTTGACCTCTCTTACACTACAGACGTATGCTAACATTTACTGCTGACCTTTGGGCAGTTTTGTGTTTGTTTTAGTCAAGGTGCGTGGTTGAGTGGATCCAGATCTGGGAAGTGAAGCAGTGGATCCCAGTTTTGGGGTCAACGACCGCACACAATACAGCACAGAGGGTGAGTTGACTTTGATTCATGTGATGACAAGCGTGCACATTCAATACACACATTTGAATACTCCTAGGCTGCATTAATTTACATTAAAGAAGCAGAGGAAGGAAGTAGGAGAACTGGTAAGTAAACTAAGCTGTGAAGTAAGGGAAGTAGGAGAACTGGTGGGAAGACTAAAATGTGAAGTAAGAGAAGTTCAGCTCAGTTTTTAAAAAAAGAAACCTTTTATTTTTCAGGAGAGGGTGAACAAATAAGTGTTTCTAAACACAATAAAATGGACTGAGACTGATCTCTGGTCTGAGAGAATCAGTGGGACTAATACAGTTTTAAAATGGAGCTCCTAACGTTTCGGCAAGTTGTGCCTTCCTCAGAGGAGAATAAAAAATGAAAGAAAGACTGGAGATATTTATACCTTCCCTAGGCGGAGCAACTAGGGAGCTTCTGATAGGCTGGAACTCCCTCTAATCAGATGGCTAAGCCGTCTCAGCTGTCTAATTGAACACCTGGCAATCAGGAGGAAACCTGTCTTAATCGGCACCAAAGGCCTGCTGGGTGTAAAACCACCAGTTAAGGGCCATCATCTCCACCCAATGAGTTTCTAATACAAGTCAAGGTACACTTTGTGGCACTGGCAGGTTAGGTTCAGGGGAAAAAAAGGGTCTGGCTGCCTTTAGGCAGTCAGAGGGCACGGGCACACAAAGTATAGGCCTTAATACCTGTAATTCTCAAGAGGGGTTTGTAATTTTTTTTCATATTTTGCAGGTGTCCTGGCGGGTCTCCTAAAGGAGGTGTCCCGCCCTCATCAGAGGAGGTAAGTCCATCATTTAGACACTCTAGGTCCCCCTAGTCTCAGTTTAACTGTGACCTCCAAGAATGGATAATAATACGTGTGACCAGTCTGTGTTTTAGCAGCGTGGAAATACGTTTAAAATGATGAATAACATTGCATAATCTGTAGCCGCGCTGTGAGGAGCTAACGCTAGCTACGTGTAGCTCCGGTTTTGCGGTACTCTGTATGTAAAATAAAAGTGCTTATAAAATAAAATAACCAGTAGAGTGTGAGAGGAGACAGAGGGCGTACCAGTGGAATTAAAGTGTGGGATTTTGGTGAAACTTGTGTGTGTGTATGCTTGATTAGAAGCTCCGTTTTTGTCGTTAGCATATCCGTTAGCATAACATCAGGATAACTTCCTGTCGGCGAAAAATAGTAGAAGAAATGCAAAACGCCAGAAAACCAACTAGCGGCCAGGAGGAGTAACTGCTAGATAATAGTAATAAGTGTTTAGAATCTGTGAATTTGTTAGAGCTTCATTGTCTAAGACCTGTAAGCTTACATCCTGACTTTAGTTTTAATTAAACATTATAACAAAGATTAATGGTTTCAGTTGTGCTTCTTCAATTCTTGAACTTAATTGTGATTCATTAGTAAATGAGATTCATTATTGTGCAGACCAGAGTGTAAGTGCAGTTCAACAGTTTGACTTGCATTGGTATTTCTGATTGAATATCTTTGAACACAGTTATTGATTTTTTTAAAGTTGAATTTAATATTTAATTGATTAATTATTCATTATTTTTTAATTTCATTTTACTTCCAATTTTAAACCTTTCGAATTCTGATTTGGAACTGGATTGTGATCTTGATTTTGACTCTGATTTAGATGTTGAGTTTGATTTAGGAATTCTAACTTCAATTTTGGATTCGAGATTCCTTCACATATCCAGTATTGACTAATTTTGGTACATTTACTATTTTACATCGTTCCTAAGAATCAATTTTGACACGGACGGCGCAAACATATTTGAGAGATCGTTGACCTCTCTTACACTACAGACGTATGCTAACATTTACTGCTGACCTTTGGGCAGTTTTGTGTTTGTTTTAGTCAAGGTGCGTGGTTGAGTGGATCCAGATCTGGGAAGTGAAGCAGTGGATCCCAGTTTTGGGGTCAACGACCGCACACAATACAGCACAGAGGGTGATTTGACTTTGATTCATGTGATGACAAGCGTGCACATTCAATACACACATTTGAATACTCCTAGGCTGCATTAATTTACATTAAAGAAGCAGAGGAAGGAAGTAGGAGAACTGGTAAGTAAACTAAGCTGTGAAGTAAGGGAAGTAGGAGAACTGGTGGGAAGACTAAAATGTGAAGTAAGAGAAGTTCAGCTCAGTTTTAAAAAAAAGAAACCTTTTATTTTTCAGGAGAGGGTGAACAAATAAGTGTTTCTAAACACAATAAAATGGACTGAGACTGATCTCTGGTCTGAGAGAATCAGTGGGACTAATACAGTTTTAAAATGGAGCTCCTAACATTTCGGCAAGTTGTGCCTTCCTCAGAGGAGAATAAAAAATGAAAGAAAGACTGGAGATATTTATACCTTCCCTAGGCGGAGCAACTAGGGAGCTTCTGATAGGCTGGAACTCCCTCTAATCAGATGGCTAAGCCGTCTCAGCTGTCTAATTGAACACCTGGCAATCAGGAGGAAACCTGTCTTAATCGGCACCAAAGGCCTGCTGGGTGTAAAACCACCAGTTAAGGGCCATCATCTCCACCCAATGAGTTTCTAATACAAGTCAAGGTACACTTTGTGGCACTGGCAGGTTAGGTTCAGGGGAAAAAAAGGGTCTGGCTGCCTTTAGGCAGTCAGAGGGCACGGGCACACAAAGTATAGGCCTTAATACCTGTAATTCTCAAGAGGGGTTTGTAATTTTTTTTCATATTTTGCAGGTGTCCTGGCGGGTCTCCTAAAGGAGGTGTCCCCGCCCTCATCAGAGGAGGTAAGTCCATCATTTAGACACTCTAGGTCCCCCTAGTCTCAGTTTAACTGACCTCCAAGAATGGATAATAATACGTGTGACCAGTCTGTGTTTTAGCAGCGTGGAAATACGTTTAAAATGATGAATAACATTGCATAATCTGTAGCCGCGCTGTGAGGAGCTAACGCTAGCTACGTGTAGCTCCGGTTTTGCGGTACTCTGTATGTAAAATAAAAGTGCTTATAAAATAAAATAACCAGTAGAGTGTGAGAGGAGACAGAGGGCGTACCAGTGGAATTAAAGTGTGGGATTTTGGTGAAACTTGTGTGTGCGTATGCTTGATTAGAAGCTCCGTTTTTGTCGTTAGCATATCCGTTAGCATAACATCAGGATAACTTCCTGTCGGCGAAAAATAGTAGAAGAAATGCAAAACGCCAGAAAACCAACTAGCGGCCAGGAGGAGTAACTGCTAGATAATAGTAATAAGTGTTTAGAATCTGTGAATTTGTTAGAGCTTCATTGTCTAAGACCTGTAAGCTTACATCCTGACTTTAGTTTTAATTAAACATTATAACAAAGATTAATGGTTTCAGTTGTGCTTCTTCAATTCTTGAACTTAATTGTGATTCATTAGTAAATGAGATTCATTATTGTGCAGACCAGAGTGTAAGTGCAGTTCAACAGTTTGACTTGCATTGGTATTTCTGATTGAATATCTTTGAACACAGTTATTGATTTTTTTAAAGTTGAATTTAATATTTAATTGATTAATTATTCATTATTTTTTAATTTCATTTTACTTCCAATTTTAAACCTTTCGAATTCTGATTTGGAACTGGATTGTGATCTTGATTTTGACTCTGATTTAGATGTTGAGTTTGATTTAGGAATTCTAACTTCAATTTTGGATTCGAGATTCCTTCACATATCCAGTATTGACAAATTTTGGTACATTTACTATTTTACATCGTTCCTAAGAATCAATTTTGACACGGACGGCGCAAACATATTTGAGAGATCGTTGACCTCTCTTACACTACAGACGTATGCTAACATTTACTGCTGACCTTTGGGCAGTTTTGTGTTTGTTTTAGTCAAGGTGCGTGGTTGAGTGGATCCAGATCTGGGAAGTGAAGCAGTGGATCCCAGTTTTGGGGTCAACGACCGCACACAATACAGCACAGAGGGTGAGTTGACTTTGATTCATGTGATGACAAGCGTGCACATTCAATACACACATTTGAATACTCCTAGGCTGCATTAATTTACATTAAAGAAGCAGAGGAAGGAAGTAGGAGAACTGGTAAGTAAACTAAGCTGTGAAGTAAGGGAAGTAGGAGAACTGGTGGGAAGACTAAAATGTGAAGTAAGAGAAGTTCAGCTCAGTTTTTAAAAAAAGAAACCTTTTATTTTTCAGGAGAGGGTGAACAAATAAGTGTTTCTAAACACAATAAAATGGACTGAGACTGATCTCTGGTCTGAGAGAATCAGTGGGACTAATACAGTTTTAAAATGGAGCTCCTAACATTTCGGCAAGTTGTGCCTTCCTCAGAGGAGAATAAAAAATGAAAGAAAGACTGGAGATATTTATACCTTCCCTAGGCGGAGCAACTAGGGAGCTTCTGATAGGCTGGAACTCCCTCTAATCAGATGGCTAAGCCGTCTCAGCTGTCTAATTGAACACCTGGCAATCAGGAGGAAACCTGTCTTAATCGGCACCAAAGGCCTGCTGGGTGTAAAACCACCAGTTAAGGGCCATCATCTCCACCCAATGAGTTTCTAATACAAGTCAAGGTACACTTTGTGGCACTGGCAGGTTAGGTTCAGGGGGAAAAAAGGGTCTGGCTGCCTTTAGGCAGTCAGAGGGCACGGGCACACAAAGTATAGGCCTTAATACCTGTAATTCTCAAGAGGGGTTTGTAATTTTTTTTCATATTTTGCAGGTGTCCTGGCGGGTCTCCTAAAGGAGGTGTCCCCGCCCTCATCAGAGGAGGTAAGTCCATCATTTAGACACTCTAGGTCCCCCTAGTCTCAGTTTAACTGACCTCCAAGAATGGATAATAATACGTGTGACCAGTCTGTGTTTTAGCAGCGTGGAAATACGTTTAAAATGATGAATAACATTGCATAATCTGTAGCCGCGCTGTGAGGAGCTAACGCTAGCTACGTGTAGCTCCGGTTTTGCGGTACTCTGTATGTAAAATAAAAGTGCTTATAAAATAAAATAACCAGTAGAGTGTGAGAGGAGACAGAGGGCGTACCAGTGGAATTAAAGTGTGGGATTTTGGTGAAACTTGTGTGTGCGTATGCTTGATTAGAAGCTCCGTTTTTGTCGTTAGCATATCCGTTAGCATAACATCAGGATAACTTCCTGTCGGCGAAAAATAGTAGAAGAAATGCAAAACGCCAGAAAACCAACTAGCGGCCAGGAGGAGTAACTGCTAGATAATAGTAATAAGTGTTTAGAATCTGTGAATTTGTTAGAGCTTCATTGTCTAAGACCTGTAAGCTTACATCCTGACTTTAGTTTTAATTAAACATTATAACAAAGATTAATGGTTTCAGTTGTGCTTCTTCAATTCTTGAACTTAATTGTGATTCATTAGTAAATGAGATTCATTATTGTGCAGACCAGAGTGTAAGTGCAGTTCAACAGTTTGACTTGCATTGGTATTTCTGATTGAATATCTTTGAACACAGTTATTGATTTTTTTAAAGTTGAATTTAATATTTAATTGATTAATTATTCATTATTTTTTAATTTCATTTTACTTCCAATTTTAAACCTTTCGAATTCTGATTTGGAACTGGATTGTGATCTTGATTTTGACTCTGATTTAGATGTTGAGTTTGATTTAGGAATTCTAACTTCAATTTTGGATTCGAGATTCCTTCACATATCCAGTATTGACTAATTTTGGTACATTTACTATTTTACATCGTTCCTAAGAATCAATTTTGACACGGACGGCGCAAACATATTTGAGAGATCGTTGACCTCTCTTACACTACAGACGTATGCTAACATTTACTGCTGACCTTTGGGCAGTTTTGTGTTTGTTTTAGTCAAGGTGCGTGGTTGAGTGGATCCAGATCTGGGAAGTGAAGCAGTGGATCCCAGTTTTGGGGTCAACGACCGCACACAATACAGCACAGAGGGTGAGTTGACTTTGATTCATGTGATGACAAGCGTGCACATTCAATACACACATTTGAATACTCCTAGGCTGCATTAATTTACATTAAAGAAGCAGAGGAAGGAAGTAGGAGAACTGGTAAGTAAACTAAGCTGTGAAGTAAGGGAAGTAGGAGAACTGGTGGGAAGACTAAAATGTGAAGTAAGAGAAGTTCAGCTCAGTTTTTAAAAAAAGAAACCTTTTATTTTTCAGGAGAGGGTGAACAAATAAGTGTTTCTAAACACAATAAAATGGACTGAGACTGATCTCTGGTCTGAGAGAATCAGTGGGACTAATACAGTTTTAAAATGGAGCTCCTAACGTTTCGGCAAGTTGTGCCTTCCTCAGAGGAGAATAAAAAATGAAAGAAAGACTGGAGATATTTATACCTTCCCTAGGCGGAGCAACTAGGGAGCTTCTGATAGGCTGGAACTCCCTCTAATCAGATGGCTAAGCCGTCTCAGCTGTCTAATTGAACACCTGGCAATCAGGAGGAAACCTGTCTTAATCGGCACCAAAGGCCTGCTGGGTGTAAAACCACCAGTTAAGGGCCATCATCTCCACCCAATGAGTTTCTAATACAAGTCAAGGTACACTTTGTGGCACTGGCAGGTTAGGTTCAGGGGAAAAAAGGGTCTGGCTGCCTTTAGGCAGTCAGAGGGCACGGGCACACAAAGTATAGGCCTTAATACCTGTAATTCTCAAGAGGGGTTTGTAATTTTTTTTCATATTTTGCAGGTGTCCTGGCGGGTCTCCTAAAGGAGGTGTCCCGCCCTCATCAGAGGAGGTAAGTCCATCATTTAGACACTCTAGGTCCCCCTAGTCTCAGTTTAACTGTGACCTCCAAGAATGGATAATAATACGTGTGACCAGTCTGTGTTTTAGCAGCGTGGAAATACGTTTAAAATGATGAATAACATTGCATAATCTGTAGCCGCGCTGTGAGGAGCTAACGCTAGCTACGTGTAGCTCCGGTTTTGCGGTACTCTGTATGTAAAATAAAAGTGCTTATAAAATAAAATAACCAGTAGAGTGTGAGAGGAGACAGAGGGCGTACCAGTGGAATTAAAGTGTGGGATTTTGGTGAAACTTGTGTGTGCGTATGCTTGATTAGAAGCTCCGTTTTTGTCGTTAGCATATCCGTTAGCATAACATCAGGATAACTTCCTGTCGGCGAAAAATAGTAGAAGAAATGCAAAACGCCAGAAAACCAACTAGCGGCCAGGAGGAGTAACTGCTAGATAATAGTAATAAGTGTTTAGAATCTGTGAATTTGTTAGAGCTTCATTGTCTAAGACCTGTAAGCTTACATCCTGACTTTAGTTTTAATTAAACATTATAACAAAGATTAATGGTTTCAGTTGTGCTTCTTCAATTCTTGAACTTAATTGTGATTCATTAGTAAATGAGATTCATTATTGTGCAGACCAGAGTGTAAGTGCAGTTCAACAGTTTGACTTGCATTGGTATTTCTGATTGAATATCTTTGAACACAGTTATTGATTTTTTTTAAGTTGAATTTAATATTTAATTGATTAATTATTCATTATTTTTTAATTTCATTTTACTTCCAATTTTAAACCTTTCGAATTCTGATTTGGAACTGGATTGTGATCTTGATTTTGACTCTGATTTAGATGTTGAGTTTGATTTAGGAATTCTAACTTCAATTTTGGATTCGAGATTCCTTCACATATCCAGTATTGACTAATTTTGGTACATTTACTATTTTACATCGTTCCTAAGAATCAATTTTGACACGGACGTCGCAAACATATTTGAGAGATCGTTGACCTCTCTTACAATACAGACGTATGCTAACATTTACTGCTGACCTTTGGGCAGTTTTGTGTTTGTTTTAGTCAAGGTGCGTGGTTGAGTGGATCCAGATCTGGGAAGTGAAGCAGTGGATCCCAGTTTTGGAGTCAACGACCGCACACAATACAGCACAGAGGGTGAGTTGACTTTGATTCATGTGATGACAAGCGTGCACATTCAATACACACATTTGAATACTCCTAGGCTGCATTAATTTACATTAAAGAAGCAGAGGAAGGAAGTAGGAGAACTGGTAAGTAAACTAAGCTGTGAAGTAAGGGAAGTAGGAGAACTGGTGGGAAGACTAAAATGTGAAGTAAGAGAAGTTCAGCTCAGTTTTAAAAAAAAGAAACCTTTTATTTTTCAGGAGAGGGTGAACAAATAAGTGTTTCTAAACACAATAAAATGGACTGAGACTGATCTCTGGTCTGAGAGAATCAGTGGGACTAATACAGTTTTAAAATGGAGCTCCTAACATTTCGGCAAGTTGTGCCTTCCTCAGAGGAGAATAAAAAATGAAAGAAAGACTGGAGATATTTATACCTTCCCTAGGCGGAGCAACTAGGGAGCTTCTGATAGGCTGGAACTCCCTCTAATCAGATGGCTAAGCCGTCTCAGCTGTCTAATTGAACACCTGGCAATCAGGAGGAAACCTGTCTTAATCGGCACCAAAGGCCTGCTGGGTGTAAAACCACCAGTTAAGGGCCATCATCTCCACCCAATGAGTTTCTAATACAAGTCAAGGTACACTTTGTGGCACTGGCAGGTTAGGTTCAGGGGAAAAAAAGGGTCTGGCTGCCTTTAGGCAGTCAGAGGGCACGGGCACACAAAGTATAGGCCTTAATACCTGTAATTCTCAAGAGGGGTTTGTAATTTTTTTTCATATTTTGCAGGTGTCCTGGCGGGTCTCCTAAAGGAGGTGTCCCCGCCCTCATCAGAGGAGGTAAGTCCATCATTTAGACACTCTAGGTCCCCCTAGTCTCAGTTTAACTGACCTCCAAGAATGGATAATAATACGTGTGACCAGTCTGTGTTTTAGCAGCGTGGAAATACGTTTAAAATGATGAATAACATTGCATAATCTGTAGCCGCGCTGTGAGGATCTAACGCTAGCTACGTGTAGCTCCGGTTTTGCGGTACTCTGTATGTAAAATAAAAGTGCTTATAAAATAAAATAACCAGTAGAGTGTGAGAGGAGACAGAGGGCGTACCAGTGGAATTAAAGTGTGGGATTTTGGTGAAACTTGTGTGTGCGTATGCTTGATTAGAAGCTCCGTTTTTGTCGTTAGCATATCCGTTAGCATAACATCAGGATAACTTCCTGTCGGCGAAAAATAGTAGAAGAAATGCAAAACGCCAGAAAACCAACTAGCGGCCAGGAGGAGTAACTGCTAGATAATAGTAATAAGTGTTTAGAATCTGTGAATTTGTTAGAGCTTCATTGTCTAAGACCTGTAAGCTTACATCCTGACTTTAGTTTTAATTAAACATTATAACAAAGATTAATGGTTTCAGTTGTGCTTCTTCAATTCTTGAACTTAATTGTGATTCATTAGTAAATGAGATTCATTATTGTGCAGACCAGAGTGTAAGTGCAGTTCAACAGTTTGACTTGCATTGGTATTTCTGATTGAATATCTTTGAACACAGTTATTGATTTTTTTAAAGTTGAATTTAATATTTAATTGATTAATTATTCATTATTTTTTAATTTCATTTTACTTCCAATTTTAAACCTTTCAAATTCTGATTTGGAACTGGATTGTGATCTTGATTTTGACTCTGATTTAGATGTTGAGTTTGATTTAGGAATTCTAACTTCAATTTTGGATTCGAGATTCCTTCACATATCCAGTATTGACTAATTTTGGTACATTTACTATTTTACATCGTTCCTAAGAATCAATTTTGACACGGACGGCGCAAACATATTTGAGAGATCGTTGACCTCTCTTACACTACAGACGTATGCTAACATTTACTGCTGACCTGTGGTCAGTTTTGTGTTTGTTTTAGTCAAGGTGCGTGGTTGAGTGGATCCAGATCTGGGAAGTGAAGCAGTGGATCCCAGTTTTGGAGTCAACGACCGCACACAATACAGCACAGAGGGTGAGTTGACTTTGATTCATGTGATGACAAGTGTGCACATTCAATACACACATTTGAATACTCCTAGGCTGCATTAATTTACATTAAAGAAGCAGAGGAAGGAAGTAGGAGAACTGGTAAGTAAACTAAGCTGTGAAGTAAGGGAAGTAGGAGAACTGGTGGGAAGACTAAAATGTGAAGTAAGAGAAGTTCAGCTCAGTTTTAAAAAAAAAGAAACCTTTTATTTTTCAGGAGAGGGTGAACAAATAAGTGTTTCTAAACACAATAAAATGGACTGAGACTGATCTCTGGTCTGAGAGAATCAGTGGGACTAATACAGTTTTAAAATGGAGCTCCTAACATTTCGGCAAGTTGTGCCTTCCTCAGAGGAGAATAAAAAATGAAAGAAAGACGAGATATTTATACCTTCCCTAGGCGGAGCAACTAGGGAGCTTCTGATAGGCTGGAACTCCCTCTAATCAGATGGCTAAGCCGTCTCAGCTGTCTAATTGAACACCTGGCAATCAGGAGGAAACCTGTCTTAATCGGCACCAAAGGCCTGCTGGGTGTAAAACCACCAGTTAAGGGCCATCATCTCCACCCAATGAGTTTCTAATACAAGTCAAGGTACACTTTGTGGCACTGGCAGGTTAGGTTCAGGGGAAAAAAAGGGTCTGGCTGCCTTTAGGCAGTCAGAGGGCACGGGCACACAAAGTATAGGCCTTAATACCTGTAATTCTCAAGAGGGGTTTGTAATTTTTTTTCATATTTTGCAGGTGTCCTGGCGGGTCTCCTAAAGGAGGTGTCCCCGCCCTCATCAGAGGAGGTAAGTCCATCATTTAGACACTCTAGGTCCCCCTAGTCTCAGTTTAACTGACCTCCAAGAATGGATAATAATACGTGTGACCAGTCTGTGTTTTAGCAGCGTGGAAATACGTTTAAAATGATGAATAACATTGCATAATCTGTAGCCGCGCTGTGAGGAGCTAACGCTAGCTACGTGTAGCTCCGGTTTTGCGGTACTCTGTATGTAAAATAAAAGTGCTTATAAAATAAAATAACCAGTAGAGTGTGAGAGGAGACAGAGGGCGTACCAGTGGAATTAAAGTGTGGGATTTTGGTGAAACTTGTGTGTGCGTATGCTTGATTAGAAGCTCCGTTTTTGTCGTTAGCATACCCGTTAGCATAACATCAGGATAACTTCCTGTCGGCGAAAAATAGTAGAAGAAATGCAAAACGCCAGAAAACCAACTAGCGGCCAGGAGGAGTAACTGCTAGATAATAGTAATAAGTGTTTAGAATCTGTGAATTTGTTAGAGCTTCATTGTCTAAGACCTGTAAGCTTACATCCTGACTTTAGTTTTAATTAAACATTATAACAAAGATTAATGGTTTCAGTTGTGCTTCTTCAATTCTTGAACTTAATTGTGATTCATTAGTAAATGAGATTCATTATTGTGCAGACCAGAGTGTAAGTGCAGTTCAACAGTTTGACTTGCATTGGTATTTCTGATTGAATATCTTTGAACACAGTTATTGATTTTTTTAAAGTTGAATTTAATATTTAATTGATTAATTATTCATTATTTCATTTTACTTCCAATTTTAAACCTTTCGAATTCTGATTTGGAACTGGATTGTGATCTTGATTTTGACTCTGATTTAGATGTTGAGTTTGATTTAGGAATTCTAACTTCAATTTTGGATTCGAGATTCCTTCACATATCCAGTATTGACTAATTTTGGTACATTTACTATTTTACATCGTTCCTAAGAATCAATTTTGACACGGACGGCGCAAACATATTTGAGAGATCGTTGACCTCTCTTACACTACAGACGTATGCTAACATTTACTGCTGACCTGTGGTCAGTTTTGTGTTTGTTTTAGTCAAGGTGCGTGGTTGAGTGGATCCAGATCTGGGAAGTGAAGCAGTGGATCCCAGTTTTGGAGTCAACGACCGCACACAATACAGCACAGAGGGTGAGTTGACTTTGATTCATGTGATGACAAGCGTGCACATTCAATACACACATTTGAATACTCCTAGGCTGCATTAATTTACATTAAAGAAGCAGAGGAAGGAAGTAGGAGAACTGGTAAGTAAACTAAGCTGTGAAGTAAGGGAAGTAGGAGAACTGGTGGGAAGACTAAAATGTGAAGTAAGAGAAGTTCAGCTCAGTTTTTAAAAAAAGAAACCTTTTATTTTTCAGGAGAGGGTGAACAAATAAGTGTTTCTAAACACAATAAAATGGACTGAGACTGATCTCTGGTCTGAGAGAATCAGTGGGACTAATACAGTTTTAAAATGGAGCTCCTAACATTTCGGCAAGTTGTGCCTTCCTCAGAGGAGAATAAAAAATGAAAGACTGGAGATATTTATACCTTCCCTAGGCGGAGGCAACTAGGGAGCTTCTGATAGGCTGGAACTCCCTCTAATCAGATGGCTAAGCCGTCTCAGCTGTCTAATTGAACACCTGGCAATCAGGAGGAAACCTGTCTTAATCGGCACCAAAGGCCTGCTGGGTGTAAAACCACCAGTTAAGGGCCATCATCTCCACCCAATGAGTTTCTAATACAAGTCAAGGTACACTTTGTGGCACTTGGCAGGTTAGGTTCAGGGGAAAAAAAGGGTCTGGCTGCCTTTAGGCAGTCAGAGGGCACGGGCACACAAAGTATAGGCCTTAATACCTGTAATTCTCAAGAGGGGTTTGTAATTTTTTTTCATATTTTGCAGGTGTCCTGGCGGGTCTCCTAAAGGAGGTGTCCCCGCCCTCATCAGAGGAGGTAAGTCCATCATTTAGACACTCTAGGTCCCCCTAGTCTCAGTTTAACTGACCTCCAAGAATGGATAATAATACGTGTGACCAGTCTGTGTTTTAGCAGCGTGGAAATACGTTTAAAATGATGAATAACATTGCATAATCTGTAGCCGCGCTGTGAGGAGCTAACGCTAGCTACGTGTAGCTCCGGTTTTGCGGTACTCTGTATGTAAAATAAAAGTGCTTATAAAATAAAATAACCAGTAGAGTGTGAGAGGAGACAGAGGGCGTACCAGTGGAATTAAAGTGTGGGATTTTGGTGAAACTTGTGTGTGCGTATGCTTGATTAGAAGCTCCGTTTTTGTCGTTAGCATATCCGTTAGCATAACATCAGGATAACTTCCTGTCGGCGAAAAATAGTAGAAGAAATGCAAAACGCCAGAAAACCAACTAGCGGCCAGGAGGAGTAACTGCTAGATAATAGTAATAAGTGTTTAGAATCTGTGAATTTGTTAGAGCTTCATTGTCTAAGACCTGTAAGCTTACATCCTGACTTTAGTTTTAATTAAACATTATAACAAAGATTAATGGTTTCAGTTGTGCTTCTTCAATTCTTGAACTTAATTGTGATTCATTAGTAAATGAGATTCATTATTGTGCAGACCAGAGTGTAAGTGCAGTTCAACAGTTTGACTTGCATTGGTATTTCTGATTGAATATCTTTGAACACAGTTATTGATTTTTTTAAAGTTGAATTTAATATTTAATTGATTAATTATTCATTATTTTTTAATTTCATTTTACTTCCAATTTTAAACCTTTCGAATTCTGATTTGGAACTGGATTGTGATCTTGATTTTGACTCTGATTTAGATGTTGAGTTTGATTTAGGAATTCTAACTTCAATTTTGGATTCGAGATTCCTTCACATATCCAGTATTGACTAATTTTGGTACATTTACTATTTTACATCGTTCCTAAGAATCAATTTTGACACGGACGGCGCAAACATATTTGAGAGATCGTTGACCTCTCTTACACTACAGACGTATGCTAACATTTACTGCTGACCTGTGGTCAGTTTTGTGTTTGTTTTAGTCAAGGTGCGTGGTTGAGTGGATCCAGATCTGGGAAGTGAAGCAGTGGATCCCAGTTTTGGAGTCAACGACCGCACACAATACAGCACAGAGGGTGAGTTGACTTTGATTCATGTGATGACAAGCGTGCACATTCAATACACACATTTGAATACTCCTAGGCTGCATTAATTTACATTAAAGAAGCAGAGGAAGGAAGTAGGAGAACTGGTAAGTAAACTAAGCTGTGAAGTAAGGGAAGTAGGAGAACTGGTGGGAAGACTAAAATGTGAAGTAAGAGAAGTTCAGCTCAGTTTTAAAAAAAAGAAACCTTTTATTTTTCAGGAGAGGGTGAACAAATAAGTGTTTCTAAACACAATAAAATGGACTGAGACTGATCTCTGGTCTGAGAGAATCAGTGGGACTAATACAGTTTTAAAATGGAGCTCCTAACATTTCGGCAAGTTGTGCCTTCCTCAGAGGAGAATAAAAAATGAAAGAAAGACTGGAGATATTTATACCTTCCCTAGGCGGAGCAACTAGGGAGCTTCTGATAGGCTGGAACTCCCTCTAATCAGATGGCTAAGCCGTCTCAGCTGTCTAATTGAACACCTGGCAATCAGGAGGAAACCTGTCTTAATCGGCACCAAAGGCCTGCTGGGTGTAAAACCACCAGTTAAGGGCCATCATCTCCACCCAATGAGTTTCTAATACAAGTCAAGGTACACTTTGTGGCACTGGCAGGTTAGGTTCAGGGGAAAAAAAGGGTCTGGCTGCCTTTAGGCAGTCAGAGGGCACGGGCACACAAAGTATAGGCCTTAATACCTGTAATTCTCAAGAGGGGTTTGTAATTTTTTTTCATATTTTGCAGGTGTCCTGGCGGGTCTCCTAAAGGAGGTGTCCCCGCCCTCATCAGAGGAGGTAAGTCCATCATTTAGACACTCTAGGTCCCCCTAGTCTCAGTTTAACTGACCTCCAAGAATGGATAATAATACGTGTGACCAGTCTGTGTTTTAGCAGCGTGGAAATACGTTTAAAATGATGAATAACATTGCATAATCTGTAGCCGCGCTGTGAGGAGCTAACGCTAGCTACGTGTAGCTCCGGTTTTGCGGTACTCTGTATGTAAAATAAAAGTGCTTATAAAATAAAATAACCAGTAGAGTGTGAGAGGAGACAGAGGGCGTACCAGTGGAATTAAAGTGTGGGATTTTGGTGAAACTTGTGTGTGCGTATGCTTGATTAGAAGCTCCGTTTTTGTCGTTAGCATATCCGTTAGCATAACATCAGGATAACTTCCTGTCGGCGAAAAATAGTAGAAGAAATGCAAAACGCCAGAAAACCAACTAGCGGCCAGGAGGAGTAACTGCTAGATAATAGTAATAAGTGTTTAGAATCTGTGAATTTGTTAGAGCTTCATTGTCTAAGACCTGTAAGCTTACATCCTGACTTTAGTTTTAATTAAACATTATAACAAAGATTAATGGTTTCAGTTGTGCTTCTTCAATTCTTGAACTTAATTGTGATTCATTAGTAAATGAGATTCATTATTGTGCAGACCAGAGTGTAAGTGCAGTTCAACAGTTTGACTTGCATTGGTATTTCTGATTGAATATCTTTGAACACAGTTATTGATTTTTTTAAAGTTGAATTTAATATTTAATTGATTAATTATTCATTATTTTTTAATTTCATTTTACTTCCAATTTTAAACCTTTCGAATTCTGATTTGGAACTGGATTGTGATCTTGATTTTGACTCTGATTTAGATGTTGAGTTTGATTTAGGAATTCTAACTTCAATTTTGGATTCGAGATTCCTTCACATATCCAGTATTGACTAATTTTGGTACATTTACTATTTTACATCGTTCCTAAGAATCAATTTTGACACGGACGGCGCAAACATATTTGAGAGATCGTTGACCTCTCTTACACTACAGACGTATGCTAACATTTACTGCTGACCTGTGGTCAGTTTTGTGTTTGTTTTAGTCAAGGTGCGTGGTTGAGTGGATCCAGATCTGGGAAGTGAAGCAGTGGATCCCAGTTTTGGAGTCAACGACCGCACACAATACAGCACAGAGGGTGAGTTGACTTTGATTCATGTGATGACAAGTGTGCACATTCAATACACACATTTGAATACTCCTAGGCTGCATTAATTTACATTAAAGAAGCAGAGGAAGGAAGTAGGAGAACTGGTAAGTAAACTAAGCTGTGAAGTAAGGGAAGTAGGAGAACTGGTGGGAAGACTAAAATGTGAAGTAAGAGAAGTTCAGCTCAGTTTTTAAAAAAAAGAAACCTTTTATTTTTCAGGAGAGGGTGAACAAATAAGTGTTTCTAAACACAATAAAATGGACTGAGACTGATCTCTGGTCTGAGAGAATCAGTGGGACTAATACAGTTTTAAAATGGAGCTCCTAACATTTCGGCAAGTTGTGCCTTCCTCAGAGGAGAATAAAAAATGAAAGAAAGACGAGATATTTATACCTTCCCTAGGCGGAGCAACTAGGGAGCTTCTGATAGGCTGGAACTCCCTCTAATCAGATGGCTAAGCCGTCTCAGCTGTCTAATTGAACACCTGGCAATCAGGAGGAAACCTGTCTTAATCGGCACCAAAGGCCTGCTGGGTGTAAAACCACCAGTTAAGGGCCATCATCTCCACCCAATGAGTTTCTAATACAAGTCAAGGTACACTTTGTGGCACTGGCAGGTTAGGTTCAGGGGAAAAAAAGGGTCTGGCTGCCTTTAGGCAGTCAGAGGGCACGGGCACACAAAGTATAGGCCTTAATACCTGTAATTCTCAAGAGGGGTTTGTAATTTTTTTTCATATTTTGCAGGTGTCCTGGCGGGTCTCCTAAAGGAGGTGTCCCCGCCCTCATCAGAGGAGGTAAGTCCATCATTTAGACACTCTAGGTCCCCCTAGTCTCAGTTTAACTGACCTCCAAGAATGGATAATAATACGTGTGACCAGTCTGTGTTTTAGCAGCGTGGAAATACGTTTAAAATGATGAATAACATTGCATAATCTGTAGCCGCGCTGTGAGGAGCTAACGCTAGCTACGTGTAGCTCCGGTTTTGCGGTACTCTGTATGTAAAATAAAAGTGCTTATAAAATAAAATAACCAGTAGAGTGTGAGAGGAGACAGAGGGCGTACCAGTGGAATTAAAGTGTGGGATTTTGGTGAAACTTGTGTGTGCGTATGCTTGATTAGAAGCTCCGTTTTTGTCGTTAGCATATCCGTTAGCATAACATCAGGATAACTTCCTGTCGGCAAAAAATAGTAGAAGAAATGCAAAACGCCAGAAAACCAACTAGCGGCCAGGAGGAGTAACTGCTAGATAATAGTAATAAGTGTTTAGAATCTGTGAATTTGTTAGAGCTTCATTGTCTAAGACCTGTAAGCTTACATCCTGACTTTAGTTTTAATTAAACATTATAACAAAGATTAATGGTTTCAGTTGTGCTTCTTCAATTCTTGAACTTAATTGTGATTCATTAGTAAATGAGATTCATTATTGTGCAGACCAGAGTGTAAGTGCAGTTCAACAGTTTGACTTGCATTGGTATTTCTGATTGAATATCTTTGAACACAGTTATTGATTTTTTTAAAGTTGAATTTAATATTTAATTGATTAATTATTCATTATTTCATTTTACTTCCAATTTTAAACCTTTCGAATTCTGATTTGGAACTGGATTGTGATCTTGATTTTGACTCTGATTTAGATGTTGAGTTTGATTTAGGAATTCTAACTTCAATTTTGGATTCGAGATTCCTTCACATATCCAGTATTGACTAATTTTGGTACATTTACTATTTTACATCGTTCCTAAGAATCAATTTTGACACGGACGGCGCAAACATATTTGAGAGATCGTTGACCTCTCTTACACTACAGACGTATGCTAACATTTACTGCTGACCTGTGGTCAGTTTTGTGTTTGTTTTAGTCAAGGTGCGTGGTTGAGTGGATCCAGATCTGGGAAGTGAAGCAGTGGATCCCAGTTTTGGAGTCAACGACCGCACACAATACAGCACAGAGGGTGAGTTGACTTTGATTCATGTGATGACAAGCGTGCACATTCAATACACACATTTGAATACTCCTAGGCTGCATTAATTTACATTAAAGAAGCAGAGGAAGGAAGTAGGAGAACTGGTAAGTAAACTAAGCTGTGAAGTAAGGGAAGTAGGAGAACTGGTGGGAAGACTAAAATGTGAAGTAAGAGAAGTTCAGCTCAGTTTTTAAAAAAAGAAACCTTTTATTTTTCAGGAGAGGGTGAACAAATAAGTGTTTCTAAACACAATAAAATGGACTGAGACTGATCTCTGGTCTGAGAGAATCAGTGGGACTAATACAGTTTTAAAATGGAGCTCCTAACATTTCGGCAAGTTGTGCCTTCCTCAGAGGAGAATAAAAAATGAAAGACTGGAGATATTTATACCTTCCCTAGGCGGAGGCAACTAGGGAGCTTCTGATAGGCTGGAACTCCCTCTAATCAGATGGCTAAGCCGTCTCAGCTGTCTAATTGAACACCTGGCAATCAGGAGGAAACCTGTCTTAATCGGCACCAAAGGCCTGCTGGGTGTAAAACCACCAGTTAAGGGCCATCATCTCCACCCAATGAGTTTCTAATACAAGTCAAGGTACACTTTGTGGCACTTGGCAGGTTAGGTTCAGGGGAAAAAAAGGGTCTGGCTGCCTTTAGGCAGTCAGAGGGCACGGGCACACAAAGTATAGGCCTTAATACCTGTAATTCTCAAGAGGGGTTTGTAATTTTTTTTCATATTTTGCAGGTGTCCTGGCGGGTCTCCTAAAGGAGGTGTCCCCGCCCTCATCAGAGGAGGTAAGTCCATCATTTAGACACTCTAGGTCCCCCTAGTCTCAGTTTAACTGACCTCCAAGAATGGATAATAATACGTGTGACCAGTCTGTGTTTTAGCAGCGTGGAAATACGTTTAAAATGATGAATAACATTGCATAATCTGTAGCCGCGCTGTGAGGAGCTAACGCTAGCTACGTGTAGCTCCGGTTTTGCGGTACTCTGTATGTAAAATAAAAGTGCTTATAAAATAAAATAACCAGTAGAGTGTGAGAGGAGACAGAGGGCGTACCAGTGGAATTAAAGTGTGGGATTTTGGTGAAACTTGTGTGTGCGTATGCTTGATTAGAAGCTCCGTTTTTGTCGTTAGCATATCCGTTAGCATAACATCAGGATAACTTCCTGTCGGCGAAAAATAGTAGAAGAAATGCAAAACGCCAGAAAACCAACTAGCGGCCAGGAGGAGTAACTGCTAGATAATAGTAATAAGTGTTTAGAATCTGTGAATTTGTTAGAGCTTCATTGTCTAAGACCTGTAAGCTTACATCCTGACTTTAGTTTTAATTAAACATTATAACAAAGATTAATGGTTTCAGTTGTGCTTCTTCAATTCTTGAACTTAATTGTGATTCATTAGTAAATGAGATTCATTATTGTGCAGACCAGAGTGTAAGTGCAGTTCAACAGTTTGACTTGCATTGGTATTTCTGATTGAATATCTTTGAACACAGTTATTGATTTTTTTAAAGTTGAATTTAATATTTAATTGATTAATTATTCATTATTTTTTAATTTCATTTTACTTCCAATTTTAAACCTTTCGAATTCTGATTTGGAACTGGATTGTGATCTTGATTTTGACTCTGATTTAGATGTTGAGTTTGATTTAGGAATTCTAACTTCAATTTTGGATTCGAGATTCCTTCACATATCCAGTATTGACTCATTTTGGTACATTTACTATTTTACATCGTTCCTAAGAATCAATTTTGACACGGACGGCGCAAACATATTTGAGAGATCGTTGACCTCTCTTACACTACAGACGTATGCTAACATTTACTGCTGACCTGTGGTCAGTTTTGTGTTTGTTTTAGTCAAGGTGCGTGGTTGAGTGGATCCAGATCTGGGAAGTGGATCCCAGTTTTGGAGTCAACGGCCGCACACAATACAGCACAGAGGGTGAGTTGACTTTGATTCATGTGATGACAAGCGTGCACATTCAATACACACATTTGAATACTCCTAGGCTGCATTAATTTACATTAAAGAAGCAGAGGAAGGAAGTAGGAGAACTGGTAAGTAAACTAAGCTGTGAAGTAAGGGAAGTAGGAGAACTGGTGGGAAGACTAAAATGCTAGTTGGTTTTAAAAAAATATTTTTTTTTCCAAAGTAACTAAAAAAATATTTTTTTTTCCAAAGTAACTAAAAAAATATTTTTTTTTCCAAAGTAACTAAAAAAATATTTTTTTTTCCAAAGTAACTAAAAAAATATTTTTTTTTCCAAAGTAACTAAAAAAAAAAAATTTTTTTCCAAAGTAACTAAAACAATATTTTTTTTTCCAAAGTAACTAAAAAAATATTTTTTTTTTCAAAGTAACTAAAAAAATATTTTTTTTTCCAAGTAACTAAAAAAAATATTTTTTTTCCAAAGTAACTAAAAAAATATTTTTTTTTCCAAAGTAACTAAAAAAATATTTTTTTTCCCAAAGTAACTAAAAAAATATTTTTTTTCCCAAAGTAACTAAAAAAATATTTTTTTTTCCAAAGTAACTAAAAAAATATATTTTTTTCCAAAGTAACTAAAAAAATATATTTTTTTCCAAAGTAACTAAAAAAATATATTTTTTTCCCAAAGTAACTAAAAAAATATATTTTTTTCCAAAGTAACTAAAAAAATATTTTTTTTTCCAAAGTAACTAAAAAAATATTTTTTTTTCCAAAGTAACTAAAAAAATATTTTTTTTTCCAAAGTAACTAAAAAAATATTTTTTTTCCAAAGTAACTAAAAAAATATTTTTTTTTCCAAAGTAACTAAAAAAATATTTTTTTTTCCAAAGTAACTAAAAAAATATTTTTTTTTCCAAAGTAACTAAAAAAATATTTTTTTTCCAAAGTAACTAAAAAAATATTTTTTTTCCAAAGTAACTAAAAAAATATTTTTTTTCCAAAGTAACTAAAAAAATATTTTTTTTCCAAAGTAACTAAAAAAATATTTTTTTTTCCAAAGTAACTAAAAAAATATTTTTTTTTCCAAAGTAACTAAAAAAATATTTTTTTTTCCAAAGTAACTAAAAAAATATTTTTTTTTCCAAAGTAACTAAAAAAAATTTTTTTTTCCAAAGTAACTAAAAAAAATTTTTTTTTTCAAAGTAACTAAAAAAATTTTTTTTTTCCAAAGTAACTAAAAAAATTTTTTTTTTTCCAAAGTAACTAAAAAATTTTTTTTTTTTCCAAAGTAACTAAAAAAATATTTTTTTTCCCAAAGTAACTAAAAAAATATTTTTTTTTCCAAAGTAACTAAAAAAATATTTTTTTTTCCAAAGTAACTAAAAAAATATTTTTTTTTCCAAAGTAACTAAAAAAATATTTTTTTTCCAAAGTAACTAAAAAAATATTTTTTTTTCCAAAGTAACTAAAAAAATATTTTTTTTTCCAAAGTAACTAAAAAAATATATTTTTTTCCAAAGTAACTAAAAAAATATATTTTTTTCCAAAGTAACTAAAAAAATATATTTTTTTCCAAAGTAACTAAAAAAATATTTTTTTTCCAAAGTAACTAAAAAATATTTTTTTTCCAAAGTAACTAAAAAAATATTTTTTTTTCCAAAGTAACTAAAAAAATATTTTTTTTTCCAAAGTAACTAAAAAAATATTTTTTTTTCCAAAGTAACTAAAAAAATATTTTTTTTCCAAAGTAACTAAAAAAATATTTTTTTTTCCAAAGTAACTAAAAAAATATTTTTTTTTCCAAAGTAACTAAAAAAATATTTTTTTTTCCAAAGTAACTAAAAAAATATTTTTTTTTCCAAAGTAACTAAAAAAATATTTTTTTTTCCAAAGTAACTAAAAAAATATTTTATTTTCCAAAGTAACTAAAAAAATATTTTATTTTCCAAAGTAACTAAAAAAATATTTTATTTTCCAAAGTAACTAAAAAAATATTTTATTTTCCAAAGTAACTAAAAAAATATTTTATTTTCCAAAGTAACTAAAAAAATATTTTATTTTCCAAAGTAACTAAAAAAATATTTTATTTTCCAAAGTAACTAAAAAAATATTTTATTTTCCAAAGTAACTAAAAAAATATTTTATTTTCCAAAGTAACTAAAAAAATATATTTTTTTCCAAAGTAACTAAAAAATTTTTTTTTTTCCAAGTAACTAAAAAATTATTTTTTTTTCCAAGTAACTAAAAAAATATTTTTTTTTCCAAGTAACTAAAAAAATATTTTTTTTTCCAAAGTAACTAAAAAAATATTTTTTTTTCCAAAGTAACTAAAAATTTTTTTTTTTTTCCAAAGTAACTAAAAAAATTTTTTTTTTTCCAAAGTAACTAAAAAAATTTTTTTTTTTCCAAAGTAACTAAAAAAATTTTTTTTTTTCCAAAGTAACTAAAAAAATATTTTTTTTTCCAAAGTAACTAAAAAAATATTTTTTTTTCCAAAGTAACTAAAAAAATATATTTTTTTCCAAAGTAACTAAAAAAATATTTTTTTTTCCAAAGTAACTAAAAAAAAATTTTTTTTTCCGAAGTAACTAAAAAAAAATTTTTTTTTCCGAAGTAACTAAAAAAATATTTTTTTTTCCAAAGTAACTAAAAAAATATTTTTTTTTCCAAAGTAACTAAAAAAATATTTTTTTTCCCAAAGTAACTAAAAAAATATTTTTTTTCCAAAGTAACTAAAAAAATATTTTTTTTCCAAAGTAACTAAAAAAATATTTTTTTTTCCAAAGTAACTAAAAAAATATTTTTTTTTCCAAAGTAACTAAAAAAATATTTTTTTTTCCAAAGTAACTAAAAAAATATTTTTTTTCCAAAGTAACTAAAAAAATATTTTTTTTTCCAAAGTAACTAAAAAAATATTTTTTTTTCCAAAGTAACTAAAAAAGTAAATTTTTTCCAAAGTAACTAAAAAAAATATTTTTTTTTCCAAAGTAACTAAAAAAATATTTTTTTTTCCAAAGTAACTAAAAAAATATTTTTTTTTCCAAAGTAACTAAAAAAGTAAATTTTTTCCAAAGTAACTAAAAAAATATTTTTTTTTCCAAAGTAACTAAAAAAATATTTTTTTTTCCAAAGTAACTAAAAAAATATTTTTTTTTCCACAGTAACTAAAAAAATATTTTTTTTTCCAAAGTAACTAAAAAAATATTTTTTTTTCCAAAGTAACTAAAAAAATATTTTTTTTTCCAAAGTAACTAAAAAAATATTTTTTTTTCCAAAGTAACTAAAAAAATGTTTTTTTTCCCAAAGTAACTAAAAAAATGTTTTTTTTTCCAAAGTAACTAAAAAAATGTTTTTTTTTCCAAAGTAACTAAAAAAATATTTTTTTTTCCAAAGTAACTAAAAAAATATTTTTTTTTCCAAAGTAACTAAAAAAATATATTTTTTTCCACAGTAACTAAAAAAATATTTTTTTTTCCAAAGTAACTAAAAAAATATTTTTTTTTCCAAAGTAACTAAAAAAATGTTTTTTTTTCCAAAGTAACTAAAAAAATGTTTTTTTTTCCAAAGTAACTAAAAAAATGTTTTTTTTTCCAAAGTAACTAAAAAAATATTTTTTTTTCCAAAGTAACTAAAAAAATATTTTTTTTTCCAAAGTAACTAAAAAAATATTTTTTTTTCCAAAGTAACTAAAAAAATATTTTTTTTTCCAAAGTAACTAAAAAAATATTTTTTTTTCCAAAGTAACTAAAAAAATATTTTTTTTTCCAAAGTAACTAAAAAAATATTTTTTTTTCCAAAGTAACTAAAAAAATATTTTTTTTTCCAAAGTAACTAAAAAAATATTTTTTTTTCCAAAGTAACTAAAAAAAATATTTTTTTTTCCAAAGTAACTAAAAAAATATTTTTTTTTCCAAAGTAACTAAAAAAATATTTTTTTTTCCAAAGTAACTAAAAAAAATATTTTTTTTTCCAAAGTAACTAAAAAAATATTTTTTTTTCCAAAGTAACTAAAAAAATATTTTTTTTTCCACAGTAACTAAAAAAATATTTTTTTTTCCACAGTAACTAAAAAAATATTTTTTTTTCCAAAGTAACTAAAAAAATATTTTTTTTTCCAAAGTAACTAAAAAAATATTTTTTTTTCCAAAGTAACTAAAAAAATATTTTTTTTTCCAAAGTAACTAAAAAAATATTTTTTTTTCCAAAGTAACTAAAAAAATATTTTTTTTTCCAAAGTAACTAAAAAAATAATTTTTTTTCCAAAGTAACTAAAAAAATATTTTTTTTTCCAAAGTAACTAAAAAAATATTTTTTTTTCCAAAGTAACTAAAAAAATATTTTTTTTTCCAAAGTAACTAAAAAAATATTTTTTTTTCCAAAGTAACTAAAAAAATATTTTTTTTTCCAAAGTAACTAAAAAAATATTTTTTTTTCCAAAGTAACTAAAAAAATATTTTTTTTTCCAAAGTAACTAAAAAAATGTTTTTTTTCCCAAAGTAACTAAAAAAATGTTTTTTTTTCCAAAGTAACTAAAAAAATGTTTTTTTTTCCAAAGTAACTAAAAAAATATTTTTTTTTCCAAAGTAACTAAAAAAATATTTTTTTTTCCAAAGTAACTAAAAAAATATATTTTTTTCCACAGTAACTAAAAAAATATTTTTTTTTCCAAAGTAACTAAAAAAATATTTTTTTTTCCAAAGTAACTAAAAAAATGTTTTTTTTTCCAAAGTAACTAAAAAAATGTTTTTTTTTCCAAAGTAACTAAAAAAATGTTTTTTTTTCCAAAGTAACTAAAAAAATATTTTTTTTTCCAAAGTAACTAAAAAAATATTTTTTTTTCCAAAGTAACTAAAAAAATATTTTTTTTTCCAAAGTAACTAAAAAAATATTTTTTTTTCCAAAGTAACTAAAAAAATATTTTTTTTTCCAAAGTAACTAAAAAAATATTTTTTTTTCCAAAGTAACTAAAAAAATATTTTTTTTTCCAAAGTAACTAAAAAAATATTTTTTTTTCCAAAGTAACTAAAAAAATATTTTTTTTTCCAAAGTAACTAAAAAAAATATTTTTTTTTCCAAAGTAACTAAAAAAATATTTTTTTTTCCAAAGTAACTAAAAAAATATTTTTTTTTCCAAAGTAACTAAAAAAAATATTTTTTTTTCCAAAGTAACTAAAAAAATATTTTTTTTTCCAAAGTAACTAAAAAAATATTTTTTTTTCCACAGTAACTAAAAAAATATTTTTTTTTCCACAGTAACTAAAAAAATATTTTTTTTTCCAAAGTAACTAAAAAAATATTTTTTTTTCCAAAGTAACTAAAAAAATATTTTTTTTTCCAAAGTAACTAAAAAAATATTTTTTTTTCCAAAGTAACTAAAAAAATATTTTTTTTTCCAAAGTAACTAAAAAAATATTTTTTTTTCCAAAGTAACTAAAAAAATAATTTTTTTTCCAAAGTAACTAAAAAAATATTTTTTTTTCCAAAGTAACTAAAAAAATATTTTTTTTTCCAAAGTAACTAAAAAAATATTTTTTTTTCCAAAGTAACTAAAAAAATATTTTTTTTTCCAAAGTAACTAAAAAAATATTTTTTTTTCCAAAGTAACTAAAAAAATATTTTTTTTTCCAAAGTAACTAAAAAAATATTTTTTTTTCCAAAGTAACTAAAAAAATATTTTTTTTTCCAAAGTAACTAAAAAAAATATTTTTTTTTCCAAAGTAACTAAAAAAAATATTTTTTTTTCCAAAGTAACTAAAAAAAATATTTTTTTTTCCAAAGTAACTAAAAAAATATTTTTTTTTCCAAAGTAACTAAAAAAGTAAATTTTTTCCAAAGTAACTAAAAAAATATTTTTTTTTCCAAAGTAACTAAAAAAATATTTTTTTTTCCAAAGTAACTAAAAAAATATTTTTTTTTCCACAGTAACTAAAAAAATATTTTTTTTTCCAAAGTAACTAAAAAAATATTTTTTTTTCCAAAGTAACTAAAAAAATATTTTTTTTTCCAAAGTAACTAAAAAAATATTTTTTTTTCCAAAGTAACTAAAAAAATGTTTTTTTTTCCAAAGTAACTAAAAAAATGTTTTTTTTTCCAAAGTAACTAAAAAAATGTTTTTTTTTCCAAAGTAACTAAAAAAATATTTTTTTTTCCAAAGTAACTAAAAAAATATTTTTTTTTCCAAAGTAACTAAAAAAATATATTTTTTTCCACAGTAACTAAAAAAATATTTTTTTTTCCAAAGTAACTAAAAAAATATTTTTTTTTCCAAAGTAACTAAAAAAATGTTTTTTTTTCCAAAGTAACTAAAAAAATGTTTTTTTTTCCAAAGTAACTAAAAAAATGTTTTTTTTTCCAAAGTAACTAAAAAAATATTTTTTTTTCCAAAGTAACTAAAAAAATATTTTTTTTTCCAAAGTAACTAAAAAAATATTTTTTTTTCCAAAGTAACTAAAAAAATATTTTTTTTTCCAAAGTAACTAAAAAAATATTTTTTTTTCCAAAGTAACTAAAAAAATATTTTTTTTTCCAAAGTAACTAAAAAAATATTTTTTTTTCCAAAGTAACTAAAAAAATATTTTTTTTTCCAAAGTAACTAAAAAAATATTTTTTTTTCCAAAGTAACTAAAAAAATATTTTTTTTTTCCAAAGTAACTAAAAAAAAATTTTCTTTTCCAAAGTAACTAAAAAATATTTTTTTTTCCAAAGTAACTAAAAAATATTTTTTTTTCCAAAGTAACTAAAAAAATATTTTTTTTTCCAAAGTAACTAAAAAAATATTTTTTTTTCCAAAGTAACTAAAAAAATATTTTTTTTTCCAAAGTAACTAAAAAAAATATTTTTTTTTCCAAAGTAACTAAAAAAATATTTTTTTTTCCAAAGTAACTAAAAAAATATTTTTTTTTCCAAAGTAACTAAAAAAAATATTTTTTTTTCCAAAGTAACTAAAAAAATATTTTTTTTTCCAAAGTAACTAAAAAAATATATTTTTTTCCAAAGTAACTAAAAAAATATTTTTTTTTCCACAGTAACTAAAAAAATATTTTTTTTTCCAAAGTAACTAAAAAAATATTTTTTTTTCCAAAGTAACTAAAAAAATATTTTTTTTTCCAAAGTAACTAAAAAAATATTTTTTTTTCCAAAGTAACTAAAAAAATATTTTTTTTTCCAAAGTAACTAAAAAAATATTTTTTTTTCCAAAGTAACTAAAAAAATATTTTTTTTTCCAAAGTAACTAAAAAAATATTTTTTTTTCCAAAGTAACTAAAAAAATATTTTTTTTTCCAAAGTAACTAAAAAAATATTTTTTTTTCCAAAGTAACTAAAAAAATATTTTTTTTTCCAAAGTAACTAAAAAAATATTTTTTTTTCCAAAGTAACTAAAAAATATTTTTTTTTCCAAAGTAACTAAAAAAATATTTTTTTTTCCAAAGTAACTAAAAAAATATTTTTTTTTCCAAAGTAACTAAAAAAATATTTTTTTTTCCAAAGTAACTAAAAAAATATTTTTTTTTCCAAAGTAACTAAAAAAAATATTTTTTTTTCCAAAGTAACTAAAAAAATATTTTTTTTTCCAAAGTAACTAAAAAAATATTTTTTTTTCCAAAGTAACTAAAAAAGTAAATTTTTTCCAAAGTAACTAAAAAAAATTTTTTTTTTTCCAAAGTAACTAAAAAAATATTTTTTTTTCCAAAGTAACTAAAAAAATATTTTTTTTTCCAAAGTAACTAAAAAAATATTTTTTTTTCCACAGTAACTAAAAAAATATTTTTTTTTCCAAAGTAACTAAAAAAATATTTTTTTTTCCAAAGTAACTAAAAAAATATTTTTTTTTCCAAAGTAACTAAAAAAATATTTTTTTTTCCAAAGTAACTAAAAAAATATTTTTTTTTCCAAAGTAACTAAAAAAATATTTTTTTTTCCAAAGTAACTAAAAAAATATTTTTTTTTCCAAAGTAACTAAAAAAATATTTTTTTTTCCAAAGTAACTAAAAAATATTTTTTTTTCCAAAGTAACTAAAAAAATATTTTTTTTTCCAAAGTAACTAAAAAAATATTTTTTTTTCCAAAGTAACTAAAAAAATATTTTTTTTTCCAAAGTAACTAAAAAAATATTTTTTTTTCCAAAGTAACTAAAAAAAATATTTTTTTTTCCAAAGTAACTAAAAAAATATTTTTTTTTCCAAAGTAACTAAAAAAATATTTTTTTTTCCAAAGTAACTAAAAAAGTAAATTTTTTCCAAAGTAACTAAAAAAAATTTTTTTTTTTCCAAAGTAACTAAAAAAATATTTTTTTTTCCAAAGTAACTAAAAAAATATTTTTTTTTCCAAAGTAACTAAAAAAATATTTTTTTTTCCACAGTAACTAAAAAAATATTTTTTTTTCCAAAGTAACTAAAAAAATATTTTTTTTTCCAAAGTAACTAAAAAAATATTTTTTTTTCCAAAGTAACTAAAAAAATATTTTTTTTTCCAAAAAAATATTTTTTTTTCCAAAGTAACTAAAAAAGTAAATTTTTTCCAAAGTAACTAAAAAAAATATTTTTTTTTCCAAAGTAACTAAAAAAAAATTTTTTTTTCCAAAGTAACTAAAAAAATATTTTTTTTTTCCAAAGTAACTAAAAAAGTAAATTTTTTCCAAAGTAACTAAAAAAAATATTTTTTTTTCCAAAGTAACTAAAAAAATATTTTTTTTTCCAAAGTAACTAAAAAAATATTTTTTTTTCCAAAGTAACTAAAAAAATATTTTTTTTTCCAAAGTAACTAAAAAAATATTTTTTTTTCCAAAGTAACTAAAAAAATATTTTTTTTCCAAAGTAACTAAAAAAATAGTTTTTTTCCAAAGTAACTAAAAAAATATTTTTTTTCCAAAGTAACTAAAAAAATGCTATACTTTGGCCGAAAACGGCCAAAGTATAGCATGTCGAAAAAAGTAAAATATAGTGATAGTATAGCGTGTCGGAAAAAGTCAAACACGACCACAGTATAGCATGTCGAAAAAGATAAAAACGGTCATAGTATAGCATGTGGAAAAAAGTCAAAAACGGTCACAGTATAGCATGTCGAAAAAAGTCAAAAACGGTCATAGTATAGCATGTCGAAAAAAGGTCATAGTATAGCATGTCGAAAAAAGGTCATAGTATAGCATGTGGAAAAAAGTCAAAAACGGTCACAGTATAGCATGTCGAAAAAAGTCAAAAACAGCCATAGAATAGCAAGTCAAAAACAGCCATAGTATAGCATGTCAAAAAAAGTCAAAAACGGTCATAGTATAGCATGTCGAAAAAAGTCAAAAAACGTCATAGTATAGCATGTGGAAAAAAGTCAAAAACGGTCACAGTATAGCATGTCGAAAAAAGAAAAAACGGTCATACTATAGCAAGTCGAAAACAGCCATAGTATAGCATGTCGAAAAAGGTCATAGTATAGCATGTGGAAAAAAGTCAAAAACGGTCACAGTATAGCATGTCGAAAAAAGTCAAAAACAGCCATAGTATAGCATGTCGAAAAAAGTCAAAAACAGCCATAGTATAGCATGTCGAAAAAAGGTCATAGTATAGCATGTCGAAAAAAGTCAAAAACAGTCATACTATAGCAAGTCGAAAACAGCCATAGTATAGCATGTCGAAAAAAGTCAAAAAACGTCATAGTATAGCATGTGGAAAAAAGTCAAAAACGGTCACAGTATAGCATGTCGAAAAAAGAAAAAACGGTCATAGTATAGCATGTCGAAAAAAGTCAAAAACAGTCGTACTATAGCAAGTCGAAAACAGCCATAGTATAGCATGTCGAAAAAGGTCATAGTATAGCATGTCGAAAAAAGTCAAAAACAGCCATAGTATAGCATGTCGAAAAAAGGTCATAGTATAGCATGTCGAAAAAAGTCAAAAACGGCCATAGTATAGCATGTCGAAAAAAGTCAAAAACAGTCATAGTATAGCATGTCGAAAAAAGGTCATAGTATAGCATGTGGAAAAAAGTCAAAAACGGTCACAGTATAGCATGTCGAAAAAAGTCAAAAACGGTCATAGTATAGCATGTCGAAAAAAGTCAAAAACGGCCATAGTATAGCATGTCGAAAAAAGTAAAAAACAGCCATAGTATAGCAAGTCAAAAACAGCCATAGTATAGCATGTCGAAAAAAGTCAAAAACGGTCATAGTATAGCATGTCGAAGAAAGTCAAAAACGGTCATAGTATAGCATGTGGAAAAAAGTAAAATATAGTCATAGTATAACGTGTCGAAAAATGTCAAAAACGGTCGTAGTATAGCATGTCGAAAAAAGTCGAAAACAGCCAAAGTATAGCATGTCGAAAAAAGTAAAATATAGTGATAGTATAGCGTGTCGGAAAAAGTCAAACACGACCACAGTATAGCATGTCGAAAAAGATAAAAACGGTCATAGTATAGCATGTCAAAAAAAGTCAAAAACAGCCATAGTATAGCATGTCGAAAAAAGAAAAAACGGTCATAGTATAGCATGTCGAAAAAAGTAAAATATAGTCATAGTATAACGTGTCGAAAAATGTCAAAAACGGGCATAGTATAGAATGTTGAAAAAAGGTCACAGTATAGCATGTGGAAAAAAGTCAAAAACGGTCACAGTATAGCATGTCGGAAAAAGTCAAAAATGGTCATAGTATAGCAAGTCGAAAAGAGCCAAAGTATAGCATGTCGAAAAAAGTAAAATATAGTGATAGTATAGCGTGTCGGAAAAAGTCAAACACGACCACAGTATAGCATGTCGAAAAAGATAAAAACGGTCATAGTATAGCATGTCAAAAAAAGTCAAAAACAGTCATACTATAGCAAGTTGAAAACAGCCATAGTATAGCATGTCTAAAAAAGTCAAAAACAGTCATACTATAGCATGTCGAAAAAAGTCATAGTATAGCATGTCGAAAAAAGGTCATAGTATAGCATGTGGAAAAAAGTCAAAAACGGTCACAGTATAGCATGTCGAAAAAAGTCAAAAACGGTCATAGTATAGCATGTCGAAAAAAGTCAAAAACAGTCATAGTATAGCATGTCGAAAAAAGTCAAAAACAGCCATAGTATAGCATGTCGAAAAAAGTCAAAAACAGTCATAGTATAGCATGTCGAAAAAAGTCAAAAACAGTCATAGTATAGCATGTCGAAAAAAGTCAAAAACAGCCATAGTATAGCATGTCGAAAAAAGGTCATAGTATAGCATGTGGAAAAAAGTCAAAAACGGTCACAGTATAGCATGTCGAAAAAAGTCAAAAACGGCCATAGTATAGCATGTCGAAAAAAGTCAAAAACAGCCATAGTATAGCAAGTCAAAAACAGTCATAGTATAGCATGTCGAAAAAAGGTCATAGTATAGCATGTGGAAAAAAGTCAAAAACGGTCACAGTATAGCATGTCGAAAAAAGTCAAAAACGGTCATAGTATAGCATGTCGAAAAAAGTCAAAAACGGCCATAGTATAGCATGTCGAAAAAAGTAAAAAACAGCCATAGTATAGCAAGTCAAAAACAGCCATAGTATAGCATGTCGAAAAAAGTCAAAAACGGTCATAGTATAGCATGTCGAAAAAAGTCAAAAACGGTCATAGTATAGCATGTCGAAAAAAGTCAAAAACGGTCATAGTATAGCATGTCGAAAAAAGTCATAGTATAGCATGTCGAAAAAAGGTCATAGTATAGCATGTGGAAAAAAGTCAAAAACGGTCACAGTATAGCATGTCGAAGAAAGTCAAAAACGGTCATAGTATAGCATGTGGAAAAAAGTAAAATATAGTCATAGTATAACGTGTCGAAAAATGTCAAAAACGGTCGTAGTATAGCATGTCGAAAAAAGTCGAAAACAGCCAAAGTATAACATGTCGAAAAAAGTAAAATATAGTGATAGTATAGCGTGTCGGAAAAAGTCAAACACGACCACAGTATAGCATGTCGAAAAAGATAAAAACGGTCATAGTATAGCATGTCGAAAAAAGTCATAGTATAGCATGTCGAAAAAAGGTCATAGTATAGCATGTGGAAAAAAGTCAAAAACGGTCACAGTATAGCATGTCGAAAAAAGTCAAAAACGGTAATAGTATAGCATGTCGAAAAAAGTCTAAAACGGCCATAGTATAGCATGTCGAAAAAAGTCAAAAACAGCCATAGTATAGCATGTCGAAAAAAGGTCATAGTATAGCATGTGGAAAAAAGTCAAAAACGGTCACAGTATAGCATGTCGAAAAAAGTCAAAACGGTCATAGTATAGCATGTCGAAAAAAGTCAAAAACAGTCATAGTATAGCATGTCGAAAAAAGTCAAAAACAGCCATAGTATAGCATGTCGAAAAAAGTCAAAAACAGTCATAGTATAGCATGTCGAAAAAAGTCAAAAACAGTCATAGTATAGCATGTCGAAAAAAGTCAAAAACAGCCATAGTATAGCATGTCGAAAAAAGGTCATAGTATAGCATGTGGAAAAAAGTCAAAAACGGTCACAGTATAGCATGTCGAAAAAAGTCAAAAACGGCCATAGTATAGCATGTCGAAAAAAGTCAAAAACAGCCATAGTATAGCAAGTCAAAAACAGTCATAGTATAGCATGTCGAAAAAAGGTCATAGTATAGCATGTGGAAAAAAGTCAAAAACGGTCACAGTATAGCATGTCGAAAAAAGTCAAAAACGGTCATAGTATAGCATGTCGAAAAAAGTCAAAAACGGCCATAGTATAGCATGTCGAAAAAAGTAAAAAACAGCCATAGTATAGCAAGTCAAAAACAGCCATAGTATAGCATGTCGAAAAAAGGTCATAGTATAGCATGTGGAAAAAAGTCAAAAACGGTCACAGTATAGCATGTCGAAGAAAGTCAAAAACGGTCATAGTATAGCATGTGGAAAAAAGTAAAATATAGTCATAGTATAACGTGTCGAAAAATGTCAAAAACGGTCGTAGTATAGCATGTCGAAAAAAGTCGAAAACAGCCAAAGTATAACATGTCGAAAAAAGTAAAATATAGTGATAGTATAGCGTGTCGGAAAAAGTCAAACACGACCACAGTATAGCATGTCGAAAAAGATAAAAACGGTCATAGTATAGCATGTCGAAAAAAGTCATAGTATAGCATGTCGAAAAAAGGTCATAGTATAGCATGTGGAAAAAAGTCAAAAACGGTCACAGTATAGCATGTCGAAAAAAGTCAAAAACGGTAATAGTATAGCATGTCGAAAAAAGTCTAAAACGGCCATAGTATAGCATGTCGAAAAAAGTCAAAAACAGCCATAGTATAGCATGTCGAAAAAAGGTCATAGTATAGCATGTGGAAAAAAGTCAAAAACGGTCACAGTATAGCATGTCGAAAAAAGTCAAAACGGTCATAGTATAGCATGTCGAAAAAAGTCAAAAACGGCCATAGTATAGCATGTAGAAAAAAGTCAAAAACAGCCATAGTATAGCATGTCGAAAAAAGTCTAAAACGGCCATAGTATAGCATGTCGAAAAAGTCAAAAACAGCCATAGAATAGCAAGTCAAAAACAGCCATAGTATAGCATGTCGAAAAAAGTCAAAAACGGTCATAGTATAGCATGTTGAAAAAAGTCAAAAACAGTCATAGTATAGCATGTCGAAAAAAGTCAAAAACGGTCATAGTATAGCATATCGAAAAAAGGCAAAAACAGTCATAGTATAGCATGTGGAAAAAAGTCAAAAACGGTCACAGTATAGCATGTCGAAAAAAGTCAAAAACGGCCATAGTATACCATGTCGAAAAAAGTTAAATATAGTGATAGTATAGCGTGTCGGAAAAAGTCAAACACGACCACAGTATAGCATGTCGAAAAAGATAAAAACGGTCATAGTATAGCATGTCAAAAAAAGTCAAAAACAGCCATAGTATAGCATGTCGAAAAAAGAAAAAACGGTCATAGTATAGCATGTCGAAAAAAGTCATAGTATAGCATGTCGAAAAAAGGTCATAGTATAGCATGTGGAAAAAAGTCAAAAACGGTCACAGTATAGCATGTCGAAAAAAGTCAAAAACGGTAATAGTATAGCATGTCGAAAAAAGTCTAAAACGGCCATAGTATAGCATGTCGAAAAAAGTCAAAAACAGCCATAGTATAGCATGTCGAAAAACGGTCACAGTATAGCATGTCGAAAAAAGTCAAAACGGTCATAGTATAGCATGTCGAAAAAAGTCAAAAACGGCCATAGTATAGCATGTAGAAAAAAGTCAAAAACAGCCATAGTATAGCATGTCGAAAAAAGTCTAAAACGGCCATAGTATAGCATGTCGAAAAAGTCAAAAACAGCCATAGAATAGCAAGTCAAAAACAGCCATAGTATAGCATGTCGAAAAAAGTCAAAAACGGTCATAGTATAGCATGTTGAAAAAAGTCAAAAACAGTCATAGTATAGCATGTCGAAAAAAGTCAAAAACGGTCATAGTATAGCATATCGAAAAAAGGCAAAAACAGTCATAGTATAGCATGTGGAAAAAAGTCAAAAACGGTCACAGTATAGCATGTCGAAAAAAGTCAAAAACGGCCATAGTATACCATGTCGAAAAAAGTTAAATATAGTGATAGTATAGCGTGTCGGAAAAAGTCAAACACGACCACAGTATAGCATGTCGAAAAAGATAAAAACGGTCATAGTATAGCATGTCAAAAAAAGTCAAAAACAGCCATAGTATAGCATGTCGAAAAAAGAAAAAACGGTCATAGTATAGCATGTCGAAAAAAGTCATAGTATAGCATGTCGAAAAAAGGTCATAGTATAGCATGTGGAAAAAAGTCAAAAACGGTCACAGTATAGCATGTCGAAGAAAGTCAAAAACGGTCATAGTATAGCATGTGGAAAAAAGTAAAATATAGTCATAGTATAACGTGTCGAAAAATGTCAAAAACGGTCGTAGTATAGCATGTCGAAAAAAGTCGAAAACAGCCAAAGTATAGCATGTCGAAAAAAGTAAAATATAGTGATAGTATAGCGTGTCGGAAAAAGTCAAACACGACCACAGTATAGCATGTCGAAAAAGATAAAAACGGTCATAGTATAGCATGTCAAAAAAAGTCAAAAACAGCCATAGTATAGCATGTCGAAAAAAGAAAAAACGGTCATAGTATAGCATGTCGAAAAAAGTAAAATATAGTCATAGTATAACGTGTCGAAAAATGTCAAAAACGGGCATAGTATAGCATGTCGAAAAAAGGTCACAGTATAGCATGTGGAAAAAAGTCAAAAACGGTCACAGTATAGCATGTCGGAAAAAGTCAAAAATGGTCATAGTATAGCAAGTCGAAAAGAGCCAAAGTATAGCATGTCGAAAAAAGTAAAATATAGTGATAGTATAGCGTGTCGGAAAAAGTCAAACACGACCACAGTATAGCATGTCGAAAAAGATAAAAACGGTCATAGTATAGCATGTCAATAAAAGTCAAAAACAGTCATACTATAGCAAGTTGAAAACAGCCATAGTATAGCATGTCTAAAAAAGTCAAAAACAGTCATACTATAGCATGTCGAAAAAAGTCATAGTATAGCATGTCGAAAAAAGGTCATAGTATAGCATGTGGAAAAAAGTCAAAAACGGTCACAGTATAGCATGTCGAAAAAAGTCAAAAACGGCCATAGTATAGCATGTCGAAAAAAGTAAAAAACAGCCATAGTATAGCAAGTCAAAAACAGCCATAGTATAGCATGTCGAAAAAAGTCAAAAACGGTCATAGTATAGCATGTCGAAAAAAGTCAAAAACGGTCATAGTATAGCATGTCGAAAAAAGTCAAAAACGGTCATAGTATAGCATGTCGAAAAAAGTCATAGTATAGCATGTCGAAAAAAGGTCATAGTATAGCATGTGGAAAAAAGTCAAAAACGGTCACAGTATAACATGTCGAAGAAAGTCAAAGACGGTCATAGTATAGCATGTGGAAAAAAGTAAAATATAGTCATAGTATAACGTGTCGAAAAATGTCAAAAACGGTCGTAGTATAGCATGTCGAAAAAAGTCGAAAACAGCCAAAGTATAGCATGTCGAAAAAAGTAAAATATAGTGATAGTATAGCGTGTCGGAAAAAGTCAAACACGACCACAGTATAGCATGTCGAAAAAGATAAAAACGGTCATAGTATAGCATGTCGAAAAAAGTCATAGTATAGCATGTCGAAAAAAGGTCATAGTATAGCATGTGGAAAAAAGTCAAAAACGGTCACAGTATAGCATGTCGAAAAAAGTCAAAAACGGTAATAGTATAGCATGTCGAAAAAAGTCTAAAACGGCCATAGTATAGCATGTCGAAAAAAGTCAAAAACAGCCATAGTATAGCATGTCGAAAAAAGGTCATAGTATAGCATGTGGAAAAAAGTCAAAAACGGTCACAGTATAGCATGTCGAAAAAAGTCAAAACGGTCATAGTACAGCATGTCGAAAAAAGTCAAAAACGGCCATAGTATAGCATGTAGAAAAAAGTCAAAAACAGCCATAGTATAGCATGTCGAAAAAAGTCTAAAACGGCCATAGTATAGCATGTCGAAAAAGTCAAAAACAGCCATAGAATAGCAAGTCAAAAACAGCCATAGTATAGCATGTAAAAAAAAGTCAAAAACAGTCATAGTATAGCATGTCGAAAAAAGTCAAAAACGGTCATAGTATAGCATGTTGAAAAAAGTCAAAAACAGTCATAGTATAGCATGTCGAAAAAAGTCAAAAACGGTCATAGTATAGCATATCGAAAAAAGGCAAAAACAGTCATAGTATAGCATGTGGAAAAAAGTCAAAAACGGTCACAGTATAGCATGTCGAAAAAAGTCAAAAACGGCCATAGTATAGCATGTAGAAAAAAGTCAAAAACAGCCATAGTATAGCATGTCGAAAAAAGTCTAAAACGGCCATAGTATAGCATGTCGAAAAAGTCAAAAACAGCCATAGAATAGCAAGTCAAAAACAGCCATAGTATAGCATGTCGAAAAAAGTCAAAAACGGTCATAGTATAGCATGTTGAAAAAAGTCAAAAACAGTCATAGTATAGCATGTCGAAAAAAGTCAAAAACGGTCATAGTATAGCATATCGAAAAAAGGCAAAAACGGTCATAGTATAGCATGTTGAAAAAAGTCAAAAACGGTCATAGTATAGCAAGTCAAAAACAGCCATAGTATAGCATGTCGAAAAAAGTCAAAAACGGTCACAGTATAGCATGTCGAAAAAAGTCAAAAACGGTCATAGTATAGCATGTGGAAAAAGGTCATAAACGGCCATAGTATAGCATGTCGAAAAAAGTCAAAAACAGCCATAGTATAGCAAGTCAAAAACAGCCATAGTATAGCATGTCGAAAAAAGTCAAAAACGGTCATAGTATAGCATGTCGAAAAAAGTCAAAAACGGCCATAGTATAGCATGTCGAAAAAAGTCAAAAACAGCCATAGTATAGCAAGTCAAAAACAGCCATAGTATAGCATGTCGAAAAAAGTCAAAAACGGTCATAGTATAGCATGAGGAAAAAAGTTAAAAACGGTCATAGTATAGCATGTCGAAAAAAGTCAAAAACTACCATAGTATAGCATGTCGAAAAAAGTCAAAAACAGTCATACTATAGCAAGTCAAAAACAGCCATAGTATAGCATGTCGAAAAAAGTCAAAAACAGCCATAGTATAGTTAGGGTTAGGGTTAGGGTTAGGGTTAGGGTTGGGTTAGGGTTAGGGTTAGGGTTAGGGTTAGGGTTAGGGTTAGGGTTAGGGTTAGGGTTAGGGTTAGGGTTAGGGTTAGGGTTAGGGTTAGGGTTAGGGTTAGGGTTAGGGTTAGGGTTAGGGTTAGGGTTAGGGTTAGGGTTAGGGTTAGGGTTAGGGTTAGGGTTAGGGTTAGGGTTAGGGTTAGGGTTAGGGTTAGGGTTAGGGTTAGGGTTAGGGTTAGGGTTAGGGTTAGGGTTAGGGTTAGGGTTAGGGTTAGGGTTAGGGTTAGGGTTAGGGTTAGGGTTAGGGTTAGGGTTAGGGTTAGGGTTAGGGTTAGGGTTAGGGTTAGGGTTAGGGTTAGGGTTAGGGTTAGGGTTAGGGTTAGGGTTAGGGTTAGGGTTAGGGTTAGGGTTAGGGTTAGGGTTAGGGTTAGGGTTAGGGTTAGGGTTAGGGTTAGGGTTAGGGTTAGGGTTAGGGTTAGGGTTAGGGTTAGGGTTAGGGTTAGGGTTAGGGTTAGGGTTAGGGTTAGGGTTAGGGTTAGGGTTAGGGTTAGGGTTAGGGTTAGGGTTAGGGTTAGGGTTAGGGTTAGGGTTAGGGTTAGGGTTAGGGTTAGGGTTAGGGTTAGGGTTAGGGTTAGGGTTAGGGTTAGGGTTAGGGTTAGGGTTAGGGTTAGGGTTAGGGTTAGGGTTAGGGTTAGGGTTAGGGTTAGGGTTAGGGTTAGGGTTAGGGTTAGGGTTAGGGTTAGGGTTAGGGTTAGGGTTAGGGTTAGGGTTAGGGTTAGGGTTAGGGTTAGGGTTAGGGTTAGGGTTAGGGTTAGGGTTAGGGTTAGGGTTAGGGTTAGGGTTAGGGTTAGGGTTAGGGTTAGGGTTAGGGTTAGGGTTAGGGTTAGGGTTAGGGTTAGGGTTAGGGTTAGGGTTAGGGTTAGGGTTAGGGTTAGGGTTAGGGTTAGGGTTAGGGTTAGGGTTAGGGTTAGGGTTAGGGTTAGGGTTAGGGTTAGGGTTAGGGTTAGGGTTAGGGTTAGGGTTAGGGTTAGGGTTAGGGTTAGGGTTAGGGTTAGGGTTAGGGTTAGGGTTAGGGTTAGGGTTAGGGTTAGGGTTAGGGTTAGGGTTAGGGTTAGGGTTAGGGTTAGGGTTAGGGTTAGGGTTAGGGTTAGGGTTAGGGTTAGGGTTAGGGTTAGGGTTAGGGTTAGGGTTAGGGTTAGGGTTAGGGTTAGGGTTAGGGTTAGGGTTAGGGTTAGGGTTAGGGTTAGGGTTAGGGTTAGGGTTAGGGTTAGGGTTAGGGTTAGGGTTAGGGTTAGGGTTAGGGTTAGGGTTAGGGTTAGGGTTAGGGTTAGGGTTAGGGTTAGGGTTAGGGTTAGGGTTAGGGTTAGGGTTAGGGTTAGGGTTAGGGTTAGGGTTAGGGTTAGGGTTAGGGTTAGGGTTAGGGTTAGGGTTAGGGTTAGGGTTAGGGTTAGGGTTAGGGTTAGGGTTAGGGTTAGGGTTAGGGTTAGGGTTAGGGTTAGGGTTAGGGTTAGGGTTAGGGTTAGGGTTAGGGTTAGGGTTAGGGTTAGGGTTAGGGTTAGGGTTAGGGTTAGGGTTAGGGTTAGGGTTAGGGTTAGGGTTAGGGTTAGGGTTAGGGTTAGGGTTAGGGTTAGGGTTAGGGTTAGGGTTAGGGTTAGGGTTAGGGTTAGGGTTAGGGTTAGGGTTAGGGTTAGGGTTAGGGTTAGGGTTAGGGTTAGGGTTAGGGTTAGGGTTAGGGTTAGGGTTAGGGTTAGGGTTAGGGTTAGGGTTAGGGTTAGGGTTAGGGTTAGGGTTAGGGTTAGGGTTAGGGTTAGGGTTAGGGTTAGGGTTAGGGTTAGGGTTAGGGTTAGGGTTAGGGTTAGGGTTAGGGTTAGGGTTAGGGTTAGGGTTAGGGTTAGGGTTAGGGTTAGGGTTAGGGTTAGGGTTAGGGTTAGGGTTAGGGTTAGGGTTAGGGTTAGGGTTAGGGTTAGGGTTAGGGTTAGGGTTAGGGTTAGGGTTAGGGTTAGGGTTAGGGTTAGGGTTAGGGTTAGGGTTAGGGTTAGGGTTAGGGTTAGGGTTAGGGTTAGGGTTAGGGTTAGGGTTAGGGTTAGGGTTAGGGTTAGGGTTAGGGTTAGGGTTAGGGTTAGGGTTAGGGTTAGGGTTAGGGTTAGGGTTAGGGTTAGGGTTAGGGTTAGGGTTAGGGTTAGGGTTAGGGTTAGGGTTAGGGTTAGGGTTAGGGTTAGGGTTAGGGTTAGGGTTAGGGTTAGGGTTAGGGTTAGGGTTAGGGTTAGGGTTAGGGTTAGGGTTAGGGTTAGGGTTAGGGTTAGGGTTAGGGTTAGGGTTAGGGTTAGGGTTAGGGTTAGGGTTAGGGTTAGGGTTAGGGTTAGGGTTAGGGTTAGGGTTAGGGTTAGGGTTAGGGTTAGGGTTAGGGTTAGGGTTAGGGTTAGGGTTAGGGTTAGGGTTAGGGTTAGGGTTAGGGTTAGGGTTAGGGTTAGGGTTAGGGTTAGGGTTAGGGTTAGGGTTAGGGTTAGGGTTAGGGTTAGGGTTAGGGTTAGGGTTAGGGTTAGGGTTAGGGTTAGGGTTAGGGTTAGGGTTAGGGTTAGGGTTAGGGTTAGGGTTAGGGTTAGGGTTAGGGTTAGGGTTAGGGTTAGAGGTTAGGGTTAGGGTTAGGGTTAGGGTTAGGGTTAGGGTTAGGGTTAGGGTTAGGGTTAGGGTTAGGGTTAGGGTTAGGGTTAGGGTTAGGGTTAGGGTTAGGGTTAGGGTTAGGGTTAGGGTTAGGGTTAGGGTTAGGGTTAGGGTTAGGGTTAGGGTTAGGGTTAGGGTTAGGGTTAGGGTTAGGGTTAGGGTTAGGGTTAGGGTTAGGGTTAGGGTTAGGGTTAGGGTTAGGGTTAGGGTTAGGGTTAGGGTTAGGGTTAGGGTTAGGGTTAGGGTTAGGGTTAGGGTTAGGGTTAGGGTTAGGGTTAGGGTTAGGGTTAGGGTTAGGGTTAGGGTTAGGGTTAGGGTTAGGGTTAGGGTTAGGGTTAGGGTTAGGGTTAGGGTTAGGGTTAGGGTTAGGGTTAGGGTTAGGGTTAGGGTTAGGGTTAGGGTTAGGGTTAGGGTTAGGGTTAGGGTTAGGGTTAGGGTTAGGGTTAGGGTTAGGGTTAGGGTTAGGGTTAGGGTTAGGGTTAGGGTTAGGGTTAGGGTTAGGGTTAGGGTTAGGGTTAGGGTTAGGGTTAGGGTTAGGGTTAGGGTTAGGGTTAGGGTTAGGGTTAGGGTTAGGGTTAGGGTTAGGGTTAGGGTTAGGGTTAGGGTTAGGGTTAGGGTTAGGGTTAGGGTTAGGGTTAGGGTTAGGGTTAGGGTTAGGGTTAGGGTTAGGGTTAGGGTTAGGGTTAGGGTTAGGGTTAGGGTTAGGGTTAGGGTTAGGGTTAGGGTTAGGGTTAGGGTTAGGGTTAGGGTTAGGGTTAGGGTTAGGGTTAGGGTTAGGGTTAGGGTTAGGGTTAGGGTTAGGGTTAGGGTTAGGGTTAGGGTTAGGGTTAGGGTTAGGGTTAGGGTTAGGGTTAGGGTTAGGGTTAGGGTTAGGGTTAGGGTTAGGGTTAGGGTTAGGGTTAGGGTTAGGGTTAGGGTTAGGGTTAGGGTTAGGGTTAGGGTTAGGGTTAGGGTTAGGGTTAGGGTTAGGGTTAGGGTTAGGGTTAGGGTTAGGGTTAGGGTTAGGGTTAGGGTTAGGGTTAGGGTTAGGGTTAGGGTTAGGGTTAGGGTTAGGGTTAGGGTTAGGGTTAGGGTTAGGGTTAGGGTTAGGGTTAGGGTTAGGGTTAGGGTTAGGGTTAGGGTTAGGGTTAGGGTTAGGGTTAGGGTTAGGGTTAGGGTTAGGGTTAGGGTTAGGGTTAGGGTTAGGGTTAGGGTTAGGGTTAGGGTTAGGGTTAGGGTTAGGGTTAGGGTTAGGGTTAGGGTTAGGGTTAGGGTTAGGGTTAGGGTTAGGGTTAGGGTTAGGGTTAGGGTTAGGGTTAGGGTTAGGGTTAGGGTTAGGGTTAGGGTTAGGGTTAGGGTTAGGGTTAGGGTTAGGGTTAGGGTTAGGGTTAGGGTTAGGGTTAGGGTTAGGGTTAGGGTTAGGGTTAGGGTTAGGGTTAGGGTTAGGGTTAGGGTTAGGGTTAGGGTTAGGGTTAGGGTTAGGGTTAGGGTTAGGGTTAGGGTTAGGGTTAGGGTTAGGGTTAGGGTTAGGGTTAGGGTTAGGGTTAGGGTTAGGGTTAGGGTTAGGGTTAGGGTTAGGGTTAGGGTTAGGGTTAGGGTTAGGGTTAGGGTTAGGGTTAGGGTTAGGGTTAGGGTTAGGGTTAGGGTTAGGGTTAGGGTTAGGGTTAGGGTTAGGGTTAGGGTTAGGGTTAGGGTTAGGGTTAGGGTTAGGGTTAGGGTTAGGGTTAGGGTTAGGGTTAGGGTTAGGGTTAGGGTTAGGGTTAGGGTTAGGGTTAGGGTTAGGGTTAGGGTTAGGGTTAGGGTTAGGGTTAGGGTTAGGGTTAGGGTTAGGGTTAGGGTTAGGGTTAGGGTTAGGGTTAGGGTTAGGGTTAGGGTTAGGGTTAGGGTTAGGGTTAGGGTTAGGGTTAGGGTTAGGGTTAGGGTTAGGGTTAGGGTTAGGGTTAGGGTTAGGGTTAGGGTTAGGGTTAGGGTTAGGGTTAGGGTTAGGGTTAGGGTTAGGGTTAGGGTTAGGGTTAGGGTTAGGGTTAGGG